>NW_022103920.1:30842356-30871959 GCF_000313985.2 Echinops telfairi
TATCAAGGACTCACGAGGGAGGGGGGAGCGGGGAGGGAAGGGAGAAATGAGGACCTACTGCCGGGGTTTTAATTGGAGAGGAAATGTTTTGAGAATGATGAGGGCAATGAATGTACAAATGTGCTTTACACAATAGATGTATGTATGGATTGTGATAAGAGTTGTATGAGCCCCTAATAAAGTGATTTTAAAAAAATGTCCTCTGATTTCTGATCTTCAGAAGCTGTGGGTTTACATTTTAAGCTGTTTTAGGATAATGTGTTACACAGAAATGGATAACTAAAATATGGGGTAAACACTAATGTTGATGTAAATAGATACTTATCTAGGAAAAGAGAGAGTTGGACCTGCATTGATTGGGATGGATTCTACATGGATCAAACATTTTAAAATATATATTTTTTTAACTGGAAAAACATAGTCTGACTCTTTAAACCAGGAGTTCTCATCCACAGCAGTGTGCACATTTTGGGCTGGAGAGTCAATGGCTGGCAGTAGCTATCCATCCATCTTATGCTATTTAACCTAGCTGTTATTCACTAGATGCCATTAGTTTCTCCTGGTTGTGACAATCAAAAATGTCTGTAGATGACACTAGGGGAAAGAGGTATTTTTAAATTATGACCATGCACACACACATTATATTAAAAATCCCAGAACAAATAACAAACTTGTAAAGACAAATATTTGTAACTCAAATCATAGAAAAATATCTAATAGAAAAAGAATCAATATAAAAATGGGCAAATAACCAGAAAAGACAGTGGTTAGAAAATCAACATAAATGGCCTTGAAGCATATGAAATGGTATTCAACCATGTTCATGATATGAGAAGTTCACGTCCAAATTAAACTGAGAAAGGAGGTGAAGCAAGTGAGTGGCGGACCCCCAGCAATGAACAATGAGTAAACACACGCACAGACTGAAAGTTCAGAACTCCACATGGCAGCTTAGGTGTTGTTCATCAGGATGAATTCGGAAGTGCAGGAGAACGGAAGCATGGAGAACCCTCACTAACACTGGGAGCACTCACTCATCACAGCTATTTGGGGATGGGGCTGAGTAACACCTGAAACAGAAAACAGAAAAGAAGCTGATCCGAGTAAGCTGCAGCCTGATTTTTTGAAGGTGTACAAACAGTCATGGCCATGCTTTTTAAAGGGGAGGTGGAGGGGGAAGGGAAACAGATTTACTGCAAGAGAGTGCAATTGAGTCTCCAAGAGGCCTGAGAGGGACAGACATTAAGACCAGGAGGACCATCAAGGGCAACAGGGTAAAATAAATTCTTTAGATTGACAGGTAGCAAGTGGGCACTGTGCCTATAGTGAAACACCAGGGGCAAGCCTGGGCAGGGACACTTGATGAGAAGCTATCGAGGACCTGCCAACATTCCACACAGGAAAGTCTAGAGCCACTGCTTACATAAGTGTTTGCAAATAGCTAAACATCTATCCTCCTTTCTTCCACCAAATAAGTGTATATTGAATTCCAGAGACTAAGTATCCCAAACTCCTTATTTAGTGCACACACAAAGATAAGAGCGTCTTCCAGTGGTTCTCAGGTTATCTCAAGCCCTTTGCTGTTGGAGTGGTTCTGACGCAAAGCTACCCTGTGGAACCGAATAGTAGTACCTTGTGTGGCTCCCAGGGCTCTGACTCTTGGTAGAGGTGAGTGTCCATGTCTTCCTCCAAGGAGCAGCTGGTAAGTACAGGCATGGCCTTCTGCTTGGCAATCAAGTGAGTGGTTCTTTCACAACCAGGATATCCAATAAGAAAAGTTTCTCACAAAAACAAGAATATAAAATTTAAAGTAAAAAGGAATAAAAGATAACAAAATGACCCAAACACAACCCAAAATTGTAAAGCACGCAAAATCGCAAGAAAAGTAGTAATTTTCATATGAAGGCAGGAATAATGCAAAGAATCAATCATTTTTGAACTCGGTGCTAAATATCCTTACAGAAAACCAAAAGCACACAGAATACTGTTAGTCTGGGTAGACTAGAGAAACAAATTCATAGACACTCATATGTGTATAAGAAAGAGCTTTATATAAAAAGTAATTGTACATTAAGAAGACATCCCAGCCCAGTCCAGATCAAATCCATAAGTCCAATATTAGCCCATATGTCTGATATCAATCTATAACGTCCTCTTCAGACTCATGCAACACATACAATGACACAGAATGCAGGAAGCTCACAGGCCAGTGGGTGGGAAGTCTTGTGGATACAGTGGCATTGTAAGCATCTCAGTGCTGGCTGGGGTCTCCACGTAGCTCAGGACACTAGCATAGCTCCATGTACCTTGACAGCTGCAATGTCTCCCAGGGAGTGAGCCTGTGTCCCACCTCAAACTAACTATTTATCTCCACAGAACCTCCAAATGAGACCATCAAGCTGCGATCTGATTGACAGGCCAATCTCTACCCCTTCACTCTTAATCTTCTCAAATTGACAACAGATCATGTAACTACCACAAACACAGACTAATAGCGATCAGGAAACAAAAGGAGAAACAAAATGAGAGACAATGCAGAAATTGTAAGCATAAAAAAATTAGATAAAGAGAAACATAGGAACTGAAAAATAAAACTACATAATTAGAAAAAGTAAGAGAACACTCAACAATAGAATCAAATGAATAGAAGGTAGAATAAATAAAATGACAACAGAATAACTGAACTTACCAAGTCTCCAGTGGGAAAGAGAAAGGAACAAAGGAAAACAAATAAACTCAAAAGGAAATGGGTTTCAGTCACAAAATCTAATATTAGAATTATTGGAATTTCATAACACAATGACAACGATTAAGGCATTTTATTTCCCAAGAAATAATCAGAGGGTATTTCCCAGTTCTGAACAGAGAATCAAGGCTGTACACACAGGAAGCTATATTAGGCTTGATTAAAAAGTAAACTCTGCATCATATTTTACTAAAATTCTTGAAAACCAAAAATAAGAAGAGAATTATGAAAGCAGCAAGAAAAAGACACAACATAACCGACCAAGGGGCTTCCTAAACACCAGTGTGGGTCTCTACCCATAAACGCCAGGAGCCGGAAGATAATGGAATGGCATATATGAGCTCATGACAATTCTAACCAGCAATTCTTTACTCAGCAGAGCTATCATTAAAAATCAAGAGGAAAATCAAGTCATTCCCAAACAAATAGAAGCTCCCATGATTATTTGCTATGACCGGATCAGCTGTGTCAATATTACGAGAGAGGAGAGAGAGATCACACACACACACACACACACACACACACACACACACACACACACACAATTACAGACCAGTATTCCTAGTACATACATCCCAAAGCAAACTCACTGCTATGGGGTTGATGCTGACTCATAGCAACCTTATAGAACAGAGCAGAGCTGCCCCCTGTGGGTTTCTAAAACTGTAAATATTTATGGAAATAGACAGCCTCCACTCTCTCCCATGGAGTAGGTAGTGGTCTCAAACTGTCAACCTGTGGTTAGCAGCCCAAAGCACAACATAGATGCAAAAACTTTCAACAAAATTCTAATCGAAATACCTCAATAACTTTTAGAAAATTCTATACCCCATGATTAAATAGGATTCATATCAGCATTACAAAGTAGCTCAACATGAGAAAATCAGTCCTCGTAATCCTTCAAATAAATAAAACAAAGGAAAAGAACCACATGATCACATAATTGGATGCAGTACAATTTTCTCAACAAAATTAAAGGCATTTGAGGGAGTACCCCGAAAAAAGCTCTGCTGGGTAGACCTTCCTTAGTATGCATGCCCTACCCCCTCCCTACACAGACCAACTGGCTCTGAGTTAGTGTACCCAGTAGTGTCACCTGGGAAGGTTCTATCTGGTCACAGTGAATTTTTTCATACAAGCAGTTTCACTCAAACCTCGTTTTTTGTGATGGCCAATTTCAAAGAACAGTGTGTAGTTATATAATTTTGTTTACTACGCAGAAAAACTGCCACAGAAACGGCTGTGATGTTGAACACAGCTTACAAGGACAGCCCTATGGGGAAAACTCAAGTGTCTAGGTGGTTTTCTCGTTTCAAAAAAGGTGAAATGTCGATTGATGACAAACCTCATTCTGGATGTCCATCAACTTCCTGAATAGACAAAATGCCAATTCATAGTGCATTCAGAATCCGTTCCACCAGGCCAGACTGTTAATCAAGCTTTCTATTTAGAGCAGTGGTTCTCAACCTTCTTAAGGATGAAACCCTTTAATACTGTTCCTCATATTGTGGTGACCCCCAACCATAAAATTATTTTCGTTGCTATTTCATAACTATAATTTTGCTACTGTTATGAATTGAGCAACCACTATGAATGGGTCCTTCGGCCCCCAAAGTGTCCTTCAACCCCCAACGGGGTCGTGATCCACAGGTTGAGAACCACTGATTTAGAGGCTCTGAAAAGATTACGTCATAACAGTGTGTGACAAAAAGGCTTGATTTGTGGCAGACTGGGGACTGGTTTTCCCACCATGACAATGCACCTGCTCATGCAGACATCTCAATGTGCCAGTTTTTGTCAAAAAAACAACCTGCCTCTCTTGCCCCAAATACATTACTCACCTAATCTTGCTCTGTAAGACTTCATTTTTCTGAAAATCTTCTGTTTCTGAAAATGAAAACAGACATGAAAGGACAGTTACTTGATGATGTAGAGGAGATGAAAAAACAAAACATGAGGGCGGTGCTGTCAGTCATCCAAACCGATGAGTTTGAAATATGTTTCCAAGAATGGAATCACAGATTTTACAAATGTACTCAGTGTAATGGAGAGCAATTTGAAGGCGATAAGGTTGCTTTATATTAAAAAATTAATACATAGCTTTGAAAAAATATTTCATTTTGGGGGGGGGTACCGCCTCTTATAAGCAAAATCAATAGCCTTCCTTTTGAGAGTGGGAATGTAACTAGGCTGCCCGTTATCACCTCTCATATTCAACATTTTGCTGGAAGCACTAGCCGAGAAATAAGACAAGAAAGAAAAAAATAAAAGCTGTTCAAATAAGAAAAGAAGACACAAACCTATCTCTAGTTGCAAATGACAAAACCCAAAATATTCCAGAAGACAACTGTTGGGACTAAGACAAATTCCATGACATTGTGAAACAAGATTAACACGCAAAAATTAGTTGAGTTCCCAAAGGAAACATTTATAATAGCCCATAAATTGATTGAAAAAAAAACCCACCAACAAGCCAAATTTAACCTAAGCAAGGACACAAGACTTATATAGTGAAAACTTTGAAGTACTAATGTGAAGACCAAAAGAGGCCTACCTCAATGGAATATCCTGTGATCATAGATTAGAAGACTTAATCTACTGAAAAGGTGTTTGTTGTTAGGTGCCATGAGTCAGTTCCAACTCATAGCAACCCCTTGACCCTGCGTACAGCAGAACAAAACCCTGCCAGTCTCTTGCCATCATCACAACTATTCTTATATTTGAGCCCATTGATGCAGCCATTGTGTCAATCCATCTTATCAAAGGTCTTCTTCTTTTTGCTGCCCTGTCACTCTACCAAGCACTTCTTCAGGACCAGTCTCTCCTGACAACATGTCCAAAGTACATGAGACAAAGTCTCTATCCTCACCTTCAAGGGTCATTCTAGCTGTACTCTGTCTAAGACAGATTAATTAGCTCTTTGGCAGACCATGGTACCTTTATGGTATATTCTTTGCCAGCATCATAATTTAAATGCTTCAATTCTTCCGTTGTCTTGCATATTCATTGGAAACGGACGTGTAAAAGGATTTGATCTAAAGGATTCTACCAATTCACTGCAAACTCAACACAAATCCCATGGACACTCTTTACTGAAATGAAAAGACTACTGGCCAACTTCAAGTGGAAAGGAAGTACAAAAATTATTTCTCTTAGAAAGATTAGTACAAGATTACTCCCATAAACAACAGGACGGACACAACAGAACATCCAATCTGTTGGCCTGGGCAGCCAGACAGCCTGGTCGAGAGCCTGACTGGTGCCAATAAACCATGTACCATCCTCTCTAGGTATATCTTGAAGGTCATCTTAGCAGGGGGATCCTCACATCAGCTGGGATCAAATTCTCAAGGGAGGGTATGTTAGTGTGTTAGTCCAGGTAGACTAGAGAAACAAATCCAGTGACACTCATATGTGTATAAGAAAGAGCTTTATATAAAAGAGCAATTGTATATTGAGAAAACTTCCCAGCCCAGCCAGATCAAGTCCATAAGTCCGATATTAGCCGTCTGATACCAGTTTATAATTCCTCTTCAGACTCACACAACACATGCAATGATGCTGAATACAGAAAATCACAGGCCAGTGGGTGGAAAGTCTTGTGTATCCAGTGGCGGTACAAGCATCTCAGCACTAGTGTGGATCTCCACGTGAGTCCTCCAGCTCCATCAATGTACCTCCAACTGGCTTGTCATCAGGAATATCAAAGTAGATAGAGTGTTTGTCCCGCCTCCAGGGAGGAAAACAGGAGTTCCCAGAATCCTCAGGAGAAGGCCATACCCACAGAGAAGCTTCATTGGCTATAACTTGAATGACAGACTAGACTCTACCCCTTCCTCAAGTTGACAGTAACTGCCACAGTTGGCCACTTAGTAGCTGCCATGCAAAGTTATGATAAGGCCCCGGGACAGGTAGACATCCCTATCAGAGGGATAAGGGAGACTGATGGGAAAGTCAAGTTAGGAGAGGGAAAGGAAGCAGACACATCTGGAAGAAGACAAGTGGTGCTTATTGGTAGAAAAGCAGGGAGGACCAATGGGGGAAAGTGACTAACAATACTTTTACGGACCCTAAGGGTGGAGTATGCCCAGTAATATGCACCCCAAAAGCCACATTGGCCTGAGTTTCTGTACATCCCCTGAGGGCCCTGGCCAAATGTCAGAGACTGGGACATTGGATTCTGGATCGTCAAGGTGCACAACACACTCCAAAGGTCATACCAGAGGGATCCCATATGGAAACTCCACTAGGTGAACTGGACCTTACCTCCAATACACCTGTCACCAGAGGACTTAAGACTGAAATTCCATGGTGTTTGAAAAAGCAGAAGACATCAATACCAAGATGTGGACCAACATTGACTTAGCACATCAATGCCCTACTTGTTGTATTAAAACCTGCATTACTCCAGCAGACCTGTGACTGACATTGTCAATGAATCTCATTTTAAATTCTGCCCAACAAGAAACTCCTGTTTGTGGAAACCGTGTCCTGCCACGTAAGGTCTTATTCTGTACCATGAAAGGTGATGAAGAAGGAACAGGCTGTCCACTTCAGAGGAAGTAGCAGCGGAAAACCTTATGGAAAGCATCAAAACCCTCCAGTTAGAAGATTATAATATGTCCTTGATGTTGGACTTGGATGTGATGCCATGCATATCTTATCAAATAAGTGTCCCACGTCTTAGCAAGTTTCCAGGAGCCCTCTCATTTCCACCCTCTTCCATGAGAAAAGCATGCCCAGATAGCAGCTGCTCCTTTGGCCTAAATCCCAGAACAGAAGACACGGAAAACCTGCCTGCAGCCAGAGCCGAGCTGCAGCTGGAGCTAAGCCACAACTCTCCCCCACTACCACCTCCACCCAAGCCCATAAGCAACATGAGGGAAAAGATACAACTTGGTTTTTAACCACTGAGGTTGAGGGGTCATTTGTATTTACAACGTAGAAGTTAATAAAAACTGACTAGTATAATAAGCTATTTCTCATGTATGAAAGGGACTTAATAAGAATGTATGTTCATATTTGAATTCATGATATATTTGGAAAAGTAAACAAGAAATGAATGACAATATTTACATTTTAACAGGATGCAAGGAGGACAGGGTGGCCAGAGACAGTGGAGAAGAAAGAGTTTTCAATGTCTGAATGTACTTTAAATTTTTTCTCATTTTTGAACTATGGGTGGATTTCCTAAACAATAACAACAAAATAAAATGAATTAATTAATTTTGAGCATCAAGTAAAAATAATTGTCATTGCAGGCACACACGCTGTTATAAACATTTTTACATACCTGTTTATAGACTTTTACTTTCAAGGTAATTTTAAATAAAAATTAATTATAATGCATATGCAATCTGACAACCTTTCTTTCTCATTTTAGAGATGCCCCGTAGCTATATCAACATAAACTGCCTAGTTTTTGTATCTAGTTCATTCCAGCATACTGTAGAGAGTGCTAATAGAAAGTGATAGTCATTCATGACCATGGCCATAGGCCAGGTTTCCAATGTCTGCAGGACATCTGTTTGGTCAGCTCCTGCTAGGACATAGCTGCATGGGAGGATGGTTGTGGGCATTTACCTACACAGTCACCTTAGCCTGAGAGCAGCTGTTCTCAACCTGTGGGTCGTGACCCCTTTGGGGGTCGAAAGACCCTTTCACAGGGGTCACCTGATTCATAACAGTAGCAAAATGACAGTGATGAAGTAGCAACAAAAATAATTTTATGGTTGCGGGGTGGGGTGGGGTGGGGTGGGGGGTGGGGGGGCGTGTCACCACAACATGCGGAACTGTATTAAAGGGTCTTGGAATCAGGAAGGTTGAGAACCACTGCCCTAGAGGCTCATGGATGGGTTAGCCAGGAAGAAGGCAGAGGAATTCTGGTTGTGTTTTATATTTGGGGAGTACACTTGTTCAATATTTTCATAAGGCCACAGGCAAATGTATTCTTCCTAAAGATGATTCCTTTGTTCCAATAAATTCAGAAGCTTTTATTTCAAGCCAAAAAGACAGTGGGAACGGGGTGGGGGTTGGGGGGGTTGGGGAGGATATCGGAAAATTCTGAGAAATTGTTCTGCTTTCTCAGAGAATAAGACCTTGAGAGTGGAGTTGGAGGGGTGATATTTGAATTCAAGATTTGTATTGTCCTAGGAGGCACAAGGTCACACAGCTAACGGGCATGGCTTCTGGCACTCTGACCATGCTTTGGGATCACACGAGCATGTCCTGTCCCAGCAGCGTCATAGCACACAGTGTTTGTGCTCTCGTTCCTGTAGCAGGTCACTTACCATCTACCACCTTTGCACCAGCAGTGACAAGAAGGGCATTTTAATAGCCCAAAGATGTGTGTTTTAAACAATATAAACCAAAATCCATATGTAACATTCAATTTCCAGAGTGCTGCACTAGAGTACCCAATGGAGGGAATTACTGTCAGGGTGCGTTTCTGATTCTCTTAAAGATCCAGGGAATCGACTCAGCTGGCCTGGAGGAGAGGGGTCCCTGCAGACTTTCCAATGCTTTAGAAGCCCCAAGGCAGAATTCTCAATGCCAGAAGGTGATTCTGAGGGCTATATTAGCCCATAAGCATGCCCATGAGGATTAATGGGAACATTGTAAGATAAAAAATATATATATTATAAAAGACAAGGTGAAGATGAAACAGATTCAGACTTCTCTGGCAGGTCTAAATA
Organism: Echinops telfairi; assembly: GCF_000313985.2. Lineage (NCBI taxonomy): Eukaryota > Metazoa > Chordata > Mammalia > Afrosoricida > Tenrecidae > Echinops > Echinops telfairi. Next base: position 30,851,798 of record NW_022103920.1, read on the forward strand.
ATTTAAAAGCACAAAGCACAGGCTTCTGGGATGGGTTAAGCACATCCAGCTGTGAATCAGAAGACCCAGGTTTTATGAGTTTAACATTTTGCTTGGTAACAAAGAAGGAGGGATGGAAAGCTAGTCCAGAAGAGCAGACAATGTTCGATTCCTGCTCCTATTCACAGGAAGGCAATGAGTAAGAGGATGGCTCCTAGAACTAGAAATAGTTCCTCATCTAAACAAAGGAGGGAGTGCTTAAAAAGGATTTTCTAAAGAGCTTTCAGCGCTCTGCCTATTATACCAGAGGAGGAAGCAAATTAGTAGGACACCCAAGCCTGACATTTGCTGTAGTTTGGAGATGCATAAGGTGTCATTGTGGGCGCATGGTTTAACTACAAACATGGCATCAATGACTTTATTATCATTGCATTTTGTGATGCCAGCATTTCAAGAATTCATTTTGTTCTTATACCTTGGAAGAATAGTAGGTGGTAGGAGAAGTAGAAGTAGGTGGCACTGACACTGTGGTCATCATTTCAGGACTCTAAGCCCAGGATAGAGGAGAGAAGAGTCAGAAAGACACACAACCAAAAGAGAAACATCCTGGTCTGAGACCGAGGAAGAGGCTGGAGAAGAAGGAAGAAGGGAAGATGCTCTTCAGTGGTGGCTGTGTGTTCCTATCCTACAAGGGGCTATGTCTCTGATATTTCACATACCAGCCGGGTCACCCAAAGTGAACAGGCTTCGGGAGGGTTTCCAGGCAAAGAACCGACGATGAAGTAGGAATCGGCTGTCCCCTTCAGAGGAATTAGCCCCTGGAAACTTTATGGAAAGCAGGGAAGCATGGTCAGTATCAGAGGCCTCATGAATAGAAGTAGACCCTTGTCAGAGATGGTGCCAAAAGATGAGCCCCTCGGGTCAGAAGACACTAAACAATGGGTGCAAACCTAAGAACAATTGTAAGGATGGTGGGGGGCTGGGAAGTGTTTCATTCCATTGTACATATGGTCATTATGAGTCTCAAACGGAATCAATGGCACCTTACAACAATAACACAATGGCAAGCACTAGGAAGTTGTACAAATAAAACTTCCCGGTGTCAAGTGGGGACTTTGGGGGCCATGTTCCCTGGATTCATAAGTTGTCGAGCCGCCCTTTCAGCACCTTCAGGAAATGGAAGACATCGGGAATTATCTGTGCTCCTGGTCACATTTATGATGTGTCGGGCTTCTAAATCTCCATGTCCAATCTCATCATATTTGAATGACTGCTCTTAACAATGTTGCCAGCACTGCTAGGCTTTTTATCAACATACTTGATAGCCAGCATCCTTAAATAGATCGCCATGGTGGCATTTGTAGTATGGAATTTCCTGCCAAGCAATCCTGTCCGTTAGCAACCTTCCAAAGTACATTTCCTGAGATGTGTTGTCCCTTGGAATGTTCAGGGTTTCTTAGGCCCAGGACTTCCTCTGGCTGAGACGGGTAGTTACTGCATGATGGAGCCACAAAGGGAAAATTCTCATTTTCACTGAAGACCTTTCATCTGAAGCTGTTAAGGGTTAGTGCTGGGTTTGATGGCCATCAAAATGGAAGCTCTATTTTAGTAAAATGATTCTGTTTCTTTGCCATATGTTTTAATCACCTCAGTCAAATAATTTCTCCTTATTTTATGTTTGTACATTATCATTCATTTTTACAGATTGTGCCATATTGTATACTTAGGTGACAAAATCTAGTTGAAGACAAAAACCTAATGAGTTGGCAATTTCATAGAGTTGTTGGCAGTTTCATAGAGGCTCAGCCTTTGGAATTGCCAAATCATATTTAATTCATTAACATTCCACGAGGTCACAGAAGCTACAAATATTAACAGTGTGAAACCATAGGTTCATTGTTTCCCATTCCTGTAAAACAACCCAGTTGTATTCATGGATTGGAGTGTAATGTTGTTATTGTTAAGTGCCGTTGAGCTGGTTCCAACTCGCGACTCTATGAATAATAGAGCAAATGCTGCCTGGCCCTGTGCATCCTCACACTGGTTCTCATGTTTGAGCCTATTGTTGCAGCCACTCTGTCAATCCATTTTGTTGAGGACCTTCGTTTTTCCCCCGCCCCTCTACTTTACCAAGCATGACGTCTTTCTCCACGGCCTGGTCTCTCCTGACAATGTGTCTAAAGTAAAAAACACAAGGTTTCCCTTTCCAAGAAAGATTTGTTTGGTTTTTGGCAATTCATGATACTTTCAATATTCTTCACCAGCACCACAATTCAAATGCCTCAATTATTCTTTGGTCTTCCTTATTCAATGTCCAATTTTCACATGCATATGAGGTGATTGAAAATACCATGGCTTCAAACTCTTGACTGCTTGCTTCCACAAGCATTGATTGTGGATCCAAGCAAGACATAACTCATGATAATTTTAACCTTTTCTCCTTTTATCATAATGTAGCTTACAATTTCAATCTTTTCTCCCTTTATCATAATGTAACTTATTAGTACAGTTGTGAGGATTTGGGTCTTCTAGACATTGAGTTGTAATCCAAGCTGAAAGCTGTAATCTTGATCTTTATCAGCAAATACTGCAAGTCCTCCTCATTTTCAGCCAGCAAGGTTGTGTCATCTGCACATCACAGATTGTTAAAAAGCCTCCTTCCCGTCATGATACTGAATTCTTTTTCATAAAATCCAACTTCTCTAATTGCTTGCTTAACATAGAGCCTGAATCAGTACGATGAGAAGATGCAACCCTAACGCTCACCTTTCTTGATTTTAGACCATGCAGCATGCCCTTGTTCTGTGCACAAAACTGGTTCTCGATCCCTGTACAAGGTCCAGTGAATACACTGTAGTGTTCTGGAATTCTCATTCTTCTCAAGACTACCCATCGTTTTCAAGGTCCTCATAGTCACATCTTCTTCACTGACAGTGAAACATAGTAAATATTTGTCTGGTATTCTCTACTTTCAGCCAAAATCCATTTGATGTCAGAAACTATATACCTTGTTTCATGTCCTCTTCTGAATTCAGCCCGAACTTCTGGCAGCTCTGTCAATGTGCTCCTGTAACCACTGATTATCTTTAGCAAAATTTTGCTTGCGTATAATAGTAATGGTATTTTTCTATAATTTGAGTATTCTGCTGAGTCAACTTTTTCTTGGAATGGGTACAAATATGGATCTCTTCCAGTCAGTTGGCCAAATCACTGCCTTTCATATTTCCTGGCATAGGTCCTTGGTCAATTTGTTGAAACATTTCAATTGGTATTCCATCAATTCTTAGAGCCTTGATTTTGGCTACTGCTTTCAGTGCACATATGGTAGACTCTATTTTGAAAAGGCCATATTTTGAGTGTCTTCTGACCTGAGAGTCTCATCTTCTGGCATGATCTCTGACAATTTTCCAGGTCCATTTGTTAGGCATTCAGTGTCTGATGGTAATTTATGCTGTTTATAAGGTTTTTAGTGGCCAATCCAAGTATTCTGCTTGGACACTCCCCTGGATACCAATTAAAGGCCTTTGTTCTTGCTTTGTGTCCAGTGTTTTTCTGTTTTTGTTTGTTTGTATGTTTTGCTTTGTAAACTTACTACAACATTTCCCTTTTGAAATCCCCATTGTTCTCTTATGAACAGTTGCCAAATTTTTGACACTTAGCTTTTGCTATGCATGATTCTCAAAACAAGTTTTTGTACTCACATGATAGGTGAAAAGGGGATTTGGTCATTCTTGTGTTAGTCCAGGGAGACTAGAGAAACAAATCATAGACACTCGTATGTGTATAAGAAAGAGCTTTATATACAAGAGCAATTGTATATTGAGAAAACATCCCAGCCTAGTCCAGATCAAGTCTGTAACATATTAGCCCATATGTCCGATACTAATTTATAAATTCCTCTTCAGACTCATGCAACACATGAAATTAGGCTGAGAGCAGGAAGACACAGGCCAGTAGGTGGAAAGACTAGTGGATCCAGTGGCAGTGGAAGCATTTCAGCACTGGCATGGGCCTCCACGTGGCTCCACCAGCTCCAAGGATCTGATTCCATCCGTGTAACTCCATGTGGCTTCTTAACAGGAATGTCTCACAGGGAGCGGAGCAGAGAGTATATCTCGCCTCTCATGAGCTATTTATCTCCTTCATGCCTCCCAAATGAGGTCATCAAGCTGTGACATGACTGATAGGCTAAACCCCACCCCTTCACTCTCCCCCCCCCACCCCCGCCCTCCGCTTCACCCTTAATAGTCCCAAGTTGACATCAAATTATGTAAGTACCACAATTCAGGATCGGGTTCAGATCTGGGAAAGCCTTGTGTTCAGGCCCTGCCTTTTTCCTCTGTTTGTACCTCTCCACTTAGCCCGGCCCCTGGTATGGCTTTCTCTGGGACCCAGGTCAACATTAGATTTTTTTCCCACTCAAATCACTCCCAGGCCTAGCTTTGGACCCTTCTCCACTGCCACTCGAATGTCCATTTATGTTGATGGTAGGTAAGAATGAAATGATGTGTACTGAGGTACAGGAGGCACTTACAATGTGAGCAAGGAGAGTTACCTTCAGCATATCAATCATCTTTGTGCTAGTGCTTTGAGAAGATATGTTATGGGGACACACGATGGGGCTGAGGTCGAAGTTGGAGCTTCTCAAAGCAAAAATAAATCATCTGTATTGGTTGGCTTGGAGTGTTATTTCTAGTAGCAGACACAAATGACAAAAAAAAAATCCTATCTTTGTTAAAAGGGCAGTTTTTTCTTAGAATATTGTAAGGTCCATATTCCTATAACCTCCCCTCACACCCCACTCTTGTTGGGAAGTCTCACCTGCTAAAACAAAGGATAACATTTTTGTCAAGATTTTTTATTGGGCAATAAAGCTGGACTTTCTAGAAAGGAAAGAAAACCTTTTTCTTTTCATTTTTTTGGTCCTCTTTGTATATTAAGAGTCAAATGAAACCAAAAAAAATAACATAACTTGAACTATAAGAGTAAACATTTCTTTTCTCCAGGAATGGCCAGCGGCCACATGGCACACTGCGCAAAGGTTCGAAAGAGGGCATCATACAGAGGGTAATTACAAAGTGAGTCCTGCCTTGAAGTGCCTTAGCCTGGAAAGAGGGGAGAGAACGTGCAAGTTAGTCTCAGGCTGCAGGCTTCTCATCTCCGATGCCAGGTAAGCAGAGCCTTGGAACAGCTTTGAACAGTATCTTAGAATACAATCGAAGCCACAACTATAAGGTACTAAGTAATTTTAGATTTACTGGTAGCCACATTAAAGAAAGAGGAAAAATTAAGTTCAGTATATAGTTTTCTTAGCACGTTACCAAAATATGATCATTTCAACATGTAATCAACATAAATTAATGTAATCTTTTATGTTATCTCTTACATGCTGCTTTTGAAATCCAGTGTGCATTTTCTACTTACAACATCTCAATTCAAACCTGTCACATTTCAAGTGCTTAATAGGTACTGCTGGCCCCAGCTGCCATATTGGACAGAATTGCTCTAGAATATCATCAGCTACAAATGGAAAGCATCAAATATGCCAACCCTCAGTTTAATGCCATGACCTACATGGCTTAGCCTTGACATCATGAAGGTGGCTGAAGGAGGAGAACTGTGTGCCTGGGGCAAATCTACCAGCTTTCCCAACACCCACGTTAGGATCTGTAGGGGAATCTAGAAGCTTCCCACCCCGGACCAAATTTAGTCACTGAAATTTGAAGAGGATGCAAAGTGGCCTGCTCCAGTACCAAGAGTTCACACAGGGGGCAGTGTGGAGATGGGACAAAGGATTTAGGTCATGGGCTGACAAACCAGTCTCACCTCAGCTGAAGAGACCACTTAAGACCCACAGGACAGGAGCGCCAAAGCTGCTTCTCTCCTAGACAAGCCAATAGTATCTCCTTCAACAAGCGTGACACAAGGACCTTTTCTGTGTGTGAAAGGCATTTAGTCATTGATGTCAGAATAGTGAAATAAAATTAAACACTTTTCTTCTGTAGAAATTATATTCTAGTTGAGGAAGACAAAAATAAAAAAATTTAAAACATATACTAATAAAATATATAAAGTGTTAGATGTTATGGATTATGGGAAAAGATAAAGTCTAAAGCAGGATGGAAGGAGCCCTGGTGGGGCTATTTGGTAAGATTTGGACCGCTAACCACACCACGGGTGGTTCAAAACCACCAGCTGCTCTTTGAGAGAAAGATGAGGCGATCTCTCCTATTCCTGTCAAGATTTATGGCCTCGGAAACCCTGTAGGGCCACTCTGAGTCGGAATCAACCAGATGGCAGTGAGTTTGATTTGGGCTTTAACGCAGGATGAAGGAGGGCACAGGGGTTGCTATTCTAAAGAAGATGACCCAGAAGGAGCAGGGCAAGAGAAGAGTCATCTTCAAGACTGAGAATTTTAGGTTTTTTACTTCCTTTCCTGCTTAGCAAAGTAGCGATGAGGGCTCAAAACAGGGATCAGAGTAGGTTGGGGGGGGGGGGAGCCTTATATTTGGCCCATCTGTATAAAGTGCACTTAAATTTGCTTCTCAAATTTATATTCATTTATGTGGAAAAGACTGATCATATATATTACAAACTCTTAACTGTACTTATCCCTAGGGATTATGGTGAACTTATTTTCCTACACTTGTCTCCATCTTCCAGATTTTCTATTTCCAATATAATTTGCATTCATCAGGAAAATACGAACCTTGGGAACATTATTTTTGAAGAACACTAAAACCAAAGCCGGGGTCCTTGGCCATCTGAAAACACCTCCCAGGGAAACGGATGCCCGTAATCCCACTGCGAACATCTGAGTCCGGTTGCTCTTTCTCTGCGCTCTCACTAACAGTTCTTTCAGCTCCTCTGTCTTTAGATTTTCACCTAGTTTGCTTTTGTTTTGTAGCCCACATGCCCAAACTAGTTGAACTTGAATTTCTCCATTTGCATATTTCTGGTATTCCACATCTAGCGTCTAATTGTGCTGACAGTATCTTTGGGAAAATGCTGACAGGTTTCAGTGGCAATGCACACTCACTGCCCGTGCACCATACATCATCAGTTGTGACACATCTCCCAGTGTGCTTTCTTCTGGAAACTTCTTGTATGGGTGATGTCCCCAAAGACACTCAGAGACTGCCATCTGGAATATTGCAAGTTGTCAGCCCGCTGCTTCATATAGATTTATCTTCAGGTATCATCATGAGTGCCCAAGACAACAGAGCCAGATGAGAGTCAGCTCAAGGAATGCCTTTAACTCTTTGAGAGCAAGGTGGTATACTAGCTGAGATAATTACAAGTGCCACGACTTTGAAGTGCTGCCAGTTCCAGCCAATCGAACATCTTGATCCCCATTTAACTTCTGGGAATAATACAAACATTTTGGTGAATGTATGAACAAGAATTGGCATTTTATTAATCTGTTGGTCTTTACATTAATTTATGCTAATACACAGAATGGTCGAAAGAGCTTTTTTAAGCCATGTTAATAACAGGAGAGATTGTGACTATGAAATTTAGTTTAGAAACCATAAAAACTTCCATCTATAAATTAGTAATAACTGATGTTTTCCAAAACTAGTATTAATATTATGAATTAATTATAATGTTTTAGATGCTTTTAAGAAATATACAGTCAAGAGTCATATATTTTGGACAACTGAGTAAAGTTGCTTATGAACTTGATGCTAGTACATAGTTTCAGACTAAAGTCGTCCCATAAACCCTTTGTTCCATTTCAGAGATTTCTATGAAGGGTGCATGTACACAAGAACTACTAGCCATCAAGAAGCCAGTTGCCCCTTTTATAGATCATGACCTGATACCAGACTCGAGGGACCTCTGGCCAGGAGGCTCATTGTAGCTTCTAAGACAGAAAAGGCCATCAAGCTTGATAAAGCAGAAGACCCTCCACAAGACAGATTAACCTGGGGCAGGAACACTGGGCTCCAACAGAACAATGGGGAGGACACTGTGGGACCAGGCGATGTTCTGCGCTGTTATACATCGGGTCACTATGAGTCAGAACCAATCTGATCAGCCCTAACATCGTCAGCAGTTAGTTCTGCATTTAAACTCCATTTTGTTTGAGAACTGTCAGCAGATTTTGAGTTCACTTATCCGCCAGGCACAGGGACAACAATGGCTGGGAGGTTTACCGATCTGCTCAAATCTGACTGGCCACCTTGTATTTCCATCCCATGAGGACAAGAGGCAGGCGAGAACTCCTGGCAAGTGAGGACAGGAAATGAAGGAAGGATGGCCTGGGTCACAGGGAAGTGTGATAAGACACAGACTTCTCAAGCTCCAAGCTGTTATTCAGACCTCCGAATGTGGTAACGGTTTTAAATAGTTTAACAAATATATGTTGGTTATATTGTCCATTTTACATATGTATGAAATTGTTATACAAAACAATTCTATGTCCAAATAAATCTAAAGAAGTCTTTGAATAGTATAAAACAAAATTTCAAAGAACAAGAAAGCGTCGTGTCATCATTTAATTGACAGCAGCCCTTTTTCCTTGAAATCCATGCAATTCATATTCTAATAGTTCATCAGGAATTCTGCTGCAAGCAATGACAGAATAGCTTTTAACAGACAAAACCTTCTGTTGAGAACATCAGCAGAATAGAAAATCTGGATAAAATATTAAATATTATTTATCTGAAGGCTTTGGGGAGTGAATACGGCAGCTAGGACTTCAGCAAAGATCTAAGGGAAAAGAAATCATCAGAGTGAGCCTGACATTCTGTGTTTTTTTTAAACTCAAATCACGCACTGGTTTGTAAGTGACATGACAGAGAAGCTGGGAAGAAAGCTGTTGATAAGAGCAAGAGAAGGTGAGCAGAAGTTTGGTTGACTCATGGGACTGGGGAAATAAAGACGGGAGCTTGGGGAATTATTGAGTAGTGCCCAGTAAAGATTTATCTAGTGATGTCCTAAGGAATCAACGACTAACAACTTCATAGGGGAGAAATAATGTATGACAATCAAAATAATGTAAGTGAAATAAATTTGAATGAAAAAAAATAAGTCAAGAACCAAATGATAAAACAAATAGAAAATAAATTATAAGATGTTTTCAAGCATAATGTCTCAGTGACTATATTAAATGCAAACAAAATATTCTAATGATAAAGCAAAGATTTTCAGATAGAGGGAAATAATAAAAACATAGTAAATACTGAATACAAGAAATGCATCCTAAATATGAAGTCACAGAAAGATAAAAAGAATGAAAAAAATGTATTATGTACCCCGGAGGCAAAAGAAACTTTATATACCTATACTGATTCAAACCAAATAAACATTAAGACAAGAAGTTTTCTAAAAAAGGTTTTATCTCTTATGATATGACAGTTTAACACTATCATATTTAGTAATATAGCTTCAAACTATGTAATGTGAAAATTAACTGAATTCAAAATAGCAGTAATTAATCTGCAAAGTCGAGAGGCTTAATATACTTCTCCCACAAAATGATAGAATATGCAGACAAAAACTTCGGTAAAAAACTCCAGGGAAAAAAATTAAACAATGTAATTGATACGGATAGAACACAGTACCCAACAATGCCATCACTGAAAACTTTTCAAGAATAAATTGAATAGCAGACAGATTTTGGGCCTCTACTCAATGCGTCCCTTAACACAAGCGCACTTTGTTCTAATAACCTGCCACTCTTTGATACTCACCGTCCCGACATGATCACTGAAGACAAAATGGGTGCATCAGCAAATGTGGTGAAGAAAGCAGATGGTGTGCGGCTATCAAAATATGTAGGATCTGGGGTTTTAAAGGCTTGAAGTTAAACAAGCAGCCATCTAGCAGGGAAGCAAATAAGTCCAAGTCCACGAGGAAGAAGCACACCAGGCTGTGTGGTCATGAGGTGTCAATGGAAACATGTATCAGATATCAAAAGATTCAAAACAAACAATTATGTCGATATAAAAGAGGGGAGTTGGAGTGGAAACACAAAGCCCATCTGTAGACAATTGGACATCCCTCCACAGAAGAGTTACAAGGAAGAGACGATTCAACCAGGGTGCACAGATGAAACACACATCCTTCCTCTAGTTCCTAAATGCTTCCTCCCCACCACCTACCATGGCTCAGGTCTACCTTACAAACCTGACCAGACCAGACTACACACATTGGTACAGATAAGAGCTTTCTTGACACATGGAATTCAGGACAGATAAAACTCTCACGAACAGTAGTGGGAGTATTAATATCATGAGGGTAGGAGGATGCTGGAAGTGAGGGAGAGGGGGAACCCATCACAAGATTGGATATATAGCCCCACCCCCAGGGGGATGAATAGGAGAAAGGTAGGTGAAGGGAGACAGTGGACAATGTAAGACATGAAACAACAATAATAATATATAACTTATCAAGGATTCACAAAGGTGGGAGGGTGGGGGACGGAGGGTAAAAAAAGTAGGAACTGATACCAAGGGCTCAAGTAGAAAGAAATTGTTTTGGAAATGTTGATGGCAACATATGTACAAGTGTACTTAATATTAAATGAAGGACTGTTATAAGATTTTTTAAAATAATTTTATTGGGGACTCATACAACTCTTATTACAATTCATCCATCCATCCATTGTGTGTCAAGCACATTTGTACTTTTGTTGCTCTCAACATTCTCAAAACATTTGCTTTCTACTTGAGCCCTTGGCATGAGCTCCTCATTTCCCCCCCTCCCTCCCCCTCCCCCCTCTTTCATGGATCCTTGATAATTTATAAATTATTATTATTTTGTTATTTCTTACACTCTCTGATGTCTCTTTTCACCCACTTTTCTGTTGTCTGTCCCCCAGGGAGGATGTTATATATAGATCCTTGTATTCAGTTCCCCCTTTCTACCTCACCTTCTCTCCACCTTCCTTGTATCACCACTCTTGCCACTTGTCCTGAAGGGATCATCTGTCCTGGATTCCTTGCATTTCCAGTTCCTATCTGTACCACTGTACATCCTCTGGTCTAGCTGGATTTGTAAGGTAGAATTGGGATCATGATAGTGGTGGGTGGGAGGAAGCATTAAAGAACTACAGGAAAGTTGTATGTCTCATCTATGTTTTATCATTGCTATACTGCACCCTGACTGGCTCATCTCCCCACAACCCTTCTGTAAGGGGATGTCCAGTTGCCTACAGATGGGTTTTGAGTCCCCAACTCTGCACTCTGCCTCATTCACAATGTGATATGAATTTTTTGTTCTTTGATGCCTGATACCTGATCCCTTTGACACCTCGTGATCACACAGGCTGGTGTGCTTCTTCCATGTGGGCTTTGTTGCTTCTCAGCTAGATGGCCACTTGTTTACCTTCTAGCCTTTAAGACCCCAGATGCTATATCTTTTGATTACTGGGCACCATCAGTTTTCTTCACCACATTTGCTTTTGTACACATTTGTCGTCAGGGATTGTTTTGGGAAGGTGAGCATCATGGGATGCCAATTTAATAGAAGAAAGTATTCTTGCATTGAGGGAGCACTTGAGTAGAGGCCCAATGTCCATCTGCTACCTTAATACTAAACCTATAAATATATGCACAGAGATCTATTTCCCCATCGTCATATATACATATATTTACATATGTACATGCCTGTATTCAGACCTCTATAAATGCCCTTTGCCTCCTAGTTCTTTCCTCAATTTCCACTATCATGCTCGGCCTTCATTTGAGTTTCAGTTAATTCCTCTCGGTTACATTGTCCTTGATTAAGCCCTACCAGGTCTCTTACATGCTCCTTACCACTAATTTTGGATCACTTGCTGTTTCCTTGACCCTGGGTTTGTTAACACCACTTCCTTTCCCCCATCTCCCCCTCTCCCATGTCCCCCTGAAATCGCTGGTCTCATTGTTTTCTCCTCCAGATTGTTTACCTGGCCTATCTTATCTAGATAGACCTGCAGAGATAATAATATGCAAAAAAACAAGAGAGAACAAAACAAAACAACAACACAAGGCCAATGGCAAAAAAGAAAAAGAAAGAAAGAAAAGCCTGTAAATAGTTCAAGATCTGTTTGTTGAACTTAGGAGAGTTTTCCGGTTATGTCTGATGCAGTGTCATGCCCTGGCCCCAAAGCCTATTTTTGGTGCTCCCTCGGGACTTCCTTGCTCTGTTCCCCTTGCTGTTCTGTTGCAGGCCCTTCGTGTTTTTGTCTCAGTGTGGTGGGGTCAGATCGGGCGCAACTCCCAGACTCAGTCTGCAGTGTTGTCCCCTGTAGGGCTATGGGTCAGTGAGGGATATCATGTCTTGTAGTGGGGCTGGCCATATGGTCCACTCTGTGCATTGGCTGCTCTGAGCAAGGATATTATCCTCAAGGCTTGGTGGGCCACTCTCTCTTCCTCCCACTTCATTTGCTCCTGTGTGCTCTGATCAAACATGTCCCTCTGTTTGATTTGTAAGAGCCCCCTAATAAAATGATTTTTTTTAAAAAAGAATAAATTGAAGTAATAAAACGTTTTAGTCAATTTCAGAGCATATCTACTCTGATCGCAGCAGAATTAAGCTAGGACTATACAGAAAATATACAACTTGATAAATTTTGGTATTCTTGAAAATTAAACATTTAACAAAACTAAATGCCTTGCCACTTAGCTGTTTGTGCAAATCCACCTGTGCTGTTACGTCCCGTTTAACAGCATCTTCACCCTCTTTTAGCCTAGCTCACCTTTTGGCTTGCAAATACCTACAGCTGGGCTCACATCCCTATGTCAAATTTCAAAGATAAGGATTTCACTTTTCGTGTGCTTAAGGTAAAAGAAACATTTTCCTAGAAATAACTCCCCTGCCCACTCTCCTAGTCCCCCAGCTATCTCCCAAGCCATGTGCTTCACTGACCTGAAATGTCATAGACCCATGTGTCCAGGAAACATCAGCAAGAGAACACAGAGGGCCACCAGCCGGACAGCTCCTTCGTATCTTCTCTGAAAAGAATGATCCTGATAACTGAACAGACGTGATTCTCTTAGGAGTAAAGGGGGGGGGGGCATGACTGGATATAATTAATAGAGTTTACTGTACCTTCAAAGAAGGTAGAAGGTGCATTCTTTTTATGGAACATACTTCGTTGAGCTACTTTGTACTACTGCCCTGTCTCCAGCCTTCCCCCCACCCCAGCTTCTAGGACTTTGCTCCATCCCAGGATATAGCAATATAAACAGCATTTCTACCTTGTTGTGGAATTGAATGGTAAGTGACTGGTTTTCATTAAGATTTCTCAGGAGTAGCACCTGAGTCTTTTCAGAGTTAATTAACCTATACAAGCCCATAAAGAACCAGGAATAGGCTTAAAAATCCAGAAAGCATCACACTTGGCCCTTCTTTTTCTGATTTCTTCCCATGATGACCCTGGGCTTCCAAAAAGGACATGCAAACTTTGTGACACCATTCTTTAGAAGTAAACCTGTCTTTTTTTTTTTAATGTCATCAAAGCTCAGTATGAAAATTTTTTCTCATTTTTTATAAGGCTTGGCTTAACCCAATTAATTGTTCTAGTTACAGTACTCCTAATTTCTATCCAGTTGATTAACTAGAGAATAATCCAAATAAATTTCCAATTATAAATCTTTCATGGTTTGGGAGATTTTATACAAATGTACATTTGACTGTGCTAATTTAAAGCAAATATCAAAGTTGATTAAACATTCCCACGATAAGAGGGATAAACCATTAGGTTATTTTATAAGTCTAACTACCAATCATAAGCTATCGACAAAAATATTTTGATGTTGATTTGTTGTTTTAATAATTCTTTGAAAAATGTCCAAAAAAAAGACTATGGATGTTGGTCAAGAATGTATGCACAAAACATTTGTATTCTTTACTGTGTAAACACTAAGTTATTTATTGAAATATAATACTATTAAATATTTATTAAATAAATTAGCATTTTGCTGAGCTTCCCTCCATAATCATTAATATGGTCCGTGGCTAATGATATAGCCAGGGCTGTGATTGTTTTCCATATCTCTCTTCCAATTGTTTGCTAAGTATCATTCACCCAGCCCGAGCTCCGGAGTTAATCTAACTATGCAGCTGTTCTCTGGACAGCTCGTGAAGTAAAAGGGCCTTGCACATTGTTGTCTTGCTTATTCCTTCAGTCTCCTTCCCTTGCCCCGCCCTCTTTTGTAACCTCCAAATTCGGTTCCCTGTGTTTTGTCTTGTTGTTTGTCCTCCTCCTTGTGACAGTGGTTTCACACCATATCTGTCCCCTTCTGATGGAGTAATTCCACTCAGTTTAATGTTCTCCATGTCAATCCATGACATGAAGGGTGTCATGGTTCAGCGTTGTTTTTTAGCAATGCGTAATGTGCCATGGTGTGTATGGATCAAACTTTTTTTATCCATTCTTCTGTTGAGGAGTATGTTGTTTGAATGAAGGTTCTCTATTTTACTTTTCTGGGTTCTAATATCCATTTCAAGAGCTACACAGAACTCAAAGGGAAAAAAACCCCGGATTAAGGATCTATTAAAGAAGCTAGTAGGTTGGAGTGCCAGTGAGCAATATTCAGGCGGTTGGGTCGTTTATAGGGGCACGGTACAAAGTTCTGTCGGGTCAGCTACTAAATACCCGAAGTACACACTGCTCCTTTCGAAGCCTCAACCCAAAGGAACATAACTGAACAACAACAACAACAAAAATTCACCATCGCTGAGTTGATTCTGATTCATAGCAACCCGCTAGGTCAGGGTAGAATTGCCTTTCATGGCAGTCGGAAACCTTATCTTCCTTCCTTGTAGTGGCTGGTGGTTTTGAACTGCTCATCTTACAGCTGGCAGCCCACCAGGGCTCCTCCTTACTCTTGAATGAGAGTGAACTGACGCTTAGTGGTTTGCCCAAGCCTTGGAATGAGAATTATTTTTAACAGAAGAAAAAAAATGTTGGTTTTTTTTATGCGAAGGACAGTGGTTCATAAGAACCCAACTTTGTGAAGAGTGTTTTTGTTTGTTTTGTTTTAGATGATGTGTGTTTGCTCGCTTGTTTCCTTTGCTTATTTTTGGAGAGATGATTGTTTCCCTCTCCACTCTGTTGTCTCTGACTCATCATGGCGCTATACGATGGAGGAGGCCCAGCCCATGGGATTTCCTAGGTGGGAATCTTACAGAAGTAGATCACTAGGTGTCTGCTCCTGAAGACCCTTCAACCTTACCCAGCGGTTCTCAATCTGTGGGTTGCAACCCCTTTGGGGATCGAAAGATTCATAACAGTAGCAAAATTACAGTTATGAAGTCGCAACGAAAATGATTTTATGGTTGGGGATCACCACCACATGAGGACCTGTATTAAAGGGGCGTGGGGTTAGGAAGGTGGAGAACCACTGCTGACCTTTAGGTGACCAGCCAATGGCTTGACCATTGGACTCCCGGGGCTCATTTTGGAGCTTTGTCTTTATGTAAGGTATTCGCCCAGAATAGAACCCTGGTAGCACAATGGTTACAGCATAGAAAACTCTCCTGGGCAGTTCTGCTCTGTCTCATCCCGTCCCCTGAATCAGAATTGACTCCCAGGCACACCACACTCTCCCCAAACTCCTTTGTTTCCCATCTGTTGCTGGCAAAGGTTACTCCTGGAGCTGGTAGAACCATCCAAAGATATTGGCTGATTTCGCCAGGTCTGAATCCACACTGGGCAGGCGAGAGGACTGCCTGGGGATGATGAGACTGACCTGGGGTACGTCAGCCTTGAGGAGTGCCCTGGGGAGAAGTGTTTAGAAACTGTGAATGCCACAGGGCCACCCCAGCTCCAAGAGCTGTGCCCTAGGATTCCAGCTGACACATTTGGGCGTCCTGTTTTCTACTCCCATAAAAGGCGATTCTACCCTGACCTATGGGGTGCTATGAATCAGAATCAACTCACTGGTAGTGGATTTGTTGTTGTTGTTCAATTATGTTCAATGGGCTGGGGCTTACAATGGAGTAAGATATGCTTACAATGGATAAGTGAAGATAAGTCCCTCAGAGCGGGCAGCATATCACCCCGTTTTGTCAGGGAAGACATCACACTCAGAATGGTGAGCCCCTCAGGGAGAGTGGGCATGGGGTGTGGAGTCAGCAAGACCTGACACCGACTCGCTTTGGGAGAGCATTCTGGGGTCTAAGAGGAGGTCTCATAAATCTGACAAGCATGTCTGTGTCCTTTGCATTTGGTTTAAATAGGATGGTCATCAGGTGGAGGAAAAGGGAGAAAGAGAGATGAAGCCCTAGATAAACCCAGTATAGGGAAGGGACTTTTATTTGTAAAGCTTATGGCCATGCATCCCACAATTTTCAGACCCACTTGCAGAACAAACTAAGTGCAAACCATAAATAAACAAACGGGCAGATAAACAGAAACAGCAGAAGGGGAAAGTACACAGTATTAGAAAAGCATTAAACATGTCTTCCCCAGTGGAAATGAGCAAGGCACAATCAACAGCTCAGAATATGCAGACACACGGCCCTTCCAGGTAATGTGGAAATGAGACACAGCATCCAGGGATGATGTTGCTCTGAAAATCCCAATTGGTCTCTCTCCGGCTCAGATTTTAAGTTTGAAGCATACATTTTCTCTATTTCTCTGCTTTGGCTAATACAAGAGAACATAATTCTTTCTCTAGTAACCACACAGTATATAAATGAGAGCATTTCCACATGTAATTTAATACGTTTTTCATCTCTATGGTGAATATTTCACATTTTTTCCAGATACGTGTATGCGTGTTTCAGATTTCTCTGGTCCTACTTGCTAATGTACCGAAACTTCCAGCATTTCATTACAGCAGTTCTTCGGAAGCACTGCTTTCATTCTGCAGAACCCAACGGACAGATTCAGCCAGTGTGAGGAGGGATGCTTCAGGGAGAGGAATATTCGTGACAATTCTAGAGATGCTGGAGCACTAATGTCTGAAAAATGACCTAACACGTAAGCTGCAAGCATAAATCTCCAATAAAACGGTCAACTTTGCATTTCTGGGACAAACTCCATCTCCAAACCTAATTTGGGAGGAATCCTACGTATTTGCTTAAGATTGGTTGCACGTTTTGTTGTTATGGGGCGCTGGTAAGGTAGCGGAAGTGCACTGGGCTGAGATCCACAGTCCCGGCTGAAGCCACCAGCAGCTCCGCGGGAGAAGGCTGGACTTGCGACTCCATACTGATTCGAGGGCAGTGAGTCCAGTCTGAGCTTTTGTTTGCACTGTTTTTTTCAAGGTGAACACATCTTAAATAAAATACATAAGATTCCTTGATTAATTTGAGTAGGTATATTTCAGGTACTATCAGGAACTGTTCAACTCATTTTTTAGCGGCCATATGAACAGTTAATTGTCAACTATGGCCATTCCCCTTTATCATACACATTTTGATTGACATGATACTACCTAATGATGGCACATGGCCAATAGATGTTTGGAGAACTATGCCAACAACATATATGATTTTGTTTTCAAAAGCATTACAAAATTTTAACAATTAGAGAAAAATACTTAACCCCTTAGACTTATCTTCTCATACTGGGGTGTGCGCGTGCATGGTTGTTTATCTAGTTTGAGTCTAGAACATATGATTTCTTATGTGTTTCTTGCTTTGCTCATCCGGTGTAATTTTATAACATTTACTCCATATGCCTGTACTCACCACAAGAATCAGTCCTAGAAAAGAATTGGCTACCAGGTATCTCAGCCAGAATCTCTTCATAATTCTTGTTTGACCTGCTGCATAGTATTCTAACCCATTTTATGCCATAATTTAATTAGTCAGTGTTTCAGTCTGGAGATTTGCATTGGCTTCCCTTTCTACTACCACAATACACTGTATGCACACTAGTCCCCTACTTCTTTGGAGTGTGTCCTGAGGATAGTTTCAAGAATAGGAGATGCTTGGAACCCTTCATCTCTAGAAATTCAGAAGTGCTTTCCAGGTTCAGGCAGCAATTTGTTAGTCGAGCAATTTCCGTACATCTCCAGCAACATTGGGTATTTCCATTTTTAATTTTTTCCTAACATTTAAAATGAGATTCTGGGCTTCTGTGTTTTTATATTATTAAATAATAATTAACAGGAGTGCCTTACATGCCTTGGTAAATATGAATATTTCTATGTTTTCCTGTTAATTTGGTGAAGGCTTGCAGAGCAGATCATTAGTTTGATGTTCAACAATTCATACGCAGTCTGTTTCAAAACACACCATGCAATCCTCTCAGAGTTCATTCATTTCTTCCCTGTTTCTTGTTTCCATTCCTCCCCCTTTCCAAACCCTTTGAACTTTTTCCTTGAGTAAATTCTGCCCTTCTGATCTTAAATAATTGGTCATTCTAACAAAGGATGCGAGTTTAGTCCCAGACAAGTCTACCAAACAGTAAGCCTTGTCCTGTATATTTCAATATGAGTTGCCAGGAACTCTGGTGGTATACAGGTTACGCATTGGACTGAGGTCCGCATGGTTGGCAGTTCGAAACCAGCAGCAGCTCCACGGAAGAAAGACTTGGCTTTCCACTCCCATAAATAGTTACGGTCTCAGAAACCCACAGGGGGTCACTATGAGTCAGCATTGACTGATGACAGTGACTTACTTGTTGAATACTTAACTAAATCAATGGGACAGGCTCCTAGAATAAGGAAAAACGGGTCTTGTCTTCCCTAATGCCTGCCGGCCTAGCAGATATCAGCTGGCGGGACCACAACAGAGGGTTGGCCAGGAAATCAGGCACACTAATTAGACACCTAGGGGAAAATCCAAACTGAGCATGCGCAGACCAAAAGCACCTAGGCTCAGGTGGGAGGTGCACCTCGGCCCACAGACTATGCACCAGCGACATGACATCACATAGGTTGCACCGAAACTCAGCCAATAAGGTTGGCCTGGTCAAAAGCCTCAAGCACGCCTCCACGGCCAGTGGAGATAAGCGCTGCTTGGTTGTTTTCCTCCCTTGCTCAGGTGAGATTCCTCTCGCGTGCAGGTGTGCACATCCCCGAGTGTCAGCTCAGGGCCCACTTACGTTCTTGGCCTCTCAGCATCTTCCGCTCTGGGTTCTGCATGCTGGTTTTGTGCTCGTGTTCCCATAGGGATTCTTTCCATGCGCTTTTTCTGCTTTCCTGAAGTGGCCGTCATCAGTCATGAACTCCTGAGCTTGACCGTAAGGCCTTATCCACATCCCAGACACAGTATGTACTTTTGTGAGGCTGTAATAGCAGAAACTTTCCTTTCCCTCACAAAAGTTGCTTGGATTTACAAAAGTGCTTCTGCCGTGTGAATTCTCTCAGCATTGAGAAGCAAGAACCGAGGTTAACTCCTCCAGAAACTTCACAAATGTATTCTGAAAACAGGGTCCCTGGAGACACTATCAGTTCAATTAGCAGAAAGCCATCATGGAGAGTGGGCCATAATCCCATCTAGGATGACACAGTCTGAGAAGATTTGAGGGAGACACAGCAAGGGCAAAGGGCCTTGTGACTATGGAGTGATGCTGCAGCCGCAGGCCAAGGAGCACCTGTGCAAATGACTTGGCATTGGGCACATCTGTGGCACCAGACCTCTTTAACGTGTTGAAGAGCAGGGAGATTACTCTGAGGATGAATGTGCACCGGACCCAAGCACGGTATTTTCTGTCACTTCATAGCATTTGAAAGTTCCGCCTTGAATACGGAAGCATTAAGGAGAACAGAGCTGTTTGAATCGTGGTGCTGGCGAAGAATGTGGAAAGTATCAGGGGTGCCAAAAGGACAAACAAATCTGTCATGGAAGAGCAGCCACTGTGCTCTTTGGAGACAAGGATGGGAAAGTGGAGGGGCAGTGAAAAAGAGAAAGGCTCTCAGCTAGATGCTTCGTTCCGTTGTACATTGGACACTATGGGTCGGAACCAACTGGATGGCCCCTAAGGACAACATTTGCAAATGAATTCTGTCAGTGAAACCAGCTAAACTGGCTCAGGTCTGGGAATTGATTGGGCGATCGTGACTGTCTATTCTGCTGTTCACCTGATCTACCATTCTTTTGCCTGTAGAGATCACGTAAATACTTAGTAAGTTTCCCATCTATTTCATTCCTAGGGACACCGTGGCTAAGTAGCCAGTGCCATAATTCCACACGAGACAGGCTGCTCTGATGACTACGGAAACCTTGTTGTCTATTATAACCACGCCCACCCTGTCTCTGTTGATTCAGTGCTGACACCTGCCCTCTACCAT
>NW_022103920.1:30873507-30885671 GCF_000313985.2 Echinops telfairi
AAGTCAATCTTGCAAGCTGAAGCAGGGAACTGTTAAGGCAGCTGCACCCGGTGCAACCATCACAAAACAAGAGACCCGAGAACTAGAAAGGCGAGGCTTCCCCACCCATTTATCCCTCTGCCTTTCAACCAGCCCCACATGTGATTATCGGCTAGGCTGGCACAATTAACTAACTCACCAGCCTACCTGGAAGCTTGCAGGAAACAAACAAACAAAACGTGTTGTACCAAGACATATAATATTGAAAGTCATCTTCCTGCTGGGTGGATATTCCCATCAAGATACGGGCCTGGACAACATTGGCTGTTGGGGGCTGGTGTTGGCCCACAGAATGGTGTCAGGGAGGTGATATGGTTCCCTTTACCACCAGGAGAATGTCCATTTGGTTTTAGGGAGAAGCTGAGCCAGAGGCTAGGCAGCCTAGGTCCTGATTAAGCTTCCCCGACCCCAGTGACTGTGGCCACCCCATTGCCACATGCATTTCCCTTTGATCCACACACTGCTTGAGTTTATGCCATTGGTCACTTTGAGCTGAGTCCTCATGATTCCTCTCTTAAGGGGCAAATCTTCTATCTGGCAGGGAGTAACAACATAGCAGGTCATGACCATTCATTAAGGGAGACGTCGGACCATGCAAGATATGACAAAATAATAATTTATAAATTATCAAAGGTTCATGAGGGAGAGGGGAGTGGGGAGGGAGGGGGAAAAAATGAGGAGCTGATGCCAGGGCCTTAGGTGGAGAGCAAATGCTTTGAGAATGAGGAGGGCAATGAATGTACAGACGTACTTTACACAATTGATGTATGTATGGATTGTGATAAGAGTTGTCTGAGCTCCTAATATAATGATTTTTTTTTAAAAAATATTGTTTATTAGTGAGACTTCCAGGCAGACAATGAAAGTTTCAGGGAATGGCATAGTTGAAAGTTTAGCTTTCAAATGGAAGCAAAGAAAACCAAATTCTAGAAAGGAGTTTCCCAAAAGTTGTTTTCTCTAGAATTGCTAAGTGCTATTGATGCATTTCCATGACCCATTCCATTGAGGAAGTATAGTCACCAGGCACTTTAGCATCTTAAAAGCTCTGAGAAATATTCTGTTCAAAAGAGCCTTTATTTTGCTAAATGTACCATGAGTTAAAAATGATGATAACAGAATGTTGTTCCTGTGGTTGTTAGTTGAAGCTCACTCAGTTTCAACTCATGGTGACCATACATGACAGAGTCCAACTGCCCTACAGTTTCTGTTTTGCTTTTACCACTGAAATCCTTATGGGAACAGATCAGCAGTTCTCTCTCCTCTGGATCCAGACGGCCAAACTTGTGGCCAATAAACATATGCTTAACCATTGTGTCACCAGGGATCATCATACGAGAATGCCTAGTGACAAACAGAAAACAATAATGTGTTTGGTGAGAGGATGGATTTTGTGTGCCTTAACAATGGGGCACAGGCTCTGATAGGTGACTGACAAGGCACAAGTTGGTAAAGGTTGAACCCCACTGACAAGGGGAGATTGAATGCATATGCAACTAATTATTTCTAATTAGAAAAACTCTCCAAAGTATAAGACACGCAGCTTTAAAAATATTAAAAATTAAATACCCTTTGTCATAAGTAATCATGTTGAGTGTAGCTTTTCCTGATGAGGTGCAATCAGGATATGATGGGAAAACACACTAAAGTTAGCATCAGAAGTTTCACATTCAGTTCCAGCTATGCCACGTATTAGCTATAGGGTGGAAATTCACAATGTTAAAGTTCTATAGAAAGTAAGACATTATTGTAATCTGAGGTCATCAGGGAATTGTGGGTACACTGTCAGGATGGCAGAATCTTTATGTTGCCTCCAAAGAAATGGAGAGAGCAAAGGAAATGAAAACACTGTAGTTGTTTTCTTCCAATTTGGGGCCATAAGGAATAATGCTTCTATGAACACTTTTGTACAGATTAAAAGATATTTTTATAAGATGCATTGCCATATACAATCATTTTCCATTTCATTAGGTGTTCGTGTCTTCCTTACAGGGTGCTAGTATCTGGCCCATTCTTCAATGAGGTCTCTCCTCTATTTCTCCAGTGCCATTTAATGTTGTCCTAATATCCTTCTGGTGCTTGAGAATTGGAAAGGTACTTTTCATCATAAGAACATAGGCTGATTTTTTTCTTCCCAAAATGGAGGAGTACATGGAGTTGTCTTAACAATCACGTGTCCAGGAAAAGACCTGTACAAATGTGTGCATGAAGATTTTATTCATGATAGTTTGAACCATGAAAAGCTATAGATCTCTCAATAAAAGCATGAAAACTAATTGACAGTGATAATGTTAGTCTATATCAAATGGACTCCAACTCATGGCAGCCTCAAGTAGGCAGCGTAGAACTGTGCTCACAGGGCTTGGCAAGGCCATGGCCGTTCAGAAGCAGAATCCCGGCTCTATATGCTGACGATCGCCTGGGTGGCATCCTTTTGGGCTAATAATTGAGCACCTAATCATTTGTACCACCCAGCAACTCCAAAGGATGGTGACAGAACAGTCATCACTTCTGAGGATGGAAGGAAACGAGGAATGTATGGCTGGGAATGAAGAAGAGAAAAGGTTATGAGGTACATAGGTTCTGTTACACCTGGATTGTGCTTAATTCAATGTATTTGTGGTTGTTGTTAGCTCTTGCTGAACCGGTTCTGCAACACAACACAACTTTATGCAACACAACGGAAACACTGTGCAGTCTGGAGTCCTCCCCTAAGTTGTGGCTATACTGCAACCCTTTGTGACAACCACTGTGTCCGTCCATTGCTGGTCTTCCTCTGTTTCAGTTTTCACGGATGTTCTGCTTCACGGAGCATGCTGTTCTTCTCTGGAAGAGGAAGAGCTGGTCTCCTCTGGCAGCATCTTCAAAGTAAGTGAGAGGACACCCTGCCTCCACGCTCCTGAGGAGCATTCTCGATGTGCTTCTCCCAACTCAGATGTATTCATAATTCTGGCAGTCCTTGTTGTACTCAATATTTTGTCGGGTGTTCAAATGAATATATATTTTAAAAATGCATTGTGTTATACACTTAAAATTAGTGTGTCTGTACTTCACTTTTCACATATCATCCTTCAAATGAAAAAAATACTGAGGTCTTCTTCAGTCATCAGAAAATAGGTAGTATCCCTATTTGACCTTTATATTCACTTAAGTTTGAATTTATTTGTTCAAACCACTGGGCTTTCCATTAACTGCCAAGGGCTTAACCATCGGCACCACCAGGGTTAAGTATGAAATGTCAGAATTCCACAACGTCTACAAAACAAAATATACAATTGTATGTGCACATTTTTATTTGTCTATTTTACTTACAGCCCTGTCACATCTCTAATATTAACAGTTGTAATGTTGGTCGTCAAATGATCACAGTGGAAAGATCCTTTTGATCTGAAAAATAGAAAGGTATCATATATATTCGTGTATAAGCCAAGTTTTTCAGCACATTTTTAATGCAGTTTTTGTCGTAAAATTAGGTGCCTCAGCTGATATTCGGGGTGGCTTATACTCGAGTACATACAATACTCATCTCCCAACTGACTAAAGATTACTTAATACATGCGCTCCAAGTTAAGCTGATGAGAGAAACACTTTTGAGGCAGAAAGTTCTAGTGAAAAACTTGGACAAAGGTATCATTAAAAGAGTATGCCTTTGATTCCAAATATAAAGAGAGGCTGTTTGGAGCACAGGACAGCACCATCGTCCTATGAGAAGGGATCTGACAATCAGATTTTATAAAGATTTCGGCTAAGAAAACCCTATCAGGAAACCTTACCCTGTCCTCTAGAGTTGAGTTAGCACTATCTTAAGAGTACACAACAACAAAAACATTTGGACAACAATAAATAAGCAAATGACACAACCTGAATCATGCTTGCCAAAGATCAGTGTAGCTGTTCTGCAGATAACAGGATACAGGTGCACAAAGAGGAAGCAGAGAAACCAGTAAGGAACAAGATATGGCAGTTACTTACACCAAGCCATTGCTCTAGAAACTGATATGATTAGATGAATTCAAAAGAAGCTGTTGAAGGTAAGTTGACAGGACTGGATTACAGTTTTGTGAGAGTAAGAAGGTAGAAGGTGTGCGGAAGAGGGCAAAAAGGAAAAATCCTAGAAATGACTTAGAACTGAGCTCATGGAAATAGAAATATAATTATTGAAATGTAAGCACAGTTTCACTTTCATGTGTCCATTAATGCTTTGATCAAAGAACAACTAACTTTGAGAAAGGAAAATGCTGATTAATACTGTGAACTCTGAGAACAAAGGCCTTGTCAAATTCATCTTTTCATCTCCTACAGTGATTAAAGGTACCTTCCAAACTCCAAACTCACTGTCTTTGTAGTCTATTCCAGTGCATAGTGCGACCCTACAGGACAGAGTCGAACTGCCCCTGTGAGTTCCCAAGACTGTAAAGATGTACTGTAAATACTTCTTCCTTGGAGAGGCTGGTGGGGGTTTTGATCTGCTGGCTACGGAGGCTTACACATAACAAATACTGAAGAAAATAATGCATGAAAGCCTTTTTGAGAATTGTTGTTACATTAGTTGTTAATCAAAGTGGCTCAGATTTCATGAAGACCGGATGTATAACGAAGGGAGAAAGACGAGACTTTGTACTTCCGTAAAGAGTTCCAGTCTGGGAAATTCACAAGGGCGGATCTACTCTGTCCTCTAAGGATGCTCTGAGTTGGCACTGATTCGATGACAGTGTTTGGCTTTCTATATACAACACAATGTCATATAACTAACTCTACCTTTCCTTTCCTAGTTGGCCCACTGTGACTGATTTTTAGAAGTAGATTACCAAGCCTTTCTTCCTAGCACATCTTAGTCTGGAAGCTCTTTGGAAACCAGTTCAGCACCATGGCAACACACGAGAGTCCACTGATGGACAGCTGGTCATGTGCGTGGAATGCAATGGCAGAGAAGCGAATCTGGGTTTCCCAATTAAAGGGTCAGAGTCCTCCCACTGAATCACCAGTGCCCCACTTTTGTGAAATACTTCAAAGCATCTGGAGAAATGTTCCAGGGGGAAGACAGTGTGACTTTGACACAAGAACACTGGTTTCCCTCATTTTCTCCTTGGACACTTGCTTATTACATGCTCACTTGGAGCAGGCCCTGTGCTAGGCAGACACTCTGGCTTCGTAGAGGAATCAGGGCCAAAGCAGAAGAGAGTTTGAGGACAACAAATGACAATGGAACCTGCCGTGGACTGAGAGAGAGGCTTCCATGGGGAAGAGATTCTTGAGCAATGTGCTTAAGACAAGAACTTGGTAGGAGTGAGCTCCTATCCCTGGGGCCGCCAAAGGAAGGCCTAGGGACTGGAGCAGAGGGCATGCCACGGATGGTGAGCGGAGAGGGCAGCAAGCTCTGCAGGGGCCTGGAAAGCAGATTTGCATCTTGCACAGATGGATCTGGCTGCTGATGGCATTGAGGAAGATGGCTGGCCTAGTGTGACATCTGACCACATTTTTTTTGTAACCCAAATTAGCATTGAATGGTCCTTAATAAATGATCTTTGGGAAGCTTTGGATGCAAAGACAAAACAATTGAATCCATAAAACCCATATTGGCAAAAAGTTCAAGAATTTCCTACATAAGTTTTGATTTCTAGGGAACATTAGAAGTGCAGAATGTGGTAGAATTCTTGTCTTCCGGGGGACGCTCCAATTCCAGGCCTGTCTACTCCATCACAAGCACAAACACAACACAGGCTTGTGTGTTGCTATAATGCTGCTCAGGCTTCAGCAGTTCCCAAACTAAGACAGACTCGGAAGAAAAACTTAGCAATCTGCTTCTGAAAGTCAGCCTATGCAACAACTGCACAAATGTGCTTCACACAATGGATGAATGTATGGATTGCGATGAGTTGTACAAGCTCCCAATAAAATGATTTTTTAAAAATCAACCTATGAAAACCTGTGGATCACAGCTGTGTGAACATCCTGTGCACTGGGTCTCCAGGAACACGAGTCAGGGCCAGCTACCAACAAAGGGGGACAATCAGGGTCTCTGACCTCAGAAAACATATTCAGCAATTTTACTATCCAAAAAAAGCAAAATAAAAGAACTACTAAGAAAATGTCTCATTTTCTGTTAATGTTAAACTAATGTTTTTTTAAATTAAGTTTGATGCCTGTTCATTTTTTTAATTTAGGAAATGAATAAAGTACATAGAAAACTACCTTTAGTAGCTCTCAATAAAAACACCTCTGTTGATATTTTATTATATTTCTTGCCATTCTCTGTTTCTTTCACTTAACATTATAGCATGAAACTATTGCTTCATATCTTTGCCCAAGATCTCACCTCTCCCCAAGTCTGCAACTTCTAAGATGAAGCTGATGTTCTACAAGTCTGAGCATGGGCAAACCTGAGTGTTAACTTACTTTAACCATTGACAAAAATATCTCATGTCCCCGTATATTCATCAAGAATTGTCTCATTGAGAAAGGATGTCAACAGCTCCTCAACTTTCCAGAGACCCATGGATGGTACATGTTCGACCGGACCACATATGCCTCTCAGCCAGCTAAGCTGTGATTTTCTTCAAATACCATCTACTTTGAATTGTCATTTTCAATGCTCTTCTTGCTAGCAGGCCCTTGAATCAGTCCTCACTCATAGTCACTGTACATACCCGATCCTTAAAATTGCGTCAGTCGATCTCATTGGGTGAATTTCTCTCTTTAGCTGTCCCTCTGCTGTACCAAACATGGTGTCCTTCTCCAGAGCTGGGTTCCTTCGGATCGTATGTCTACGACACATGAAAAGTCCTGTCCACCCATCTTTTAAGGAGCATTCTGCCCATAGTTCGTTTTTGTTAACAATGTAGCTCCCATTTTAAAAATTATTGTCAACCAAATATCAGATATCCTGGAAGTACATTTCCCTGTGCAGATTTGGGGGATGGTGTGGATCGAATACCAACATCATTTCCTTTGCCTACAAAATAAATGAAATTACAATATGCTAAGTTACACATAGTTTTCATTAGCACTTAGCCACTGTGTCTATAGTAAGATCCATTTATCTCATACTATTTTTTTTCCTTTTCAGATAAAACTTTCAAATGCTTACATTTTGCTACATGGTGGTTGATTGGATAATTTGAACATCAAAGGAAACTTTAATTTCAGCTGTAAAGTTGTCTTTTGCTTTATTAACTCTCAATCAATAAACAAGCAATTTGGAAATGTAATCAGGAAATGTTTCCGATTGGCTGACAATGTATCAAAGCCAGGCTTCAAGGCAACAGCAGGCTGTAACAAGCAGTTTATTACCAGTAGCTGTTACTGACATTAGTCAAAACCAAGAAAGATAAAATGGAATAAGAAATGTAATGCTGGAGGAGCCTTGGGCGCTGTGTTCTCTTCTTCCTTTTGAAAACTGCAGGCCTGTCTTTGATATGATAACAAATATAAACTGTTTAAAAACAGCAAATGCAGAAAAAGTGAGCCTAGCCTGTCATGGAGTTAATCCATTCCAGAGTGACACACAAATAGTGTAACGTCCAGTAGATATATGTTATGGAAAGATTTTGAATTGGATTTACATGTAGTGAGCAAATTGGAACTTTTGATTTTTACCAGATATTGTAATATGCATGTTCTCATATTAACGGGATGTAATCCTATTTGAAGATAATGAGTTTTCAACAGGCTCTGCAATTGGAAGCAGCATGGGGAAAAAAAGCGTTTGCTTATTTTTTTAACTGGAGATGGGTAAAGAGAATTGGACCCTAAATTTGCGAGGTAGCCTCAGTTGATATCAGTCAGCTGAATGGTATTTTGCCCTGAGTTACTGCTTACCGAAAGATTTCTGGGATTGGTGGGTTTTAGGATTTCCCCCCTTTATCTCTGGACTGTCCATCGCCATCGGCACACGGTAAAGTATGGAGCACTCGACAGGGATTTTTCTTTGCACACACATCACTTCTTGCCATCATTCTAAACAGCCTATGCATATCTTTCATGCAATTAAAAGAGGAGAGAAAATGGGAAAGATCTATTCCCCGTGTTGGTTTGGAAATTCCTCTAGATATTGAGCACAGATTCATGGAATTATTTTTCATTGAACTCGGAACATAATAAGCCACACTGATAGCAAAATCAAATAGACTTAACACAAAGGAAAGATAAAACGAACCAAGAAGGGATTCTATGTTTTATTGCTTTTGGAGGCACCTCTGCCTGGGCATGTTGGGCATGCTGAGCCTGGGGCCTTTTCATCGCCCCATCAGGAGTTTCCCTTGCAGACCGGGAACTGATGTCAGTGTTCCAAAACAAATAAAATATAGATTGTTTGATGCAGCTTCTATTTCTAGGTTCTTTATCAAAATGAGTCTATGAGACATGGCTGGTAGATTGCAACAAGGTTACTGACAAAATGGCCATCCACTTTTTCCCCCAGTGCCCTGGCACATTGTTCTGGCCACCAATGTTGTCTGAACAACTAGCTGACCATCTGCCCAAATTATCATCCATATATCACCAAATTATCATCAATTATATCAACACATGGAAGCATTATAAAATTATAAGCGCCATTGAAGTCCCTCTTAGGTAAATGGTATGTGATTCAGCATATGGCTAATGCAAACTTAGTTTTATCATCTGAACATTGAGCCATGTGGAAGGCACCTTGAAACAGCCTTTCATTTGTTTTAAGCTCTAGATTGTATTATATAATCTTTCTGTGTGAACCCAGAACACCAAGGTCAACCGGCATAATGGAGCCCACCACAAACAATGGTTTACATTCTACTTTGGTGAGTAGGAACAACGACAGTCTTAGAAACCGGTGAGTAATCATCTAAGAGGTAACTATTGGTCCCTCCTCATCTGACGCGAAGAGGAGTGGAGAAAATCAAAGGTAGAAGAAAGCAACTAGTCCGAGGGACTAATAGGAACCCAAGCAAGCCCCAACCTTCATGATCCCGAGTCCAGAAATCTAGTTGGTATCCCTCGATCACTCTGAAAGGGATTGCAGTTGGAGTCCCTGGAGAGAGTGGGAGAAAAGCTACACACACACACACACACACACACACACACACACACAATTACTGGCTTGACAGAGATTGGTGAAACCCCTGAGACTATGGTCCTTGGACACCCTTGAGTTCTGAAATTAAAGTCACGCTAGTGATTCAACTTTCAACCAAAGGATAGGCCTACAGAGTTAACAATTACATCATGGAGGAGAGACAGTTTCCTCAGAACAATCAACCATATGAAATAAAAAAGGCATCATTGGTCAAGGGACAAAGCCTAGCAGAAGGCGGAAGAACAAACTCCCTGGCAACACTATAGGAAGAGAAGATCTGTCCTTGACATGAGAGGAGACAATCTCCTCTTTCTCCCGCAGAGCAGCCGGTCAATTAAAATTGCTCCCCTTCCAGTGAGCAGCCAGCGCTGAATCCACTATGTCACCAGGGCTCCTTTAGGCTGGTAGAAGAGAAAGGACCAATAGAAACATTAAGGAGAGGGCAGAAGTCAGAAAAATGCCATTGCATTGTGAGTATTACCATCAAGGTCATGAATCAAAATATGTACAACAGATATTAAGTATTAAGTAAAAAAAATGTATGCAAATGGGTTTTGTTACCAATCAGTTCTTGTTGTTGTTGTTGTTGTTGTTGTTGTTGTTAGGTGCCACCAGATCAGTTCTGACTCACAGAGACCCTCTGTACAACAGAAGGGAACACTGCTGGGTCCAGTGCCATCCTCACAATTGTTCTTATGTTTGACGTCACTGATGTAGCCACTGTGTCACTCCACCTTGTCCAGGGCCTTTCTTTTTTCTGAGGACCCTCCATTTTAACCATGATTTTCTTCTCCAGAACTATCTCCTGATAACATGCCCAAAGCAGATGAGAGGAAGTCTCCTCCTTTCTCTAAGGAGCATTCTGGCTGTACTTCTTCCAAGACAAATCTATTTGTTCCTTTGGCAGTTGTGTTAGTCTGGTAGAGAAACAAATTCAGGGAGCCTCACGTGTGTAAGAAAGAGTTTTATATAAAGAGTAATTGTACATTAAGAAAACATCCCAGCACAGTCCAGATCAAGTCCATAAGTCTGATATTAGCCCATATTTCCAATATCAATCTATAAAGTCTTCTTCAGACTCATGAAACACATGCAATGACACCAAATGCAGGAAGATCACAGGCCAGTAGTTGGGAAGTCTTCTGGATCCAGTGGCATTGTAAGCATCTCAGCTCTGGCAAGGGTCTCCATGTGGCTCCTCCAGCTTAGATCACTAGCATAACTCCATGTGTTTTGTTAGCTGCGATGTCTCCCAGGGAGTGAGCCTGTGTCCTGCCTCAAGCGAGCTATTTATCTTCTTAGCACCTCCAAATGAGTCCATCAAGCTGGGACCCGATTGACAGGCTAAACTCCACCATGTCACTCTTAATCCTCTCAAATTGACAACAGATTCGGTAACTACCACAGAAGTCCATAGTATTCTCAATATTTTTCACCAGCACAATAGTTCCAATATATCACTTTTACTTTTGTCTTCCTTGTTCAATGACCAACTTTCACATGCATACGAGGCAAATGGCTTGGGTCAGGCACAACGTAGTCCTTAATGTGACCTTCTTGCTCTCAACACTTAAAGGAGATCTTGAGCAATAGATTTTACCCAATGCTATGCCTCTTTTGATCTGCTGACTGCTGCTTCCATGAGCATTGATTGTGAATCTAAACAAGACAAAATCCCTGACAACTTTATTCTTTTCTCCCTTTATCATGTTAACTATTGGTCTAGTTATGAGGATTTTTGCATCCTTGACATTTTGTTGCAATCCATACTGAAGGCTAAAATCCTTTATCTTCATCCGCTGTGACTCAAGTCCCTCTCATGTTCAGTATTCAAGGTTGTGTCATGTGCATACTGCAGGTTCTTTATAAGCCTTTCTCCCATCTTGATGCCCATTGTCCCTCAGATGATTCAGTGTTTTGGACTACTTGCTCAGCATACAGATTAAATAAGTATGGTGATAGGATAAAACCCTGCCTCACATCTTTCTTGATATTATACCATGCAGTATTCCATTTTTCTGTTTGCACAACTGCCTCTTGAACCATGCACTGGTTCTGTATAAGCACAATAAAGTATTTTCAGAATTCCCAGTTCTCTCAAGACTAGCCATAGTTTATTACGATCCACACAGTCAAATGCCTTGGCAAAATCAATAAAACACGAGTAAACGTCATTCTGGTATTCTCTGCTTTCAGCCGAGGTCCATCCCTTGTTCTAAATCCTCTTCTGAATCCAGCCTGTCTTTTTGGCAGTACCCTGTCAATATACTGATGCAACTGTTGCTGGAGGATGTCCAGCAAAATTTAACTTGTATATGATGATAAAAAGGCGATTGTTCTGTAATTTGAACATTTGGTAGGGTCACCTTTTTGGGGAGTGGGTACAAATATCGATCTCTTCCTGTCAGTTGGCCATATAACTGTCTTGCAAATTTTCTGGCTGAGATGACTGGGTGCTTCCAGTACTACATCAGCTTGTTTGAAGATTGCAATAAGTATTCCATCAATTCCTAGAGCCTTTTTATGGCTAATGCTTTGAGCGCAGTTTGGACTCCTTCAGTACCATTGGTTCTTGCTTATATGCTACCTCTTGAAATGATGCAATGTCCACCAGTTCTTTTTAGTAGCGTGACTGTGTATTTTTTCCATCTTCTCTAGATGCTTCCTGTATCATTCAAAATTTTCTTGATAGAATCTTCCAATATTTCAACTCAAGATTTGAATTTTTCTTTAGTTCTTTCAGTTTAAGATTTGCTGAGCATGTTCTCCTAGTTGGGTTTTCTGTTTTTTTCCTCCCACATTTCCTAATAATATTTTACATTGTCTTCTTGAGTTGCCCTTTGAAATTTTCCATTCAGCTCTTTGACTTCGTCAATTCTTCCATTTGCCTCAGCTACTCTAAGATGAAAAGCAAGTCCAAACTTCAACCCAGTGCTCCAAGGTGTGAAGACAACATGCCGGCGTGGAGTAGGGAACCAGTGGAGAGATCTAGGGGGCTGGTCCCAGCCCCAAATACTAAGTGGATGCCTGCCCCTCCCCTGAGAAGAATGTACCTCAAACGATGGCACTGAATCTG
>NW_022103920.1:30887680-30916697 GCF_000313985.2 Echinops telfairi
AAAAAAAAAAAAAGAAAAGCAAGTTTTAGTCTCTTCCAACACACACCTTGATCTCTTCCTTCCCTCCTGTCTTTTTAATGACCTTTTGCTTTCTTATGTGATGTCCTGACGTCATCCCATAGTTCATCGGGTCTTCTTTCGTTCATGTTCAATACAGGAGATGTGTTCTTGATATTCAGGGAGGATACACTCAGGTTGTGTTTTGGCTCTTGTGGACTGGATTTCATTTTCTTTTCTTTGATATGTTTCAAATGAACTTGTATGTCACTAAAGGCTCTAAGTCCACTTCAGTTTTACTTTTCCTCCTTTATAGCCACTCAGGCCAATATTTAAACCTGAGGGGAAAGGAATCCTGAGGATTTATTTATTTGCTTCCTGTTAAATCCTCTAATTTTTGTCCCTGCCCCTTCCCTCTCCTTAATCTAGTCTCACTTCCATCACTGGCCTCCTTATGGTCATCAAAGTCTGGTTTATTGGTGTATATTGGTGTTTTCATTTTCTTCAATTTCAAACTGAACTTACATATGAACAAGTCATGATCTGTCCCACAGTTGGCCCCTAGCCTCATTTTAGCTGCTGATATTGAGCTTGTCCATTGTCACTTCCCACAGATATAGTCCAATTTATTTCTCTGTATTCCATCTGGAGAAATTCATGTTTATAGTCACCTTTTGTGTTATTGGAAAAAAATAATTATTTGTGGTGACAGAGTCATTGGTCTTGCAAAATTCTATCATGTGACTTCTACCTTGGTTTCTATGACAAAGACCATACTTTCCCACGACAGTCCCTTCCTGTTTGTCTCCAACTTTTGCATCCAACCACCATAGGTATCAGCGCATCTTAATTCCAAGTTGTACCAATTTCAGACTGAAGAGGTTGAACGAATTATTCAGTTTCGTCCTCAGTAGCTTTAGTAGTGAGGACCCCTGTCGAAGAATGGCACAGCCTCCATCACCACGGCAACACACAACCACAGTGGAGTTGTGACAGTAACGTCGTGACTCGGGAATGACCAGGCAGTGCCCTTGGAGAACTTGAAAGAGGAGCATTTATTAGCTGGCAACCCAGAGGAACTGGGGTTTGGCAAAGCGAGGTCCTGCTTGTCAGGTGGACATGGCTTATATATTTTATCTGCACAGGCAAAGTAACAGAAGCAGAATAGACAGTGATTTCTAGTGAAGATTTGATCATTAGTAAGGAGAAAAAGGGTCAAGGAATGGATTGGTTCCAGGAATGAGGAAGTACACGGGGTGAGGCAGTGTTTGGGGTTTCTTTCCCAAAGGTTAAAATTCCCTATTAAGATGTTCCTTACAGGATAGGATTCTCCTTACAGTACAGATCAATTGTGTTTCCCCTAAAGTTATGTTGGAAGTCGATTATACAAACTCTGCTAAACCACAAATACCCAAAGTGGGTATTTTATAAAGAAGAAACATTTATTTTCTCTCAGTTCTGACCGTTAAATGTCTACATCAGGGTCTCAACCACGTGGATTTCCTTCCTAATCAGTAGCCCTGGCTTTTCTTGATTCTTTGTTTTGTAGATGATTCTCAAAGGGCAGATGTCTGTCTTCTCAGTAAATACAGCATCAATCTCAGAAGCGATGAGGTTTAGGGCACACTCTACATTGATATCACTTAATTCGAATAACAGACTACTCTCAAACAGGATTACATACATAGGTAAGAGGGTGGGTGGGGGCGTGCACAATTTAATCCATAAGAAAGTCCTAACTCTTAGTACTGAAGAAAGTGGGAAGAGTGTGGTACAGGCACAGATGTAGAAGGAAGATGGCCTTGTGAAGACCCATGCAGGGATTGGTGTGACAAGGAAGGAATGACAAGGATTGCAGACATCACCAGAAACTGGACGAGACATGAAACAAGTTCTCCTGCAGCAGGAATCGGCCCAACACCCTGATTTCAGACTTCTAGCCTCCAGATGTATGAGAGAATGAATTTCTGTTGTTTTAAGCTTACCATTTTGTGATATGCTGTCATGGTATCCTCGGGACACGAATCACACATATCAACTTTTCTTTTATGACTGATTTTGTATTTAGGGTTTAAATTCTGAGCACCAAGTCTGCAGAAGGCTATGAGTAATAGCGAAGGCCCAAAACCCAGTTTCAGGTTCCCTACTTGGATTAAGCCTACATTGAATTCTTTCTGACCATTGACCAGTGATGTGACGATCCTTAGCCTGCGGGACAGTGCACTGGAACGTGGATTACCACCAGCCCCTTGACCAGCCAGAGAAGGGCAGTCTCTATTAGGGGCTTGTCTCATTGGGTTTGTGGAGTCCATACTACCTCAGGTCTTGGCTATGCACAATGAAAGAATTCACGCTCAAGCCTATTTTGTAATCCAAGGGGTTTTTATGAAGGACAGGACAGATTTCAGGCTTTTACAGTCTCAAAGGGGTTCACAGCTAGGCCCAAACAACCACATGGAAAAGAGCATCCATGCCTGAGGGTCTTGGGGGGGATCCTGGGAGGCCAGAAGCTAAGAACCCTAGAGGGTGAGGGCATGTGGGCCCAGAGCAGGTTCATGTGCACCTGTGCTGGGGAGGGAGACCCTCCCCCCTACCTGCCTCTGGCCAGGAGCAGGGTAAGAGAGAGCATCCCAGAGCATGCTCCCTGCCTTTATTCTAGTCCACCCCTGGCTGGGGGGAGGCGTGGTTGATGGTATTGGTTGACCTCATTAGCTCAGGTAGGCCCACCTGGGTGCGGTCATGAGCCCAAGGCTAGTTTGGCCTGCCGAAGTGTGCCACCTGGCCCAGGGGCTCAGTTTAGGATCTTCATAGGTGATGGTATTGGTTGACCTTATTAGCTCAGGTAGGCCCACCTGGGTGAGGTCATGAGCCCAAGGTTAGTTTGGCCCGCCGAAGTGTGCCACCTGGCCCAGGGGCTCAGTTTAGGATCTTCATAGGTGTCTAATGGTTGCCTGATTTCTTTCTAACCTTCTCTATGGGGGCCTTTGCAGGCATGGGAGGGACAGCCCCCTGTCCCTAAGCAAGCTAGGGACAGCCTGAGTGTGCCACTTAGAGAAACATCTGGGTCACACCACAACTGCCTCAGCCAGAAGGCCCGAGACCCAGCTTGGAAGCTCTTTGGTCTCACATAATGCCTGGATCTCAATCTTAGTCTCATTCCTGCCTATGTAGTCCCACGCCTAAGTGACGTATTGCTCTGTTGCCAGTCATGCTTTTGCGACAGTATCCTTTGTGCTCCCATGCCCTCTTTAGGTCCCTGAGTCTTTGCAAGCCCTCCGTCTCCATTTTGACCTGTGTTAACGGTCTCCCGCATCTAGATGATGTGTCTTTGTCTTGTCTTTTCCCGTGTAAGACTTAATGCATGTTCTCTGTAAGCTATATTTGAGATTTGCGGTCTCTTTCGTACCCAAGAAGGGAGTCCTGGTGGTGCAGTGGTGGCATGTGGGGCTGCTACCCGAAAGGCCCGTTTGAAACCAACAGCTACTCCGTGAGAGAAAGATGCGACTTCCTTCTCTTGTCAACCTACCGGTACTGTCTCGGACACTCACAGGGGCACTTCTACCCAATGGAGGTGGCTTTGGCCCAAATTTGGTACCCAATGGAGGTGGCTTTGGCCCAAATTTGGTACCCAATGGAGGTGGCTTTGGCCCAAATTTGGTACCCAAATCAGCTCCTATAATGATAAAGCAAGCCTCTAAGCTGATTCATCTACTTGGTTGTCATTGGTAACTGCTTTGGTGTTAACTTAGATAAGCTAAAATATTTAACTCATTTGACAGACTATAAATATCAGAAATAATATTCTAAGCAATGATTACAGTTTGAGGTTCTCATGAAGTTCAATGAAGAAATTCCCAAGAATTTTTTAGTTACAGTAGTTTTATCATATATGTGTGTGTGTGTGTGTGTGTATATATGCAAGATAGTATGACTTTGAAAATCACATTTTGAGATATAAAATAAATAAATATTTTATTGGATACTGATGACATAAATCATCATACAACTGTTAAATGATATCATTTATTGCCTCCAATATTAGCCCAAATTGGATTTTTTTTAAAGTGAATTTATAATTTCCTTACCAGTTGTCCATATTTTTGTGGCATGGCCAAAGTTCAAAATGTCTGTCCTTTCAGGTAGCAATTATGAATAAGATCTGGCTTTGCGATGGACGCTTGAACAACCACTTCAGACCCAGATAAGAAAAGAAATTGTGATAAAAATGTATGTACCACCAGTGAATAATACACCAAGCAATGGAGATGCCAACATACATCAACTCTCCTTTGTTATCTATGCAAATAAGAGGTGCCTATAAGTTAACATCTATCGATACCAGAGGAAATATGTGGAAAGCAACAACAAAAAAAATCTTTCAAAATAGACTTACCATCCATCTATGAGCACCTAAAGGACAAATAAAAGAAGTCAGCAGTTTAACAATTTGGGGATTTTTTTTTAAAGAGAGAGGAGATTGATCCACACACACAAAAAATCGATGTTAGGTTATTTATATCATCTGCAGCTTTGTACTTCTAAGGCAAATGTGGAAATATCAATGTTGAAACAAAACTTTCGAGGAGAGCATTAGAGGTGGTGAAAAGAATAAAGAGTGTCAATTGTTTGAGGCCAAGGGCAGTGTGGTGCGAGAGAAAAAGAAGAGGCACAAATGGAGTCATTTATTAGTTCTAGAAGATTACATGGCATTCTGCTGCTTTTACTGTGCTTAATAGAGAGTGAAGCAATTTGTTAGGAAACTGGTTTGTCTAGGCTAAAAAGGACTGTGAGGCCATCGCTGTGGAGATTACTTTATAATAGTCTCACTCATGTATGTAAGACATTTTGTCATTTGAGTTTTAAAAGTACTCCATTCTGTTTTTACTAAGAAAACAAACAAACAGACTATTACTATATATAATAGTACAGTGAACTCATTTGAGGGACCGGAACTCTAGAAGGTGGCCCCTCCATTAAATGAGACTGTACACTTAGACCACTGGTTCCCTGAATTAGGATGAAATGTGCCACAGGTAAGTGAGGATACATCCTTTCACTCACATATAAAGCACCAAGGTTCCAGTAGATAAATGTAGAAAGAACATGGGTGGATAATTTGTATTACAAAATACAAACCATACAAAATTGGGTATTCTTGATGTAAGCAAAAGTCAAGAAGCTAAAATTTTAAACTATTGAAGTGCCTTTTTATATCTATAAATTGAATAAAAATTTAAAACACAATTGTTACTGGTAAGGCTCATAGAAAATCACTTCACTGGTTCATGGCTAGTGGCATTGTACAGGGAGTCAAGAGTTTTAGAAAGCACTTGGCCATGTATATTCAAAAGCCTCAAGAAAAAACTCAAGCCTCCAGTTTCAGCTTGAAAGATTCTATGGGCAAAATAGTCAATGATTCAGGAAACATCAAGAGAAGATGGAAAGAATGCGCAGTCACTATACCATAAATAACTAGTCTGTAGCCAACCATTTTAGAAGGTAGTATATGAGCAAGAACCAATGGTGCTGAAGGAAGAAGTTCAAGGGGCATTGAATTCATTAGCCACCAAGACTCCAAGAATTGATGGAATACCAATTGAAATATTTCAGCAAGTGGATGAAGCACTGGAAGCACTCCCCCAAATAAGCCAGGAAATTTGGAAGGCAACTACTTGGCCAACTGACTGGAAGGGATCCATATTTGTGCCCATTACAAAGAAAGGTGACCCAATAGAATCCTTAGGCTATAGAACAATAGCATTGATATAGCACACAAGTAAAATTTTTGCTGAAGATCATCCAACAATGGTTTCAGTAGTACATTGACAGGGAACTGCCAGAAATCCAGACCAGATTCAGAAGAGGATGTGAAACAAGGGATATCATGGCTAACATCAGATGGATCTTGGCTGAAAGCAGAGAATAGCAGAAAGATGTTTACATGTGTTTTACTGACTATGCAAAGGCATTGCTCTGGGAGGACATAATAAACTATGGATAGCCTTGGGAAGTATGGGAATTCCAGAACACTTCATTGTGCTCCTTAGGAACTGGTACATGGATCAAGAAGCAGTTGTGCGAACAGAACAAGGACGTGTTGTAGGGTTTAAAATCAGGAAAGGTGTGTGTGTCAGAGTTATATCCTATGAGCAGACTTGTTTAAAATCATTACAAAAGGTGGCTTATATGAAGAAGGGTGTGGCATCAGGATTGGAGGCAGGCTTATTAACCATCTCCCATATGCAGATGACCCAATCCTGCTTGCTGAAAGGGAGGAGGACATGAAGCACTTGCTGATGAAGATCAGGGATTGAACCCTTCGTGATGGATTACAACTCAACGTAACAAAGACCAACATCCTCTTAACTGGACCAGTAGGTAACGTCATGATAAATGGAGAAAAAGTTGATATTGTCAAGGATCTTGTCTTATTTGGATTCACAATCAATGCTCATGGAAGCCACAGTCAAGAGATCAAAGAATGTATTTCATTAGGTAAATCTGCTGCCCAATATCTCTGTACAGCAAGGATGTTTCCTTGAGGACTAACATGCAGCTGACCCAAGCCATGGTATTCTCCATTGCATCACATGCGGGTGAAAGTTGGACATTGAATAAGGAAGACCATAGAAGAATAGATGCATTTGAATTGTGGTGCTGGAGAAGAATATTGTAAATACTACGGACTGCTAAAAGGACAATCTTCTCTGTTTTGGGAAAAGTATGGCCAGTGTGTTCCTTAGAGGAAAAGATGGCAAGAGTTCTTCTCCATACTTTGGAGAACAGTTACATACTTATGAACTTCTTACATACGTAGTGTCAGGAGAGACAAGCCCTTAAAGAAGGAAACCATGCTTGGTAAAGTGGGGGGAGTGAAAGCAAGAGAGAGAGAAACGAAGGCCCTCAATCAGATGGGCTGACTCCTGGGCTGCCACAGTCGCCTGGAGCACAGGAGCAATTCGGAAGCGGTCGCAGGACCAGGCAGGGTCTGGCTCTGTGGTGCGTATTTAACTCTGGGTCAGAACCAACTCAAAGGCACCGAAAAACAGCATTCAAAAGCCAGAAAGGAAAAAAAAAGTTGTAATTTGTGGTTAAATAACCTAGCATTTGGAAATGTAAGCTAGAGAAGAAAAGGGGGAAAAAAACCTTGTAGAGTGGAATGGTTAAGCGACATACACACACATCTCCCATATGCAGATGACCCAATCCTGCTTGCTGAAAGGGAGGAGGACATGAAGCACTTGCTGATGAAGATCAGGGAATGAACCCTTCATGATGGATTACAACTCAACGTAACAAAGACCAACATCCTCTTAACTGGACCAGTAGGTAACATCATGATAAATGGAGAAAAAGTTGATATTGTCAACACAAAGAGTTAGAGTAAAGCATCATTTACACTAGTGATGATTTCGAAGGATTCGGTGTAGCAAGTTTACTTACAAAATCGAATGGACTCTCAATTGAGTGATAAAAAACATAGACTATGTTTATGAAATGCTTATGAGATAATATTAAGTAAAACATTTCGAGTACAGAACTGCTGGGTGCTTTCTGTGTCCCACATACTGTGAGAAACACCAAAGGTATATAAGGAATGGAAAGCTATTACTGCTCTTGAAAGTTATACACTCCCATGAGAGAGACAATAATGCCTTTGGATTCTATAACAAAGGACAGCAGATTTCCGTGAAAGCTATGTAAACTGGACACATTTAAAGGGTATCAAACACAGGTTCAATAATGACTGTCGGTCCCTGATGTTGGGTCTGTAGTTGTGAACCTCCTGCACTCTAAAATGCACTGATATTTTACTATTTTATTTTAAATCGATTCACTGAAATAATTTCTGTTAATACACTTTCATTAAAAGCTGGGCATTATTCTGGTTGAAAGGAAATACGCATAGACATATTCAGTCAGCCCACTGATGGTTTTTAGTAACCTAAGGGCCTAGTGTGAGGGAAAAAGCCAGGCCTAGCTTCTTTGTTCTGGGAGCTTACATTCTGAAAATATGCTTTCTGACAGTTCTCAAGCAAACTGGTAATATATTGTAAGTTGTAATAACATTACACGAGAGGTCAAGGGGTCAAGAAAAGAACTGAAGGGAAATAGGGCTAACCTACTACTTTGGATAAGATGGTCGGGCTGCCTAGTGGACATTAGTGGATGTTTTACTTCTCCCTCCTTTTGTTCATTTGACTCCAAACTCCATGAAGAGTAGAACTCTTCTTTCCCTCTGAGTTCACATGGCCCTGACCCCTGGTGGGGCATTCTATCTCATCACAAGGATAGTCTCTTTAAGGATGAAAATGAATTAAATACATCTATTAAATAAAAAAGACCAAAGAAAAATAGATGCATTTGAATTATGGTGCTGGGAAAGAATATTAAAAGCACAAACAAGTCTTTCTGGGAAGAAATACAGCCAAAATGCTTCCTTGAGGCAAGAACGGCAAGACTTTGTCTCCTGTATTTTGGATGCGCTATCAGGAGAGAGAGTCTCAGGAGAGGAACAAAGGGGCAGCAATCAAAAGAGGAAGATCCTTGACAAGGCAGGTTGACACAGTGGCTGCAACAATGAGCTCAAACATAAGAACAAGTGGAGGATGGTGCAGGACTGGGCCGCTATGAGTCAGAGTTGATTCAAGGGTACCCAACAACAACAGCTAGAACCCAAGGACTTGAGCAGGAGCCTTGGAGAAGAAGTTGTTTCTCATTTTCGGGAAAGAACCTTGGAAGAATGAGAGCTCCTAGGACAAGTCGTGTGTAGGCTGAGAATGAAGACAATGCTGTAGAA
The DNA here is from genome assembly GCF_000313985.2 of Echinops telfairi. Classification (NCBI taxonomy): domain Eukaryota; kingdom Metazoa; phylum Chordata; class Mammalia; order Afrosoricida; family Tenrecidae; genus Echinops; species Echinops telfairi. The sequence goes on from NW_022103920.1 coordinate 30,896,478, forward strand.
GCATATTCAAAGGCTGGAGTCACATGAAAGGATAAACTGAATGACAAGTTTTTGAATCCGCAAAAGAATGCAGGCCTATTGCCCATCCTGTTCGTGAATTGCTCAGCTTTGTGAACCCAAAGTTTTTCTTATTTGCCTACATTTTTTTGATTTTGTCTTTCTACCACTTGTCCCTGAAACACTTTCAATTAAAACAGACCGAGGGGTGACTTAGGGACAACTCAATGGATGAGATGATTGGGGGGAGAATCTTTTAGCAAGTAAGTTCGTGTGTGCAAAACTCCAAGGCAAGAAAGAACCTGGAGCACTTGAAGAACTGGATGATCTGACCAGAGACTTGGCGTGGGGTGGGGTGTGGTAGTTACATAACTTCCTGTCAACTTGTGAAGGGGCGGAGTCGAGCCTGTCAATCAGGTCATAGCCAATGAGGCCTCTGTGTGGGCATGGACTTCACCTGAGGAGTCTGGAAACTCCTGCATTCCGCCCTGGAGGCAGGAGGCACCCTCTCTGCTTCCTGCTGACAGGGCCACATGAAGCGACACTGATGCAGCCAGAGTCCTGGAACTGGAAGAGGCATGTGGAAACCTTCGCCAGTGCCGAGATGCTTCCACCACACTGGATCCACAAGACTTTCCACTCATTGGCCTGTGATCTTCCTGCACTCAGCATTATTGCAGGGCTGTGTGAGTCTAAAGAGGAATTTATGGACTAGTATTGACATATGGGGTAATATCGGACTTTGGGACTTGATGTGGATGTTTTCTTAATGTACCCTTGCTCTTTGATATGAAGTTCTCCCTTACGCACCTGTGAGTGTCTCTGGATTTGATTCTCTAGTCCACTCAGATGAATACAGGGGCAGTGGGAAGAGAAGCTTGAGAAGGAAGTCTGAAGTCATCATATCAAGTCGACCAAAATGATCCCCTGAGATCACCCTTAACAAAACAACAGAGTGATGTGCAAAATAAAGAAATGACCCCTGAAGTACAAGACCAAAAGGACAACGCTTACTCTAAACAAAGATGAGAAGACAAGGGCAGGCAACGAACGTACTGGACGTGGACCAGTCAGACAAAAGGAACATGATGATAATATTTTGGCACATGAACAGTGCTACGGGACCCTTTGTAGAGAAACTGCCAAATGAGATGTTGGTCAGAGGTAGAATTTTTAAGATCCATGAATAATTTGGTGACCTCTTCTACAATGGTCAAATGCTTAGGCACCGGTTGCCCCGCGGGAGAAAGTTGTGGCTGTCGGCTTCCATAAAAAGTACAGATTGGGGAACCCTGTATGGCAGTTACCCTGCGTGCTTTAAGTCCGAATCAACTTGACAGCAATATGTTTTGGGTTACAGAGACCCTTTTTCTGAGTATGTAAGTGCTGTGAAGTGAAATTACTTGGTATCGCTTTTCTAGCCAGAGCCTTTGAAACAGAGCCAATGACTGGGTGGGAAGATGCAAACAATGGTGCTAAGCACTCTAACTCAGGGATTGATTCATTTTGTCATTTTGCTGTGTATAAAAACGAGTTCTCTCAGAGAGAGGCATAGAGAAATCCTACAACCATCAAGAAAAAGAGGCACCGGCAAAATGACTGGGAAGTGTTGAAGGCAACAGAGGTACGAATGCAGAAGCCACTACATGACTCGGAAGCGGAGAACCACAGAGACAGGCCTGTTAGCAGAACTGGAAAAAGAGGCTATGGGCAGAAGAACTGTATCCTTGACATTTTGCAATCTGTTAGTGTGCCAGGCTGGGTTGACTAGAGAGACAAATCCAGTGACACTCACATATGTATAAGAGAGAGCTTTAGATCAAGAAGCAATTATATATCAAGAAAACATCCCAGCCCAGTCCAGCTCAAGTCCCTAAGTCCAATAATCGTGTTGAATATATTTTTCACTGCAATCACAGTATAGATGAATGGATACTTCTCCAAACTTTCCTCAATATTACCTCATTATCATATGGATTTATGTAATTTTTATTTAAAAAAACATGCTTTAAATTAATATAAAATTATATGTTTACACATGTATTGCTCCATTCGTATTTTTTCTTTAAATTCCTTATTCATGATCATCTTTCTAATGGGTTGCTTGTCTTTCACTAAATGATTTATAGGTAGTATTTCCGTCATCCTTTCAACTGAGAAATAGTCCCTAGTATTTTGGTCCTTTTTGCTTTATTTAAAACACTTTTTTGGTAGGAGATAACTCTTTAGTTTTTATTTAGTCTACCAATATATTTTCTATAGTTTCTTATCATGCTTAGCCAGATCTTAAAAACCATAAACATTTTTCTGAATCACCAGGCATATTTTAGACCTTTAACAAATTAATTTTCATGTTCAAATTTTTAAACTAACTAGAATTCATTTTGAGCTCAGAGTGAGATTAAGCTCCAGTTTCATTTTTTTCCAAATGGCTAACCAATTGTCCCAATACCCTTTATTGAATAATCCATCTTTTCCACAATGCTTTGAAAGGCCCTCTTTATCATACCCAAAGTTTTTACATTTACTTCTATCTCTGACCTCTCAGAATAAGGAACTAGAGGTGAGAGATAAGAAACTGAAGAAGACAAAAAGATGAAAAATACAAGAGCGAATTTAAAATAGCAGAAAATATCATTTTTAGTAGACTACTACAAATGTATCTTCCTATTTTGTTATTTGTATATCTTTATATTTTGCTCCCTGTGGATCACATAAAATATAGTCACGTGTTAAAGAAAGTCCAGAAAAATCAGAAATCCCAACATCAAGTTCCTAAGAGAGGAAGCCCCACTGCCAAGTGTTACTCAGGCTGTTAACCACCACCACGTCAGCAGTGCCAAACCACTCTGCTCCAGGGAAGAAGGAGGCGGCTTTCTACTCCCATAAAAGAGTTGCCATTGGAAATGCACAGGGGCAGTTCTCTTTGCCCTATAGGGTGGTTGTGAGTCAGAACTGGCTCCATGGCAGAGCATTTGTGTTTCTGGTTTTTATTCATGAGACCTGATATTACTGGCACTAGGGTGGGATGAGGATGCGAGCATTCTTGCCATCATTTTCCTTCATCTCCTAAGCTTTCTCGGACTCTGCCCTCGGGGGGATGCAGATCTTTAACACAGTTCTACCGTGTAGGTGGCTGTTACCAGTTTGCATCAAGTAATTGAGACCCTCGGCAACTCCATGTGTGCAGAGAGAAACTACTCCACAGGATTTTCCAGGCTGCCTCCTTTTGGAAACAGATTGCCAGGCCTTACTTCCAAGGCACCTCTGGGTGGGTGTGAAATGACCAGGCTTTTGATTAGTGGCCGAGCAGCACTTAACCATCTGCACCACTCAGGGACTCCATAATGCAGGTACATTACACATCGAGCAAGCACCACCACTCATGTGTATTGTCTCTGTTTTTATGGAACAAGGCTAATTTTCAATGAAAAAGAATTAATTATTATTTTTACCTTCTTCTATCTTTTTGTACCAAGGTGAGCCCTGGAAGGAGAGGGAAGCCCAGAAGGCATGGTCATCTCCACGCACACCTGGAGTAACTTTGACCCCCCTCCGAAAGAGCAGCCTGTTCGGAAGTCTATGCAACCCAACCAGAGGACTTCCCGAGAATGTAGGAATAAGGCTTGCGGCTGGGAGGGGACCAGTTCCTCCTTGTTGCACAGAACACAGCTCCTTTCTAGAGCTATGAGGACTGAGAACCATTGACAGCACCGTGGGCAGGAGCATTCACTTCACTTGTGTTAACAAGGCTCCTCCAAGAGTCTCTTTGGGGCAGCATTGATAGAGAAAAGTAGAGTAGGGGACAGAATTGATGGGAGCTCAGTAACCGTAACTGACCTATGTCTCATGGTCACAGTAAGCTACCTCTTTCTAGGGAAACAGGAAGGCAGAGGCCAATGCTCTTTCATCCTTATATGGACTTTGTCACAAGAATACGCACTTGTATCTAAACCAAAGTAGAAAAAGAAACAAACAAGCAACCCCCCCAAAACCCAATAAGCCTGTTTCCTTTAAGACAATCCTGTTTTAGCACTCTACGTGACCATTCTTACTTCTATACCAAATCTGTAACATAAACCGTTGCCAATTTTGCAAAGTGGATGAAATATAGTCTATAAAATTTAGCAATTTGACTTGGTTAGAGACTAATTGGCCATTTAAAATCCTTCTGTGGCCTATGATTAGGTTTGATCAGGTTTTTAACCTCCATCACCAAGGTTTGATCCCTTCCTAACATCATCATCTCAGAATGCAAATTTTCCAGTGATTATGACAGGGGGTTCTCAGAGGTGGCAATCCTCAGCTCAGAGGTCCTGGGTAAATTCAGGGTAAACACGACAGGCGTGTGTTAGAAACCCAGAGTCAATATTGGTGGTAGAAGTACAAAGGAACTTGGAGATGAAAATGGGCTGTCATATTCCTAGTTCATGAATGATTTGCTCTCAAAAGTAAAGCTCGTGGGAGGGAAATGTTAGTGTCTGAGGCAATCGCCCTTCGTTTCGCCAGTCGGAAGGGGTCCCCTGAGTTGGCTACATGCCCCTGCATGTCTCTACAATATGCTTTCATAGATTACAACCTAGGAAACTGGAAGTTCCCTCCTGTGAAATACAGTGCCATTGATTTTCCAGTACCTTCCAACCACCACCTCATATGTTAGCAAAGATAAAATTACCTTACTATGTACCATCCAAATAATTTTAATTTTTGATAAACAACAAAAGATAACAATAACAAAAAAATACCTCTCTCGTTTCCAGTAGAGAGGAACCCGGATGGCACAGCAGTTAAGCTTTGACTGTTAACCCAAAGGTAGGTGGTTTGAGTCTACCCGGGACTGTGTGGGAGACCTAAGAAGCAACCTGCTTCTGTAAAGATTACAGCCTTGATAGACTGATGGAGCTGTTCTTCTCAATTTAGAGTCTCTGTAAGTTGGAATCAATGTAATGACAAGTTTTAATTTCCACTAGAGATGCTACACCAAGACAAAATGAAAACGGAAACGAATGACGGTAATAATCTATACATTTTGTGGATGAACTGATTGTTTATTTCTATGTAAGCTGAATGCTTTGCTCCCAAAGAAAAAATATAGGATGGTAATAAAAGTCACCAACCCTCGGTCTGGTTTGATGCTTATACCTCCCAGTTATGTTTTTATATCCTTCATAGAGTTACTGCCATCATCGGCATTATTAAACTCTTGGCCACTTATAGATAAGCAGCATAGAACAATTCCTTCTTGGTAAATAATACCAAAGTTATTTCTTGATTTTCTTTTCCTATTATGTTTTAGAGCCATAGCAGAATCTCTGATGGGAATCATTTAAAATATACTGAGGATGTCTGTAAGTTAAAAGGATAATATAGAAACGGTTATTGAATCAGCATATTAAGTGTTAGCCTTTCTATTTACTTATCATACAACGGGAGCTGCTGTTTACTTTTTATTCAGCAAAGGACAGGCCCACATTGTGTCTACAGTTAAAGGAATTAGATGAGAAATTATTCCAAATGAACTGTACACAGTTTGATTAGCCCAGCTGTATAGTTTGTGTTTTTTTTGCTGGGGGGGTATTGGGAAGAGTCATCAACATGCTGATGTCAGATGCATTCTGATTGAATAATACATTCAAGTCCCAAATGCTGCATGCGAGAACATTCCTATACAGATTCTGCTTAGAACTGTAGTAAGTGTTCTAATTGGCTATGTATTTAGGATGGGTTTATTTTCAAGCTATTCCACTTAACATCACACTGTAATAAAGAGGCTCTGTTTCAGTGGGTCACAAATATTATCCACACATGAAGGGCAGTTTTTGGCTTTTTAAAAAAAATAGGTTTCAAAATGTTCATTGAAAATGGACATGGATAACGGAATTTTCCCATGAACTTTTTGAGCACCCTCATAATGATCCCCATACTACTTATTACGATCATTATACCCTGAAAAGGTCCTTCACACATGTGATGGCCCATCATCCTCACTGCAGACATGAGTCAGGTAGGACAGCATCTTGTTAAGAGAACACTGTGCCCACGGATTGACCTAAATGGAGAGCATCTATTTTGTAAAGAAAAGAAAGGCGAACATAATAAAATGTGTGCAAGGAATGTGTATCATCTTTGTGATTGCAAAAAGCATTTGAAAAGCATAAATATGTCAACTATGCCTCCGTTTTTAACTTTGTAATATAATTTTTTTGAAGCCCAGTATTACAAATGGAAATATCATGGGCAAGAGCAACAGTCACTGGTTTGAGGAAGGACAGACTAGGTTTCCAAAGCCAAAGTGAGTCTAGCAACAAATATGTGATGTTTCCAAATTATTGATCCATCCTTGAGAAGTGTGGATCATGTGTGTGTGTGTGTGTGTGTGTGTGTGTGTGTGAAGCTATCTTGTCTGCAAGACACGCCCCCACCCCCAAATATCTCAGCATCAAGTGGAAAATCTCTGTGTCATCCATGCACACACACTTGTCATCAGCCAGATCCTGTATGGTTCTCAAACCGATGCCCCATGGTGCCCTGGGTGGCAAACACACGTTTTGAGCCACTCTGCCTCCATTTTATTTTACTCCCAAATTGTTATTCTGCAATCTTTTTCATGCATGTAAAAGTAACCATGTGGTGCTCTGGTGCTGCATATTATTCGTGTTTTATTGAATTTTTATAAGGACTGAACTTTTAAAAACAGAAAGGTAAATGACAGGAGGAGATCAAACATTCCCACTCGACAGCAGAGATGGCCGTAGGCATTGATATACGAGTACCACTCGGCCACAGGAACTCTCTCCCCTCCCTGTCTTTAGATAGTGCGTGGACAAAGGCGGCCAGATAAGCTAATAAACTAGAAGCGCGTAGCATTTGATAGTACAAATGATTGACACCGCGAGCTGCTGTGTGGCCGCTGCATCCTTTACTTATTAAAGCCAATAAATAAATAAGTAAAAGTTAGTCAAACAATGGAACAGGCAATGTGCAACCCCGAATTTGAAACCAAAGTCCTCCTTCCTCCCTTGTCTTTCCTTTCCCCCTTTGCTCTGCCCGACTCCTCGGAGCACACCTTTCCAGCTCATTACTGCAAATCATTGGAATTCCAGCACACAATGTCACCTGCTCGGTAATCTGATTACTTTATGGAGGAATTAGTATGTATATTTAATGTAGAAGGGTTTTAATCTTGATGAAAATAATCCTAAGGAACTGTGATAGGGCTGCTCATATGTCTGGCAGATATGCCAGTAACATGCTAATAAATGACAGCTGATTTATGTATCTGGATTCTTTTATTTATAAAAATAGCAAGTGGACTGATTTTTGATATTAATAATACAAGTGAATCCACTTTGATTAGACTTCTGTGGAGAGCTGTGCATATCCGGCATTACAATTAAATCTTGTGATGTGGAATGGGAATGACATGCTAATGAAGCAAGCCAGTGAGCCTGAACCAAGAGTGTCCAACATCATTATGGGATATCTGAGATGAAGAGTAATTATAAGAGGAACATGGAAATGTCATTAAAATCTTCACTAAGAGATTTAACCTACTATTTCATCCTAATGCGGGATTCTTCCTGTGCCCCACCTCACCCCTCTGCCCCCTTTCCTGGCAACATAACCGAACACAAAGTTCCTTCCAGAATTTACAGGCAAAGGTGTGTTTTTAAATACGTCTGGATTTAGGAAAAAGATACAATCTAGTGTCCTAATTTAATTTAGTGCATCAACATTCTATGGTGGTATATAATTGAAATCTCTTTTTAATAATTTCAGATGAATTAGCAATTAGGGCTTGATCCGATTTCCATGAAATTTATTAAAATTGAGGGTGGAAGCCCTTGAAAATTTTTATTCTTTTCACTCCATTAGCACAATACATCTAGTCTAAATGACTCTGTCAGATAGTATGGTACACCCCTTGTTTATTTATGAGAATTTGTTTCAAGGAAGTTCAAAAGAGGTGACATAATGCATATTCATAGAATGTAGCTTATAATGTATGAATAAAGAAAGTTCTCAAAGCTTAAGTTCCCTCCTTTTGGGGAGAAAACATACCATTTTCACCTTCATCGCCATGTTTGCTGTGGAGCAATCCGCATTCGGGAACTGCAGGCTTGTGACTTAATCCTGCCCCTGAACGGAAGGCAGACGACTTCCACAGGCCAAGACGCGCCTGAGCACCATTGGATCAGGGCCTGGAGAAAGACAGGTCCCGCTGCTAACTCCGACCACCTGGCAGGTGAACGCTGGCAAACCGACTCCAACTGCATAAGCCCGATGACTGCTTCACAGTGCAGGGCCATGCGATGGAAAGGGTAGAGCCTATCACACCGCTTGGGCGCCCAGCAGGAAAAGCATCGTGTTTCTCGGTGGCAAAACAAATAAATGATGCACACCCTGAAAGACCAAAGCATTCCGGCAAGCATGTACTCCCCTTCTCCAGGCTCTTTGTGAACAACTGCAATTATGCTTAACAACGAGTTGGCCTCACTCTGAGACGCAAATGTGTTTCTCTTCCAGATATGTAGCATTTTCAGAATGTTTGTATGTATTATGTGCAATTTGTTCAGTGTGTCGTTCTGGGAAAACCAGGTCCTGGCTGGGTAATTATGAGAAAGGTAAATAGTATTTTCTGGCTGTGAGCTTCCATTTCTAAAGTTGTAGCAGAAAACTCTTTTCACCTTTATGAGGAAACATTGCCGATACACGCCTTGCCTGTTTGCCTTCACCCAATTTGGTTTTGATAAAGGAGAGTTTTTCCATGTTTAACGTTTACAGGCCCCTTGAAGAAACCTGTGTGAAGATTGGGAGACTGGCAAGTAGACTGTAAATGAGAAAAAGATACCTTGGGACAATAGGGTTTTGTAAAGGAAATTATATCGATGCTTTAAAATTCTGATTAGAAAATCCTAGGGCTTAAGTTTTATTCTACAAATCCGTATCCTTTACCAATACAGTCTAGTGTTGACAAGGGGCACATTGAGATATGTCGACATAATTTGTTGTTGAAAAAGTCTTGTACTGTAGGGTCACTTTGAGTGAGAAGTGACTAAATATCTGTAGGTGGGTATGGTAGTTACATAATCTGGTGTCAATTTGGGACTTGAGAGGTTTAAGAGTGAAGGGGTGGGGTCTAGTCTGTCGATCGAGTCATAGCCAAAAGGCCTCTGTGGGCATGGCCTTCCCTTGAGGATTCTGAAAAAATGCTGGTATTTCCTCCTTGGAGGCGGGAGGTACTTTTTCTCACTACTTCACTTCCTTGGAAACTCTCTACTCATGAGGCCAACCCTCTGCAAGACATGCCTGAGGAGAAGCCACATGGACCAACCTTGATGCAGAGAACCCTGGACCTGGAGAAGCCACGTGGCGAACCCTGCCAGCGCTGAGATGCTCACAATGGCACTGGATCCAAAGACTTTCTACCCACTGGCCCGTGATTGTCCTGCATTCAGTGTCATTGCATGGGTTTTGTGAGTCTGAAGAGGACATTATAGATTGGTATCAGACATGGGCTAATTTCAGACTTATGGGCTTGGACTGGACTGGGTTAGAATGCTTTCTTAATGTACAATAACCCTTTATATAAAACTCTGTCTTATACACATATAAGTTTCTATGGATTTGTTTCTGTAGTCTACTGGGACTAACACAGTGGGTCTTAGGTAAAAGTTTAGGTAGGTAGCAAATTAGCTTTCCATTCAGTAATTCATATGCAAATCGTTCCTTGACATTGGTTCCAATTTCTGAAAAGTGCCACACTCTCCCCATTTCCTCCCTGGGTAACTTGTTTCCATTGATCTGATTTCTCTGTCTTCTCATCTTTGATTTGAAGCAGACGTGGCCCTTATGGTCTCATAGCTGATGGTTCTAAGAGCACATTCTTCCTGGGCGGTGATGCTGACTTTCTACGTCTACTGTGTGGCCTAGAGTTTGAAGCTGGGAGCTTGTCGTAAGCAATAGCCTTGAAGGTTCCCCCAGTCTCTTTCAGACCTGTAAGTCTGCTGTTTGCTATTGTTGGTGTTTTAACTTGAATTTCCTTCTTAACTTTTGCCTGTTCTACCCAGGACATTCTATGGTGGTCCTTGTCTGAGTGATCAGTAGTGGTAGTCGTCCCTTCTAGTTTTTATGGTCTCAAGTTAGAAATGGCTGCGGTTCATGTAGATCATGTGCCCTTTGGACTACTTGCTTCCTTGAGTTTTCTTCATTCCCCTTTGTTCCAGGCAAAAAGAGTCAGTAGTTGCTTCTTAGATGGCCATTCGCAAGCTGATAAGACCCCAGGTACTCACCAACTGGGAGGTGAACCTTTCCCATCACCCACCCAACCATCCCTTCCCACCACCAAGAACTTTTGACGCAGACTGATCAAGCTGATTTCTTTTCTTGAACTAAGAAACTGAAGTTAGAGGATTTTGATCTTGAGCTATAAGATTCTAGAGAGAAAGAGTTGCGGCTACAGCCACATAAATGAAGGCCATGCAGAAGTACTGCTGTTAATATCCCTTGGTAACACACGACAAACAATTTATTAGTGTACAACCTCAATCACTTTTCTATGCTCATGGGTGCTGTGAGTCAGTAACTCAAGCAAGGCTTACTTGACAATATCATGCGCCTCAACTGGGAAGATTCAAATGGCTGAATGAGGCTGAGATTCCTTCACACAAATCTGGTACCGGGCTGAGACAACATGAGGGCTAACTCAGCTGCTACTGTGGGCTGAAGCCCCCACAGAGTCTGCAGTGGGACTCAGGCTTTTCACAGCATGACAGCTCTGATCTAAAACCAAAACAAACTCGCTGCCATTGAGTAGATTGCAACTCATAGCACCCCTGCACCACATGCACCTCTGCCTGCTGGCCACAGGGCTGCATTTGAGAACCAGTCATCATCAGGTGTTATAGAGTTGGTTTTTGATTCCTAGCAACCCAACAAGACAGAATAGAATTACCTCCTAAGGTTTTCTAAGCTCTAATGTTTAAAGAGTGAACCTTGGTGGCACAGTGGTTAATTGCTTGGCTACTAACCCACAGCTCAGCAGTTCAAATCCACTAGCTGTTCTGTGGGAGAAAGTTTACAGCCAAGGAAACCATATGGGGCAGCCCTACTCTGTCCTAAAGGAGTAACATGAGTCAGAAGCACCTTGATGACAGGTAGTGGTTACGCTTTTCAGCAGCAACCAGTCTTTGCTCCCACAGAGCAGCTGATAGGTTCAACAGTTGACACTGGTTAATAACTGACCTTCTGGTTGACAACTGAGCACTTAATCGTTGAGCCACCAGTCTTCCTTGAAGAATCACTGACCTGATAGAGTTGAAACAGACACACATCTGGTTCCATACATGTATCCACATGTTTTTCTTATATTTGATTCATGAATTCAGTTTCTGGAGAGAGCTAAAATGTATGATCATAACTAAAAAATATTTAAAAAGTGTCAAATTCTCCTACCATTTGATTGTAAACAGAATCCAGTATGGATCAATCAAAATTATTGTTCTTGCCTTTTTTTAATTTACAAAACTATTTTGGAAATCAATGTAATGAAACTAATGAGTAAAAGAAACATGATTAAGAATTGAGGTTAAAAAAATTACAGGTAAGTACAAGATACACGTGGAAATAGATAAACAATTACAATTCCAGTATTTAAAGGGAGGAAAACCTGCAATATAAATGAATTTGTAAGGGAAAATGATATTTTCAAAACCTAATTATTGGTTCTTTTATGTTAAAATGCCATTTACTACTTATTCAGTCATGTAAAATATGAATTTATAATTTCAGCAATAATTAGTTTGTCGGTAATGAAAAGCAATTAACATTTCACATGGAACTAATAATATTAGTAAGAATCAAGGGGATGCGATCCATTTCGATTCAACATAAATTCACCCATAGGAAAAGCGGCCAAATAGATGAAGGGCATACACTGTATCCCACACCCATAGGAAAAGCGGCCAAATAGATGAAGGGCATACACTGTATCCCACACCCATAGGAAAAGAGGCCAAATAGATGAAGGGCATACACTGTATCCCACACCCATAGGAAAAGAGGCCAAATAGATGAAGGGCATACACAGTATCCCACCCTTTTACCTCCTTTTGCTTGTGATTTAAAAAAATATAAGACCCAAAGCTGACTTACTTTTAAGTGAATGCAAAATACATACTTAGTCTAAGGCACTGATGTCAAAGTGAAATACTTTCACCCTCCAGATACCAACATCCAACCCAGTGCTGCCCAGGCCCACAAGTCCACGTGGCCCACACCAATCCACAAAGTCCTCCTCCATCTCACAAAACCCACGCAATGATGCCGACTGCAGGAAGAAAGCCCAATCAGTCTATGTGCAAACATCTCAGCACTGGCAAGGGTCTCTACATGGCTGCTCCAGCACCCAGGGCTGATCCGGGTAGGTCCATGAGGTTTCTCCTCAGGGATGTCTTGCAGGGAACTGCACCCTGGTCTGACCATCAGAAAGCAAGAGACCTGAGAACTAGAAAGGTGAGGCTCACCGAGCCATTTATCTCTCCACCTTCAATTAACCCCAGAAATGTTTATTGGCCAAATTGGCACAATAAACTTTAACTATCTCAATGAAAATCAAAATTTTGATGCAATATGAGAGATGTAGAAATGAAGTAATAGTTACAAACATCTGGACAAAAAAGGAGCAAATGCCTAGTGCCTAGGGGCTCCGTTCAAGTGGGCTTCTCATGGGCAGGGATGACTTGAATTGCTCTTGAGTCATGGTGCAATTTTGCCAGATAGAACAAAACAAAAGTAAGAGTGAAGTAAATGAGCTACTATTACTAAAATGTCTTCTATCAAAGAGTTGCTTAATGATGTTTCCACAACAGGAAAGGAAATAAAAAAATTAGAAAAAAAAACATTTAAAAGCTAAAGTCAGCGTTGTTCTGAAGTAATACTGGGTTGCTGTTCAGTTTATTTAAATAGAAAACTGATCAGCCATAACAATCCATTTTCTGAGCAACCTGATGACAGGTTTTTTTTTTCCACATTAATTTTGGCGCAGAGAGGCATCAGCACCTAACAGGTTATTCAGATATTCCTGAGCTATTCTCTTCAAAAAAAGGATACATTGACTAATAAGGAATCCTTAATGCTCAAACAGGTACTATCTTCCGAGGCAAGCTATTTCATGATATCTCAGTAGGTTTTCCAGGTTCACATAGTGGCACCACACTCTGTCGTTCCCAGGGGCAGCCGGAACTGCACATCCTTGTGCGGATGTACAAAGCACCCCAGCGATGACATGAGGTCAAGCAGCAGAAACATATGAACTCGCTTACTCTTCTGAGAACGTGGTGCGTTCTCCACTGCCCCTTCCTCAGAGAAGGTTCGAGGTGAAGGCTTTGCTGTGAATTGTCACATCTGCTTTTCCAGAAAGAATGTTTGAATTATAATAGAAAGAAGAGCCTGTGAATTTGGGGGGAAACTGAAGAAAACCCTATAAAAAACAAACAGGCAAAGTGTCAAGGGTCCTATCACTGGAGGGCATGAAGGCACTGAGTTACGGAAGATAAAGATGGGAATGAAAAGAGGCAGAGCGCTGGGAGATCTTTGAGGCCCTTGATCTGTAGATACCGCTGCGTAGCTCAAAAAATGCAAGGCAGAAATGATGCGTAGCTCCGAAGGTTTGAGGCACAAATCATTTCGAAGGTGGACTTGTAGGAATGAAGTTAGTTCAGGGAGGGGGAGAAGAAGGCAGTGGCTTTTCCCTGAATGAAGTCGATCAGACAGGAGTGGTATCCCTAGTGCAAAGAAATTTTGAGTACTAAATAGGCCACAAAGTTAAATTTGCAGTTATGATTTTGAATTGAGGGCTTTCAACATAATGACCAACCTGTGCACTATGTATATTCTGAGTTGAATAGAAGTGTGTCGTCTTTTCCAAGAAGAAATACTGAAAAAGCCAGCTTAGCGAGCGTTTCCTCCTGGAAAATGGCAATGTGGCCCCATCACTGAGGCGACGGAAATAGAAAACTAGCAACGAGAACAGGATGTTTGACTGGATGACTTTTGTGGCTCTCTGTCCAAAAAGTGGGTCTTTTTTAGTGATCTTCACTTTATTTATTTCTCTTCCCATGATGATCATCTTATTAATGCTGCTGTTTCCTAAGATTTCTTGAGTATCACACAGACACAAACCAAGTTCAGGTTGAAAATTAGGAGAGAAGGAAATGACTTGATGATACTTAGCAGGCCTATAAATAAATGGGAAAGAAAAGATGCTTCTTCATTTATTAAAGAAGTGCACATCGATTTCAGGTCACGGTCACTCACTTTGGGATACAGACATAGGCCCTATGATACTACTGCACTTCTGTCAAGTTCGTCATATTGCCCTTTATAAAGCACATCCTAGCAGCATATCTGAAAACTTACCAATGCCTTTGGACAACGTATACAATTGTTCCTACCACCATTGCCTAGTACAATGAATAAAGTGCCTCTGTTTGCATTAATTGGGAGTTATACCGGAGAAAGTGATTCCCTTCTGCATAATTCTACAATCCTACTAACCTGAACACAAATGTGGGCAAGGACCTTTGTGAATATATTATGTGTGTACATGTGTTTACAATAACTATGATGTTACAGGATCAATGCAATCTTTTTTTCTTTTTCCTAACCTGGGGAGTACAAAGAGTTCATAAACTCTCTTGTTAACTGAACGGTTAGAGGTCCTAGTCCATCCAGACACACACCTTGGACGAAAGACCTAGTGACCCACTTCGGAGTAATCAGCCATGGCAAACCCTTGGAAGCACCATTCTACGCTGATGCACCTCTGGTGACCTTGAGTGAGAACGGACTCATTGACAGCTGCTCAGCTGGTTATATCTTTCTGAAAGATTGGTTATCTCACTGACTCCCTACCTCTCCCCACTTTCCACTCACCAGTACTGTCCTTGTGAGGATCCTATTTCAAATGAGGGGCTTCTAAGTGTTCTGAGCCACTAAGAAGGAGCAGGGTACATTCACATCTACGGAGCATGTTCACACCTGTGAGGAGAGGCTGGGCACAAGTGGTAGCCCTGCTTGCTAGATGGACGGGGGCCTGTGATGGTCCAATGAAGGCCCTTGCTCAACCGGAAGTGCTTTTTTTCTCTGCCTGATCTTTGACAGGACATTTGGTGTCTCCCTCTTTATCTTGGCCATGCCTTTGGGCCCTCCCCTTTTGCTTTGAGAGCGCCACATTGGTAAGTCAAAAGGAAGCTGGTGGTGGAAAGGGTGGCTGTATGCTATTGAGTAGATTCCAAATCGTGACCGCTTGTGGCACAGGACAAGTGTCCCTGCTAACCACAAAGTCAGCAGTAAGAAATCACCAGCCACTCCTCAGGAGAAATATAAAGCTTTCTGCTCCCAGAATGCTTCACAGTTGTGGAAACCCACAGAGCAAGTCCACCATGTACTCTAGGGGCCTATAAGTCTGATTCCAACTCACAGCGACCCTTGGGAACCGAGGAGAACTCCCCCTGTAGGTTTCCCAGATTGTAAATCTCAGTATCATCTTTCTTCTGAGAAAGGCTGATGGTTTAGAACCTCTGACTTTGTGCTCAGCAATCTAACCCTACCAAGGGCTCCTCCCCAACAATCTTAATTCTCCTTTAGACTGAGAGCAAGCCTCTCAGGAAAGGTGGCTGGAAAGGGAGAGGCATGGACAGATGAGTATTTCTAAACCGATTTCATTATACAGTGAACCCTCGCCACTTCGCGCTTTGACTTCCGCGGCTTCACTCTATCGCGGTTTTTGCGTAACAGCGCATGCTCTGTCATTACTGCCACTGATTGGCTCATACTGTACACGCTTGATGCCATAAATAATATAATAAATAATAAATGATAATTGTAACGTCCAAAATGTTTTACTGTATTTTCCCTTTTTCGTTTAATAAATTGGGTAATACGAGTGTAATGGTGACTAAAGGGTGTTTTTTCATGTCCTCTATGCTCTAACTACGAAAATATTTGATTTACAAATAAGGAATCCTACTTTGCGGAATTTCATTTATCACGGTAGGGTCTAGAACCGATTAACCGCAATAAATGAGGGTTCACTGTACCTTTGGAAAATGCTTATGGGGACAGAATGGATTTGGTGCTGTTAGAATGCCAGGCTTTGGTTGGATACCATTTATTTGAGAAACAGTTGGCTAATGTCTTAAATTTATAAAGTATTCTCTATTGGGAAAAGGGCTATCATTGCATACTCATCTCTATCATACTTCAAATCTCTGTTCCTGTGCGCCAAGTAACTCCCCCTTTCTCTTACGGGGAGTTATAAGTCATAATCTTTGGTGCACATTAGAATCACCCGGATGCTTCAAAAGGAGCACTGGTGGCCTCTGGGTTAGACATTGGACTGCTGCTAATCTGTTGAAGCCCATCAGCCATTTCGTGAGAGAAAGGTGAGGCTGTCTCCTCCCAGAAGTATTTATGGTCTAGGAACCCCGTATAGGGTTTCTGAGAATTGGAATCCACTCTATGGCAGTGGGCTTTAAGAGGGAACCTTTAAAACCTCATACTCCCTCCACGCACATCACCACCACCACGACCAATTCAATCAAAACACTGGAGTTAGGATCCAGGTCTCAGCCATTGTAGAGATCCACAGGTGATTCTGTTATGCAATCACACCCTCTCGTAGTTAATAGAAGGATTGGAAGGATGTTGGGTGGAGTGGCTTCCAGGTAAAGGACTGGTGGTGGCCAACTCTAAGGTGACTGGGATTGAAGTAGGCAGAAGAGAAGATGAAATGAAGAGATAGGGTTTAGTGGGTGCAGTGCGAGAACATGAGGAAAGGCTGCTCAGAGAGTGATCGTCGTTGATCACCTCAATTCATGGGGGGAAATTGCTTGTCCCCCAACCCCAGTACCAATTGTGCTGAACAAATAATCAGAGAAGGTGGATTATATGAAGAAGAATGTGGCATTGGGAGAAGGCTTATTAACAACCTGCAACACACAGCTGACACAAGTGTTCTTGCTCAATGGGAGGAGGACTTGGAGTTCTTGTGGGTGAAGATCAAGGCGTGCGGCCTTCAGTATGGATGACAACTCAGTGTAGAGATGAAAATCCTCAGCAAGACAGTCTTAGGCAGCGGTTCGCCACCTTCCCAATGCAGCGACCCTTTCATACAGTTCCTCATGTGGTGGTGACCCCCTCCCCCCCACCAACCATAACCTTATTTTTGTTGCTACTTCATCACTGTCATTTTGCTACTGTTCTGAATCAGGTGACCCCTGTGAAAGGGCCATTCCAAAGGGGTCATGAACCACAGGTTGAGAACCGCTGCTCTTAGGTCACGTCATAATAAATGGAGAACAGATGAAAGTTGTCAAAACTCTCATGCATGGGTCCGCAATCAATGCTCACGGAAGCAGCAGTCGAGAGATCAAAGTACGCATAACACTGGGGAAATACGCTGCAAGAGACCTCTTTTAAAGAGTGACAAGTAAAGAGGTTACTTTGAGGCCAAAGGTACACCTGACCCAAGCCATGGTCATTTTCAATTGCTTTATATGCATGTGAGAGTTGGACACTGAATAAGGAGACTGAACAAGAAGTGATTTGTTTGAATTGCGGTGTTGGTGAAGAATACTGAAATTACCGTGGACTGTCAAAAGCACAAACAAGTCTGTCATGGAAGAAGTACAGCCAGAGTACCCCTTAGAAGCAAGGGCTCTGGATGTGTTATCAGGAGGACCAATGCCTGGAGAAGCACATAGTAAAGCGGGAGCCAAAAGAGGAAGGCCCTCAAGGAGATGGGTTGACGCCAACATGCGCTCAAGTAAGAGCATCGTGCGTCTTTGTCTCTGCCATACCTAGGGTGGGTATGAGTCACAACGGACTCAACTGCACTTAACAAGAACACGTATCACTGTGTGACATATAATTAGGTTAAGAAAATACAAAATCAATGAACTATTAAACATTAGAAATACCTTTAAGTACATATTTTATTGAATTACCAAGGTTTGAATCATGTTTTTAAGTGTTTCTAATAGGCATGGATTTAGTAAGGTCAAGTCATTTTCCAAATATCTTATTTTTTGGGGGGGGTCCACTTCCTGGCTAGTTAAACCCTGTCCAACTTTTAATGTCCAGTGCAAAGTTCTTCTCTTCCAGGAAGTATTCCCAGATCACCCATCATGCCCACTGCTCTCTCCAGTCTCTAAACACCAAAGAGTAGTGATCAAGGCTCCTAGTCATAAGCCATCCCTTAACATCGCATGCATTGCTGCCTCATTCGCATCAACTTTCCGTACGTTCTGGTCTGGCTTCCCCCACCAAAGTGCATACTCTTTTGGCCAGGGGACCGTGACTATTCATTTCCTGTGTCTCCTCCAAGGTCTGACAACGTTCTCTGAGCAATGTTGATTGATACGTAATTAAGAGGCATTCTACAGACACTGTCTCACTCTGTACCTGAGGTTAATTAAATCTCCAAAGATCAAAGACAGCATAAAAAGATATCCTTCCTACAATGGCGATGTCACCATCAGCTATCAGCATTTTAACACTGAGGGACAGTCAGAAATGACTTTGAGGCCTGTAAATGGTTATTTTCCAGCTCCAAGTGCAGTTAAAAAAATGATGGACCTTTTAATAAATTTCTCCCTGGGAAAAAAAAATGATGGAGAAAGAATATAACCTAAAGGCCATGGATAATCTTTTATTTTTTTAAACCTGGGTATGGCCCAGTGGGCAGACAGAAAGCATTTCTTATAAACATTATGGGGGTTTGTGCTAATGACTTGCTTTAAAACTTCAAAATCTTCCTAACGAGACCTTATCCTAGTACTGCTTGATAAAGTTGTGTTGGAGACACACTGTCATTGTACGTTGTCAGATGACATAATCCGTCACAGCTCAGCGAGTCGTAGCTTTAGCTAAAGAGTCCTAGGATTAAGTCACCGTATTTTATTGAACAATACATTACAACTGAATTATTCCTAACCTGATTATGAATGTTTTGGCCATGTTTATCTGTCTATTTCGTGGTATGATAAAAAATATAGGAGGATAGCCTAACCAAGCCAAAATAATTTTCCAAAAATTAGTGTGGAAGTTGAAAGAGAAGATAACAAATCAAATATTGAAGACTTGCATGGAGAGCATTCGGCACGTATTTTCTAAAGAGAGCTGCATCATTCGTGAAACACAAGCGCATCAAGAATTAGCCCTAATTGACCACTGACACCCCCTGTCAGAAGGGCCACAAGGAAGAGAAGAGTCAGTCAGGGTGCGGTATAGCACCGACAAAACACACAACCTTCCTCAAGTTCAGCAGTTCTCATCCTGTGGGTCGCGACTCCTTTTACAGTTATGAAGTAGCAAGGAAAATAATTTTATCCTTGGGGGGGGCACCACAACATGAGGAACTGTATGAAAGGGCTGCGTTCTTAGGAAGGTTGAGAACCACTGCTCTAGTTCTCTAATGCTTCCTTCCCCTGCCCTACCATGACCCCAGTTCTATCTTACAAATCTAGCTAGACCAAAGCATGTACAGATAAGAGCTCACAACACAGGGAATCCAGAACAAATAAACCCCTCAGGACCAATAACGGGAGCAGTAATACTGGGAGGGGAAGGGCAGTGGCGGGCAGTAAGGGGGAACTGATCACAATGAATGACATATGGACCCCATCCCAGGTGGAAGGACAGCAGAAAAGTGGGTGAAATTAGACAGCAGTTGGTCTAAGACATGAACATTTTTTAAATAAATTATCAAGGGGACATGGGGGCGAGAGTGTGGAGGAGGGAGGGGGAAAAATAAGGAGCTGATGCCAGGGGCTCAAGTAGAAAGAAAATGTTTTGGAAAAGACGATGACAACATATGTAAAGATGTATTTGACACAATGGACATATGTATTGGCTGTGATAAGAGCTGTAAGAGCCCCCACTAAAATAAAATAAAATAATTGGCCCTAAATGAACAAATCAGCAGTGCTGAGTTGCGCTCCATGCCATACACCAGTATGCACACTTTGTGTAGTTCATTTTTTTACACAGAAAATTTACCTTAGTAGCTAACTTTATGGTGAAAAGAGGAAGTGTACAGAGGATTGTTGATCTGGGCCACTTTTTATCTGTTGGAGTTATTTTTTTACTTAAAAAATGAAATGAAAACATAAATCTCTCTTGGTGCCATACAATTTCTGAACCAACATGTAAAGAGCCTGG
>NW_022103920.1:30917579-30954776 GCF_000313985.2 Echinops telfairi
ACCCCTCTGTGAGGGGATGTCCAATTGTCTACAGATGGGCCTTGAGTCTCCACTCCATGCCCTCACTCATTCACACTGGGTATGGTTCTATTCTGGGTCTTAGATGCCTGTTACCTGATGCCATCAACACCTCATGATCGCACAGGCTGGTGCGCTTCTTCCATGTGGGCTTTGTTGGTTCTGAGCTAGATGGCCACTTGTTTATCTAGATCATTCACTTTAAATGGGTGAATTATACGGCAGGTGAATTATACCTCAATGCTGTTCATAACATTTTTTCCTAAGAAGAGATAACATGTAAATATTTACAATAGAAGGTCAACTCAAACCAAAAACTGCCATTGAGTCAATTCTGACTAATAGTCACCACCTGGGACACAGGAGGACTGCCCCTGTGGATTTCTGAGAGTGTAAATCTTGACAGGAGTCGAAAGTCTTGTCTTTCTCCTTCAAATTGACCTGATGTTTGTCAACTGCAGCCCACCGTGTACCTACGATGTCACCAGGGCCCCTCCTCAATATAAGGTAGAGAGTAGAACAATGCTATTCGTGAAGCTCAGATCAAATAATATAGAAGGTCTACGGTGGAAGAAATCACTCCTGGTTACAGAGCTCAAGATCAGGCAAGCAGGTTTTATTAAGGATGTTTTGGTTAACCTCATAGTTTAGTGTGGTAAGTGTGGGAGATTGTTGAAGATTCTAGGCATGAACTTTAGAAATACTACGCTAAATATAATGTTTGGAATGATGTGGGTGGATGTTGGAAGAGAGATTGCCAATTGGACACCATTCTGAAAGATAATGAAAGAAACTATTAGAATGGTTCGTTAGATTAAATTGGATGCCCTCAAATATGTGTTGGAATCCTAAACCCTATACCTGTGGATGTAATTTTGTTTGGGAATTGGGTTTTCCTTGTTATAGTCATTAGATCATATCTCAGCAGGGTACAGTTTACACACTGCAAACCCTTCTGAGTTATAGAAAGAGCAAGTAGATATGCAAAGACACGTACATGGAGGAAGAGAGACACCGTGCAAGGTAAGGCTCTTTAAAAGCCAAGAAACCAAAGAAAACCTGGGAATGGACACAGCTGAGCCTGAGCCTCCCGAATGGTGAGCAAATGAAGTTCTGCTCCTTAAAATCACCCGCTTCTGCTATTTCTGCCAGCAAACGCAGACAGTTGGTGAGTGTGAAAATGGATAGGAAGAGGCATATCCAAGAGGCCTTCATTCGAGAGCTAGGATTTGCATGCTAAGTAAATCAAGAAGAAGAGAGAGGAGACTTTGGACTACAACCAGGAGGAGGAACTGGTAAAGAAAGTAGATAGGATATACATATTTGCTTCCAGCTTTGGACAAAAACACAACAAGGAAAGAGATCTCCACCCCCCCCAACACTAAAGTTTATTGTTATTCGGAGGAGATGCACCCCCCCCAGATGTACAACTCAACGTTTTGATAAAACTCCCTGTGCGAGCACCCGCCGCTCTAATCAAGGTACTTGGCATTCCCATCACTCCAGCAAACGTCTATGCTTTGCGTCTTCCTGTTGGGCCCTCGTCTTACCACTTGCTGACCCCGTGGTGTCTGTGGCTGGTAGAACTGTGCCCCACAGCAACTTCCAGAGCTGATTGTTCGAAGAGGGGGTCTCCAGGTGAAAAGAGATCTTTTTAAACGCCTCCGACATCTAATACACAACACAAAGGTCCAGAAGCAAGTGAGTGGATCAACTGTAGCACATGCATACAGTGGAATAGTGGTCAGCATTTTGAAAGAAGTGATAAACCAGCGATGTATGGAACCACATGGATGACTGTGAAAAATGGTATGCTGAACATAAGGGCAGAGATAAGCGTACATACACCGAATGATTCTATGACCATCACGTCCAAGAATAAGCAGAACTCACCTATGTGAAGAACTGGAAAAACACAGGCATGTTGAGAAATCTGAGTAGTGATTGATTGAGGAGCCTGGGTGTCACTCTGAAGATGAAAGAGGGGGCAGGCCTCTTCCTGAAACACTGACAGCCTCACAAACACTGTGGCACTCTGGTTCAATGGCAATGGGTTGGGGATGCCGTGGTTAAGAGGTAGTGAGCGGTCCCTGTGTGTCGCCAATAGGTAAGCTCTGATTACTAATTGAAAGACTGGCAATTTGGACACCATCATTAGGGGCCCCTCAGAAGAAAGGTCTGGTGATCTGCTGCTGCCATTCTCAATGTCACAGCCTTAAAAACCGTACGGGGCACAGTTCCACTCTGCACGCATGGCGCTGCCACACATCAGGTGAGCAGACTTGTTCAAGTCCACTCAGGGGATCCTTAAAGAAAAGAGATCTTTTAAAACTCCTCCCACATCTAATACTATGTGAACCTTCTTTGGCAGGAGTTTAAAACTTGTATCTTTTAAGAATGTGTTGAGCTACAAATAACAACATGCAAATGCTTTTCTTCAATCAAGTATTCTTTTTAGGAGATTACTGGAGGCATTGACTTAGAAGCTCCGAGATACTAGGGCCAGCACTCGCCAATGCTCTTGGCCTTTCCTTCATGAACACTGCAGTTAGCGTGTCCCTGTCAGACGCAGCATAAAGAGAGACAGGCTGGAACTGGTATTAGTCATTCATTGCAGAAGTCCCACAGCCCCTCAGAAGCCCTGACGAGCATTCAGCGGCATTTCATCTACTGAATGTTAGGTGGTGTCTCCTAGTCAGGAGGAGGCCAGGTCAACTGGTTAAATGTCCCAGCCGTTTACATTGGAATAGGAGATAGGGAATGGATGTTGGATAGACCAAACAAAAGAATCCACCGAACAAAATCATTTCCTCATGCAGATGCAACACACTTGCGTGATTCTAAGGTGATCTGGAATCCCCTTTTGATGAGAATACCTCCCACTTCATTTCTGACTCATAGCGGTTCTACACAGGCTTAAAAAAGCAGATTGTGTAGCTGGTGGGTTTGAACGGCCTACCTTGTGGTTAGCAGTCACCACATTTACCCAACAGCACCATTAGGACTCCTTCTTAAGAATAAGCACATGGTGATTAAGAAACGAGTATGACTGTGGCATGAAAACTCCAAACTCATTGCCATCAAGTCGGTCAGAGTCTTCGTGAGAGAGACTGGAAACCTTGACAGGAGCAGAAAATCTCGTCTTTCTCCACAGCGAGGGCACTCGTACATCTGAATTCAGAATTCACAAAACGATTCGCGTTAGACACATGTTTCTCACATTAAAAAAACAACAACAGCAAAAAAACTATGATTGCACTTAGAAGCTGTGTAGCTGGGAATTCTTTTCCATTTGGGCATTGGGTGGTTGAATAAAGAAGAGAATCTAGTCTGCTGGTGGCATTCTTTTGTAGGCCACAGAGAAATAAAATAAACCCAGGGAGTGATTCTTAGTAGGCTTGGAAATTCTACCATGCTCAGACAAATTAAGCTGCTTTCCACTGATTTATGTAAAGTATAATTAACAAATTAATACACATGAAGATAAGATAATAGAAAGCACCGAGGAATAATGTAGTTTTGTTGTGTTTTTGAAAATGACTGAAAGTAATGGCAAAGCTAATCTGCTGTAAATGTCTTTTAATTAAAGTGTTTGTAAGAATTTTTTCTCAATTCCATCTGTCTCATATCATTTGTACATGATTTTCATCTTTTTATAATGACAGAGTATTGAATATTGCTTTTATTATCCAGATAACATCATATTTATGAATAATAGAGTAACTGGACTATGTTCTTGTTGTTTGTCACTGAATCTCTTTCAATCAACGGTGACCCTATGTGCACAGAGGAGAGCCATTGCCTGGGGTTTTCAAGGCTGTAGTCTTTCAAAAGCAGATTGTCAACCTGTCTTCCAAGGTACCTATGAAAGGATTTGAACTGCCAATGCTTCTGTTGAGGCAAAATTCTTTGCATAACCCAGGAACTCCTAAATTGCACTATCAGCTTAGAATACTGTGTTTGTTAAGACATGTTAGTGTAATATAAGATATAATAATAATTTATAAATTATCAAGGGTGCATGGGGGAGGGGGGAGGAGGAAGGGAGGGGGAGGGAAAAAAAGGAAAACGAGCTGATTCTGGGAACCCAAGAGGAAAGCGAATTTTGGGAATGATGAGGGCAACAAATGTAGAGATGCGCTTTACACAATTGATCTGTGTATTGTGATGAATTGTATGAGCCCCAATAAATTGATTTAAAAAAAAAACTAAGAGCAATTTTCGACTGCTATATTGTCTATCTGAAATGTTAAGCAATCCTTCTAAATTCTACAGAAAACTTCAACCCTCAAGAAAAAAATGAATAAGCCAATTTATAAATGAATATAAGACATGGCATCAGGTGGCCAACAAACATATGAAGAAATGCTTGTGACCACAAACCATGCAAGACGACGATGACCTTACCCTGCCATTGATGGCAGAGCTCAAACAAACAAAACAGAAAATAACAATTGCTGGAGAAGGTGTGGTGAGACTGGTACCCTAATACAGAGACGGTGGGATGGTAAAACAGTACCACCATTGTGAGAGTGGTACAGTATTTCCTCAGACGGCTGGGAATAGAACTGTCATATGACTCAATAATCCTACTCTTTGGGATGTACCCTAAAGAAATAAAGAGTAGAGCATGAGCAGATATCTGCGACCCGTCGTCCTCACAGCACTATTCACAATAGCAAGTAGATGGAAATAATTGAATGCCCATCCGTGGAAAGAAGGCATACATACACTTTGGTTCGAACACACAATGGAATACTGCGCATCATTAAAGAACAATGCTGAAGCTGTGAAACGCCTCATGACATGGATGGATCTGAAGGATATTTTCCTGGGTGAAGTCAGTCCATCACAAAAGGGCATACATTATATTATTTTTAAAAATCAGGATAAAAGGTATCATATCAAAGAAATATTCCCATATAAAAAGAAATAAACTTTGATGGTTACTAGGGTGGGAGAAGGGAAGGGAGGGGAAATCATAGGCTAGAGGGTAGACAGGTGCTAACTTGGGTGAAGGAGACGATAATACCCTATAAAAGGGCTATGGGGAAGAGAGGGGCCAGGCAATCTGAGCAAGGCATTGGGAGGTTTGCTAGTTGTTTAAGTTGTTGAATCCCCAAATAAGATCTGATATATAAGCCCCATCCTAATTCACAAGAAAAAGTTCAAACAATGAAATGAAAGGTTAAGCATTTCCATCACAACAATCAGTCAGATAAGTTTCAAAACTCAAAACTCACTGCCATAGAGTCAACACTGACTCCTAGTGACCCCCTTTTCATTTCTGAAACTGTAGCCATTTACGGGGCTAGAAAACCCAGCCTTTCTCTGATGGAGCTGCCGAGCCATTTAAGATTGAAAATGCCCTAAGGTGTATTAAGGCAAAGCAGATAATATAAGAACGTTCAGATGGCAAGATTTAGGATATGACTTAGGTGGAGAAGTAATACTATTTATTAATTTATTATTATTTCTACAATGTACTCAAGATTTGGATGGATAATACAATAATTATCCATAGCCAAACCAGGCCCAGTACCACCAAACTGACTCCTGCTCGTAGCAATCCCCGTGGGACAGAGTTGAAATGCTCCTTTGGGATTTTCAGACTATACATTTTCATGGGAGGAGATTGCCTCATTTTTCTCCCTTAAAACAGGTGGTGGGCTTGAACTACTGACCTTTAAGTTAGCAGCCCAATGTGTAGCCCATGATGGCACCAGGGCTTTGTTCTTAAGCATTGTTTAATCATATATACTAAATGGCATGTGTCGTGACATAGTGTCATTGCATATAGTACCTTTTTCTTCCTGAGAGAGCATGGGACCTGGAGAGTGAAGGATGTCCCAGCTGGTACAACTTCTGAAACCCAATATATAACAAATGCCAAGAGATTTAATCTTTAGTGAGCATTTTCCTCTTCTACCCTGAGCCTGTAACCCTATTCTAAGGGTAGTCTCAAACTAGATCCAACCAGAACACCCCTAGTCTGCAAACCGGAACACATAGTCTACAATGACCACAAACTGCTCTGGGTGGTCTGAAGCCAACTTAGATGCTCAGGCTTGTGCTGGAATTGATCCTGTGGCCCAATGACACCAGCTCTTCCTGGATGAGACCCAGGGCTACTGTCACTTACTAAGGACTGCTCTGAAGGAGAGCAGATTCCTCTAGCTTCCTCCAACTTGACTTCCCCAGAGTTCTTCCATCACTTGAGGGAATCCACTTCATGACCCACAGAATTTTGTGGAGAACTTCCCCCAGATCCACATGCTCTTGTACAATGCAAGGGAGACTGCCCCCCAACCCCCCATTCACACAGAGACCCAAATCATACCCCTAAAATAGTGATTTGAGATTGAGATGGTTAGGAGATCATGCATAGAGTTAAACGGGCCTTAGGAACATTAGTGAGGCCATTTATGATTAAATATATCTACCATGAAATGCATCTGGCTTTGACCTGTACCAATAACTCCTTATTTCTTCAAAACCAATGACATTCCTTCACAGGCTGCTGACTCTGTCTCCCATTGTCCCTCCTCTCTGAAGTAACCAGGCTCCGCTAGGAGGAAAGGGCTCTGGAAGTTACAATATTCCTTATTGACTGAAGAGTGTAACAGCAGGTGTGGGGGGAAAAGGGGGAACGTGGAAAGCTGGAGTTTTGTCGGTTTTTCTTTTCACTGATTTTCCCATGGACATTTTAATGAGTCATATAAAACCTTCAGCTTCTTAGAAGATTTACAATTCAAAGTGAAAAAACAAACATCTCTTCTGTGCTTAAAAAGAAAAACAAAATAAACCCCCAACTAGTATAATTCTTCCATCTGTTAAACCAATGTTGTACTACATTATTAGCTCTTTATTACAAAGGTAAACCATTCACATAATAATGTGCCATCCGTTATTTCTCAGATTAACTTCTATGCACTTACATTGTCTTTTATATTTTTCATCTCTTCCTCCATCTCCCTCTCCTGTCCTCTGTTCTGTGTGATTTGCTATTTTTTTTCTCTTATTTATCTCATGTGCTTTCACAATCATACGTTCATGTTTTAAAAGCAATGCGTCCTATGATCTGATCCTTTTCCTTGGCTGCTGGTTCTTATTCTACATAGGCTGTACTGGCTATATCTCTGCCCCCCACAACTGCCCCCCTCCACCATGGGGCCAACTCTGACTCGTCATCACTGAGAGGGTTTCCAAGACTGTAAGTGTTTACGGGAGCAGACAGCCTCTTCTTTCTCTCACTGAATGTCTAGAGAGTTTGAACCAGCTGACTTCATGGGTTAACCTACCATGCACCAGCATTTCTCATGCTGTGTCACTCACACCCACTGCCTCATTGAGATTGTAGATCCACACAGGAGGAGACAGCCTCACATTGCTCCAGTAGTGTGGTTATTGGATTGAACCCCACATCTCACAATTACAAGCCCAGCTCACAGTCTCACTGGGGCTTCTCTCAATCTCTACATTAGGGTAGTATAATTAGAACAAAAACAAAAACATTATTTCCTTCCCTAAATGATCCCATTTTCTCTACACACACATTGTTTCTGTTTCTTTGTCCTTCTTTCTCCTTTATTCAGTGAGTGATCTTCAAGTGATGGCTGATGCAGGCTTTTTGCCTTCTTACATCGGAAAGAAGGTACCGACGGTCCATTTAGATAAATGGCGTTCGGTTTCTGTATTTGAGTCAGCCTCACTCTGGGGAACGAGAATGGACTTTACCTTGGGTGTGTGGGCAAGTGTGGGGACTGGTAGCCTTCTCTTCAGAGTGCCTGGATATTCTCACCCTCCTAATACTTAAAAAAAGGAAGGTCATTCTCCACAGTGGCAGCCCCAAAGGGAATAATTGCATTCAACTTGGTCAATGGTGTAATGGAAGACAATGTTTCTACCTCACAAAGGATCCCCAGGGAATATCTTCCTGCTCAAATGCCTCTTGTTTTCAATACTCAATCTTCATAGAACGTGGCTCTTTTGATACAACTGTTTTGGTCAATATTTTATAGGGGAAATATACATTTATATCTCTCAAATGCAACATCTTTGAAACCAAATGATTGGGGGGGAAATCTTGAGATATAACCAAATGTAATCAGAAAAATCATGAGTCATTGTTTCTGTTTGTTTCCAAATCGATGCCGTCACTGAAGGAGATGTGCCCTACACATTTGCTGGCGCTTGCAGACATGCGACTGTACTTAAAGCCACTATTGGTTAATAGCTATATATTCAGAGATCAGGAAGTGATATTTTAAACATTTGATAGCTTAACAAAAAGTTTATTACTTATGTGTAGTTGCTTAATTGTGTTTTGTTATATTTTGGGAAACTGGCTGGGAGATTTGAGTTGACACATTATAATTAGTCTCAGTAAAATAGGGAGCCTGTCATGATTAGTACTTTCACATGGAAGATGTAATTTTTCTTCAGGAATGAGTTACTAATGTTAATCAGGAGATGCCTATGAGTTTTTTCTCATCCTTTTTTTAAAGAATTTTTATTTTCGAGTTTATAATGTAGACAATTTCTTAGTATTATAATTGTTGCTAGATGCAATCAAGAAGGACCCCACTCAGAGTGACTCTGTGTACAGTAGAATGAGCTCAGTACTGCACCATCCCCACGGATGCCACTACGATGACCCACAAGGTTGGCTGATTCCTAGAAAGAGATCACTAGAGTTTCTTTCTAGTCTGTCTTTGTCTGGAAGCCCAGCGTTCAGCATCATAATAACATGCAAGTCCCCACTCTCAGACAAGTGGGGATTGTACATGAGGTATTTGGGCTAAGAATGTAATTTGGGTGGCCTGCATAGTAGGTGAGGAGATATTTGTTCATTCCTACTGATTTGTTCATTCCTAAGATAAATGCATATTTCTCCAACCTAAACAGCCAATGCCTCCTTGGAATAGTATATAGAATGACTTACAGACCTCTGGAGGCACTGAGGGTAGGCATTGGACGGCTAGCTGCAAGTTCTGTGATTGGCACCCAATAGCCGCTCAGTGGGAGAAGGATGAGGCTGCTCCTCTAAGACTGACAGTCTCCGACACTCAGTTGCCAGCAGAGGCTCTCTCGATAACATTCCAACCCCACTTTCATTGTGCTTATAAACTTATTATCTTTAACTGTTCAGTGTCATTCAAGATGCTGCACTCAATCCACTCTTTAAAGCAGAGCGCTGGACTCTGGCGAGTTCAACTGGGCATCGACTCAGTCGCACTTCTGATGCCCTGAACTTGAGTACAAACCTCCAAACGAAAGAGAAAGACTCCCCCACTCCTCCCGAGAACACTCCCTCTCTACATCTGGGTGGATCGTTAATATCAGAGTGAGGCTGTCCAATGTTTTTCAGGTGGCAGATTGCTGAATATCAATAGTAATTATGTCTTATTTGAAAGAAACTATTTTTAAAAATCACATCCCATTTGTGGTTGTGAGATGACGTGGAAGTCAGTGCTAAACAGTCCAGATTCAGGAAGGTTCTTCAGCCTGAAGATTTCACCTGCTATGTAAAAACCCTTCACAGGAGCTAGAGAAAAACCAAGAAGACCGTCTGCAAGTAGTTCTGAAAGTGAAGGTAAATATTGTTCTGATTTTGCCTCCCCCATCAGGACCCCCAAGGAAAGAGATGGTGTCCATGGTCAAATGAAAAATCTATATCTCAAAGTCTACACCTGTAATCTTAATCCCCCACCCCGCAGGCGTTTATTTGTGTAGACACACCTAAGTGACCCGTTTCATTTCTTATTCAGTTCATCGGAACAACTTCATAATCATACTAGAAGAACAGGGCCTGAAGGGGTTAAAAGGGGAGGGGAGAGCGTGGAGGAGTGGCAGCTAAGTTCGCCGTAAGATGAGCAATTAAATCAAGTAGGACTTGGTCAGCAGACCCACACGAGAAGACGAGTGACTTCTAAATGGAATTTCAAGGTGGGGCAAGCTGGGCACAAAATCGCTCTTCCTACGACGGTGTTCTCAATGATGATTAGACATAGAGGCAAGGGTCCAAAATTATGGAGGAGAAAATGCCTAACCTTTAGCCCCGTGTCTAATTACAATAAGGGAATATAATAAAATATTCCAGGAGACAAAAATCTACACAGAAAATAAAACTCAAAGAAAATCATACCAGTTCTGAACCAGAAACTCATGAGACTACAGGAAGACTGTCACCCACGTGTGGCCACCTCACTAAAGGAAGGGAAGCATGAGATATGAGAATGAAAAGCGTTGCGCAAGGACGTGATTCAAAGAACACTCACTCTCCAGGCACATTAAAAACATCTCAAGATGAAGACCAGAGTACCTTTAAGTGGAGGGCATCACAGGAAGGTAGGTAGGCACCTGAAAAGGCATTAAATGCAACCTTGACAAGGAAACATAATGGAATATGTTTCCAACTATAATTTATGAACCTGTGATATCACTTGGACACCCACCTAGGTCTCTTTACAATGAACAGGAAAGATGATTAAATAGGAACAATGAAAGTTAAAAGCAAGATAATCAAATGAGACCTGGAGACTGTTGAGGGTCCCAAGGACAAAGCCAACAACTTTATAAGACCTCCTCTCTAACCCTTTGACACATAGCCTGAACAGACTACAAAGGACCGTTTTTTGCCACTATGAGGGATCTATGCTTGCTAATGCACAGGATAAGAAATGAAAGAAGAGTGAGTCAGAGGTATTTT
Organism: Echinops telfairi; assembly: GCF_000313985.2. Lineage (NCBI taxonomy): Eukaryota > Metazoa > Chordata > Mammalia > Afrosoricida > Tenrecidae > Echinops > Echinops telfairi. The sequence continues at coordinate 30,928,309 of NW_022103920.1, forward strand.
GTGTGTTTAGTTCCCCTCAGCTCTCTGGGGCCTTCTGAGCCACAGAGCCATCAGGTCAGTGGAAGAACGGGGTAAGAACTGTGCAGGGGCCAGAACGAGCAGTTATGGGAAAAAGTCAAGGTATAATGGACAGAATTCACCGTGTTTGGTTCATTAGGATGGTTTGGCACCATTCTGCAATGATTCACTACTCAGTCCTTCAGAACTGGGGCTGTGCTGAAATGCATTCTGTAAGTACACCGCACTGAAAGCCCATGTGCCCAATGCCAGGGCCGAGCTGGCTCTGAGAAGAGCTCCCTCCCTGATAAGGAGGATTTGTCCACGAAGAGGGCCTTTGCCATGTTCCTGGGCCGTGAGTCCGTGGTTTTCCATGGTTTCCATGTCCAACTTGAACCTACTTCTGATTTCGGCCATCCCCCCAACCACATTTTTCCTATTGGCAAGATGGAGGAGAAAGGAGCATATAACATATCCAAATCCATAATTCTATATCCTGTGTCAAAAATATAAGGAAGCCATCTTTCCAATAATGATCTGTAGGCTCCAATAAATGTACCATCCGGAAAGAACAAAGATTTTTGTAGAGACCCAGCACTGAAGAAAACTTTTCAAGAGTGCCTGGCCAGAAGTGGGCTCCCCATGAGCTGGTGGCTAGGCTGAGGGACGTGCAGGCTAAGCTGTAGTCCGGTAGTCGTCTGAACAGTTGCACTACCTAATGGGAAGGCATTTGAAATCGTCCGCCTGTGTCTCATTAGCACAGATTTCTAAGAAGCACAGTTATCTCTCCATTTTAATTGAAACATCAACGTATCTCAGGCTGAAATGTGATACAGAGTATTTACTTGGGCAGTGCTGATCCGAATGTCACATCTCCTCACCTCTTCCCCTGGGAAGGGAACTGGAGTTAATGCTTTTAGAACAGGAATAGCATCAATTCGGCTATCACATCTCATACATTGATCCTTCAGTGCTTTGAACAAGAACAGAATATTAGTCCCCTTATTGCCCAAGGAGGATGTTAACCTGCACCCCTGCAAGAGCGAGGACCACTAAAGTCACCCTCCCCCGCTGGACAGGCCAACAGCCGACTGTGAACGGGAACTTGGTTAGAGTCAAAGATTCTTTGTCAGAAATGTGGGAATTGTGACATTAGTGACTAGCCTGGGCTAGAGCCGAAAGCTTCAATGAAATTTGCAAGTTCATTTTGGTTTATAAACCTGTTGGAGCTGACACATTAAATGCAGACCGCTTTTAATCTAGGTATTTGAAACACTACTTGATACCATGGACCAGTGTCACTCAACAGAGAAAACTTCAAGGACACAGCTATCTCTGAACCAGAATAAGACCCCAGGAAGGCTGATTCAGCCCAGAGTACTTGGGACGGGGTTATTTTCTTTTGTTTCAACATTCACTTTTGACAGAACTGGCTTTTCTCTTCGTCCCTGCTGGAGAGCTAATAACTTCCTTCCTGTTCCCCTTACTCCAGTGCCTGCACTGACAAGTGCCGCTGACTTGATAGGCGGGTACGCCGTGTGCTTTATTTATATTTATTTGATGGGGGGGAGATGGTCAGGCATTTGCTATCAAGATGTATTGAGTGACACCCTAAGTAATCAAACAGGTGTGGGTGAGGTGGATTAGCGTGATTCAGAACCAAACCAATCAACCAAACAAAAAACAATATGGAACAAATGGCGATGGCAGATAGGCTAGAAAATCAGAGTTGGAACCAGTCACTGGGGACACAGGAAGATGACAGCCAAATCCTCTCCTGTCTCAAGCAGGGATATTTGTTCCTGAGATTTCGAAAGATGCATTCAATGCCTGCCCATTTCTGAGAGTTCCATGCACATGGCTAACGTGGAAAATAAATAATCTAAATCAACTTGGACATATGAACTCAGAAATCCACTCTCCTAGTGAGATCGAATTTACTTCAGGCCAGAGAGGTCAATAGGCTTGGAGAGGGAATTGCAAAGATGAAGGCCCTTCATAGAAAACCTCAGCCTGCAGACCTGTGTAGTTCTAAATCAGAGAGCTTTGCCCCTCCGAGCCCTCCAGCTGCTGGGAGGGCAAACTCAGGAAAGAGGTGGTCATTGGATATAACCTGAAGCCCCTCTCTCCTGCCTTTACCGAAACCCCTGGAAGAGAACGCTGGCGAGGTCTGCTACCTTGATTCCCCCTGAAAGCAAAGAGGCAACTCATGAGGTATGGAAGCCTGGAGGGAACAAAGGCAAGTGTGAACGCTTGTGCGCTCATACTTTGGCATGATGAAAAGTGGGGACTCTTCAAAAGGTCTGCTGGGTGGCAGAAGGGCTCGTTACTGAGAGCAGAGCGGCACTCTGCCCGCACAAAGGCAGGCGCGGAGGGGAGAGAGGCTCAGTGGAGTTAAAATACAGACCAGATGGAACCAAAAGCATTGAATCTTAATATCTGCGGGTAAGAGCAAAGGCATTTAAAGCTGTGGTTAGGAGCCCAGCATGGATTTGGCTGGGAGATGTGTTTGCCTCTCTGGTGCATCAAGGCAGCCTTTGCCTGGAAATTTTAGTTGGGAGAAAGAAATGTGTATCAGTCAAAATGAAAATGATCCCGTGGTAGGCAGAATAATGCTCCCCTAAAGTGTTGATATTCTAATTGGTGAATTTGTTAGGCTACACTGTAAAAGGAAAGGGCATTAATGTTGCAGATGGATTTAAGGCTGTTAATCAGTTGACCTTCAAATGGGGAGTTTATCTTGCTTGGATTGATGTCATCACAAAACAAACCCTCAACCCACTTCTAGCTCCTCATAAATTTCTACTTTAGTAACTCTTCATAGAGTTTCTGAGACTATAAATCTTTACAGGCTGACAGTCTCTTGTTTCTTACCAAGGGACAATTAGTGGGCTGGAACCACTGGCCTTGCTGCTAGCAGGCTACCCCGCACCACTGCCAGGGTCCTGAAAGCACAAGAGTTTTTATAGGTGAAAGGAGAAGGCAGAAGAGGTCAGTGATGTTTGTGGGAAGAACCAGACCTGCTGGTACTGGCTGTAATGAGGGAAAAGGAGGATCAAGAGTCAAAGAAGAGGGTGGACTTCAAAACCCAGAGAGGGTAAGACCACAGACGGCTAGCCCCAGAGTCACTAGGAGACACGGTGCTGCCAGCACCTTGATTTCAGCCCACTGAGCCCAGCACTGCTAAACAAATAAACACAAGATGAGAAATATAGCTATCTCTTTTTTCCTCATGATCCTCCCGCCCCCCCCCCTTTTTGGTAACTTGTATTTTATCGGTTGTTTTGAGGAGCAGTTCAGATAAAATATAAACAATTTGTACATAATTCTTTTTGTTGTTGTTGTTTGGGGCCACACCGGCTCTATTTCTGATGTTTGGGGCTGGAAGGGGTGGGCAGTTTGTCCACTCTGTTGCCAGCGGCTGAGGAAGTCTTTGGAAGCTGACTTAGCTCGGTGTCCACAGCCAACGGGAGACAAGAGCCCTGCTCTGGGTCTCCAGCAAGGAATGTATATCCTCAGTTATTAAGTTGGTATCCATTTTTGATAGCAGCCATTGGAAACTAACAGAGTTCAAGAGTCACCTGGCAAGATACATGCAGAGTTTTGCCTTTAGGCTTGGTCTCCAAGGGTGAGTGCCAGAAATTCAACATTTCGGAAAATGGAAATCATACATTGCCTCGGTGGAAAACACCCTGCTCTTTCTGTTTGGTCAGTTAGTTAATATCCTGGTTTCATCTCCTGCACGTTATGTCTCAAAACTTACTGTCATCAAATTGACTCGAACCCTAGCCACAGAGTAGAATTGCATCTAAGAGTTTCTGAGACTGGAAATCTTTGGGGAGCAAAAAGTCTCATCTTTCTCCCTCAGAAAGGTTGGCGACTGCAAATTTCTGACCAGGTTTCTTAGTTTCTACTGTAACAGAAATGACGCAAGGGGAGAAAAATGTACTTTCTCAAAGTTTAGGAAGCGAGAACTCCGAATCCAGGGCTCGGGCTGTAGGGAAAGTTTCTCTCTGTGGACTCAGGGGGAACGTGCGTGTTTCTCTCTGTTTGGCTTAAAACTCACCCTACACATAGTCTCATGATTTATACCAAAGGAAGCCCTCGTCCCAAATGAAACTATATCCAGAGGTATACACACGCACCCCCCACTGCAGAGCTTATTCCAACTCATAAGGACCATAGAGAGCAGAGTGGAACTGCACGTTGTTAGGGTTTCTGAGATGAAGATCTTGGAGGGGGCAGACAGCCTCATCTGTTTCCCTCAGAGCACTCGGTGGGCTTGAACGGCCAACCTTGCAGTTAACAGCCCCAATGCTTAGCTCACCATGTCAACATGGCTTCTCATCATAGGTAAATGGATTAGAATATGTTTAAAAGATGCCATTCAATTCAAAACAGAACAAGAACCACATTGACTAGTTATTATCTCAAATGCGGAGCCTTGCTGTGGTGGTACAATCCATCGATGTACTTGGCCATTAACCCAAAGGCTGGCAATTCCAGTCCATTGAGAGGTGCCCTTAAATCATATCATAGTGAATGAGGGCGGGAGTGCAGAGTGGAGACACAAAGCCCATTTGTAGGCCACTGGAGATCCCCTTACGAGCCAGTCAGGGTGCGTGCAATGTAGCAACAATAAAATATACAGCTTTCCTCTAGTTCCTAAATGCTTCCTCCCCACCCACTATTATGATCCCAATTCTACCTTACAATCTGGCTAGACCAGAGGATGTACAGTGGTACAGATAGGAACTGGAAATGCAGGGAATCCAGGGCCGATGATCCCTTCAGAACCAGTGGTACTAGTGGCAATACTGGGAGGGTGGAGGAAGGGTGAGTTGGAAAGGGGGAACCGATTACAAGGATCTACATATAATCTTCTCCCTGAGGGATGGACAACAGAAAAATGGGTGAAGGGAGCCGACGGACAGTGAAAGATATGACAAAATAATAATTTATAAATTATCAAGGGTTCATGAGGGAGGGGAGGGGCGGGGAGGGAGAGGAAAAATGAGGACCTGATGCCGGAGCTGATGCCAGAGAGCAAATGTTTTGAGAATGATGAGGGCAATGAATGTACAAATGTGCTTTACACAATTGATGTATGTGTGGATTGTGACAAGAATTGTATGAGCCCCTAATAAAACAATTAAAAAAAAAAAAGAAAAGTCTGAATATCAACTGCCCAGACCCCAACCACTGACAGTGCCGTTGAACACGTCTGCTCTGACCAATGGCAGCACTCTGAGTTAGACCCTATTCAATCCCATGTTTTGTTGTTGTTGTTTGTGGGTTTTGTTTATTTTTAATCTCAGGAAATTAATTCCCAACACATAGGCCTATTGGGTTGATCAACCATACGACAAAAGGCACTTCAGCCATGAAATGGCAAGCAGATGAGGCGATCACCTGTCAGCTCTGGTTTACTGAACACTTGAAGGCCAGATGTTGCAAGATATTTTCCATTGCCTTCCTGGGGCTGGGAGGGAGGAGGGGGAGATGGCCTACTTTATTTCCTCTGACATGCAGAATGAGTTGAAGGAACAGACAATGGTTATGCCACGTGCAAGTCCATTCATAGATCAGTAGTATGGCAAAAAAAAAAAAAATCCAGCGATGGAGAAGCTTGGCTACCAAGTTACCAATACCTTCATCTGGAGGAGGTAGGAATGGAGAAATGTACATGTGGTCCAATGAGCCATGTGGCCCCGTTTTGTTTGCCTTTGTTTTGTTTAATGTGGACTGTAGATTTGGAATCTAGAGTTCGGTCCTTCCTTGTGACATCCATTTGTTGTTAAATATAAGCCAGCCGTTCATTACCAGTACCCTTGGAGAGAAAGAAAACACTACCTCATCCACACCGTTAGGAGAGGCTAGAGAGATGCATTGTTTGTCTGGCAAAGATAACATTTGCTCAAGATTGTTCCTTTAAGTTGCACCCAAATGATTTCCGTTCTACTTTCAACAAGTGGCTAATGGGAATGGACTGGTGCTAACTGAACTTCAGGATGGAAGAGAGGTGAGTGGGTGAGCCCTGGGGCGTGGTCTCTCTGAATGAGCAAGCACATTTTCAACACAATTGACTGCCTAATCGCCCTTGGCTGATGTATTTGGTTGTGTAAGCAATTATGCTTCTGCTAAAAGCCTTGGTTGGTAATGCTTTTGTTCTCCATTTCTTACAAGTGAACTAACAGAAGGATGAAATTGGTATGAAAATGGTTTTCAATATGTTTTGTTTTGCTTTTTAACTTTCCTTTTCAAAACATTTTTCAATTAAGCTAGCCAACTGATCCAAGGTTTATTATACCTCCAATCACCACACAAAATAGATAACAAAGAGAAAAAAGAAACACAGAGGATATTCAAAGTACTTCTAGGAATAAATAACTTCTAATGGAAAGATTCATTAAACCCCTTCATTTAATTGTGATTAATTTTCCCTGACTACCTTCTATATATTGATGTACTGTGTGGGTCCTTAGTATTGAGAAGGAATTAGACGCGATTCAACTTTAGGAAATGTCTCATCAGAGGGCACTTGACAGATACTGGCTTTATGGTTGACTCACTTAAAGTTTCATGAGATGAGCTTCTTCCCCTTCAAAAGAGTGACAACTTTAAACCACAGGCTTTGGATCTAGTAACTAATGATATTTTGCTTTCTAATAAAACCCTGCGATGAGTTGGAATTGACTCCGTGACAGTGGCTCTGGAGTTTGGAGGCGACAGCTTTGGAATCCCTGTGGCTGGGCAGCATGGAGTCTGTTCCAATTGACACAACAGAACAAAACCACCCAATCCTGCCCGTTCTCACAAGCGTTCTTATGTCTGAGCCCATTGTTGCCGCCAGTTGTCAATCCCTCTTGTCAAGGGCCTTCCTACGTTTTGCTGGCCCTCTAATTTATCAAGCATGATGTCCTTTTCCAAGGACTGATCTCCCTGATAACATGTACAAAGTACATGAGACAGAGTCTCCGTCCTTGCTTCTAAGGAGGATACTGGCTGTACTTCTAAGACAATATCTTTGGTGGTATTTTTCTTTTGGCAGTCCATAGTACTTCCAATCTTCTTCATTGCCGTCTCCATAATTTGAAGGCATTAATTCTTATTGTATCTTGCTTATTCAATATACAACTTTCACAAGCATATGAGGTGACTACAATGACCATGTCTGGAGTCAGGTGAACCTTAGTTCTCAAAGAAACATCCTTTCAACAGTTTAAAGTGTTCTTTTGCAGCAGATTTACCACATGCAATGTGTCCTATAATGTCTCGACTGCTGCTTCCCTTGAGCACCGATTGTGGATCCAAGCAAGAAGAAATCCTTGACAACTTCAATCTTTTCTCTGATTATCATGATGGTACCTATTCGTCCAGTTGTGAGGATTTTGTTCTTCTTTACATTAAGTTGTAATCCACACTGGAGGCTACAAGCCTTGATCTTCATCAAGTGCTTCATGGCCGCCTTACTTTCAGCAAGCATGGTGGTGACATCTGCATAGGGAAAGTTGTTAATAAGCCTTCCTTTGATCCTGATCCTGATCCTCATTCTTATTCACCTAATCCAGCTTCTCTGATTATTTGCTCAGCGTTCAGATTGAACAAGTATGGTGAGAGGATACAACCCTGACTCACACCCTTTTACTTTCCTTCATGGAAGAAAGCAGAGCATAAAGAAATAACTGTAACAGAATCATTTCCGTTATGCAAGTGTGGCAGTTACATAATCTCCTGTCTACTTGAGTGAAGGCATTGAGTTTAGCCTGTCAATCAGGTTGCAGCTTGATGACTTCATTTGGAGGCATGAAAGAGATAAATAGCTCACTGGAGGGCAGACCCTCTCTCTGACTTCCCTTTCCTGCTGTTGAGACACTCAGAGAGCTGGAGGAGACATGTGGAGACCCGTGCCAGCGTTGCCACTGGATCCACAAGATTTTCTACCCACTGGCCTGTGATCTTCCTGCATTCAGCGTCATTGCATGTGCTGTGTGAGTCTAAAGAGGAATTTATGGACTAGTATCAGACATATGGGCTAATATCAGACTTATGGACTTGATCTGGACTGGGCTGGGATGTTTTCTGAATCTATAATTACTCTTGGATATAAAACTCTCTCTTACACACATATGAGTGTCTCTGGATTTGTTTCTCCAGTCACCCCAGAATAACACAAGAAGTATGGGATTTTAGGCCTCTACAGTGGAGCTTTCTCCTCCTCCTGTACAGAGTTACAGTTCAGGAGATTCACAGGAGCTGTTCTACTGTCTCCTACAGGGGGGCTATCAGTGAGTTGTGTTTGTTTTCTTTGGAAAAATATATTCTTTTTTTTAAAATCAATTTATTGGGGCTCATACAATTCATCACAATACATAGATCAATTGTACAAAGCACATCTAAAAATATACATTCTTACACTTTCTGGCAAGTTATATTTTTCTGTAATTCTAGTCATTTTAATGCTTTAGAATTTCAATCTCAAATGAGTCCTTATTCATCATTCCTTCTTCAAGATATCTCTATAGGCAAAACCAAGCTTACCTTTCCAATGTAAGTAGTTGCGGGTAAATATAAGGTCAACGCTTGAATCCCAGAGCCTTGGCTTACTCCTTCATCAGTGGCATCCCTGTGCCCCTTTGCAACTCAGCTTCCTAACCTGATTAAAAAGGGGACGTCCTATGTCACAGGGCAGTTATGAACATGGAATGAATTTGCCTACAAGAGGCCCAAGTACAAAGAGGATCTCAATAAATATTCCAAGACTTGAGATGTTTCCAGAAAGTAAATGTAACACAGTTTTACTAGGTGACGACGGTGGCTTAGTATAAAAGGCTATGTGCTCTTAATTCCTCAGGCAGTCTGCAGTGTAAGTTCCCGTTTGAGCTCATCAAGAGGAGAAGAGATTGGCTCCCCTTGCGTGACCTCACATAACCAACCTGCCACTGTCAATGCGTGGTTGAGTTTGGAGGTTGGAGTAATTCGTGAAAAGAGTACTATAATCCTTAATGTGCACTGTCACCATTTCCAAATAAACACATGCAATGAGTTGGAATTTTACTTTTTCTGAACTTTTTTTCAGTGCAGTTTATTGTTGGCCATGAAAACCAGTTGCTGACCCTCCCCCGTCTTCTTGTTCTCCTCTGTACATGAGTTTTAGAGCACAGGAACCAACAGGCTGAGTGCTCACGGGGACTTATATTTTATTTTCTCTGGGAGACATAGTAGCTCACTGTCTTGACTCGCCTGACTAGGGCTGAGTCTTCCCTTTCCAGTCAGGAATATGTTAATGACACATGTCACCAGGGATTGGGTCCCAGTAGTTTGAACTTGACTGGGGAAGGCTTGCGCTGAAAACAGGATATATCAGGGCTAATAGGTGACCCACCAGAGGTTGTTTAACCAGATGTTGATGCAGACTAGGAAAACAAGGACTGAATTTAAGCCTGCTAAGTTATTCTAATGGACTTCATCCTTAGAAAGAGAGATTGAAGTAAAGGCCAGCCTCAACCACTGCCAGAAAAGGTAGGAAAAAACACAGGCAAGAAGAAATCCAACTGGCTTGGACTCTAGTAGACAGAGGACAACCTGAGTGTAGTCAAGCCCAGGAGACTTCAGAAACAAAGACTACACCATCAAGGTAGGTCAGTCACCACAATGAGATGTGGATTCTGGGAAGGGCTGATCTGTTACCAAGTCAGGAGAGTCCTAAAATGTTTTCCTTATTTTTCGGCTATTCCAGACCATTCTCTCCCAGTGTAGGGGTGGGGTGGGGGTGGAGGCAGGGGTGTGTGTTGAAACACTGGGAGTGGCAGAGCTTTGAAGGGGAAGCTGATAAATGCCTTGTGGCTAAGGATTCTGGGAATCCACCTGCCACACACACATAAAGATGTTAACAATTTAGAACTCTTAGCTGTGCTTATGACTGGGTTAGAATCATTCTCCAACCATTTCCAGTACAGTCAGGGAAGTTCCCACTGTCTGCCCTTTTGAAGCATTAGAGAGTTCCTTGGAGGGGAGGGTCAGTTAGCCTTCTCTTTAGATTAGGCCCAGAATGCCTTATAAGTAATGTTACCTGGGAGCAAAAGGACCTGGTGGCAACCCACAGATACGACATTCATGATCCCCCAAATGCTTATGTCCTCCTTCTAAGATGGCAGAAGGTTCTGAACATTTCCACTGACCTGACCAACCATATTCTTCTCTATTCATTCCACTGATAAAATGTGTATTTCTATCAATTTTGATCACTAACATACTGTTGGGAACAGATTTAGATAATGATATTTGAAAACAGTAACCCAAACAAACTGGAGGATAGAATCCTAATTCTTCCTTTCCAAGGCTAACTGGCCATGCTTGTAAAGATTACTGAACAGGGATATTTTAAATATTGCATAAAACCCTAGGATCTAGTATCAAATTAAATTTCATCTACATATTAATAATAAGCCATACTATTTATCCTGGAGAATTATGCATAAACTACAGATGATATAATTGAAATGTGGCAAGGGAAGTCTTCAAATATTCATTTTGATCTGTGGTCCGTTGTTATCACTTTTCTCCTCCTTCCTCAATCAAAGCAGGCCGCACTGCCTGCAGTGGCATTAGTATTGCTACGCCAAGAAATCTTAGGAGAAAGAAAGAGTTAATGTTTTACACTGATTTCCAAGTTGAACTCTGGGAATAACAGTATTCCTGTTGGGATTGATTTTGCTTTTCTTAAATGATTAGCAAATTTAGCACCCACTTAATAGTGATTGTCAATCCAAGAGTCTAAGCTATTTAGTGCAAGCAAACCACCGAGTACTGGAAAGAAAGAAGGGAAGGAGTGACTCATTGAAGTGAAAAGTCCACTCATATGTAAAGATGTTTCTCATGAGTATGTGCTAAAATGTTCTATAGGTACTCATTCCCTTAAAAACAAGGAAGCAGCAACAGAGCAAGTCAACACTGATTGAATGATTTCCATATGCTGCCGAGTGGGCTGTTTACCATAAAGTCAATGATTCAGACCCACCAGCCACGCTGAGGCAGAGATTCGGCTATTGGCTCCCATAGAGAGTTGAGTAACTGCTTGGGAAACCCTGCTGCATAGGTTTCTAAACTTATCTGACCTGATGCCCCCTTGTCAGAAAAAGAAAGTACCATATATACTCATGCATAAGCTTAGTTTTTCAGCACAGTTTTTGTGGTAAAATTAGGTGCCTTGGCTGATATTCGGGTCGGCTTATATTCGAGTATATACAGTCCTCATCAACCCCTGGGAATTAAAACCTTTTGTACTATAGGCCATAATTCTGGATAAAGTACAGGTATCTGCATTTCCAGCTCCTCTGGATTATTCTATGAGTTAAAATTGTCCTGATGGTAGTGGGTTTGTTTTTTTTGGCCCTGCTACAAAGTGCTTATGATAAGTTTATTGTATTCTCATTGGGACGCAAGCTCTTTGAGGGAGAGCTTTGTTCAATGAGATGCTCTGTCCAATTGAGAGCAGGCTGGATATGTAACAGCAACCAAATAAATATTTGTTGAATCAATGAATATACCAACTTGTTAGATCTGCTATCAAGAAGCCTGTGAGCACAATGACCAAGAATAATGATGAATCCTCAAAATATCTTATGACAGGTATCAATTTGGAGAGCATTATGTTGAGTGAAATAAACCAACAACCAAAGGACACTATTGCATGCTAACAGATTTCTAGAATATCAAGAGTGGGTTTACACATAGAAAGCAATATTCTTTGTTACTAGGACTAGAAAGGGAGGGAGGGAGGATCACTTACAAGATAAGATCAGATCATTATTGTTAGGTGCCTTTGAATCTGGTTCAACACCCCCTTCCCCCAGAGAACGTCTGTACAACGGAAGGAAACACTGCCCCAACCGGTGCCCTCCTCACAGTGACTGAGCCATTGTTGCAACCACTGTGCCAATCCTTCTCATTGAGGAGCGTCTTCTTTTTATTGACCCTCTCTTTTACCAAGCACAATGTAAAAGCACCTCCTCCAGAGACTGGTCCCTTCCTGTCCAAAAGATGTGAGATGAAGTAGCATTGTCTTGCTCCCAAGCACCTGTGCTTCTGCCTGCACTTCCAGGACCGATTTGTTCATTCTCTGGCCGTCCATGACACATTGAATATTTTTTTTACAAACATTGCAGTTCAAAGTCAGTAATTCTTCTTCAGTCTCCTTATTCACTGTCCAACTTCCACATGTATCCAAAGTAACTGAAAAGGCCATAATTGGAGTCAGGGGTACCTGAGTCCACAAAGTGGTAGTTCCGCTCCTGAGCCCATCAAAGAAGTCTTCTGCATCGGATTTGCTCAAAACAATGCACTGTTTGATTTTGTGACTGCTACTTCCATAACTACTGACTGTGGATTCAATTCAAATAAAATCCTTGACAAATGCAGTCTTTTCTCCATTTATCATGATGTTGCCTATTAGTCCATGTGATAGTTGGGTTTTGTGTCAACTTGACTGGGCCAGAGTTTTTAGCAGTCCAGCAGTTGAGGTCTATTGATCCCACTCTGTGACCTAATGTAATATAATCAACTCTATGTGGGTTCTGCTGAAGATAGACAAGCAGTTGAAATAAATGATTAGGGGGGAGAGCAGGCACTCACTCAGGTCACTGTTCTGATACAATTGAAAGGAAGTTTCCTAGGGGTGTGTGGCCTTTTTCCTTGGTAGATAGATGCTGTGGGAAAGTGTGCTTGTTTTTTGCTACATCTCAATCTTACATCTGGCTGCATCAATCTTTAGTTCTTTGAACTTGAGAAAACAAAAACAAACTTCACTTTCATTGGGTCGATACTGACACATAGGACCTAGTAAAATCACCCCTTGTGGGTTTCTGAGACTATACCTCTTTAGGGGAGTAGAAAGCCTCATCTTTCTCCCTTGGAGTAGCTGGTGGTTTCAAACTGCTGACCTTGCAGATGGCAGTCTAACACATAGCAACATTACCACCAGGACTTGAAATAAGAACCCACTGTATTTTTCTGCAAAGCCTGAAAGTCATCAGCAGCATGCCATCTGACTTGGCATCTGATTTAACAATCCTGTCTTCATTCATTGGCCTTCCAATCACAAGCCTGACTTGCTGATTTTCGTCTTCAGTCTCCCTCCTGTTAGTCTGCCTGCTCCCGGGTTTGTCAGCTCCTGTAACTACCTGGGTCAGGAAAAGCCTCCAGCTTCACACCTAACCCACAGTCTTGAAACAGAATGGACTTATCCACTTCTACCACTGTGTGAGCCATTTTCTTGACATACATTTTTTTCTTTATATATACACATCACTTAAAAAATCATTTTATTGGGGGCTCATACAACTCTTATCACAATCCATACATACATCAATCGTGTAAAGCACATTTGTACATTCATTGACCTCATCATTCCCAAAACATTTGCTCTCCACTTAAGCCCCTGGCATCAGCTCCTCATTTCCCCCCTCCCTCCCCGCTCCCGCATCCCTCATGAACCCTTGATAATTTATAAATTATTATTTTGTCATATCTTACACTGTCTGATGTCTCCCTTCACCCCCATGTCACGTTTTAAAAGCTTTTTATTGTGAATTAGGTGGGTGTTTACATATTAGATCATGATCTTTGTATTTTACTTGAACATTTTATCAACCCTCCCATTTGCTGGTCCTCCTCTCCCCATCTCCCTTTTGTCAGCTATTATCTTCCTCCTCACTAAACTGACACTATCGACTCTCTTCTCTACGACTTCCCCCAGCCCTCCTTGCCCCTTCAACCCCTGGTAACCATCAATGTCTGTTGCTTTGGGTATGGTAACCTTTATCCTAATTTTTCAATAGGACAGTGATCTCATACACTATTTGTGGTTGACTAACTTCACTCTGCTTCACGTCCTTCAAATCCATCCATGTCATGACGTACTTCATGGTCTCATCATCATTCTTCAGTGGTGCACAGTATACTGTGTAGGTACCCTAGATTATTTATCCATTCCCCACTCATGGGCAGTTTGGTTGCTTCCATCTTCTCGTCATTGGATCATTGGTCTCGCTCTTCTAGGGTCCCCAAACGAACACAAACCATTTGTGGGAAGTTTTTTCAATGCTGAGGTGTCATCCATATTGAAGGCTGTAACCTTTGATATTCATCAGTAATTGCTTCAAGTGCTCTTCACTTCCGACAAGCAAAATGGTGTCATCTGCATCTTACAGGTAGTTAATTAGCCTGCCTTCTGTTGTGATGCTGTATTCTTTTACACATAAGCCAGTTTCCTCAAATTATTTGCTCAATATAGAGATTGAATAAGTACGGGGAGAGGATAGACAATCCTGACACCCACCTCTCCTGGATTTCAAATCATGAAGTATCTCCTTGTTTTGTTCACATGACTGCTGCCTCTTTTTCCTTCACGACTACAATGAAGTGCTCTGGAATGCTGATTGTTTGCGATGCTGTTTATTGTTTGTTATGATCCACACAGTCAAATACCTTTGCCTGGTTCATAAAACACAAATAAACATCTCTCCGGTATTCTCGGCTGAAAGAGAAAACCATTCCCTGTGGGGGGGAAGCCAGCACAGCACGACCCATGTCACTGAAGACACTGAGAGGCACGTGGGAACAAGGGACAAGTACCGGCAACACTGTGACACATACACTACTGTGATCACAGCCAAGGTTTGTGTGGTTATATGTATGCTATACAGGCATAGGGAGGCATATGGAAGTACATGCGTGTGCATATAAAGATATATGTGTGGACATTTGTATATAGATATTTGCATGTTCTTTATAGATTAGTGGACTTCAAGTGTTCATGGAAAAATTCCATTATCTTTGGATTCCATTTTTTTAATGAACTTTTTGAGGCCCCCCGCCCCTTGTATATTCACACAGATAATAGAGTACAGCATGCATATAGTTATGGAAACTTCTTAGATATATCCAAACATATTGTGGGACTAAGTTGCTAGACTTGAAGCCTAAGGACCAAATTCAAGGGACTCAGAGGTCACTTAGCATAGCATAGTTCCTAACAAGAAGACCCACAGCCTAGATGGGTGAGAAACATCCAGGGTTGTAAAAGCTTGCAAACGACCCTCTACAGTACAATCATTAGTCTTTTCCTAATCTGGAGCACGAGGGAGTGGAAGACCCCAAAGGCTCCTGGGAGAAATCAGTCCACAGGACTGGTGGCCCGTGTGAACCCTAACTTCCTGTCGTCTGCGACCAGAGACATTAGATGTGACCAGATATTACTACCAACCTCTCTGACCAGGACCAAACACAAGGCCCAGGTTAGAATGGGAGAACAATGGAGTACAAAACTCAAACTCATTAAAAAGTAAAAATGACAAGATAAGACTTACTGGGCCGATAAAGACTAGAGGAACTCCAGAAATTACAATCCTAAAACACCCCTTTCATCTGGAACTAAAGCTGCTCTGGGAGGAGTAGCTTTCAAATGGGCACTAACGCCAATGAGGAATGTGCTCCTTAGAACAGCCGACCACATGAGGTTCAAGAGGCAGCATTTGTCCAAAATGAGAAGCGAGAAGGCAGGAGGGGTGGAAAACTGAAGGGATGGAAGTGGGAAGGCAGGGTGGAAAAGGGGAGAGTGCTGATACACTCTGGGGATAACAACGGACCCCATGGTACAATTTGTGTTGATTGTTGATGTGAAACTAGTTGCTGTGTCAAAACACAATAAATGATTTGAAAAAAAATAAAAAGAGCCCTTTAGTCCTCTAGCCCCTTTTCCCTCCCCCGCCCCTTATTAAGAACCTGAAGTCCTCAGACTTTTGCTGGAAGAATCAGAAGCTAAGTCAGTCCACCAAGACTGATTCCTGCTGCATACACACACACACACACACACACATATATATATGTATATGTATATATACACACACACATTCTCTTCAACATTTTCATTGGGAAGGTATACCAGCTGCTTTTATATATATATGTATACATACATACATATATAGATATACATATTCTCTTCAACATGTTCATTGCAAATGTATACCAGCTGCTTTTATATATATTCTCTTCAACAGTTTCATTGCGAAGGTATGCCAGTTGCTTTTTTATATATGCATATATATACACATATGTACATATATATTCATATATACATACATATATATGTCTACACACACACATATATATACACACACACATTCTCTTCAACATTTTCATTGCGAAGGTATACCAGCTACTGTGACCTAGAGCTAGACAGCCAAGTAGCAGCGGTGGGGGGCGGGGTAGCTCAGAAGCCAAGATTTACGATTGTGTCATCGACTCACCTCCTTCCAAGCTTGCTTTCCTCCAGTGGAACAGTTAACTCCTTATTTATTGAAGGTGGATATTGATGAGCTCTCATATCTGCTCCCATTGACTTTTACATTTTGAAAGAATATGTAATTTCTTCTATCAGAGTTTCTCAATTCAGTCATCAGTTGTAGGTTTGGAGAGAGTGGATCAGATGATGATGACGCTGAACAGGTCCTTCCAGAGCATTCCAGTAAAGGCACCGTCAACAACAACCTTCTTTCTTTTTCTCAATAGATGAGCAAACTGTCACCCAGAGCGTGAAGTAATCTTTTGAAAGCAACTCAGCAAAGCAGTGATGGGATAAGGGGGAGAAGTCTCTAGCGTTCTTGTTCAACAGAAGTCCTAGGCTGACTTAGTGGTCACACATTCACCTTTAATTCACTTGTTTTAACTGTAGTTCTAGAATACCAACCCCCCAAACCAACTCTCTGCCAATGAGTTGATGCCAATGCATAAGTGACCCCACAGGACAAGATGGAATGGCCCGTGGGTTTTGGAAACTGAAACTCTTTATAGGAGTAGAAAGTCCCACATTTTACCCCATGACCATTTAATGGTTTCAAACTACTGACCTTGTGGATTGCAACCCAATGTGTAACCACTACATCACACGGCTCCTAGGGCTCTGTAACATGTCCTTTGTAACATGTTAACTTAGATGAGACCAACGATTTTTCCTATCCAGTATGCTTTTTCAAAAATATAGTAACAGGAGAAAATACATGAAGTAGTTACCTCCTCTCTAAGAAGGTTCTTTAAGTGATCCCCAGGGCTCTCTCTGGTGGCACAGTGGCCACGTTTGGCTGCTAATTGCTAGTCTGTTGCTCCTCGAGAGAAAGATGAGCTTTCTACACGGTCAAGGGTGTCCATCTCAGAAATGCACGGGGCCACTTCTATAGTGCCCTATAGGCTCGATGTGAGCTGTCATCAATTCAATAGCAGTGAGTTTTTGGTTTTGTTACATTTGTTTACATTCCTATTTAGGATTATGTGTGTGTGTGTGTGTGTGTGTGTTTCATGTGTTTCCCTTTAGGGCCCACACATTTCCTGAGTCTGAGCAGGTGTTCATTCCATACTTTGGCACTCTAAAATAAACATAAACAAATTAATTCCCGGGAGTCTCTATAAGGCGTCCTCGAGGCACAGTGGTCAAGTGAGGGTCCGAACGTTGAACCCACCATCCATGCTGGGGAAGAAAGATGTGGAACTCTGCCTCCTTAGGGTGTGTCAGCTTTGAAAATCCCACGAGTCCCATCTTTGTCCTTATGGGGCCATGAGAAGTGGAATGGACTGGGTTGGAGTGGATTTGGTTTTGGGTTGGTAATGGATTTGGTTTAGGGGGTCCCTGTTAGGGCAGTGCCTAAACACCCAGTTTTCAACCGAACGTTCGGCAATAGGAACCACGCCGTCACTCTGTAGGAAAACATGGTGTTGCAATCTGCTTCAAGAAAGGTGACAGCCTTGGGAACTCTCGGGGGCAGTTCTCGTCTGTGCTGTAGGGTTGAGACGAGCAGGCTAACTTGCTGGCAATGGATAGGACTCCCTTTCAGTTGAAAACAACTTGATGACACCTAACCACATTAGAAGCCCCTGGGTAGCAGAAACCTGATGACAGCCACGGGGTTGGCAATTTGAGTCCACCCAGAGGCTTGGTGATCTGTTTCTAACCAATCGCAGCCTTGACACCCGATGTTGCAGCTCTGCCTCCACACATGGAGCTGGTAGGAAACAGATTTTATGAGACGACGGTCGAGTAACCGAAAAGTCATTGCCATGGAGTTGATGCCAACACATGGTGAGCCTGTAGGACAGAGCAGAACTGCCCCCATGTGTTTGCAAGCCTGTATCTGTCTCTGGAAGTAGAGAGCCCCATCTTTCTCCCTCAGAGTGGCTGGTGGTTTTGAACCACAGACCTTGTGGTAAGTAGCCCAGCACACCCCTATCCTTCCAGGGCTCCTAACTAACAAAACCTAACTAAACTATGACCCCCAATGACTTAAAGGTTGACAACAAAGCCAACCAGGCAACCAACGAGGGTTGGGAGGGTTCCCTGAATGAATGGCGAAGCATTTGACTGCTGGTCCCAAAGCTCCATCCACTCAGAAGTGAATTTCGAACACAGGCTGAGGAATCTGCTTCCAAACTGTCACAGCCTTGCAAATCCTAATGAACACTTCACTGTGCATCCCTGGAGGGGTGTGTTTGGAATTGACTGGACAAAAACAGCAGAGGGGTGAAAAGAGCATATTGGTGGCTTAGTGACTGAATTTTGCCTTCCATGCAAAACTGAGTTTAGTTCCTGACCAATGCAGCTCATGGGCTACACTGCCCTTCTAGGGGGTGGGGGTGGGGGGTGCAGTTTTTGTGACTGCCTAGCAGGTTTAAGTAGACTTTCCAGAGTAAGATGACCTTGGAAGGGGTGATCTCTTTCGGAAAATCAGCCAGTAAAAATGCTAGGATTCATAAGACATTTGTAACTGGTAGGACCAGCCCTGCTGTGACTGGGCTGACCACGAGACCAGGGCCAACTCAAAGCAGCTAACAACGCCAGAGGGATGGACACATTTCTGAGATGGCTTCTCCTAGATTACCTTCCAGGGCTCCTTTAGCTGAGGTGTGGCTTAGGGGCATTCCTTCATGGTATTTGGATAACACATAAGCTACTCCTTTTTTAAAATTTCTAATATATAAGCTACTCTTTAAGTCACATGCTCTCCACGGGGGAATAGGAAATTGCTACACCCACAAAAGGGACCTGCACGTGACTGAAAAGGGAATGACCCAGTCAGTCCGTTTCAAGTAATGACTTCTTCAGTTGATTATCAAGCATTGGAAAAATGCTGATCAGGTCTGGTCAAAGCAGAAGCATGTTGGCTCCTCCTTCTGTGGTTCATTTCTCTTTTTCTATTGGTTTCTCTCTCCAGATGCCCGCGGAAAGAGCTTTTGGCCCCAGTGATGGAATTTCAGCTAAACAAGTATTATATCCTGGATATTTTGCAATCGATGAAAATTGGTTAGTTAGAAAATAAAAAGTACTTATGATCATCCTCCAATATGAAAAGAGGAACACTAGTTTGTTGTCATTGCTGTGGGGATTGTTTATGTGCTATAGGAATATTGGAAACTAAAGGCCTACACGGGTATTTAAAGGAAAAGCTCAACTTCAACTTTAGGAAATCCCTTGCCTAACATTTATTTCTAAGATTTCTCAGTAAATCTTCATAGAAGACTATGAAATAAACGATCTTCCTGGGGCTGAGTTATGGTTTTATTTCTGAGGTATGTATGTGTTGCAGGTGTGTATCTGTGCAGACAGCATCGTCACTTGTAAGATGCAATTTCCCACCATGATAGTCAGGTTTTGTGCCAGCTTAGCTGGGCCAAGATTCTCAGTCGTTTGGCAGTTAAGGCCCAGTAATTCCTGATGATGTGACCTGACACAATATAACCACTTCTAGAATGTGTAATGTGATCTACTGCGTTAATTGTAAGATTAGTGTGGAATGCAACCCCCTTACTCAAGTCATAGTCCAAATGCATTTGAAAAGAAGTCTCCACACCGATGACCTATTTCCTATATACCGGTAAGTGGAGAATGGGGTAAAGCTTGCTTGCTTTTTTGCTGAGTCTGCATCTCACCGCTGGCTCATCAACCTGTTTTTTTCTTTTTGGACTTGAGCTAATGACCTGTCATATTACTTATTGATCCTGGGAGTCTTCAGAGGTCTATCACCTGACCTTTCTACCTTGAATCAGTTGACAAATCAGTTGACACTGCAGCCACACACTTGACCAGCCAACCTTGGATTTATTTGCCTCTGCTGCCACCAGCCTGTGACCTTCTTGAGAAGCATCCAGCTTACCTCTGGACCCATGTACTTGGAACCTGCCTGAGCTTAGCCTCCTCCACTTCTACAACTATGCGACCTATTTTCTTGGTACACATTTTGCTATACATCCATCCATCCATCCATCCCTTATCTATCATCTATCTATCTATCTATCTATCTATCTATCTATCTATCTATCTATCTATCTATCTATCTATCTATCTATCTATCTATCTATCTATCTATCATCTATCTATCTAATCATCTATCATCATCTATCCATGTATAAGTATCCCTGGCTTTGTTTCTCTAGTGAAACAAACCTAATGCACCCCTTCTCACTCCCTGAATTATAAACTCTATACTTTGCTCAGTTGCTTCTGATCTTCTCATTTATTCAGGTGCCATGTTTATGTTGATGGTGACTGAACTTAGGGAGAGTAAAGAGATGACACTACATCATGGGTGAATCCAGCTTTATACTCTCATGCCTTAATCTGGTGCTCTGGTGTTAGTTCTGTAGGCAGCTTAAAAACTGAGTTACTAGTGGGAAATGGTAGCTTAGGTTAATTCTTTCCTCCCTCTAACATTAAAATATTGGAATTTGTTTCTGAATGTCACTTTGTTAGAGATTTGAAGTAGTATACAGCTTTTTTGACTCCAGCCCCTTGAATAATTTGTTAAACTGTGGCTTTTCATCTGAATTTTTATTCTATCTGTATTTTGACTGTGATGGTCATACAACGTGTGGTTTACATCATGAAGAAACCAGAACACTTAACTGTGCTCGTGCAGAATCTGTACACAGACTAAGAGGCAGCGGTTACTATAGAATAAGAGCTCCTGTCAGGTTTGAAATCAGGAACGTGTCAGAGCTGTTGTCTTTCACAATACCGATTCAAACTGTATACTCAGCTATAAGCAAAAGAGCTGACCTCTGTGGTGAATATAACATCAGGATTAGAGGAAGATTATGAAATAATAACCTATGAGCTACAGAGGGCACAAATGTGTTTCTTGAAAGCGAAGAGGACTTGAAGCTCTTACTGTTGAAGATCAAAGACTGCAGCCCTCAGTATAGATTACAATACAGCGAGAAAGAGAATCCTCCCCACCAGCTCAATGTGCAACACCAGGATAACTCGAGCAAGTAAGGGCGTTATCAATGATTTCTCCTTTTACCTGGATCCCCAATCAACATCTCTCGGAGCAGCAGTCAAGACATCAAATGATGTATCACATAGGGACAATCTGCTGCCAACGTTTTCAATAGCAAAGCTGTCACTTTGAGGACTAAGGTGAGCTTGGCCCCAACCATGTGCTGTGTTTTCAGTTATCTCATATACATATGAAAGCTGGACAGTAAAGAAGACATAAGAAGAACGGATTCGTTTGACTCATGGTGTTGAAGAATAAGAGTGTGTATACCACAGGCCGCAGAAAGAATGAACAAATCTGTCTTGGGGGAAGTACAGCCAGAATATTCCTGAGACGTGAAGGTGGCGACACTTTGTTGCACACATTTTAGACATATCATCAGAAGGGACTGGTCCCTGCAGAAGGGCATTGTGTTTGGTAAACTAGAGGGTCCGGATGGATTGACACAGTGGCTGCAGCAAAGGGCTCAATCTCGGCACTGATGGTGAGGTTGGCACGGGCCCAGGAGACGTCTGGTAACATTATGCATCCGGTTGCCGAGTCAGAACCGATCGATGGCACGTAACAAGTCAGATTCTAAGATGCTATCTTTTGTTGGCTCATTTTTTAAAGTTAAAAAGTAATTATGACCAGCTTTTGACAGAGCAGCTGATGACTCCATTGAGCTAGCACATCAGATCTGAGCAGCACAATGTTTGAAACTCTGGGCTGTTATGCATTCAAATCTAGGTTGAAGTAAAAGCGTACCATCTGTACATCTTTCTTACGTGGCTGCTTGTAATCTCTAAATTGTTCTTCCATTCAAATATAGAAACTGCCAGGACTGCATTCAAATCTTGCTGTGTAGCCTTTAATAAGTTCACAAATGGTCTTGGATAGGGGCACACTGGTGTTTACTTTTACCTAATCAAGAGTGAAAAATAAATTTTCAAGTTTAAAATTTCTCCCATTCACATTTAATTTAAAATAATTTTTTCTTATGCTATGGAAGCTCTTTATAGTCCAAGTACCCTTTCACTCCAAAACTCGATCTAACTCACTGCCACTCAGGCCACGCTGTCTCCAAGTGGCCCCGGTGTGTTTCTAAGACCATGTTATGAAAGAAGGAAGCCCCGTCTTTCTCCCTTGGAGAAGCTGGTAGCTTTGAACTCCCAACCTGCAGGATTGCAGGCCAATGTGTAACCACCTTACCACCTGGACTCCTATCCTTTCAGTAAGGTGACAGAAAACAATCAATGATACATAAAATAAAAATATAGAAAGGGCACCTCCAACCAAGAGAAAAAAGCTCGGCTAGGTGGGGCCTTTGTAGGACACATTTTTTTCAGACTATATTTAAAATTTTTTAATTAATTAAAAATTTTAAAACAAAGCAATTAAAAAAATTAAATCAATGCACTACTATTTCTTTTTTTTCCCTAGGATAACAATCTTTATGTGTTCCATTTCATTTTTGATGACTTTCTGTTTTCCTAGGTTCTTATTTCATAATTTGGTGTTCCAATTATTAATGGGTAGTTATAGCTAATTCTTCTCATTTTGAGTTGTGCCTTTTAAAAAAATTCATTTTATTGGGGGCTCGTACAACTCTTATCACAGTCCATACATACATCCATTGTGTCAAGCACAAATGTACATTTGTTGCCCTCATCATTCTCAAAACATTTGCCTTCTAGTTTAGCCCTTAATATCAGTTGCTCATTTTCCCCTGTAGTACACATTTTTTAAAGCGAGCATCCAGCAACTCACTCTGAGCGAGTTGTACATGGTGGGGTCACCTGGAAAGGTTTTGTCTGGTCACAATGAATTTTTTCATAAAGCAGTTTTGTTAGAACCTCATTTTTTGTGATGGCTGATTTAAAAGAGCTGCATGAGGCTGCGAAATTTTGTTTCCTGCTCAGGAAAAATGCCGCAAAAACTGCTGTGATGTTGAACACAGCTTACATGGGCAGCGCTATGGGAAAAACTCAAGTGTACGAGTAGTTTCCATCTTTCAAAAAAGATGAAATGTCAATTGATGACAAACCTCATTCTGGACATCCATCAACTTCCTGAATGGACAAAAATGTTAACTCGTATTTGGAGTTCATTACACCAGGTCAGAATGTTAATCAAGCTTTCTAATTAGAGCTGCTGCACAGATTGTGTAACAGTATGTGACCAAAAAGGCCTGGTTTGTGGCAGATGGGGGACTGCTGTTGCCATCGAGACAATCTACCAGCTCATGCAGCCACCTCAGCGTGACAGGTTTTGGCAAAAAACCCAGCATGCCTCTCTTGCCCCATGCACCGGACTCACCTGACCTTCCTCCATGTGACGTCTTTACCCCCCTGTACTTAACATATTTACTTTCCTTTTGCACCCAATTAGGAAAGTTTTAGGAACACACGTGGAGGCTGCAGAAAAGAGAAAACTTTATTTCAAGCCCTCTGTGCTTCTAGTATAGGTCTGGGATGACTGATTGAGATCTAAAAGAAGGGGGAACTGATCACAATGATGCACACTCACCCACACACCCCTCTCCGGGGGGGAAAGAACAACAGAAACCACGAGGGAAGGGAGACAGTGGCTCGTATAAAAATAATAATAATTTATAATCTATCAAGGGGTCACGGGGGGAGGGGAGGGAAAAGAGGAGCTGATACCAAGGGCTCAACAGAAAGTAACTGCCTAGAAAAGAATGATGGCAACATATGTACAGGTATGCCTGATACAACTGATATATGGAGTATAATAAGCATTGTAAGAGCTCTCAACAAAATGGTTTAAAAAAAGAAATACCTATTTTCTTGTATCAGTTGCTTGAAATCAGATATTGCTTTGTAATATTGAAGTATTTTCTCATAAATTATAATAAAAGTATTCTTTTATTAATAAATAAAACCCTTATATACCCCTTACCGGGGCACCATAAGTATAATTGATATTTAGGGGCAAGGGAAAAAAACATAAAAGAATACTATGTGAATTAGTTCTAAAGTTTAAAAGAGTATAAGAATCATGTCTTCCCCTGAGTTTCCTTTTATGACTTAGATTTTGATATCAAATTCTATTAGAATATATAAAACACATGGGAAGCACAACTGGACCAGGATGACCCTAAGTTTCGGTGGGCTCTAGGAATTCCTATTTCCTCTGGAAATGTGTTTAAACAAATGGCCAGGCATGTGTACACAAATTTATGACCGGGCTCAAGTATGGCCTCTCCCCCCAAAATAAAATCCTAGGGGTAATACATGGGTCCAAAAGAATTAGATTTTTTATTGATACTTCAGAAATGAATCTAAGTGAATGAAATGGTTTCATATACATGTTTTTACATCCACAGTGTGACACGCTGTTCATACATTTATTCTATAGTAAAATGTACATACTTCTCGGAATTGGACAAGATTTGCCAACTGTTCAGGGACCAAAATCCATGCATCGAGGCCTGAGCTTATGAAATGACAAGGGTGAGCCACGTCCCCTGGAAGGGCCTGAGGGCAGTGTGAGCGCTAGTAGCCAAGTACGTGTCAATATTGGCATGTGTAGGAAGCAGTCGCACAAATTCTTCAAAGTGTGATTGCCCCATTTGGAAATTTTACAAAAGGGTCTATTGAATTTTCCGACTGAATCTGCCCAGAGATACGAGGGTCCAGGATGGTTTGCTTTAAGTGTATTTCTGTAACTGTATTCCTAGCTGACTATTCTTCGATTCCCTAATCACAAAGAAATGCATTCGTATGAAGACACGCAGCTGTAGGCTCAGAATGCTGATGACACCTCTCCATCTCGGAGTTATGTAAAAAAACCGGTTAGTGGTAATTCTACCAAATACTTGTAACATTCACATGAAATTTTAATTGATTTTCAAACAGTACAACTGTGCCATGAATCCAACCACATAGAATATAAGCCGTAAGCCCACTAGGTTTAAGCAATTGTGTCTTTGTAGACTAAAACTATGTAAAATAAAGTCTGATAACTCCCTGGTGTTAGAGGTAGACAGTTTTCTTTCAAATCCTAGGTTTGGTCCTTTATTTTATTCAGCAGTGAAAGCCATGAATACAGAACAAATAACAGCTGTTACAATTCTCAACCATGACTTCTAACGTCAGAGAATTCAAAGTATGAACATAGTACACAGTAATGAAAAGTATCAAAAATCAGTTTACCTCAAAAAAGATAAATAAAACAGGTATATTCCACCAATACATAAACAGATGTTTGTGCTACAGTTAAAATTTGCTGTATACAAAAGATCATAGTCCCCATCATCATCTTATGATAGAAGCAAGAATACATGAGCCATTTAAATTGTCAGACATTATGCTTTATAAGGTATGCACAGAAGGTCAAGCAATAAATACATACATTAGTTCAAAGCCTTACAATAGCTACGCAAAGCAGATGCAGAAAAGCAGGTTTGCTATTACTAGCAAGCAATGATATAAGAGTAAAAATTCATGAAATGCATTAAAGCAACATTTTTTTCTTAGAAAAAGTCTGGTCATTTATGGGTCCACCAACATTTTTACATAATATGCACAATTATCAAAATACAGACCAAGCATTTCAGAAAACTCCAAAAAACCTAAAATCTATTTTCAAAGCAATTGCAGTTTTGGAGGTTTTTCTGGTATAATGTGCAAGCAGCTATTTTTTTTAATTGTATTCATATAAAACCCATGCAAAACTCTACAGGTATATGCATTCTGTGGCTGAGACTTCCTTTCAAAAGTTTTGTAACTGAGGTATGCATACTTTAGCATCGTAGTCTTAGGCCACCCTCCCGGTTGGTACAGCTCTCCCAGTTACTTCCAGTCCATCAAAGCCTTGTGAACATGCACCTGAAAGACCCATTTTCCCTTTCAGATCATCCTTAGAGTAGGATCTGAGATGATGGAAACACCATCCTTCACAATGCCAATCTCTCTTTTGATACCAGTATCGTAAACTTCCCATTCGTTGATCAAGACCCAAAGACAAACATAATGAAAAGTAGCAGTTACTGTGACGTTCTCACGTTTCATGCAATCTGCCGTAATTGTTCTTTTTTTTTTCTTTTTTCTTTTTTTTTTTTTTGCAGAGGTAGAAGCTTTCAGAAAGCCTTTTGGGTAAAAGTGGGAAAACCCTTTTGAAAGCCGTTATGTCCTTTTATTTGGT
>NW_022103920.1:30954876-30957376 GCF_000313985.2 Echinops telfairi
GAAAGCCGTTATGTCCTTTTATTTGGTGTGATAGATGACTGGGTATCTCTCTATTTGCTGACTTCAGCAAAGAATAAAGGATGAGCTTATTTTGCTGTGACGTTCTCACGTTTCATGCAATCTGCCGTAATTGTTCTTTTTTTTTCTTTTTTCTTTTTTTTTTTTTTTGCAGAGGTAGAAGCTTTCAGAAAGCCTTTTGGGTAAAAGTGGGAAAACCCTTTTGAAAGCCGTTATGTCCTTTTATTTGGTGTGATAGATGACTGGGTATCTCTCTATTTGCTGACTTCAGCAAAGAATAAAGGATGAGCTTATTTTGCAAGGACCAGCTCCGTCCCATGGAACGGATCCATCTGTTAAGCTCTAGCAGCCACCTTCTGTCAAAACTGTTTGTAAAGCAATAACCATAATCAGGTTATGAGGTCCCTTGGTTGGGGGAAAAAGTATTATCAAGACTTGGCACAGCACATGAAAAGCAACACGTAAAGGTTCTAGGTTTTAAGCAAACATCTGACTATGCTATTTTTAACTACACCGGAACGCATCATCATAAGTTTGGGGGTTTGGAGTTGTCAAGAAAACCAGCATTCCAACAATTTGGCCTGTGCAAGTCTTTGAAAGGGAGTGTAGTGTTAGTGTTAATATCCCGTATAAGCAGAGGCAGAATTATATGTAACTTTGGTTTGACTGAAAATAAATACCATGGACTACAATTGCTATAATCTTTGCTTTCAGTGTAAAAACTCGGCTAGATCACTTTAAAATCAATATGAAATTAATTTTTGGCTTTACTAGACCTTTTATGTTTGGTTCCTACTTTTTGTTTTTTTGTTTTTGTTTTTTTTTTCATTATAACTTAAGACTATAAAAAATAGTACACGACAAAGATTAAGACCATACAAGACATCTTCCAACAACATGTATTCACCACTGAAAATAAGTGACTGAATGGGGAAAACAAAAACACAATGTACTATCTATAACAATATGCAATCTGCATTTGCATCAAGTACAATAATCGTTTTGGTCAGTGATCCACATTTGTTGCTTTCTAGCATCTCATAACTTCCACTGCGGACTTTGTCCTCACCTCTGTCTTTGAAGGAAAGCAAATCTTCATTGCGTTTAGATGGACTTTCGGCCTCAGAAGAGTACTCTGTGACTGCATTAAATTTTTAGTTGTGGTATTGTCATCTTTGTTTCTTTGTTTAGGGCTAAAATGAAAAGATCCCAGAGGTCATCAGAAAACAGCAGGTAGTTCATGGAAAAGGTTCCTTTGTACTAATTGAAGTTACAGAAGGCTGACCAAAGCGTGTGGCTGCTTCTGTCCTTGAGCTCTTGGCCATGGTTCGAGTTGGCTTTGGTTTGCAGCTGTAGCCTTTGACTGTGTTTGCAGGTAGACAAAGCTTTATCACAAGGAGGTAAAGAGTACGGGTGTAAGCTCTATGCAGATATGCAAATGTTTCTATGGTGCTTGCACAGACAATGTTAGCTTCGGATTGCACTTTACATCTTAACACTAACAGCACAGACTGGAAGCCTAAGGTTTTAGATGGTTGCAACAGTCTAATTACTGTGTTTGTAATAACTAACTTATGTCATTTACAGTTGGTGGCACCAACATAAAAAACTAATGTTCTGTTGTTTAAAATTCAGCTAGATACAAGCAGTGACACTAATTTCTGATACTACTCCTGTGCAAATTAAAAACAATAGCAACAAGTTGAACTTGACCAGCAATTGTTTCTAACATTACGACTACTGAATGCTGGGAAAATTCACATTAATGAAACTAACACTATTTTTGGCAGTATATGAGGCGCGTTTGCTTTCTACAGGACATGTATCCTCATATTCAGTAATTTCATGAACCCTTAAGAGCCACATTTTTTAAATGGGCAAAGCCATTATAGAAATAACAGTTTGTTTTTTTTCCAAGAAAATCAGTTTTTGTCTTTTTTTTTCTTAAAAAAAAAAGAGGGAGAGGGAAAGGGGAGAGAGAGTAATAGGGAGATAGAGAGAGAGAAAAAACAAGCAATTTGCCTGTTGGTACTGGATCCCAAAGGGCTGGCTTGGTAAGTTCCTTTAGGGCTGTCTCCGTGATCCATGCTTAATAAATAGTCACAGTAAAAAGTTGTCAAATATTCATGGTTGTGGAGTGGTCATGAAGGTCAGTGATATGTCCCTTCATTCTGAGGTTTCACGAGTCAGTTTTCATTCCAGGTCTTCGGATAAAGGCTCTTCTTCAATCTCTCTATCGTCTTCTAACTCTGGACTGTGGTTCGCTGTGGTCACTAAGGACATTGGGCAGTCTTCATCCTCCGCAATCCCAGGCTCTTCCTTGACGTGGATTGAGTGTCTGAAAAACATGGAGATGCATCAAAGTTTGATGGCAAGGCTAACCCAGTTTGACCAACCTTGGATGGAGGAGGCCAACTGACAGAAGGCAAGAAAACACAGCATTGCTTTCCTCACAGTAACGTCTGGTTGCATGAGCTGGTTA
>NW_022103920.1:30959876-30969688 GCF_000313985.2 Echinops telfairi
ATAATGCTGAATCAATACAAGACTCGGAAGGTTGCATAATCAAGTCATCTTTAAGAAATCAGATCACATGATAACTCCAAGCCAAGGAACAGACCTGTCATGCTAATTGGCAGCAAGTATTTACTATTTTACCAAGATACTACATAACAAAATGCCCAAGACACTTTTAACCTTATTCCAAAGATAAGTGAAGGACATGCAAGCTGGAGAAAGCACATTTGGATTCCCGATTCCCAGATGCCCAGAAAGTTAAAATCCACTGGGCGTCTGGCTGCCTTGTAGAAAGTTGTGTAGACACATGATTCCAAAGACGTCTCTCCCGCTAAAACACTTAAAACAACAAAAGAACGCAGGTGCGTGCACGCACACACACACAATACGCTCTCAATGTTTGAAAGTACCACCAATTTAAAAATAATTCTAATTCAAAAAGCAGACATGCTTAGACCATTTTAATGCACAGGAGGAGCATCCAGTCGTGAGGTTTGATTTATAGTCTTTTTCAGATCTTTTCAGAGTCACATCTTTTTAAAGCCCCCAAATGAAATAAACAAGAATAACAAAACTCATTGTCAATCCTGTAAAATAGAAACATCCATATTCTCTTTGCCACGGATGAGCTGATTAAGACACAATTCGAACCTGAGGCCAATTGGGATTTGACATGGATACTAGAATATGCCACAAGAGCACTGGCCTGGTTAATTCTGTAGTGATCTTTAATACGTGGGTCCTTAGAACCATAAAGAGTTAAGTCTTATAATTTCAAGTATTGCAGTGTCTATAGTATAACAATTTGGATCGTTTGAAAACTTTATTCAATTTGAAAAAAGTCTCACATATATTAAATATATTTCAATGGAGCCAAAAGAGTCTAACACAATTCAGATCAATTGACTTGTCACTAGTTTTTATGTGGTAAAGACAATTCATATCTTGGCTTAACTTGAGGAAAACTATCTTCCCCTTGATATTTCTGAAGCTTTACTGGAGTCACGGTCTGCCTTTTGCCAACTTAACTTTCTGTGAGGGTGGAAGGAGGGAGTGCTTTAGCAGCTGTGAGTGAATACTACTAATTCCTTCACAAATTTATGGTGGTGTATGAGATTCCAGATGTGTTTATGAAAAGGACTTAAAAAACAGACAGAAAAGCCAATTCTGTGGTGACAGTTCCTAGAAGTGTTTTAACCTTCTGAATGCTTTGGCAAAGGCCACGAGAATTTCCCAAATGTTTCTACTGCATTGAGCTACCACCAGCTCTAATCTCTCAATGCACAGTTCAGATTACCCCCGAGACAGGGTGGAGACTATGAGAAGCCTGTTATAGCACCATTGGTACACATGGTGAGGGAAATCATAAAGTTATATCGTAGCCAATAGAACACAAAAAAGCAAGAAAAGAGTTTCTCATTGACATTTAAAGAAACCGAAGTTATTGTGCTTACATGTTATGTGTATAGCCAGTTGTGTCAAATCCAAAACACTGTATTACTGATGTAAAGGAAACCACCATTGTTTAAGGTCTCCAAGGTACAATTTGTTGTCTTGACACATAAATTATGAAATAGCATCATAGTCCCTGACATAACTATTATATTTATTTAAAGAATAACTTACAAATCAGAGGAATCAAACTTCTAATAAATGTATATGATTAATTTGGAAATACTATTCTATGTGATAGGGAAACTTATTGGTCCTAATAAAAGGTCACACAATTAACTTAATGCAAAATGGATTGTTTTTATTCCTCTTCATATTCCTTGAATTTAATTGGGTTTATGATCAATTTTACAACAATTAAAATTATTTTGGATGTGAGATGTTTCAATTCCCTCAAACACGAATAGTAGAAATACGTACAATTAGGAAAATGGATACCTCAGATGATGGTGGCAAAATTTATATGCAAATTTGTGTGCTCGTACACACATATGTGCAAGTACTCATAGGTAACTTCAGAATAGTAAGAGCCTGAAATAAGTTATGAGAATAATATTAAACACGGACCTAACAATTCTGACCTAAACCAAATCTACTAATTAAATTCAACAACTATTTTGACTAAATGTTCATTGAATTAGCCAAGAGTGTGAGTGAAATGACTAATGAACCAACAATTATTATGGTATTAGATAGTATATATATATGGTATTATATATTATTATGGTATTATATAGACATGTCCAGAACTTAAAGCATTTATTAAATCTAATGTTAATATTCCCCAAGTGTCCTCCAAAATATACAAATAAAACCTTACACTGAAATTACTTGTGAAAGTTCATATTCACTAAATGGTTTTTATTAAAAATGATGTTTTGATTTAATAATATTTATAAGTTGAATTTATTACTTTTGATTTTTGAGGTTTAATCTAGGATGTGAACATTTTAGCAAATGCTAAGCCATATTAGAAATAATTAGAATAAACTCTTAAGGTTAATATAAGAATACCTTTGTCGGCTTGAAGGTAATCAAGCGGCCATCAAGCTCAGAAGCAACAAAGCCCACATGGAAGAAGCACACCAGCCTATGCAACCACGAGGTGTCGAAGGGATCAGGTGTAAGGCATCATCAGAACAAAAAATCTTACCATAGTGAATGGTGGGGGGAGTGCGGAGTGGAGATCCAAAGCCCATTAGTAGGCCACTGGAGATCCCCTTGCAGAGGGGTCTCGGGGAGGAGAGGAGCCAGTCAGGGTGCGATGTAACAATGATGAGAAATACAATCTTTCTCTAGTTCCTAAAGGTTTCCTCCCCGCTCCCACTACCATGACTTGAATTCGATCTAGCAAGACTGGCTAGACCAGAGGAGGTACACTGGTACAGATAGGAACTGAAAATACAGGGAATCCAGGACGGATGAGCCCTATAGGACCAGTGGTGTGAGTGGCAAAACAGGGAGGGTAAAGGGAGAATGGGTAGGAAAGAGGGAACCGATTACATGGAACTGTGTGTGACCTCCTCCCTGGGGGACAGACAACCAAAAAGTGGATGAAGGGAGACGTCGGACAGGGCAAGATATGACAAAATACCCATTTATAAACTATCAAGGGCTCATGTGGGAGGGGGGAGCAGAAAAATGAGGACCTAATGTCGGGGGTTTAAATGGAGAGAAAATGTTTTGAGAAACGATGTACAAATGCGCTTTACATAATTGATGTGTGTATGGATTGGGATAACAGTTGTATGAGCCCCTAATAAAATGTTAAAAAAGAAAAAAAAGATTTACAGCCTACTCCTAAAAAAAAAGAAAAAAAAGAAACACACACACACACACACACAAAAAGAATACCTTTGTCTAATTAAGTTTCATAAATGACTTGTGAATATTCAGAACTGTGCAAGTTTAAATTACTGAATATTATGGATTAGATAGTGAATGACTGGAAATACCTACAGAGATATCTGGGACTGTCCTGTGGGGTTACTCTTAAGTCAGCTAATAGTATTTTACTCATCTGATCATTTCAGCTAAAGATTTGCCTTCTTGAGTAGTTGGTGTGTCTTGTTACTAGCAGTGCTTTGAAAAAACCTACTGGTCCTCCTACTAGCCCCCTATTCCCAAGATCCCATTCTTCTTCAACGGTCTCCTCAGCTGTAGTAGGACAGTCTCTTGTTTATTGGGCTCACTGTGCTTACCTTTCTACAGTGGAGCTTCTTGAATTAGGAGCCTTGTAGGAAAGTCTCTAGTTCCTGGTAGGAACCTGAAGACTGCCATGCAGCATGGGTTTTTAAAATATAAATAATACAAGGAGAAAACTTAAAAAAAAAAGAGATGGATATAAAAGTACATTCCCTTGTATTCTCAAAGAATTTTAATGTGCATGGATATTTCAAAATCATTATCTCATGATGACCCTCCTGACATCTATCTGAACTGACACAGAATTAAGAATGAATTCTTTAGTCATTCTCAATAACATATAATCTAGTCTCAACATACCTATGCAGAACTGCAGTTTGAAATAAAATCTTCTACTCCAGCTAAACGAGTCTCTTTATACTGAAAATATTACACTTAATTCCTCCCCCCAAGATATTCTTCATATTTCTCTAACTCTCTGCATGCACATTAACTTACTGCCCTGAGTCAATTCTACTCACAGTGACCCTAGAGGGCAGAATAGAACTGCCCCTGTGGGCTTCTGAGACTGTAACTAACTCTTCACGGGGGTGGAAAGTCTCCTCTTTCTCCTGCAGTGTGGTAGCTACACTACCAACTATATTTGGTAGTGTAGTTGCCAACTATGGTCAACTTCACAGATCAGAGGAATGAATCAATGCTGTTACATTGTGAAGACTGCTATGAATGTCACAGAACAAAATGTATATGAATTGTTGAATGGAAACCCAATGACCTCCATAAACTTTCACCCAAAGCAAAATAAAACAAACAAACAACAATATATGATTTTCATTTGCATTACTGCAAAAGGAGAACATTTCCCTCTGGCCTTGAGTATTCTTGGAATCCTTTGCAGTGAAGCTCAGTGAACATAGTAAGGAAGCTGGACAAGATGCCAATACAAATTTCTCTAAGGGTCTCAGAATGTGGATGCACATAAACTAAAAGAAACAAAAGCCAACATCAATATTTATGTATTACTAATTTTTGAAATATTTGATTCTCACCTATGCAATGCCTAAGAAGTAAGTAAAAAGTTGCGAGAAAGTTTTGAGTCTTCCAGGGAATAGAGATGCCCAAAAGGTACATACAGTACCTATGTCTATGGATTGGGGGAATCCTTTGCAATACAAAGTAAAAATGTGGCTGTGATTATTTCTCTTGGGCTCCCCATGTTTAGAGCTCAAACGCCTCCGTGTTTTACATGGCACGCTGACTGCCATTTCAAAAGGAGTGGAAAGCAATGAAGCTGCATGCCCAGAATGGTGCATGGGGCACAGCCTTTTTCTCCTGATCATTAGCAATTGTTTCCCTTGTTGCCCCTATTATAGGGAATAAGGGCCAGTTAATTTATTTCTTTAAAAAAGTGCACCAACTGTATAGCACTCATTTCTGCCCCCAATTTATTAAGATGCCATGAGTTAAACCACTATGGGATAATTAGTTTTCCTTCTAGGAAAAATGCTCCCCTCTACCATAGAAACAGTCCTGGTCATTCATATCAAAAATATCCCCTTCTCTTCAGAAGCCACAGAATTCTTCATCATATCTCTTCTCCAGTGGAATCATCTAAAGACTTTTACTTACAGGGGTGTAATTTATGTCGACAGATTTTATATCCTGAATGTTTTAATTCACCAGGAAGTGCCCTGTAGTTTGTTGTTGGTATCTGAGATAGTTAAGGTTTATTGTGCCAATCTGGCCAATAAACACATGTGGGAGTAATTGAAGGGCTGAGAGAGAAATAGCTCAGTGAGCCTCGCCTTTCTAGTTCTCGTGTCTCTTGCTTCCTGATGGTCGGACTAGGGTGTAGCTGCCTTAGCCAGTTCCCTGCTTCAGCAGGCAAGGCTCACTTCCTGCAAGGCATCCCTGAGGAGAAGTCGCATGGACCTACCCCAATGCAGCCCTGGGTGCTGGAGCACTCCTGTGGAGACACCTGCTAGCACTGAGATGCTTATGCATTCACTGACTTGGCTTTCCTCCTGTCATCGGCATCATTGCGTCTGTTTTGTGAGATGTTGGAGGAGTTTATGGATTGGTGTGGGACATATGTGCTAGTGTTGGACTTGTGGGGTTGGTATGCTTTCTTGATGTGCACTTGCCCTTTACATAAAACTCTCTCTTATACATACAAGGTTCTGTGGATTTGTTTCTCTAATGTACCCAGACTAACACAGTATCGTTGTTGTTAGGTACATTGGGTCGTTTCTGACTCACAGTGACCCTATGTACAAAACAAAACACTCCCTCGTCCTGCACCCTCCGCTCATTGTCACAGCCAGTGTGGTAATCCATCTTGTCCAAAAAAGGATCTTCCTCTTTTTGCTGCCCTTCTACTTTACCTAGCATGTTGTCCTTTTCCAGGGATTGGCCTCTCTTGACAACATGTCCAAAGGACGCAAGGTGAAGTGCTGCCATCTAAGCTAGATTTACTGATTCTTTTGGCAGTGCATGACCCTTTCAATATTCTTCTATACTACCTTGATTCAAAGGCAGCAATTCTTCTTTGGTCTTCCTTATTCAATATCCAACTTTCAAAGATATTATGGTTTGAGTCAGGTGCATCTCTGTCCTCATAGTAACTTCCTTGATTTTCAACACTTTACAATTGGTCTTGTGCAATAGATTTACTCAATGCAATGTATCATTTGATCTCTTAACTACTGCTTCCATGAAACACACAGCTTTCCTTTAATTCTTTAATGCTTTCTCCCCCTCCACTATCATTACCCCAATTCTACCTTACAAATCCCACTAGACCAGAGCATATACACTGGTACAGATAAGAGATGGAAACACAGGGAATCCAGGACAGATAACCTCTCAGGACCAATAATGAGAGTAATGATACCAAGAAGGTAAGAGGAAAGTGGGGAGAAAGGGGGAACCGATCATAATGATTTACATATAACCCTCTCCCAGGGGGATGGACAATAGAGAAGTGGGTGAAGGGAGACATCGGTCAGTGTAAGACATGAAAAATTTTAACAATTTATAAATTATCAAGGGGTTATGAGTGAGAGAGGGAGGGATGGAGGGAGGCAGCAGGGGAATAAATGAGGAACTGATACCAAGGGCTCAATTTGAAAACAAATGTTTTGAAAACGATGGCAAGAAATGTACAGATGTGCTTGACACAATGGATGTATGGATGGATTGTGATAAGAGCTGTACGAGCCCCAATAAGATGAGTAAAAAGAAAAGCAAAAAGAATCTGGGCTTTGAGGTCATAACACTTAGGCTGAAATTAAATTAAAATTTAAGTGAACTACATTAAAAATTTTAAAACATTGCATGATTAGTAGGTCCTAAAAATATTTTTAACTCCTCTTGCCCAATTGGAGTTTCCATTACTGTCTCAGAAAAAAAGAGCTCCATTTGTGTAAAGCCGAGCCTGAAGTTGCTCTAAGCTGGGACCCACCTGCGGGCAGGGAGCTGGAGTTGGAGTGTTTTACACCCCAACCTTGGAAGTCGAGCTGGAATGCTCCTTAGAAAGAATGGTGAGACTTCATCTCACGTTCTTTGGGCATGTTATGGAGAGAGACCAGTCCCTGGAAAAAGACTCATGCTTGGTAAAGTAAGGAGCAGGGGAACGAGGAAGGTCATCAGGGAGATGGACTGATACCGTGGCTCCAACACTGAGCTCAACCCTCACAACCGCCGAGGACAGCACAGGAAGGGCCAGTGTTCTGTTCTGTCGTCCGTAGGGTCGCTATGAGTCAGAACCCACTCCGCAGCCCTAATAACCACGTATTCGATGGCAGATATTAGAGTGATTAAAGTAATGACTACGTATATTTCTTCAAGCTTAGCTTGAAATATATTTTTGATAATCAAATAAAAGCAACAATATAGCAACTCATTACTAAAATCCTTCAAAAGAATTATTTACAAGTATGTTCCTGAACATAAAATTAAAAAGCTACAAGCTCCACCCATGCCTCATATCACTTGAAGATTAAGCCAGGAAAGCACATTTCGCGTAGAGTGACAGCCACTGAAAGACTCTGTACACAGAGCCCATGCGTTTATTCTCCGCAGCCACTCAGCACAGGCATCATCATTCGTTTCTCCTTAAAATAATTAATGCACGTGCACTGGATGGTCCATACCTGTGTTACATTTACATATGCACATTGGGCCTTGTGAAGCTGTGATAATATATATATACAGCTAATTAAAATTCACATTTACTGCCATCGAGTTAATTTAGAAACCTAGCAACTCATATGGCAGGGTCAAATGACCCCTGTGGGTTTCGGAGGCTGTACGGCTTTACAGAGCAGAAAGCCTCATCTCTTTCTCCATAGAGCAGGAAGAGCCACTGCTGATTTTGCAGTTAGCAGCCCCGTGTGTAACCCAGTACACCGTCCAGGCTTCTGATAGACCACCAAAGAGACAACGTCAACTGAAAAGAGAGAGAGCGAGAAGAAGGAAAACTTTAAGAGACATACTAATATATGTCCACTATGTCAGAAATGATAGATTAAAGAAGAACGGCATTACATTTATTGTTATTAGAACATTTTAAGATCTATCCTGGAGTGTAACACTGTCAATTTCAGAATTGATATACATTCAATGATGATCAGTTAATACAGCTATCATTCATATTTATATACTAACACTAATACAAAGTGAAGAAGCTGAAGGTTTGAAACTATTTCTGCCATCTGAAGTTGATCGAATATGCAATCAGGATGCACTAATAATTATGGTAATTTTGAGACAAAAGGTGGAAACAAAGAAAGTGCAATAGCTAGAAAACATGGCCTTGGTGGTACAAATGATGCTGGAGATTGCGTGATAGAATTCCTCAAGGTCAATGACTTACTAACCACAAACACTGTTCTCTCAGCAACACAAATGGCAGCAATATACATAGATTGACACAGTGATTGCGAAACCGCTCTCAAACACCATGATGACTGTGAGGATGGGGCAGGACGAGACGGCTCCGCTCTGCTGCCCGTGGTCATCATGAGTCGGAATTGACTCAGCAGCCCTTAACAACAAACAAACAACACAATGCACACGGATCTCCCTGCAGAGGATACACAGGAATCAAACTAACTACAATTGTGGGAAGAGACCATGAAGAATCTCAATATTCTCAGTCAGAATAAGGCCAGTGGCTGACAGTGCAGCAAAGCATCAATTGCTCATTTGCAAGTTCAAGGTGAAGAAATTTTAAACAAGTCTGTGAGAGCCGAAGTACAGTCCAAAGAACACCCCATCTGCGTCGTGGACCATCTACCCTAGAGATGAGTAACAGTAATGATGAGCTGTGAAAAGACATCACACACAATGAAAGCAAAAAGTCATTAAAAAGACAGACAGACAGACAGACAGAAAGAAAGAAAAGGACAAAGTGGACGACAAGAGAGACTGAAACTTGCTCCTGTACATGGAGTCAAGCAAACACAAGGATCAATGAAGCCAAAGAGCTGGACAGAAGACTTCAAAGGGGAGCTAGATAAGGCAAATGAAAGTATTATAACGAAATGTGCAATGACCGGAGAAAACTGAAATACAAGAACTGCCCTCCTTTTCTCAAGCTGAAAGCACCTAAAGAAAACAAGCCCAGCCTCAAGATGCACTATTAAAGAATAGATAAATAATAAGTGTTGAAGCACTAAACTAAAATAGGGTCACTTCACCAAAAGCACGTTGTTGATACTCAACCCTTTCAGAAGGTATCTTATGATGAGGAGTCACCAGTGGTATTGAAGGAAAAGGTTCCAACTTCACTGCAAGTACTGACATTGAAGAAGGATCCAGAAAGTACGAGAACATACAGAAGAGATGGCTCAACCTACTGATGAAACGCTAGAAGTTCTCACGTCTGTGTTCCAAGAAACATAGAAGACCACTATCTGCATAACCTATTGAAAGAAATCTGTATTTTGTAACCATTTCAAGGAAAGGTGAAAAAAATGCAGAAATGGTCTAACAATATCAATATCACATGCAAGCAAACTTTTGCTGAGAAAATAAAAAACCACTTGCTCAAGTGGTCTCAGCAGGGGATCTGCAATGATGCATAGATGAGGAGGTAGCCAAAAAAAAAAAAAAGAGCCAGAAAAAAGCTCCACTGGGCGGAGCTTTCATAGTTCGCAGTTTTCCCAGCTAGGAGAGGATTGAGCAACTTCCTCTGAGTTAGTGCACCCAGTGGCATCCCT
>NW_022103920.1:30970337-30992837 GCF_000313985.2 Echinops telfairi
TCATTTGTTTTTTGATGTGAGGAGGATAGTGCATTTGCAGTTCATTCCACCAATCAAGACGGTTAATCAAGCTTTCTATTTAGAGGATCTGAAATGATTTCATAACAGTGTGAGACAAAAAAAGGCCGGATTTTTGGCAGACCAGGGACTGGTTTTGCCACCACAACAATGTACCTGCTCCTGCAGCCATCTGTGTGTGCCAGTTTTTGACAAAAAAACAGCATGCCTCTCTTGCCCCATGCACCCTAATTCACCTGACCTCCCTCTGTGCTACTTATTTTTGTTTCCTGGAATCTTAGAGGGGCATGAAAATACAGCGATTTAATGACACAGAAGAGGTGAAGAAAAAAAACAAGAGAGGTGCTATCAGCTAGCCAAACAGATGAGCTTGAAAAAAATGTTTCTAAGAATGAAGTGGCAGATTTGACAAATGTATTAAGTGTAATACAGAGTATTTGGAAGAACTCTGCCAAGACCTCTGTTAAAGTTTGAAACAGGAAAGGTGAAACTTTGAAGGTGATAAGGTTGTTTTGTAAAATAAATAAAAATTCCATAGCTTTGAAAAAAAAATTTCCGTGTTTGTTTTTTTTTTAGTACCCCATCGTATATCATTGTTAAACTTAGATGGACCTTGCCTAAAAACACCAGAAAGGTATTTATCTGTGCTTTATTGTCACTACAAAAGTATTCCATTGTGTAGATCATAAAAAAATTATGGATGTATTGTAAAGAATGGGAATTTTACAATTATGCTCAAGCAGAGCCTGTACCTGAATCAAGAAGCAGTCAGTATAGCAGAACAAGAGGACAACGTGTGGTTCAAGTTCAAGGAAGGTGTGTCTTAGATTGTATCCTCTCAGCACACTTATTCAACCTATATGCTGGGAAAAAGCAGAGAAACTAGCCATATGAAGAAGAAGACGGCCTCAAGATTGGAGGAAGACTCAGAGTCGGTGAATCCGAAGGCACTCAATGGCAGTGAGTTGGGACTTTTGGTTATTGCAAGGGGGAGAGCTGCTGCCAAGACCTCTTTTAAAGTTTGAAACGGCCAAGGTGAAGCTTGGAGGGATAAGGTGCCCCTGGCTGAAGCTGTGGCGTTATCAACCACTTCCTATGTGTGCTAAAGCTGAACACCAACTGTGGAAGACCTAAAAGAGATGGATGACTTTGACCTGATTGTGGTCAGGAAGAAGTTTGAAAGTACCGTGGACCACCAGAAGAGTGAACAATGTTGTCTTAGAAGAAGTACAGACAGAATGCTCCTTAGAAGTGAGGAGGGCAAGACTTTGTCTCCTGTCCTTCAGACATGTTATCAGGAGGAACCAGTCTCCAGAGAAGAACATCATGCTTCATAGAGGATCAGCACACACACACAAAAAGGAGTGGCCCTCACCCCAAAAAAAGAAGGGCTGACAGAGTGATTTTCACAATGGGTTCAAATCCAGCGAGGGCTGTAAGGTGGGGCAGGAGTGGGTAGTGTTTCATTCTGTTGAACACGGGGTCATCATGATTAATAATCAAGTTAACAGCACCCTAGAACAACAACCAAAACATGGAAGCTGTTAGGAAATAGATACTTATGCCAGAGAGCCCGCTATCGTGTGGACTAAGTCAAGTCCCCTGTGTTTGTAATTATGTTAAGAATATCAATATCACTTTGGCAGGAAACGGCAAGATCATATTTTCATCTCACTAAATGATAAGTTATTAATAAAACAAATCTTGCCAATTACTCATTTAACAAAAATGTATTGAGTACATTTTCTATATAAGACAGTGTGCTTTTATATATTTATCAAAGAACTTGCAGTCAAGTACAGGAGAAATATATCTTCAAAAACTACAAGATACTCCATGATATGATCGCTGAAGACAAATGTGTGCATAAGCAAATGTGGTGAAGAAAGCTGATGGTGCCCGGCTATCAAAAGATATAGCGTCTGGGATCTTAAAGGCTTGAAGGTAAACAAGTGGCCATCTAGCTCAGAAGCCACAAAGTCCACATGGAAGAGGCACACCAGCCTGTGGGATCACAAGGTGTCGAAGTGATCAGGTATAAGGCATCATCAGAACAAAATATCTTACCATAGTGAATGAGGGGGGTGGGGCGTGCAGAGTGGAGACCCAAAGCCCATTTGTAGGCCACTGGAGATCCAGTTGCACAGGGGTCTTGGGGAGGAGACGAGGCAGTTAGGTGCAATGTAGCAATGATGAAAAATACAACTCTCCTCTAGTTCCTAAATATTTCCTCGCCTCTCCCCCCCCACTATCATGATCCAAATTCTACCTTGCAAGTCTGGCTAGACCAGAGGATGTACACTGGTACAGATAGGAACTAGAAACACAGGGAATCCAGGGCGGATGATCCCTTCAGGACCAGTGGTGTGAGTGGCGATACTGGGAGCATAGAGTGACAGTGGGTTGGAAAGGGGGAACCGATTACAAGGATCTACATGTGACCTCCTCCCTGCGGGACGGACAATAGAAAAGTGGGTGAAGGGAGACATTGGACAGGGCAATATATGACAAAGTAATAATTTATAAATTATCAAGGGTTCATGAGGGAGGGGGTAGCGGGGAGGGAGGGGAAAAATGAGGACCTGATGCCAGGGGCTTAAGTGGGGAGAACAAATGTTTTGAGAATGACGAGGGAAATGAATGTACAAATGTGCTTTACACAATTGATGTATGTATGGATTGTAACAAGAGTTGTATGAGCCCCTAATAAAATGATTTAAAATAAAACTACAAGATAACCAGACATAATATCTTAAGAGAAGTAGCAATTAAGTAAATCAAGGGGTTGTGGCCTGGAGAAACTATTTATCTCTAAGAAGAAGTCTGATGCTTTAATAACATCAATATACATACGTATGTATTTGTAATGTAATGCATAAAACACACACAAAGCAAGAACAAGTTCAGATGGAGACAGAAGTAAAAGTATTGACTATCCTGTTGCGAAAACACTTCCTGAATTTGAACATCTATTCCAGATGGTTTTTTAATTCAAGTGCCATTTCCCCCACACCAATCAACTCCCCATTTGAAATATAGAGAGTTTGCTTCAGGCAGGATTTGAGGTGTCTTACAAATTACACTGGAGTCCTTGACAGAGCCCTTAATAAGTAAAGACACAACAGCTACTTCAAATAACTAGCATTAGCTGCTCCCAGGAATAAAACAGATGACACCACCTGAAAATGGGTGGACTCAGTTTAAAAACAAAATAGAACCACACAATATGAAGGAAACCCCACCCCAGCCCTGCCCCCCAAATACCCCAACTCCCAAACTAATGCGTTTTCAAAGTCCGGTTTAAAAGATCTTGAGTAAGGATAATAAATGGACCTATTTTCATATATCTTAAGGCAGGAGTCTGAGTCTGCATTCTCTTCCCAGTCATTCATTTATTATTTGAGCACCTACTGTGTACCTGGTAAGTGTACCATTACACACTGAAGAGTACAAACCATTGACATAGAAGGTAAACCTGTCAAACGTGAGAGTCACTGTATAATTTCTTATACACCTGATGAAAAGTATGTCATTTAAGTAGAATCTGAAATAACTGTGGCTTTACTTTAAATCAATTATTTCTCAGACTACAATTCAGGGATTAATGACAAATGCTTTAAATATTGTTTTTGTCTAAGTCATAGAAGACATGTAATTCTATTTAGTCTTCTATCTGCTATTTACAACAGAAAAGTAATGAAGTACATTTCTTGCTCAAAGACATACCCTGTTCCAATCTGATGTAATTTTTTGGGAGGACTGGACACCTATTGAGTTTCTTTAGATAATGGGAAGGAAATATATATTTAGTGATGGAGAGATGTGAAGATATTTATTATTCCTTAGGAAACAATGGGTACAAAGATAGTAACTGAAATGGAAATATCACCAGAACGCCAACAGTTGCTTTTGGTGACACGGGAGAAAATCAAATCGATATATATTATTTGCAAACCACTGGCCTCTAGACTTTTATGAACAATGGTTCCTCTTCTCATTGTCTCAGTCTAACAGAGAAAGTAAGTTTATGTATGCAAGTAACTCCCATCCAGGGAAAAATATGATCTATGCTGTAGTAGACAAAGTGTTATGAAAGAAGGGAGATGAATTCTGACAGTGTAATCAGTGGGGTTGAAATCTTATTCTCTGCCAGCTGAAAGACCATTGATGAGTTTAACCAAAGGAGTGAAAAGATAAGAGTTTTAGGATGATTAATTTGCACAATATAGGCTGAGTGTAAGAATCCTGGTGGTACAACAGCTGAGCGCTGGGCCACTAACCAAAAGGTTGACAGCCTAGAAAGACCTATGGGGGCACTTCTACCCTGTCATACAGCCGGGAGCAGCGAAGTCTTTGTTCTGATTGCTCTTACGCTTCGATATGTGAGGTACTTTCTACATTAAAGAGAGAGGTGCCTAAGGTTTTGTCCACAATTCTAAGAGGTAAAACACTGTTGTGTGAAATCTTGTCTATTCTGATGCGTAGCAGCACCGCAGGACAGAACAGAACTACCCCATAAAATTTCCAAGACCGTGATCTTTTGTTTTTTGCAATAAACTAAAACTTTTATTATTGTCCTCGTTATTCAACATGTCAGAAACTCACTGAAGTGAAGGCCACTGAAGAACGCATGATTAGTTATGATGAACTTACAATCACATTATTTAAAATGTCTATTAATTATACAATTAATATCTGATGCACTATATAATTGCAGAAAATGTCCATTTATATTTAATTTGTATGTTAATTGTATCTATTGTACAATCTTTATAATCTGTTACATATTTTGTTCCTGGGTAGAAAAACAATTTGCAGCTTCACAAATCTACAGTGTGTCCTGTAGGCTCACTGTGCGTCGGAATCAGATTGCTGGTAGTGAGTTTGGAGCTATCCATTGGTTATGTGGAGGAGGCAAGTTCCTAATAGCCTTAGAGTTCTTTATTTTTATTTTAATATTTTGTATTTTTGGTGAAAATTAGCACAGGAAAACATGCTACCATTCAACAGTTTCTACACATTATGTCCAGTGGCATTAGCTACTTTGATCTTTTCAAAAGCACACTGTCAGGCTTTCTCCCTAGGAGCACCTGGTGGCTTAAAATCAACAACCCTTATCAGTTAGTAGCCAAGTGCGTAATTCTTGAGAGTCTGCTAAATAGCACCTCCAAAGAACCAGCCAATCTCTTTCTTTCTTAATAAATGTAAGTGCAGTCAGAGGCACCTTGGAAGTAAATCCTGGTGATCTACTTTGAAAGAACTGCCACTGAAACCCCAGAGAGCACAGTTGTACTCGGACATAGGCAAGGTTTCCGG
Source organism: Echinops telfairi (assembly GCF_000313985.2). NCBI lineage: Eukaryota > Metazoa > Chordata > Mammalia > Afrosoricida > Tenrecidae > Echinops > Echinops telfairi. The sequence continues at coordinate 30,975,672 of NW_022103920.1, forward strand.
AGTCAGAATCAACTTGATGACAGTTCTTCTATCACATCAGTCTGGAAGCTACAGAACTCAAAGATGTGCTTTTAAGACTCCTGTCCAATGCCATCTTCTGATATTACTCTCTAGGCAGACTGCCCATGCCAAGTTCAAGGGATTATTACACATTCTCTGTATGAGAGTCATACTTAATATTTTAATTGGTTTTGCTCATTGAATATTCTTGTGATTTTTTTACTCACCTCTCTGATATTAGGTTGATAGATAGAATGATAAATAGATAGAGATGGATGAAAAGTCAAAGATCATTAATTTCATACAATGCAAACTAAAAAGTGACTTCATTTTAAGTCTTAAAGCTATAATCACCGTATAACTTTTTTTGATGCCTCTCACTGGTCTGCTTGCATGCACTTACATCTTAGATTTCTCTATTTGTTTTTAATTCTCTTCTTCCCTTCCCCTAGCCCCTTCTATCTCAGTATTTATGGGCTTATGTTTCTACTATCTCTTTATTGGCACAACCTGTCAGTGGGTTTTTGTTTGTTACAGTTTTTAGCAAGGCATGTTGCACACAGTAGGTGCTCATTTATTGTTTATTCAATATAACGAGGGCAATTTATCGCTGGACCATGCAGCCTGCCAACCTTTCTTGAAGGAGGCACAAAGTAGTAGCTGACTTTAATGCTCTATTTCAATCTTTCAGTTTTATAGCTCTCTTCCAGTGATGACATGCGCCAAAAACACAAAAAGAGGACTACCTCCATTAAAGGGCTGACTTTTTTTTTGCCTAAAGAAAAGCGTTGCTTCTTTGTTGTGACATTTAAGGGTACCCAAGGCACCAATGGAAGACAGAAGACATGCTAATGTTGGCTTACAACCTAAAGCAAAGGGTCAAATTATCACGTGGAAGTTTATCTTTTTCCATTGTAGTAATACAGTGTGCTGCCTACAGGAATGCAAACTACTTTCATTTCCCCCGTATTCAAGACTAAGCAAAAGGTGGGGCCAACTGTTCTGAGTGCTGTGTCTAGAGCTCAAAATGCCTTTAAGTCAACAGATGCTAGACTATAGAATCACAAAGGCACATTCTCATTCTTGTTTTTTAATAGATTATCAAATGTAACAATGAGCATATAATATCCTCACTTATGAAAGATGGGCAAAATTCAAATTTGATCCTTTCAGAAATATCAACCACTATCATGGAATTAATGATACATACTGTAAGGCTCCAATGTTAAGACACAGTTAGCAAATGCTGTGAGGAAAAATTAAAAAAGAAACAACTTAAAGACACTTCCTGGCTCATTTCCATAATACAGACCATTTTAGATGATATAAAGTTAATTTCAGCAAACATCTAGAAGTCCAGACTCAAGTTTCACTTGCTTAAACTTGTTTTTATGTTGTTACTTGAAAAAAGGCAAGTTCCTTTTACAAACGCTTCGTCAGATGACTTTAGCTATTTGAGAAAGTTTTCAGCGCAGTAAAGTAAACCTAGTATCAGATAGAGTAATGAACATCTTTCTTCAAAGAAATGCGACCAATTCTTTTAAATCCTACAAAAAGGTTTTGTATGTTTTCTCCCTGCCCAAATACACATGAAGGACATAATATACTTCATGTACTAACCTTGGATCACTGGTAAAAGAGTGTTACACAAAACGTTATTCTCAGAAACAACTTTAGGACCTCAGGTTTACCGGTGTTAGGTGCGAGCGGGTAAGTTCTGACCCATAGCGGCCCCACGCACAGCAGAATGAACCACTAACCCGTCCTGTGCCACCCTTAAATGTTCCTACACTTGAGTCCATTGTGGCAGCCATTCAATTTTACGATGGAAACTGGTTTTATCTGACCCAATATAGAAATATTTCCTCAACCAATGTACATGTACTCATATAGTACTTTGAAAAGCATACTGAACATATTAAAATATGTATAGCCCTCACATGCATCTGTTTCCCACTCCCTTCAGCTTGTTAAAATCCTTGATTTCAAAGTATCTTGTGCCTTATTCCTACGTAATTTAGTTTGGAGACCTTTTAACTTTCACGGTATACACTGATTAACTTCAACTGAAAATGTTCATAAGCATAAAACTTCTTCATTTCTTTATTGTTCGTTATACATTTGTTGACTAAGGAACTGAGGCTGCAACAGTCAAGCGCTCAGCTGATAACAGAAGGCCGGGCAAACTCCCCTAGGGGCTAGTTCTTCAGGAGCGTGAGCTAAGGATCTGGCCAAGGACTATTACAGCGCAGGAAACACTATCGATCGGGCAGTCTGCTCTTGTTGACTGGAGTCAAGATGAGTCAAAAATTGACTCAAGGACAATTCAAAGTAACTACCGATTAAGATATTTTTTGAAAATGAAGACTATTTTAAAATTTTCAGACTAGACTGGGTATCTCCACAAGCAACACTCTCTATTGATTGCAGAGGTCTTGATTTGACAAAGTATTATAATATTAAAATGATAAACCTGACTTGAATGGTTAAAACTGTGTCACTTGATCCCCCTTCTCATACACGTTGGGCCTGATCTAGTTTTCAATATATTCGGGGTCCCCCCCCCTTTCATATTGGACTTTCTCTCTGATCTATTTTGTCATTGAGGGTCGTCCTCTTGAATTTTTGTCATATGTTGTTCTGTTTTTCAGTATATGGAACCAAGGATTGATGAACCTATATTTTTCAGTATATGGAACCCAGGATTGATGAACCTATATTTTTCAGTATATGGAACCCAGGATTGATGAACCTATAGAGATAACATGTAGAATAAGGGTTCCTGGGGGTGCAGTAGGGGAGGAGGGGTCAAGGGGAGCTGATATCAAGAAATTCAAGAAAGAAAATGTTTTGAAACTGTGATAGCAATTGTATAATACTACATGATGTGATTGACCTGTAGACTGAGATCTATATTAGTTCCCAATAAAATGGTTTTAAACAAACAAACAAACATTCTAGTTGAGAGGAAATAGCCAGACATGACGGGACCTTCTTCTACTCACTATCTCTACTTAGTACTTCACACATGGCTATTGAACGCAAGATGGCAATTACTAGAATCTAAGCATTCAAAATGAATAAAGTTAATAGCTAGCACTTTAGCTATGGATTTTATATGTTTGACTATAGTTTTAATTAAATCAGTTCCAGTTTGTTTATGACATAAATACAATTTTTTGAAAATGTAACGTGTATTTTTAAATGTAAGCACAAAATTGTCTATTAAAATGGAAACATCTCATTTTATGAAGGTCACTCTTTGTTTTAATGATTTGTGTTTGAGCAGCTAACTTCTATTGCCTGACTCCCAAGAAGTAACAGGCACATGAAACATAAAAGTTGTTTTCAAAGAGGTTTCACAAAAAAAATAGTCAAATAATTGATGCTTGTTTTAAAAATACACAAGAAATGGAGATTATGGAGGTAAAATTTTTTTCATTTTTTTCTCGTACATATAAGTGGAAATTATATCATTGAACTTGAAATTTGATGTATAGTCTATAAAGCTCACAAGTTTAATTGTCTCTACTGGATACAGTCAGGCTAAAAACATTTAAAGTAATGTGTCTTAAACATAGGTAACTGTTAGAGAAAGTGTTTGTATTCTCATTTAGGAAGTATTTACGTTTATTTAACATATTATAGAAATGAACATGATAGGTAAAATGAACATTTCAGAAAAGGGTGGGTGCGGGGCAGGGTAAAAACAAAAAGAAAAAAAATTAACATTTCAAATGGGCAAATTTCCCTTTAAAATAAAATATCTTGTTGGTATTTTTTAAATGAAAACTGATCTTAAACTTGTGTGAGTGATTATATAACTGAAGTTATTTATATTCTCAAAAAATTATTTCCTTAATCCTGTTGAAGATTTTATCTTTATGGAACGATAATCCCGGTTTCTTTTGATAAAAACTAGATTTCATATTGGCTCAAAAATGCCTAACCCCTTTATTTATATAATTAAAAATATATAGGGCTGAAACGAGCTCTTATTTTATCAACGAAGAAAGTGTAAGCAGATCTTTATTAGCATGGTTGTACTTTTTAACCAATTTCTTCACTTTCAAGATTGGCTTCTCTTTTGTAGATTAACATTTCCCAGGAAATTTCTGGCATTCCCAGTCCTTTTGTTTTGACTTGAATGTGTTTGCACCAAGCTACTGCCACTAGAGGATCCCTGGTGGTACCATGGTTACCAACCAGGCCAAATGTCGGCAACTCCAAGGAAAGAAGAAGTGACATTGCACTTCTCCACAGACTTACAGGCTGGGACCCTGGATGGGGAAATCGTACATCGCCCTCTCTATGTTACTGGGAGTGAATACTAAGTCAATGGGAGTCGGTTGAGATTTCTGGTTTACGGTCAGTAGAGTGAGATTCATTCATTCAGAAACATCACTCCCTTCTATGGAAGTAAAAATTCTCCTGTACAGCTCTTGGTCTAAATAGTCTTCAAAGAAATGTGGACCTGTGCAAATTAGATCCAAAAGTTACGGTGGTCAAATGACTCCTTTTAAATGTATGTCTTGTATGTTGTGAGGTGCCCGCCAAGTCAGTTCTGACTCAGTGACCCTACATACAATAGAATGAAACCCTGGCTGGTCCTGCATCATCCTCACAAGTGTTACTATATTGAGCCCATTATTGTAGCCACTGTGTCAATCCATCTCTCTGAGGATCTTCCTCTTTTGTGCTGACCTGCTACCTTACCTATAACTTTTCTACAGGGCTAATGATAAACAGGCAAAGCCATTTACATATATATTTTAAAGCCCAAAGGCAACTTTCATTATCATATATTTAATGAAATCTTACTCCCCCACCACCACCCATTTTTCAAATGCTGCCAATTACCGTTTGGTTGTTAAAAAAAAATGTTGATTTCAGATAACTAAAGAAAGTGTTCCCTTTGTTTGTCTTACCATTTTCTTGGTACACTTTATAATCCTATATCCCACAAGATCTAACCTTGCGGTGGAGTTCCAAAGTTCTATTTAAAGTCAACAGAAATTCTAGGAAACATAGCTAAAAGGTGAATTAAGGTTAACGGTACATAATTTTATAATTAGATGTACATATGCATTCCTATATATGCATGTATCAACATTTCTCCATTATGTCCTTATCTTCAGAATTTTATTTAAATTTATGCAACCATATTTATAAGACATTATATTTTGTTGACTTCCAGCTTCCTTCCCAAATACCCTCTGATAGTTTTGTTGATAAAACCTACACATACACTGTATTTTACACTACAAGAATTACACTAAATTTGAATGTACCAAAGTGACATATGTGGTCAAATCAGCTGTTAAAAGTGACACAGCAGATGCAATTCTTTTGCTCAATGATGAGCACAAAGATCTGTTCCGAATCTCAGAATCAAATGAGTTGCCCATTATTGACCAAGTGCAATTGAGTTACAGTTGCTTCATTCTATTTGTCTTTCTAAGTGAAAGGCTTCCCACAACAATTCAGCCATAGTTCCAAGGAACTCACATTCCTAACTTTATGGCCAGGTAGTAACAGAAAGAAATTCTAAATTGCCTATTGATCCTCAGGCTTTAAGTCATCCTTGCTGCTGCTGTTTCCGCTCTCCAGTTATCTTATTCATCCAAACACCCTGTTTGCCTCCTTCCTCAGACCAAGTTTAAGTCATCAATGTCAGGATGCGTAGAAAACTATATTAAGTTTTGCCCCAGTTTGTCTTGAGTACCCAGCTTAATAACATGTGTCTTTAATCCTTGAAACCCGTGACTACAAAGCTCCAAAGTCTTGTAACGATGGCTGTGGCTAGCCCTGCTTGAGTTGAGTTGCTTGGTGTTTGTTTTTTTCTTCCCAGAACTGCTATTTATTGTCTCTTTCCAAACTGCCCTGATAGGGCTTTGTCCAGTCCCTGCTTATTCTCCCACATGCAACTGTTTGGGCCATCTTTACAGAGACTGAGCTGCTCTTGGTAACCTAAGGGCTACGCCACTGGTCCAGCGCATCTCTGCGGCTGCCCGCCCTGCTGGGATCATTTCTCGACTCAAAATAAGCTATAGGCCTGATTCAAAATCTAGTTTTGTTTTCCCTTGAACTATGCTCAGTTTCTATTGCTTCTAAAAATAAGAATAGAGAAGGGACTTAAAACAATTGTACTACTAACTCTAAATGTAGTTCATTAAGCCTCCTCCAACATGCTAGCAAACAGGACCTTAGATTTCGTGTTGCCAATGCAAATCTACTGATCATATGAATAACGTCACATGACCAATGGTTACTTTTTCCTCTCGCTTTGCAAGTGTCTCACTGATATTTATGGATTTTTAAGTCTTGAAAGATTCAGATAATATTTATAAAAATAAAGTCATTGTTTCCACCAGTTATGTGAAAGTATTTGGTCATCTGTTGCTTACATAATTTATATGAATTATTTAATTGTATCCTCATTATAGAATTGCTTCTGGGATGCGAGAAACCCTGACATACAGTTTTTAACTGTTTATTGATGTCAAAGTAATCAGACCTATCGTGGTAATTAAGCCAATGATAACTTTTAACTTCTGCCACAGTAGGCAGGATGCACATAATTTTAGCACATATTAAATTAGAGTGGCTTATCATGTAAATTACCTTCACAAGTTTTATGTCAAAAGCTGAAACTGGAATACTATGTAGATTTATAAAAATCTTCACTTTGCCCTGAAAAATGAATGCTGAATAGCAATAGTCATACTTTAACGATTTGATCAATGACTTTTTACCCTGAGAGAAAAGCTATCTTTAATGTTAGTGAAAATGAAGATACATCTTCTACCACAGTTCTTTAGACGTAATGCAGAAGCAGCAAGCTACAAGGCTGTCAGCTCAAAGTTTTGTGACAGACTTTGCCTAAATTGTGGGGATTCACACCATGGATGTCAAGTATCATCTGTGTAGTTCTCTAAAATTCCTTCCAAACCCTATAGGAAGTCACACATTACTACAATCGGCACGGTGGGGGTACAACACAGCTTAGCTACGGGCACGGTACCTTTGGAAGGATCTTCTTATTCACAGGATCTAGAATGAGTTGTAAGTCTTGCAGGTGGGGGCTGGACTAATGTAAAAGATCACAGCAGCTACTGATCCACACTTGTCACACTTGACAAAGGGAGCGAGAGATGAGACGATAAAGAGCTGGCATAAGCAGAAGTTCTACCCAAGCACTTTGGGAGGACATCTCTAAGCTAACTAGCAACGCTCATTAAAAAAAAGTTTAGAGATTAAAGAAAAATGGAATTAAATTGGAGCTGGAATTATAAGCAACCCAGACAGACTAGAGGGTAGGGCTGGGGTGGGGGTGGGGAGAGACAACAACATAAAAACGTTAAAGGTGGTTGAAAACTTGAGAACTGAAAAATTAGTGGGGGGGCGGGGGGAAGCATTAATGGAGCTTCATAGTGTAGCGTAAGAACCTATATTCTCAGCAAAGGCGATTCAGAGTGCTCAGGAAAGATAACATTGGAGAGAGCATCTCACTTGCTCCACCTGCCAGGCACTTGCCACTGCTTTCCCCGAGAGACAGCGCCAGCCCATTTCCCAGGCTTTTTGTGCACAGAGGGAGCTACGATCTGTAGGCATTTCAGATCTCACCCACCAAATACGTAGAATTGGAATTTTACAAATATCAATGTAAAATTAAAAGCCGTGACAGAGGAAAGCACAACAAGAAGCGATAATATATATCACGGGGCTTCAGAGCATTTGTGGGAAAATTCCATCATCTTTTCATTCCGTTTTTCCACGAACTATTTTGAAGCTTCCACATACTTAATTCCTTTCATGGTAAGGTCAACCCTAAACATTATGTTTCCATTCGGGATTTGAATCAGATGCTCAGGGCTACTTAAAAAAAACATCAGAGGTCCCTTTTAAGTGTCGTTTGGGCTAAAGTACTTGCATGGCGTCAAGATTGTGGGGAAAGGTCAACCCTAAACATTGGATAGTTTACAGCTGGGGTTTTTGCAAAGCCAAGCGTATTGTGAAGATACCATGGGATATGGGTGCTGTGTAGGAAGTTCTGGGTCTACAGAATACACATTCATTATGTGAACAAAAAGACTGACAGGGTCACCATTCCACTTCTGCAACACCCCACCTACTTTCAGTGATCCCTCCCTCTGACGGCTTTACCCCACAGTGCTGGCTTCTCAGAACACACCAAATGAACTTTCTAATCTTCTTTGGGAAATGCTTACATTCTTTAGAGAAGGTCATTAATTTCAATCTTCAAACATTTGTTTTAATAAGAGAAAATAATAAACTTTGGCCACTAGCAGACTATTTGCTAATAGAAATGAAAAGTGAGGAAATGATAGAGAGGCTACAGAGGATTCAGAAATGACCTACAGAACCTATCTGCAAAGCCCACCATTGGAGGCTCCAGCAATAACCTCTAGGGATAAAATTTAAAAATAGGAAAATGGGAAGATCATTTTACGTTCTTATAAGAACAAAAAAGCAAATCCGAGTCACGTTATTAAGAGTGAGGGGAAACAATTTTTAAATTAAAAAAAAAGCAGTGGCTGAGTTGAACTAAATCGGGAAGGTACTGCCAGTCAACAACCAGTGGCCATCAAAGCAATCCTAACTCCAGCAGGCCTGGCACCTGGGGGAACAGAACTGGGCACCGGAGAGTCATCAAGGACTGCCTGCGGTCATTAGGAATTGGAACGGACTCAATAGTAGTGAGTTTGGAGTTCTCCAAGTTATTTTTTGTAGTTTTGTTGGAAGGAGATCACCACATCTTTTTTCCAAGGCGCCTCTGGGTGGAATCAAATTACTACAAGAGAATTAACTATTTGCATAATGCAGGGACTCAACACTAAAATTTTCTTTTTGCCTCAGATTAGGAATTAGATTGGCAATGGATTGATCCTACCAGTACAGGTTCACCTTCCAAGTCCTGTCTAAATGTTTTCTGCTCTTTTAATTGATTTAAAACAAATACTTGGGGTGATGGGAATTCAAATTATTTAAGCCTACCCATAGCATCTAATCTAAATTACATTTTTCCCCCCTCTCCTTTAAATGGCTAACAACCTGCCTACATTAGCAGTCTAAAGGATTTCTGTAGGGTTCTCCAGGACTCTGAAAACCAAGTCTAAGAAAAGAATGCCACTCCGGCCTAATAGAAGAGTATTACACAGTGATAATCAGCTCAGATCCTTAAAGGAAGGTCAGACCATGGCTGGCTCTGCCACTCTTTCTTCAACAGCAATAGAGACCAAAGATTCTAAACATGCATGGAAAAGAGTTAAAACAAATTCTCTAAAACAGAAAACAGAAAAGAGTCCACCTGACTTTAACCTTTCCTACATTTCTGCAAAAGAGTTCTCTGAAAACCCCACCTGATTTATATGGCATTGCTGGCAGTAAACTTGTTTTTCTTTTAAAACTTGCCTCCAGCAAGATGTAAACAAACAAACAAAAACCCAAACTCAATAAGGTCTGTGAGGATCATCACAAATAGAGTGGTCTGCCCAGTTCTCTATTGACATCAAACTGGACTGTTATAAGATACATTCAAATCAAATCATTAAAATAGAAATTAAAACCAAGTGAATTCTGCCAACACACGAAAAGATCTTTAAGTTGCCTCTTTAAGGTGGACACTGCCTTGAACGATCTCTCTCCCGTAGGATCTCTTCTGCTCTCCCTTCCATGCTCTAAGAGAACCCATGATCCCCCTTTTATCCTCAAACCATTTCTAACTAACTGTCACCTCCAATTTGACTTTTCATAATTAATAGCAAACTTTTTCTGAATGCCTACTCTGTATCCTATGATGTGTGAGGGGTTTTATATATCTTAGTGTCGTCTAAAATATTGTCTCTGTTGCTATAAGACTTGTGGAGAGAAAATATTTTGAGAATGATGTACAAATGCGCTTTACACAATTGATGTGTGTATGGATTGCAATAACAGTTGTATGAGCCCCTAATAAAATGTTAAAAAAAAAAGACTTGTCATTAAACAAGGGGTAGCTTTACAATGAGCCAGCACTGTGTACAAATACTGTGTATGCACACACATGTGCACACACATACATGACACTGTTGAGTTTCAAATCAGGTGCAAGAAGTCAGTTTTTCAGGAGCATGGAACAGAGTACAGATCTCTACAACAAAGCTCCTGGGGAAAACAAGCGCAGCTGTACTACAGTAGGCAGAATTTAGAAAAGGTGTAGAAGAAAAAGGAACGCACAAAACAAAACAAACACCCCAGAAAGGCAAATTGTTTGGGGAAAAATAAATGGAGAAGTTTGACAAAAGCTTTTATGTTGATTCAATAAAACTTTGATGGGTGGGAAAGTGCTCAGTACGGAATGTCAAGACAAGTGCGACAATTTGGCGCGCCTTGCCTCTGGCAGCACTGTAGAGGTGGGTCGTTCAAACCCACCAGCAGCTCTTCATAAGAAAGATGGTGTCATCTGCTCTCTGCTTTCATCAACATTTCCAGTATTGGAAATCTTATGTAGCGTCCCACAGAGACAGAATCTGCTTGATGGCAGTGGGTTTTTGTTGTTGTTTTCTTTTGTTTTTGTGTCTCCCCAAAGAATTACAAGCACCAATCTGTATCTATTCCACCTTTTAATGTTTCAAAGCAGAGCCCTTGGTGATGTAGTGACCTACAAATTGGGCTTCTAACCACAATCACCAGCTGCTCCCCAGGAGAAAATGAGGCTCCCCATTCCCGTGAAGATTCACAGCCTCGGAAACCCACAGAGCCAGTTCTACTCTGTCCTGCAAGGTTGCTGTGAGCTGGAAGTGACTGGCCAGCCATGCCTTTTTTCTTTTTCGGTTCTTAATGATTCAAAGCATTTACTCTAACAGGGAATTCAGGTTCTTGGGTTCGCCAAGTAAAACACAGAACTCATTTCCCCCTTTGAGCCTGTCTTCCTGCATCTGCTGTTTCTTTCGGCGTGCTCTGCAGAATTTCTATGACTTTTCCACTTGTCCCCAGCAATCACTCCGTTGCTTTGTCCTAGGATTTCTTCCCACAGAGCTTCCTTGTGCTCCATGCCCGGCTTGCACTTATGTCAGGCACTATTTCCTGCAAGAATCTCGCCAACTCCAGAAGCTTATCTCCAGACTCATCAGGCTGGCTCATCAGGGCATTCAACACATTTTCAGAGGACGCTTTAAAACCCAGCTGTGGTAATGCCAAAGTCAAACTAACGCAAATGCCACAGCTTGATATTGAAGTCATTCAGTGGTCTGGTCCCACCTGTTTTCTTTTGCATCTTTTAAATGACTCTCAAACGCAATACTCCATATACTTTTTACTGAGGTATCATGATTCTGCTTGGTTTTGACTCTTTTCATTTGAATTGCTCATTGTCTACAATCTCAGGTAACTTTCTCTTAACCGTAAAACTTCCAGGTACTCTGGACTTGGAGTCGTGTGCCCCTAACATACATTTCTGTGTCACTTTGTATCACACTTTAAAGGCACTTACACCTTGGATTTTTAGAGGAGATCACAAGAAAAAAAGGTATGGAAACGAGCCAGTTAGTTATGGAGAAACTAGGAAAGGGTATTAAAATGCAAGGCGACATCTCTAATAGTATTTGTAGTTTTATTTTAAGTGGTTGGCAGTTCAAATGCACTATCTGCCTTATAGGAGAATGATGGGGTTGCCCCCTCCTGTGGAGATTTAGTCTTAGTAACCCTGCTTAAGGTCACGAAGAGTCATAATTGGCTCGATGGCAGTGGGTTGGGGCGCTGGGCTTTCTAGTGTCATTTAGAATGACAGCGAGCCTTTGCAAAAGGTAACACACACCAGCCACAGAGCACATTGAGGGAGACAAGGAGCACTCATTACATTTGCACGAGTATTCTATGAGGTAGGATTACTATTGATCACCTCATTTTCAGCTGAGCGAACAGAGGAAAGAAACGCCCAGTTACTTGCCCAAGACCACTTGGCTACTGACTCCGAGACCCTGGTCGTCTGGTACTAGAGGCCACATGTGTACTTGAACAAGCGCCAATGCCCCTCTTTTATAACACTCATCAATTGCTTCCTCATAACGACCCACTGCTAAAACCGAACAATATCTGCATCATGACTTTATTTCAGGCTATATCAGCATACTATGCAAAAGCTTTATGAAAACTTCTTTCTGTTTATATTTCAAAGTCTTCTGAGTTGCATTAATTTATAGGGCACTAACCTTTTTTATTATCCTTTTATTAGAGACTCCTACATCTCTGGTTACATGCATACATTGATTGCATCAGGCATGTTTGTACCTATGTTGCCTTCGTTCATTTCCACACATTTACTTTCTACTGAGCCCTTGGTATCAGCTCCTCATTTTACCCCCTCCCCCCTCTCCCCATACCCTCTTGGTAGATTACAAATTATTCTTATTTTGATATCTTACACCAACCACTGTCTCCCTTCCCCCATGTTTTCTATTGTTCTTTCCCCCTGGAGAGGGGTGTATGGCTATGTGTTGATCATTGTGATCAATTCCCCCTTTCTCCCTTCCACCACATCCCCCCTACCCTTATGGTATTGCTATTCCCATTTCTGTTCCTGGATTCCGTGTGCCGTGAGCCCCCATCTCTTTTGTGTACCTGTGTCCATGCTCTGGTCTAGTCTGAATTGAGAAGCAGCACTGGGGTCCTGATAGTGGGGCATGAGGAAGCCTCAAGGAATGAGAGGAATATAGTGTGTTTTATCGTACCCTGGTTGACTTATCCCTTTTCTGTGGTCCCACTGTGGGGAAATTGTTCCACGGTCTACAGATGGGCTTTGGGTCTCTGCTCCGCCCCTCCTCATTCTCCACAACATGTTTTTGTTTGTTTGTTATGTGTCTTCTGATGCCTATCACCCGGTCCTGAGGACTCTTCGTGATTGCACCAAAGGTGTGCTTCTTCCACGTGGGCCTGTTACTTCTCTGCTAAATGGCCACTTGTTTAACTTCAAGCCTTTAAGACCCACACGGTATATCTTTTAATAGGCGGGCACCACCTGCATTCTTCCCTACATGTGCTTATGCACCCGCTTGGTCTTCAGCGATTGTGTCGGAGGGTGAGCATCCCAGAATGCCGATTTGTTAGGAGAACTAAGTGTTCTTGTATTGAGGGAGAGTCTGAGCAGAGGCCCGAGGTCTGTCCACTACCACAGAGGACACCATCTTTTGAGAGAGCACTTTAGCTCAGTATTTTTTTTCCCTCTTAAAATAAACTCAAAATTTCTTAAGATTCTTTAAGTTTAAGCATTTTAAAACTCTCTAAAGATGAAGCCACAGCACACTGCAGTGGTAATCCCTCAAAGCTATTTGGTTTACAAAAGGTAATGAGAGAAAAAGAAACAGATTCAAAGAATGAATGGCGACTCAATATTTTGCCTGACAAGTAACATCTGTTCATAACTTATCTAGGTTAAGAAGACAAGATTCGATGTGCTCTATTTGTTCCTTTTGTAAAATCTATTTCTAGATAGCCAAAGAAATCTTTCTTTTGTCTCTATATGCAAAAGCAGGTATTTTCAATGTCCTAATACATATATGTATAAAACGTACAACTGAATATAGACATATTAATTTTATAAGTCTATAGAGGCAGTAAATATATAATTTCTCTATATTATTTTACATATACTATAATTTCTCAGAGATATTTTACAATAATATTGTAGCTAAATGAATAATAAAATGAATTTCTAAATCAGCAATTGCTTAATAAAAAATATTGCTAATGTAAGAAAGTAATAATTAAGCACAATTATCAATTCAGCTTCTATACTATAATGTTGAATAAACTGTTTTATTGAATCATTATTTTTTTATTTTAATATCTTAGTACTGGACAATTACATCTGAAGTTATTTCTTTGCATATCTTCTATATGTGTCCTGCAACAACCACACTCTACTGTAGATTAGCAGAGGAAGTTACATCAGCACCTTAAGCACTTTTATTTTGAATACCTTTCATTTCGCCGATATAGGAGTTCTTCTTCTTCTTTTTATAAAGGGGGGTGGGTGTGGGGACAGATCTAACTCTTGTGTGCTCTTTAAAGTTTTATTGTTCTAGCGTGTTGTTCAGGGAGGGCGCCCTCACATACTCAGGACTTCTGAAGTCAAGGGCCTCCCGCTTCCACTGCATGGCGGTGAGGGTAAAGCGGGGCTCAGGACTTTGGTCCGATTGCTCATGCTCCTCGTTTGAGAGCGCTGCTGCTCTCGAGAGCACCTATTCATGCTCTCTCGACTTGGAGTTTTATTACGTCTTTTGTATCATTTAATACGTCGAAAGACACTTCCGAAAGACAAATTTTTCCATTTTGAAAAAGTAATGGTTTGGAACCTGATAAAACACATTAACATTCACAGTGTGTTCTCTCACACAGGTGAGAGAATAAAAGCGCTATCAAGCAATTAGGCACATGGTCTTAATGCGACGTTAATATGTCAGATGGAAGAAAATGTTTCAAAAGTCAACAAAAACAATATGCTGTGCAAGGTCAAATGGCACGGGGCACACACCGAGACCGCACCTCTCTGTCAGGTCTTTGACTTGAGACCGAGGGCAAAATTAAGGGGAGAAAAGGCAAAAAGAACAGAAGGGGCTATTCTTACCTCAAGAGCGTAAAATTCCAAACTTAGGAAATTTAACTCTAGGAAGCACTGACATAAATGACAATTCATCCCAACAACCAAATGGTGCGTATACATTCTCTAGATTCTAATTCCCCCAGCCCCTCTGAATTTGAGAGTTCTACCAGGGTCAATACTTTTCAGTAAACAGGAAAGTGATATGTCTGACACTACTGAATAAGGCCAGGCATTTTTTAAAGAGTCATACATATTTCTGAAATCCACAATACATCAATTTTTAATACTTCTACTCTCTCAGCTCCATTAAAAAGATGGTAGGGGAAAGATTTTAGAGTAATTAATGATATAGTTAGCTGCTAAATATTAATAGGAATCGTAGTCTTGCATAAAATATAACATATAAACCTTGCCAATACAGACGCACCAGTAATTAAAGTTGAATATGTAATTACCCTGATTTATAAGACAGGCAAAAAGTTACACTTTACTAGCTTCTATGTAAACTGTGGGTAACAGTTAAACTTTGCATTTTACGGTTTATAAAAATGGGTAATATCTTGACTACAGTTCATAAATGGTTTAGAGACCTGTAATAGTAGTAAAAATTACAACTCATTCCCTCATAGATATTCCTATTGCACTCTACCAACCACCCTGTGATAATGACCATCCTATCTATCCTCCTGTTAGATCCTACTTTATGCCCAAGACAATATTAGTAGGACGATGAATTTGTAGAGAGCTCATACTACAATAATTACAGGACATTTGGGAGAATCTGAAAGAAGTATTAAAACCCTACCTGATACATTTTTCCCTGATCAAGAACGTGGTGTAACTTAACCCCACTTAACGTGTATTTTTCACTTGTACACCATGAGAAACTTCAGAAGAACCCTGCATAGGAGAAGCATATGAACATGTGCAGGTTCTTTATGGCCCCTGTTAACCACACTTACATGTGCGGCTGAGGAGAACCGCCCGGACTGCTGTTCCCGTTGCTGTGCATGTGATCCAGGGAACCGTTCAGGTCTTCGTGGACAGCCTGCAGCAGGCCACTGGAGGCATTATTGATCAGTCCGGGGTTACTTAGCAAAGGTAAGCTGCTCTCCGCCAAGGCCGCCTAGCGAGATAAAAGGAGCGTAAACCAAGTTTTAAAATAGCCTAAGTCACTTTTACAGTGTGTTTTCTTTTAAGAAGCTCAAGGCAGGATACAGGTATTTCAGAAGAAGCATTTCCCTAGAATGCTGGCGAAAGACACTCACTCCTAACCGGCAGCAGAGGCATGAAGCATGATGCAAAATATCAACAGGAGCTCCTGCAGCAAACGTCCTCCTTCGTGTCTGGCCCTTCCACATAATGAAACGTTGTATCCCTGGCCCAGCATGCAATCTGCCAGGATAATATAAGCAGTTGCTCTGCTTTCTAAAAATGACCAGAACTTAACTCAAAATAAAGAAGTCCTGACATTTGGCTCCTCTGCATAAAAAATTATATATTATAATTAAACTTTAAAGTTTTTGCCACAAGCACCATGTTCCCCAACACTAGGATGTGAAATCATTTATGACAGCCTGGATAAATATTAATGCACAGCCACATGCATTTGCAAAAGCTTCTATCAACCCAGCGTTCGCAGGAAAACGGAGTGTTCCTGATTTTGCCACAGGGGGTCCGTCTTGCTTCTTCACATCAAAAGTAGCCGGAATTGGAACCAATACTTTCTACAGTGCCAGGTACTACAGCTTATTTGGATGAGAAACCAATGATTAAGAACAATCACAATCCCATCTAAAGGCAAAACTATGCCACAAACACACACACACACAGGAAAAAAAAAAAAAAGAAAGAAAGAAAAGAAAAAGAAAACCAAATAAGTCCATTTAAAAATAAAACAATTCTGGAAAAGCCACATTTAGTGATATTACCTGCAAACTGGCATTAAGAGCAGCTCCATAGCCTAAACTTGTAGGTATATTTTTGACTAAGGTTGGGCTTCTGGAAGAAAAGAAAAGAAAAAGATGAATTCTAAGTCAAAAGATCAAGTATTTCAATATCAATAATCTCTCTGGGGAAAAAAAAGTTAAGTTGTAGCTTGTTGTCTCAAATGACTGGTTTAAAGGGGGTGTTCGGAATGTTACAGGATAAGTTGGTAGACTTCAAATATCTAACCCTCTATGTACCATTCTATCTATCCTATTGGCCCTGGAGAACAAGGTATGACATTTTAGAGCATGGTTTGCAGGTAAAGTAGGGCATGACCTTGAGAATCCCCACACTTGCTTGGGACTGTATGAAGGTTTCACTTCCAAGAACAACCTTCAGATAAAAATTTTAAAATGTCAATATACAACACAATGACCAATTTGATGCAATCAGGAAATAATTAATGGTTAATTTCTAGAACACCATGAATTATCATAACAAATTACCACAGTTAATTAAATGACAATGTAATGGATTAACTCTTGAATGCAGAAACTAGCTCCTCCTTGACTATAGGCATCAAAATTCAAGGGCCTGTGGTGGATAAACCACATGCAAGCCATCTCCTTACACAA
>NW_022103920.1:30997223-30999405 GCF_000313985.2 Echinops telfairi
TGGATTGCTATAGTTTTCCCTCAGAGATCAAAGGATCTCATTGAATTGAGGTGATAATATGGGCTATCCTGACAACACATCTCTCAATGTCTCTAATGGGGAGCGCTCTCTCTCCTGAACAACTATTCAGAACAATTCATCATGAGGTGCTTAGGGAATCGTCCCTGTCCGCATTTACCAGGAATAAAACAATTATCACTCCATAAATCATGGCTCGGGAATGACTCTTGCACAGTTGCTTCAGTACCGTTTCTTCTCCCAAAGTAAAAGTGCTCTACCGAGCATTCAGAGCCTACCTGATGACATGGGAATGTTGTATTTGTCTGAATGTCGCCTTCGTATGGCTCCCACATTGGGCACACTGGCTGGGGTGATTACTGAGGGTCCCTGGGTAATCGGGGTGACTGGGGCCGTTGGTGTGGTAGGGGTTTGAGGTAAGCTCTGTGGGGAGGTCTCCAACATGTTCTTCGACATGGTGACACTAGACACCAGATTTAGCTGCAAAGGCCCAAGAGAAGGGCAGGAAAAAGGTAGAGACAAGAGAAAAAGTCTTTAAAAGGGTTGACAAATGAGAGTGGATTCACTTCTACAGCTGTGTTGCCACTAATAAGCTGCAAAAGGAAGCAGCCAATCTCAACTAATTACAGGATGAAATTGTATCATAAGAACTCTAATTAGAGGATGCTGTTAGAGGTTATCTACTAATCTGCTGCAATGTTACTTAGGACTAACTCCTTCTCGTTCTAGCCGGCTTCCCCGAAAGTCTAGTTCCTTAAATAACAGCCAGTTGCTGGCTACTGACTGCCCTGTTGCTAAACAACTCTAGCCCACAGCGAAGCAAGCACTGCAGCCCGAATGATGGATGTGGGGTTCTCAACCAACAGAACTTCAAGGAAGTTGCTATCCTGTTGCTGCCAGATTTTTTCTTCTTCTTCTTTTCCCCATAGTCCCAAATCTCAGCTAAGAGGCTCCAGCCAGCTGGAAAATTTTACACTGACCTTTACTCTCCTTGCTAATTTGGTGGAATGGTAATGACATTACTACATATTCAAACAAAATTGTCTTAATTGCAAATTAGCCGGAGGAGGCTGAAAATTTTCAAATTAAATCTGATTGGAGATGAAGAGAGGGAAATGGAATTTCCTCACTAACAATCATTTGTGGCATGTGTTAACAAATATAATGAAATGCCAAGTTTGCCAATTCCTCTGGAAGTATCATTTTCAATTTATGATTACAGTGTCACTTAATGCTGATGGACCCTGGAAAGTGGGTGTCAGGGTGGAAAAAAAGGGGGGGGGAGGCAAGGTGAGAATGGCTGCAAGCTCTTTCACAGTGTGTCCTTCATGACTCCCTTCAGGAAGGCCCCATCTTCATTATCCCCAAACTCCTATCACCTCTGTCATATTTACCACACATCTTTTGTTATAAATAGCATCCAATTAGCAAAATTTTTATGCAGGGCAGCACATAAAAAGATTTCTACTGTATATTTAAATGATATTCATAGGAGGTAATCTATGGTCCTTTTCATTTTATACAGTAATCTATACAACCAAGCAAGAAAACGAATTTTAATTGTCCCCCACTCCTCTATCAAGTGACTGCTGAGGGGCGAAGGAGAGAATATTCGGCTTTTGTATATACTTTAGTAACACCTGCCTTTTCAAATCCCAAATACACTTCTTAAGATAAACCTTTTTTTAATGGGGAGAAAATGATGTGTACAGCATTGATTGATCTTTCTTTGTGGATTTGTTTTACACATTTAGTCAGTAGAGAGATTTGTTAGGGAAACAAAAATTAACATATGCCAGCTAATTGTTCTTCTTTCTTGGGCAGCAGCCAGAAGCAGCACATTAGCAGTCTAATAATAACGACTGGCACCCTGAAGGCATCCCCAAGTGCATCTGTTCCCAATAAACCACAAACTGTTATTCTGTTCCTACTCGAAGCCAGCAGACTGGGCTGGGAATTCTTTGTTACGTACATAAATAAAAGCTGAGATAATGCTACTAAATGCTGCATTTAATACATTTACAGAGCCACTGATGTAGGTTCCCTTGGCTGTGCAGAAGGACCTCGGCAGAGTCTGAGAGCTGCAGGAGGAGCCGCACGTCCCTGTGTGCGCGCTCTTGCAAGCGATGGTGGCCTCCATGGATGGCCTCTAACAACAATAACT
>NW_022103920.1:30999505-31004505 GCF_000313985.2 Echinops telfairi
CCCACACCAGAGTGTGTCATGAATGGCGATATATTTAGACCATAGCATCAGCATTACATATCTGAATGCTCAAATGATGAAAGGAAGGCACAACAACACTTCCTAAACTTCAAAACAAAGCCCAATAAATCCAAAACATGAGCCACTCTCAGCTGACTGGTTGCTCCCTCTTCAAAAGCAGAATAAAATGGCACATTCGGAATTAGGCAACAACGTGGGGGGGTGGGGGGTCAACAACATGCCCATCTGGATGCATCTTTCTCAGGACTCCATGCTCCTGGCAAACAGCATTCAAAGTTAGCATAACAGGAGAAAGACATCTTTTTTTTTTTTTTTGAACTAGGCAAACTACTCATGTTTACAATGTTACGGTAACTTAGTCCGCCGTCCTGCAATAATAAGCATACCATGTTTGTAGGCGTGCAAACTGATAAAATAGAATTTATTATGAACTAAAGGGAAGCGTGTAAAAGCCAGGATGAGCACTTAGCCACCTCAGCTCATCTGAATATAGTCAAGGTTGGGTGAAACTCATTATTCAGGACTCGCAGCCTTGATAACTTTGATTTTCATCCATCCATAGCATGGCCAAAAGGTACCATTTAATGAAGTACCATTCAGAGAGTAAATGGGGTCATATAATAGACAGTGCGGTTGCACCTTGTGTTCATGTACTGATAGCTGTTAAGGGTGCAGTGATGAACCAACAGAGCTCATTTCTCCTTGGTAATAAATTCATGCTATTAATATTTATCAAATGTGTGGGCCGTCTCAACTGAGCCACGGCACATGAGACCATAAATCTCTACTATCATATCAATTTTGAAGCTTCTTTGTACAGTGTATAAATTTTAGGGTCTTTTTTGGGGAGGGTGTGGGCATTGGCCACCCTTCTCTCATACCAACGGGAGGCCAGGAGTGCAGCTCCCCCACTTCAGCTATCGTTAGATCCAAAGGGAACTTTAAACTGTGGTTTCATTTTAAATCGCTCATCTAAGATTCTGTATTAATTGCCCACCATCAAACGCAATTAGCAATTCTTTCATGTGTGGTTTATGTAATGTAATACTTCAATTACATTATTCATTCAGGTTCTGTTTTGGATTATAGGCTGAAAATTCTTTATTAGTGTAGATGTAACCATGCTGCTGGAGTTTTAAAAAATTTACTGATTGAATAATTAATTGGAAAAGAACAAGCGGCAGATTCCTGATGGATTTATGAGACAATTATTCTCTCTTGTGATTATCTACATTATACTATAGAAGCAGTGAGAGAAAAATATCTTATTGAAAAGATAGTCATAAACATGGGATCGAAATGATCTCAGAATTGAAGAAAAAAAAATTCAACATGTGAGAGTTAAAAAATGTTGCACGTCAGATTCAGTACACGTCTCCTTTCTCCCTATTAAAAATCTGTTTAGCGCACCCTGCATTTAAATGTAATACAAAGGAAAAGCCTTACTGTCTTAGCAGAAATGTTGCACAGTTAAATAGAGTCCTAGAGCTGAAAAGGATCACTTTGAAAATATACTAATTGATCAGTGATGTCAGAAACACTAGGACAAAAATCAGATATGAATATCTTCCCATGCTTGAAAATGATAATTTGTTTTCTACCTAAAAATAAAAAAAACAAACAAAAATCAGAGCAAGAGGCACAGCCTGC
The DNA here is from genome assembly GCF_000313985.2 of Echinops telfairi. Lineage (NCBI taxonomy): Eukaryota > Metazoa > Chordata > Mammalia > Afrosoricida > Tenrecidae > Echinops > Echinops telfairi. Next base: position 31,001,177 of record NW_022103920.1, read on the forward strand.
AATTACTCAACACCAGGCGACTCAGAGGTCTTATTAAAAAGTGTCCCACACACTTTTATTAAACTAGACCTACCCGTTGATTTCTAAAAGTTTCTGTGCAAACATTAACTGAGTGAGATCAGAGGTACATTCATTTGTTATAATCTGTGTATCTGAGACCATTTTCAGCTTGAGCTTAAATCTCATATGCTTTTGAGGGAAACTACCATTTTTATTTTCCATAATCACCCATTCCCCTCTGTGATCAGCTCTCTACATTGACATTTTATGAGTAATATATACTATACCACATATCAGCATATGAAAAACATCTTAACGGCAGACAACCAAAGGAATATGACAAAATTGGTTATAAAATATTGCAACATTTTTGACAAAATATACCCCAAACAGCGATTTCTATGTATCATATGATTGATTTCAGTCCTCCTTGGCATACCACGCACCTTTCTATTTGTGATTTCTACTGTGTCTGCCTTTCTGGTTGCACAGAGTGGGCTTCCTTTTAATATCTGTAAACCTATCACCGAAAGATATTCTCTCTGGCTTCAGCCCCAAGGCGGTGATTTCTGCACTGATAGGTGTACTTTGTTTAGTGTCACCCGTGGTGTAGATTGGATAGATTTTGTAAAAGATAGCATTACTTTAAAAGAAACATACAATTTGAGGAGCGATTACATTTTACTTTCATTTTATTGCCATATTTTTCATCACACTCATTGTTTTCTAACTGTCACTAAATTGTTCCTTCTCTTAGTCTGTTACATCGGCAGACCTATTTACTGTTTATAAAAGCAATATGCACTTACAGGTTTGGGAGATGGTTTGGGCTCTGAGGGTCGCATGTGCAAGTGGGTCATCATTGCTTGAAGACGCTCGCGTTCTTTAGAAAGCTGTTAAGAAAGAGTGAGCTCAGAAGCGTTTTCGAAATGACTGATATAGCTATTTTACTGCAGTGATACATCTTATCACCGAGCTTATCTCAGAGTAATGAGGCCTGCATATCGAAGTCCAGGCCAGTGGGAACTTCCCTGGGAGAAAAGCAACTTTCGTGATGGACGGGGGTGCGGCTGGAAACTTTTATGGTGTTCCTTATGTTAAAGGGTCAGAGAAAACAAATAACACTTCATCTTTTTGTCAATAAGAGAATTGAGGTCACCATTGCCCAGACAGGAACAAGTTACTGAGACCATAAATTAGAAGGCCCACGGTGTCTCTTTAAAGTCCTGTGGACACTGTTAGCAGTGGACCGGTGCCAACAGCTGTGAAGGGGTGAAGGGTTCTCAAAGCGAAGTGCCTGCCAGGATTGTCTACACACTTCATGCTTCCCCACCGAGGTCCAGTTAGTGCCCCCTGCAATCTGCCATCATCAATCTAATTCAGTAGAGTGACAGAGACCAGGCAGTGTGAAACGGTGAACTCTGCCACGGGCTCCACATCCACACTTGCACTGGGTCTCATTACGACTGACGGACCTTACTTTTCCATCAGGCAGACACGGCAGACAAAAAAAGGAGAAGAAGAAGAAAAAAAGAGGCCTAATTGGTCACACTGCAGACTGCATCATCAGCTGAACGCCCGCCCTCCCTCCCTCCCGCATTAGCCTACCTTTGATAAATGGTAAACAGATTGTCGACGAAGAGCGTTTTCCACTAGCAAAGGGATGATGCTTTCTAGCTGTGCTTTGATTATGTTACAGGTGAAAACATTTCTAGTTGCTTCCAGGGGAAACATAAGGCCTGGCATGACAAATTTAAAATGTGGCAAACTGTGAAGAAAATGCCACTGAATGCTTACCATCAACATCTTACTTTGAGAAAAACAGAAGCTTTAAAAAGGTAGTACAAATCATATGAAAAGAGTGATACTTTGAATGCTATAAATGCTTTTGCATTCATTTTATGAATTCCCGTTGTTTGGGGCCAAATTCCTTTGGAGATGTTTACAGAACTGTTCCTGGAAAAAAATCTAATCGGCAGCGTTTGATATCTCACTTTCATTACTATCTGTGACCCTACAACTTGGCATTAATCCAATTAAAAGACAAGCATTAGGAATCCTTGCAAGTTCCATTTTAATTAAACATATATACACTGGAAGCAGAAAGGGAAAAGTTTTGTTTTGTTCTTATTTTTCCCCAGGGTGTTATGTTACAAGCAAGTAATGCATTATACAGATTGGCCTTTTCCTATACTACCAAGCCTCATGGGAAAAATCAAGATCAGTTCATGTAAAAACTGTCTCTTTCATCCAATCATATCTAATTGGTCTATCCTATGTTGGGAAAACTTGGACTGGGCTGCTTGGAAAACTAAATCTATAAGATGTCGAATAAAGGTCCCATAAATCTAAATGATACGTGTATTCACCTATAGTAGCCCAATTCAGAGTTGTCAATTATCACCCTGGCTAAAAGCAATCTAAAATTTCCATGAGTCATTTTGTTACTGAGACAATGAAGCAGGTTAAAAGGCCCAGAGTCTGCCTAGTACTAAATTGAACCCACCAGAAACCTCGGAGTCCATTCAGGGAGTATTTGACAAACCTGTATTTCTAACTGCTGAACCACCTGCATTTGCACTCGACACTGGGCAGTGCTTCTGTCGTCCAACGCATGCTCATTGTTAAGGTGCCTGAAACGAAACCCAAGCACACAGGAGAATGCTAAGCAACGCTTCTCAATGGCACGAGGCCCACTTAAGCAGCACAACACTCAAGTCATACGGACTTCTTCGAAACAGAGAAAGAAGAGAAGCAGGGATGCCTGACACCAGGTGAGTAACATTAGATATGCTGACACATGTATTGAAGATCATTTATGTAATATAATCAGAAGCTTCCAGTGACAAAATGTGTCATTGTCTCTAAGCATATCGGTTATACCCCAACATATTTTCCCCAACCATTTACAGAGTCATAGTGAAATCACTAGATCTATTTCATACATGCATGTCATTTTTTTAAAAGGACACCATATAAACATGTAAACCAAAAGTAAATCTGAAAAGAAGAAAGGCAATTCTTGATTCCATTTCTGTTAAAACAGTCTGTGGTCCCTGTGATGTTATTTAGTGAGGGATATCTAATTTCAACAGCATGGGGTGTAAATTATGTAGAGATGGCCAGCTATCATCCGATAGAGGCACCAACACCCCTGAAGAATGACCACTTGAGGTTCCTAACAAGTAAATTGCACCGAAGATTTTGGAAATCAAAACCTAAAGATCTTTTGTATTCAAATGTTCTAGTTTGTGAAAAAAGGTTATACAACATGATAACAGATCAAAATTCTAATTATTTTTTGTCTACTATGATTATACAGAGATGCC
>NW_022103920.1:31009505-31032111 GCF_000313985.2 Echinops telfairi
AAAGTTGTCAGAAAAGTGGTTAGCTTCTGTTAAGAGCTATTCTACAGTAAAGTTGGGGGGGGGGGGCGTTTCCCAAACACATTGTTCGCCACAATGTCTTTCTCCATCCTGTATTGCTCAGTGTTCACGTCTGCTGTTAGAATCATCCGTGGCTACTTCGTTCTCATTTGTTTCCCCAACTCAATACAAAATGCTTCAATTGGATATTAAATATACATATGCAAGGACACATTATCATAAACTACATAAGAAACTCTTTTATCTGTTGCCTTTTCAATTGGTGCTAGGTGAAAATGGGGGTAATTTTATATATTCACCATATATACTAGAGTATAAGCTGACCCGAATATCACCCAGGGCACCTAATTGTACCACAAAAACTGCATTAAAAGTGTGCTGAAAAAGTCAGCTTATATACGAGTATATGTGGTATTTTAGGGTGTCCTAGGAGAAAAGACAGTTGGGACTCGTGTTCTGCCTTCCTTGGTTACTTAACATGCGTAGGCTAAATAAACCAAAATGGAACATACAGCTTTCCAGCAAATCAGTAGATATGATAGCTGATACCAAATTAAAGCTGGTGTCCTCAGTGCAATTTCTAGTCTATCTTAGAAATAAAAATGTCATGATAATATTTTCTCATAAATATTTATAATAAATCATGGCTATGGCCAAACTTAAAAAACAAACTCATTGCTATTAAGTTGATTCTGTTTCATAGCGAGCCACTGAGCTGCTGGTGATTTAGAACTGCTGACCATGAGGCCAACAGCATAGTGCATAACCAAGAACACCAAATGGATAAACAAGGAAACTAGGAGTTAAAACTTCTCAGAGCTTTCTGACTTGCCTTTGTTTGTTCTTCGCAATTCTGAATTCTCGCTGTTACAAAACTAAAGCAAACGGTCCTTTCAAAGGACATTTCTGTACATGGCGGTCATGTGTTTATTGACCTTTTCACATGGACACTTGAAAAAAACAACAACAATGTTTTCCCCCTGAGTAATTGAAGTGGATTCATTTAATAAAACACAGCATTTTCAAATTTTACACATATTTTTAAGAAAAAGATAACACCAGTATGAAAAAAAGTCTGATTAATATTTCATTTCAGTGCAGTATACTGGCACCAGCTCGGTGAACAGAATTTATCACAGATCTTCGCATTACAGAGTTTCAAGCATTCCATAACAAAAGTGGACAAAGACAAAGGCCTAAGATCTGTCATTAGTTCTGTCAGCCCTTTAAAGGTAATGGGTTGGAAAAATGGTCAGTCTTTGGAATCAAGTTGATATTTAATTGAAAGGAAATGCTTTTTTAATTATAAATTCTCCTGTTTTTAAAAAACACTAGCAGGGAAATGAAAAAAAGACTTATGGAGGGTAAAATGAGGACTCATACTTGTGTGTTTGTGGGTAACAAAAAAAATGTGCAGTTACTTGAAATACATAAAACTCTTTCTCATATGCTATCACGGAAATCACATTGAAGAAAATATACATCTGTTTTCTTAAAGATAATTTTTAGAAATTTCAGAATCAACAACTTGAAGGAATAAAATGTACAATAGCAGAGATAATTCTATGGCTAATATTGCCACACTTAAGACATGGTAGCAAGCGTTTTCTAAATACACACAGCATAGAAAGGAATATAATCTATCAGTAGGACTATATTTAAACATCCATAAACTTTGCTATTATTAGAACTGATAGGCATATAGGGTCATTGTGATTAGAAATGAACTTGACCGCAGTCGATCTGGTTTGGTCTCGGTTGATACTTCATCATTGTTTTAACACCTATTTTTCTTGCAGAAACTATAATGGTTACCTAACATTTTAAATACTGAATTTACTTAGACTACTATCGTCAATTTATTCATAACAAAACGGCAGCTTCCCGCTGTTTGGGTATAATAAGAAATGTACATATGTTCATTTCAGACTACTCCCAAAGAGCTGTAGTGTTCATATGAAGCAAGTTTGCTCTTAATTGGTCAGAGAGGAGAAAGGGTTAAAATCCCTGTGAAACTCTTGCTGTAATCCCGGGATAAAGTTATGATGATGCCAAGTGCTTGTGTCTTGTTGAGGTGCTTTGGCTCCATACCCTGTCGTCTACCATTTGTAAACACATCTTTCTGATGTTTCTGCCAACATGCTGGCAACAAAGCAGTGCAATTTCAAATGAGCTAATTAACTTAATTGTTGATGAAGCATGAAGCAGTTCATTCACCCTGTTAGCTGCACCATGACAACACAGGAGCGGCAGTCTGTGGAGTGAGCCATCTCCATAAACCTATCTGTAGCCCTCTGTTTAGATCTCTGGTATACCAGAATTGTGCATGGACGATGTTTCATCAGTCATGTCCTCATTTGAAAAAGCACGCTTATGGATTGAAATGGTAATATTGAATGCTCACTGAAATATTGAAATATTGAAAATCACAAAAATAAGCAGAAACCAAGTTGTGATTTTTTGCTAAATAAACTATGCAATGTTTTACACAAATACTATTTCTTTATGATTCCTCAGGGTCATGAATCTATACGATTTGGCTAACACTGGCAATATTTGGCTAATATTTGGCTAGAACATTCTACATGAATGAAATATATTTATTTTTTAAATATTAGCCACTATTGACTTGCATTTTTCCTATTCTGTTGTTAAATATATATTAAAAATGGGTATATGAAGCTTCATTAAGGAATAATTGTCCTTCTGAGAGGATTTCAAAAGTTCATGAAAAGAGTGGATGAAGAGATCATGGATTTTGTGCAAACTTTTTGAAGCCTCCTTGAATTTATTGATATTCAGGGACTATAATTGTTGAAAATTCCAATCGACTGCCATTGGGTAGATTCTTGACTGATGTCAAACCTACACAACAGAGTGGAACAGCTCAATAGAATTTCCAATTCTGCACATCTTTATGGAAGCCAACTGCCACATCTTTTTTCCACAGAGCTGGTGGGCTCAACCTGCTAACCTTTCAGCTAGCAGCCAATGCTTAACCACCTTCTGTTTAACCTAAGTTATACAATTTGCAATAAAAAAACAAAAACATGTGAACTACACGACGCCACATAGATGGGAAGCTCCTGGATTACAAATAAATTCTGTTTCCTGTCTAATCTGGAATCAGAGCAGTTAGTTACAGTTTGTATCTAGTGCCAGTCTGATTTTCGTCATTGTGTATAATGTATAGTGTACCTTCCTATGCATAAAAACATTAAAGAATCACTTCTCGATACCCGCAAACATTTTAAACACAGTAGGACAGCAATACTGGTAATAATACTTTGATGCATGTCATAAAGTAGTGTCGGGTACAGCGTAAGTGCTTCAAAGTTTTAATATAAAAGACTTTACAGCATTAGTTGGTAACTATGGGCTGTAGATAAATTGGAGGTTAGTAACTTGTGCCCAGCTTGCTTTCGTCTGTATGTCTGATATATAGTTCAGGTTTTAAATGATTGTGGCAAACTGAATGAACAGATAATGGACTATTTCCACAAACTCTTTGGAAACCACCATATATATAAATATTACCTGAAATTTTTATAAGAAATATTTGCAGTTGAACATATCTTATAAACATGTCTCCCAATGATTAATGACACTATTATAGTGGCTAATAATTTTCATCCACTCAAATATCCTTATTGAATGATCTGTAAAATACTTTCAAGAACAGAGGAAGATGAAGAGTTCTCTTTGGAAGCCCAACTTCGCTCATCTACTTGTTGAAGGCACAATGACAGCCCATAGGAGGTTTCAGGGTGGACTTGTTTCTCCTTCTCCGTCTCGTCCACTTACAACAGCATGCCCAAGATTCTCATGCATCCCTGCCCCCCGACCCTCAAAAAAGTCAAAAACCTACTTTAAAAACTGTCCAAAGTCTTCACAAATGCTTTCACAGCCTGGCCATTTGCAGACGCCATGGCCATAGAGCGTGTGAGACGCTCCGGGCTCCTCATGTGATGAGCTGCAGCGAAAGAGCGGGACGTCAGATTCATCTCCCAAACCTGTAATCGTTGCAGGCTGCTAGCGCCTGTCAGGTTACGATCAGTGACAAACAGGTCAAAACAGGTCAATTCCGCTCAGAGCAGTCAGAAAAATTTAATTGTTCTATTGAATAGTTCAACTGCCAAGGCTAGATGATGTTCCAATTAGAGGAGAAATAGAGCCAAAGATGACTGTTAATAAAGGATGAAAAACGAAGAAGACTGTATAATAGCATATGCTAATCCTGCCATATGACCTTAATGTAACATTTTACCTCTAAATAAAACATATATGTTCTTATGTGGTCAAGTGGAAAAATAAAATGTATTTTAAGGAAAACGATAGACTGGTCACAGCCAGAGTTCTGGAATGTTCTTTTTAAAGAAGATACGGACCTTCAGGATCATTTAAATTGTTAAAAAGTATGCGTGGACCATACAGTTCTGTGCAAGTTGAATGGAAAATGCCACCCTGGCGCAGTATTCATTGGCTGCATCCTTACACGGTTATCAAAGATTTCTGGTGGTGAGTATTATATTGGATAGAGTGATGCTAGAGAAATCAACCATCTTCTGAATTACATAATCGTCAACGCAATCTCAACGTAAACAGCAGCATGAACCCACTGAAAGGCACTCCCTTTCATGACAATGGCACCGAACGAGAAAGTTTCCATGATACTCTCATAAAGGCCAAATTACAGCAGTCTATTTTAAAGTATGCTGAAATTAAATAGGTTTCTTTGAAAAATTATTTGTTTATGAGAAGGCTTTGTAACAGCTAGGAAGACAGAGCGTTCATGTTACATAACACTGCCAATCCCCTAGACTGACATAGGAAGTTAAGAGCTTTGTATAATATGAGGCTGAGCTATGTGTTAACAAATTTTATATTAATATTTTATCTCTTCAGAAATATATTTTTCATGCTGGGCGATATTAGGACTTACACAGTTTATTTAAATTGTCTTAAAAGATTTGATTACGTAGTGACAAACCTGATAAACACCATGAAATGGACAAAAACTCACTGGTCACTTTTGACAGAGGCTGATTTTACACAACTAAATAAAACGCTACGCTGAAAACTTATCTAACCTAATCTACTCCATGTTAACAATTGATCAAAATGTATTTCTTTATGAATTTGGGGTCAAATTGATTTCAATAGTTACCACTATAAGTTTATTGTCATAAATTTACAAATCTCATCATGCGGCAACAATCAAGCACTGCAGCTCTTATGTCTCCAGTTTATTATGTCTGTTTATACATGTAGATATAGACATGTAGATATAAATACAGCTACATATGCACATATGTACATATACACGTATCCGTTCTCTGATTTCTAAGCATATATTTGAAATGAGGAGCCCTGGTTGTGCTGCCAGGTAAGTCTTTGGGGGCTAACTACAAGGTCAAGGTTTCAAATCCACCAGCCACGCCAAGGGAGAATCAGGAGGCTCTGAGCTCAGGTGAAGACTTAACAGCTTTGAAAACCTTATGCAGGGTAGCTAGGAGTCGAAATCAATTTGAAGGCAGTGAGTTTCGTCTTCTTTTGTTAAAATTTGAGGCATTGATTACGTGAACATGATCCATTTTCAAATAGATGCCATTAAAAGACTGACTCTTGGCTTGAGCAATGGTAAACTGTTCTCCTAATAGTAAGATCAATCATAATAGCATAGTCGTTCAAAATATATTTACACAATCAGCCCAATTGCACTGGTTAAAAAGTAAATTTCTTTAGGCAAACTCCCTAACTGTACACATTAAATGGCTATCATTTCAACTTTATTTTATAATAAAAAAGAGCATATAAGCTAAAGGTTATTTGATTTGTAGTTTTTACATATTTCCCCACTGCATATATGTACCACCACCCCCATTTTTTAAATCCATGATTTAAGTAAAATTTGGTTATAGGTTGATTGATACAGCATAAGCGTTATGCGGTTTACCTGTCTCGTCTTGCATTTAGAACTGAAGACTGTCCATTCACTATCGAATGATGCGTTATTGGTGGCGAAGCTTTGGAAGTGGTGGAGGAGGTAGTCGAGGAGGAATTGTTAGTAGTGAGGTCCAGCCCTCCGTGTTTACTGCCACTGTCTTCCACACTGTGGACTCCAGCCACTTCTTTCCACAGCTGTTGGATCTCAGCCGGACTTAGACCAGCTGCGAAACGAAAGAAAAACCAACGAATCTAAAACAACACAGTTTATACAACAGGTACAATCCTATTAGTTGATGGATGCTAACAAAATAACAATACCAGGATCATGAACAGATGATATAATGATTTTGAGTCCATTAGTATTAAAGATTTTCCTTTCTAAGGAAAATATTAATGTATTTTTCATGAAGAGTTACATAGCAATTTAGATTCCCATTCACCAATTTTTACCAAAAATAGTTCTGGGACACAGATAACCTTTTTACAAGGTGTGTTCATTCTCATTTCCATTCTAATTGTTCTAGAGCCAATACTCGAGCTTCCCGGACCACTGGCACGCTCACCTTTGTGTTAAGCTAACTGTCGACCATTGGTCGCATACAGGTGATTTTATGGAAGCGCCGTAGTTAGGGGTTAGTTATTATTTTGTGAGCCCATTGCTTATTTAGCGACCAAGCAACCTCAGTGCTTCGTCTGGTTCAAGGTATGAGGTGTATCTACCTTAGTTCAGAATAACAGGTTAAAAAACAAGGGGTCTTGTCTAATTTGCTTATTTACATTCTTGAATCAGGTAAATTTTCAGAATTTGAATTGGAGAATTATTAGAAAATATTAGCTGTCATATTCTATTATCAATCATAAAATGAAGGGTTAGGTATTATTCACTTAATTGATCCATATAAGAATCATATTGAATTACACAGGGACCCCAAATTTGACTTAATTATTCAATCTGATTCTGAGAGCAAAATAGATAATTACCAGATCCATTTTTACCCGTGAGTCAAATTTTACTCTTTTTCTTGACATTTTCACTTTGGGTCCTTTTTAACAATTATTTTGCTTGACAATATTTCTGAAATCAAATTTTCTTTCAGTTCTTTCAAAGATCTGTAAGAGCCCCCAATAAAATAAAATAAAAATATACTAACATGAAGTAAAGGCTATTAAGAAAAGCTGAATAGCTTAATTTTCAAATATTAATTGCTGGATTTTTTTCTTCCATTATCCCTTAATAGTTTCCTAATCCTATTCCTAAACTAGTTGTCTTTAGCAAACAAATTGCTTAGTCAAAAGGAAAGCTATGTCTCTTAGATATAAGCAAACATCTTATGGGATTTTATTTCTGAGTTGGATGAATTGAAATCCTAGTCTTATTGGGCAGCCTAGTCAATTGGCATTAGATCGATCATAAAGTTATGTTCCATATAACCTGATCAAATGGGAATGGAGGAGCGTGGAAAAAAAGCTAAAGTTCATAAATTATTGTTTACAGTATTTACAAAATAGTGCTTATGGACTAAGTATTATGCCTTCATCTATTCTTTCTGTGGTATAGTGGGCTATGAGTTTGGCTGCTAGCCTTGAGGTCAGCAGTTTGAAACCACTAGACGGTACATGGAAGAAAGATGAGTTCTCCTACTCCTGGCAACATGTTAGTCTGGAAAACCCACACTTACAGCTCTACCTGGTATTTCAGGGTTGCTATGAGATGGAATCAACTTGATAGCAGTGAGTATAATCCTAGGGAATTGGTACTTTTATCTCACCCATTATTGGGTGAGCAAACAACAGGAGAGAGAGAAGTTCAATAACAAACATGTCCTGGTCACATAGTTTATACAAGATAAACACACCACCTCATGCCACAGCATTAGAAGAATCCCCACTGATCCGCATATGTAAGTAAATGAAAAAACAAGCAAATTATTCATAGTTGTAATAAAAAAACTGAATTTGCTACTATGCCTATCGCCATTTCATAGAGATAGTTGCTTTGAAGTCTCTCATTTTAGTGATTTGATGTCCTCAAGATTTTAAGTCAGACACAGCCTGGATCTAAAGAAAAAGCAGGAAAATTGAGGTTTCCAAAGTTAGGGAAAACTTTTTTTTTCCTGTCTCATAGAAATATGTGAGTGGCTTAGGTATTGTCTCTGTTACATAGGAACTAATTTGTATGTTGTTACTGCTACAGTTCAGTGTCATGGGTCAGTTTCAATTCATAGCCACCCTACTTGCAAAAGAACTAAACATTGCCTGGTCCTGCACCATCCTCACAGTCATGGCTATGGTGTAGCCCACGGTTGGAGCCACTGTGTCTATCTGTCAGTTGATCTCATTGAAGGTCTTCACTGCCCCTCTACTTTATCAACAATGATGGCCTTCTCTAGGAACCAGTCCCTCCTAGTAACATGTCCAAACTATGTAAGATGAAGTCTTTGGATCCTTGCTTATAAAGACCAATTGACTGTACTTCTTGCAAACCAGATTTGTTCAATCTCTGGAAGTCAATATTCTTTACTGATATAGTTAGTTTATTGTGCTAACCTGGCCAATAAACACATGTGGGGTTAATTGAAGGGTGGAGCGATAAATGGCTCGGTGAGCCTTGCCTTTCTAGTTCTCGGGTCTCTTGCTTTCTGATGGTCGGACCAAGGTGCAGCTGCCTTAGCCAGTTCCCTGCTTCAGCTGGCAAGGCTCACTGCCTGCAAAACATCCCTGAGGAGAAGCCGTATGGACCTACCCCAATGAAGCCCTGGGTGCTGGAGTAGCCATGTGGAGAACCCTGCCAGTGCTGAGATGCTTACACGTTCACTGATTCGGCTTTCCTCCTGAAGTCGGCATCATTACGTGTGTTTTGTGAGATGGAGGAGGACTTTGTGGGTTGGTGTCGGACATATGGGCTCATGTTGGACTTGTGGGCTTGGGCGGCACTGGGTTGGGATGTTTTCTTGATGTGCACTTACCCTTTATATAAAACTTTCTCTTATACATCTGAGTTTCTGTGGATTTGTTTCTCTAAAGTACCCAAACTAATACATTCAAAATTCAAGGGCATCGGTGCTTCTTCAGTTTTCGTTAACCAGTGCCCAGCTTCTCATGTATATAAGGAGACTGAAAAGACCAGGGCTTTGCTGGACGCCCTGAGAATTTGCCTTTCTACTGTAGAAGTCAGAACCAACTTGATGGCATCTCACAACAACAAACTCCTCGGGTACACTTATCACAACCAACATTTTAACAAGATCTCCCGGCGATTCTTCTATAGACGATGATAAGGATGCCCGAAGTAGAGATGGGAATCCTCAGCAGAGGGTCGAACCAGAATGAATGAGTTCAAAGCCCTATGAAATACCATGGCTTAGGTCAGTGCCCTTAGGTGTCAGAATGACGTCTTTGATTTTTAATACCTTTAAGAGATCTTTAGTAGCAGATTTAACCAATACCATAACGCATTTGATTTCTTGACTGCCGCATTCATGGGCATTCTCTTGTGGATTCAAGTAATATGAAATCTTGGCAATTTCCATCTTTTTCCTGTGTATTGTGCTCTTGCTAATTCCATTGTGCGGGTCTGTCCAATTAGCACTGAGGTGTCATCCAGGCTGTTGTCTGGGCTCTTCATCGGTAACTCTTGCAGGTGACGATTTTACATTAGGATCACTAATTACTGCTTTCATTCTAACTTTCACCTAGAATCCTGAAACCCTTTTCTGACTCTCTTTTCGATGACCTATCTGTATAAACTTTGTTCTATCAGCAAAACTCCATCAGCGAATCCTTTTGTATGACACTGTTAACACAACTTACACTTCAGGCCATTCACCCTCTCACTTGCTGCTTCTTTCCACTGTCCATTCCTGCTTGAACCACTGCTCTACATTCCTATCTCCTGACGCCCCCTTGCTTTCATGTAATGTACTGTCCATAGGATAGCCAACATTGATCTCTTTACATGTAAATTAAGTCATGTCACTTACCAAGGAAAGTCTCCAATGGCTTTATAGAAGGACACTTGGGAGGGAAAAAAGAAAAAGAGAACCAAAGCAAATTTGCTGTGACTTACAAAGTGATGCCCCGATGGGCTGGCTCGTGCCTTTCTGATCTCATCTTCTATCGCTTTTCATTCTGCGATTCTAGCCTCCTGCTGCTACTTCTCAGATAACCAGGCATTTCTTCCCAGTCCAGTTTTTGTTTCGGCTGTTCTGACAACATGAGCCTGTCTTGTTGCTGCTCTGTGGAGAGCGCCTTCCTCCTTCCCTAAGGCAATTCAATAGTCACTCCTTCCAGAGGGAGCCTTTTAGCACCCTGCAACTATCCTCCGCCTGTGGGCCCTCATCCCCTCTCTGTTCATCTTTACTTTCCTTGTCAGCATTCACCAGTTTCCAAAGCCATCGGATGACTTGTTGGAAGTAGTGTCCCTACACTACAATTTAAGTTTCTACAACTAGGGATGTTTCCTTTGTGGGGGTACTCTGTGTCTTGAACAGTTCCTGGTTTGTGCTCATAAATATCTGTTGATTACAGGGATCATAACGGGTCCATACAATTCGGTGGCTAGCAGCTCATCGCATAGCCCATGACACAATTCTGATCCATATAATTATTGAGCATCTGGTTTCCCACGTAAAAATATCTAAGGCTCTTTAAAACAACAAGGCCAAAAAGCAGGGGATTCTTGGCGACCCTTAGGTGATAGGTGCCAGAGTAGAACTATGCTCCATCTAGTTTGTACTGGTGGATTTTTGGGGGTGCAGTGGGTGGGGAACACATGTCCAAGACTCTCCTCCAAGGAGCTTCTAAGTGAATGTGAACTCCTAACATTTCAGGTAGCAGCTGCCAGTGCTCAGCTACCGACGAAGGTCTCCACGGTGCTTACAGGACATACCGTTTATGCCCGCTGCTACGGTAGGAGATTATTGCTTGAAGAACTATTTTGAAGGCTATTGTTTTGAAGAACTATATAAAAATGTGACAAGTAAGTAACTTACTCACTAACCAAATAGTGACTCTTATTTCCAATAAGGAAATGGCTTTTAAATATTCTAGCTAAAGGAGAGATAATAAATGATGTTGCAAGGGTCGTGTCCAGAAGTGTCTGCATATTTGAATTACTGGGGGCCATTGTTAAACTCTCCAAAGCCAGGCTATCCTCCAGATCCATTCAATCATCATTGCTAAGGGTGGGAGTCTGGGATGGGTGGCTTTCGGAGCTCCACAAGTGATGCCAATGCGCAGACAATTCTTGGGGCCAGTACTTAAAGGAGAAGACCATCTGCTCTTAGGACAAATGTTTCACATCTGAAAATTATTTACCTCTTTTCCCCAATAAAAAAACTACATATGATTCTAACACAAAAAGGCAATTAATTTTGATCCTATGCGTGTCATGTATAGTTTGGAGCTGCTGACCTTATGAATGTTTTATGAGTTTTGAAGGTTACATGGGACAAGAATGAACTTGGGCTACTTTCTTAGGCAGTAACGTGATGAAGTCAGCATTTTTACACTGTGCATCCTGGAAGAAGAGCTTTGAAAAGCTCACAAGGTAAGTGGTCTGTGGTATCCCTCTGGAGGGATTCATGTTGCTGGCACTCATGTTAGCATGCAGAAAAGCTCTGAGATTTCTAGAAACAACAGCAAAAAACCCCAAACTTTTCCCCTCAAAAATCAGTGTTTTCTAAATAGATTTGGGCCCCCCTGCAAAAATTTAACCCCACTAATTTATATACATATCATAATTATATATATGCTCTAAGAACAGACATAGGTTTGTGGTTGCTGGGTGCCCTCCTGTCAATCGTGACCCGCAGCACCCTGTAGCACAGGGAAGAACAGCCTTTGGGCACCTGGCTGTGTAACTCTTTATGGGAGCCGAAAGCTTCCTCTTCTCCTGTGGGCTGGCTGGGGGATTTGAACTACTGACCTTTGGTTACCAGCCCATGCTGTAACCCACCCAGGTTCCTCCTATACTAATTTATATGCACATAAAGTTACGTAGGTTTTGAATAGAGATATAGGCTCATTGAAATGCAGGTATAGGCTCAAGCTGGTTTCACGTTACAGCAACATTACAGAGAACTGCGCCAGGGATTTCTCAACTGTCGCCTGGACAGGAACACCTCACCAGGTCTTCTGCCTGTGGAAGCACCCTATGCATGCAAACCACCAACCCTTTCGCTAGAGGCTGAGTGGTGAACCTTTGTACCACTGGGGCTCCCCAAAGAGAGGCTTAGGACTCACGAATCATCTGTCCCCACTGGACCCTGGAGCTGCAGTTCTTCCTATAGGACCTCTTTAGAACTTCCAGGGGGTCCTAAAGTTTTACTTGTGCAAAACGAAGCTTCTGTGAATCTAGCCTCCTGCCTCCCTCTCCTCCTTCCCTGACTCATTCCTCTTTATCAGTCCTGTACATGGCAGTTTATACTCGTTGTGTACTCATATTGTCCTGACAGAGGAACAGATTTACATAGGCTATTCCAGGCACTGTTCTAGTGCCTCACATGCTACTTGTTTTAATACCACAACCATTAGGAAGTTGCTTAAATTGTCACTACTACTATCCCCATTTCAGATGTACGGACACTCAGGCACAGAGAGGCTAAGTTGGGTGCCAACAACACTGGATCCCAGCTCTCCCCTAGGCTCTTCTGTGGCAGAGCTCTCACATAGTTAAGTCATAGCTCACACACACCTTGTCTGGACAACCTGCTCACAAGGACAGTGCCTCCCCATTTCCTCCCATTGTGGACTTTCTTCCCTAGCCTTGCTTTTTCTTTTTTCTTCTGAGCATTCATTCACACTTTACTTCTTTTTGTGAGAATGATTTAATCTTGACGGCAATATACACATCCAAACGCCGTTTCGACACCAATAGTTCAACAGCAGGAGTCACACCTTTCTCCTGGGTCAGCTCACTATTTCCCTGCATATTATTTCATCAGTTTAGGATTTCTGTTCCTTACCTTCCTCATTTGGGTTTCAGATGGACTGCTGTTAGGACATACTCAGAGAAGTCATTCTCAGCTTGAGGAAAACATACTCTATTGATTGGGTTAAACTGTTGCTTTGTTTAATGATGGCTTCATGGAATGGTTTCAGGTCAGGTTCAAAGATTGTTTTCAGGCATTAGATTCAGTGATTTCCCCAGTCTTTGGTTTCTTTAAGAGACTGATGTTCTGTTCCAGGTTTTTTCTCCTTTTGATCAAAGATCCACCTGACCAAAATGGTTTTAGCCTATTTATCATCTATCTTTTGCACTCCAAGGGAAGTTATTAGAATGGCGAGAATCTTGTCTGTTTGGTTCACTGCTATACATCCAGAGCCTAGCAGAGTCCCCTAGAGAGTGAAGGCTCCCTGAGTATTGTTTCAGTGAGTTAGTCAGCTGGTCAGGCTAGTGTCCTGGAAAACATTATCTGAGAATCAATGGACGAGGCGATCAAAGAGCAATGGTTAATTTAAAATCCTGAGGATTACACGTGTTCCTTCATAACTTTCAAAGCTATACATATTTCAAAGCTATACACAGTGGAAATTTTTGCAATTATGCAATTTTAAATTTCCATGATTTGGATGATAACTTAGACTGCTTAGACACTGCTAGTAGTAAAAATACAGATTTTTAAAGTTCCTGGGCAGGAACTGGGTATACAATTGAATGTAGTACCACTTCTAAAGCATTTGGATAATAATTCATTAATTCTGCATTCAAAATGTATGGAGTAACTATTAGATGCCAAGCACTGTGCTAAGAGCTAATAAAAATGTCCTAACACGTCTAGATTATATATATTCTTGGGGCTCACAAGATATTACAACTTCAGTTACCTTACTGATCAGCAAAATTTACCTTAGCAGCTTTATAACACTGCCAGGGTGAGGGGGTCCCCAACACTCAGATGGGTCCTCAGGGAAGACTTTGACATACAGACAGGCAGGGGGCAGAAGGACTCTATGTCCCACGTCAGGACTGAGAGCATGTATTTTCAAATGAGTATCTATAATGGGGCTTCCAGAGCTTTCATAAGGCACGCACATTGTGCAGCTAAAATCAGACATAATCAGTAGGCAATAGCATAAGCAGGTAACATCATAAACAAGCAATAAGATGGGTCCGTGTCTTGACCTAGTGCTAGTTGACCTCAAGCCCCCACCCCCACCCCCAAGGCCTCCCGAGGGGGAGTAATATCTGAACAATATCAGCAAGAGATGTCAAAACAGAGTTTGCTACATTTCACCATGGGTTGGCTAGAGAACTTGATTGCTTTTATCTACAGATAATCTTTAGGCATTGTGAAGTAGCCAGACACAGATATAATTCATTTTATATGGTAGCTCCTCTATGACAGCTCCTTTATGGAGGGTTATTGAGGGACTGTGTCCAGTCATAAGAATGCGTATTAAGATTTCTTTAAATCTCATAACCATCAGAGTCTTCCCCCAGCAGAGTTGGCATTCCAGACCTGGAATCATGAGCATGAATTAGTTGGCTGCATGACATTCTCATCTAGTCCCTCCGCTTACCACCATCTATAGGGTTCCCATTCTATCCAGCAGTAACCAGTGGTCTAGTTCCTTGGGTATCCTTCAGAGGATCATTGATCACTTTACAAATCTAACATATTATATGGGAGAAAGATGAAGGTTTTAGCCCCGTAAAGAGTTACAGTCTTGGAAATCCACAGGGCTAGTTTTAACCTGTCCTATAGGGTTACTATGAGTCAGAATTGACTCACTGGCAGTGAGTTTTGAGTTGAGCGCATACTACTTATTTCTATATGGCTGATGTTAGGTGCAGTTGAATATACAGCAACCATAGCTGACAGAGTAGGACCACCGTACACGCTTTTCTAAGCCCTGGGTCACCAGCCTAAGTCCTGAGCAGTCACCGGTTGGGTTCTAATAACCAATCCTTTGTTTAACAGCCAAGTGTTTGACTACTGTGTCACCAAGCCTCCTTATATTTTACTAAAGGTTTAATATAACCTACAGTTACAATGTCACCTCTAAGATATGTGTCTAATAAAATTTAACAAAATATACATTTTGCCCAAATGTCAAATTATAGAAATGAAAATAGATTTTTGGCTGAAACTGAAATTAAAGGCTAAAGACAATGGAAACTAATCTTCTGGAATGTAAAAATTCATCTGATATCAGAAAGTTCTCATTACGATTTCACTATTAAAATTTTTTATAGGCCACATTAGAAAATTTTGAATTCTATTACAAAAACAATAATTTCTCAATTTTAATGGGAACATTAAAGTGAACATTCTGCTTTTGAGTCTTCCCGTCAGCATTACAGAATTGTCAAATAGAACATTAGCGAAAAGATTTAAGATCTATGTAGAAGTAAATACATTTTAATATTATGCTATCTATTACCCTAAACAATTTATCAGTCATTGGAATTAGGATACAATTTAGTCTGTACTATTCTGTCTTACTTATATTTTCTGAAAATAACCCAGCATATTCTTTTTGTTTTAATTTTTAATTTTTCCCCTCAGTATATTCTTAGTATTTGTCCATGTAGTTATTTATAAGCTAGTTTCTGTACATATAATTAGCAGCATTCACAGGCATCTTTGCTGACTTTATTCTGTAATAAAAAACAAACATTTAGACTTCACCTCATTAATGAAGTTTCAGCACGTAAACTTCCAAAGGAAATTTCCTCACCAGGTTGTGACTAAAGACTGAGGGGTATTTGAGAGAATATTCAGATGTTAAGGAGCTCTAGTGGTGCAGAGGTTAAGCGCTTAGTTGTTAACTAAGACTGGTGGTTGAAACCTATTAGGCACTGAATGAGAGAAAGAAGCGGCAGTCAGCTTGCATAGTGATTGCCTGGGAAAGCCTATGGTGCAGTTCTGCATGGTTCTAGAGTTGCTCTGCATTAGAATTGACTTGATAGCAACAGATTTGGTTTTAGCTGACTCATATGTAATAATAACCTGCATAGCATTTATTGTTTATATATTGCTGAAGCAATATTAATCAGTGTAAGCACATACTCACCGATGAAATAAAAGATCAAGGAAACCAGAAGTGGTTCACAGTCATTGCCATTGAGTAAATTCTGACTCAGGGAATCTGTAGGACAGAGTAGAGCTGTCCCTGTGAGTTTATGAGGCTGTAAATCTTCAGCAGAGCAGAAAACCTCAGATTTCTCCTGAATCACTTAGCAACCAAACACATAACTCAGTAAACTACCAAAGCTCCAGAGAAGTGGTGCTAAAGGAGGCTTTGGGCTTTGATAAGCAGAGAAAGACGTTAAAGCTTAATTAATGGCTGTTTTGGCCAGGAAACTGAGAGCAAACACGCACTACAGCACACTCTTAATTCATAGTTTCTTTCCTTGATTTCTCAAAAAAAAAAAAAAATCCCTAGTTTTAAGCTCATCTAGTTCTCTAAGGTATTATTAGATCACAATTGGCCTGGATAGCAAGGATCTCCTGTTTTCCTGTTTGAACTTTCAGACTAGTAAGGAAAGACTACTAGATTTTCAAGAATGTGTATATTTCAAACACAAAAAGTTGGGAATAAAGAAATTACCATATACGACAGACATGCACTCATCATGAGATGGAATACATTGCTTATGGAGAGATATTCATTGTCAGATGTGAGAACCATGGCACATTCTTTTGTTTGACTTTCTGAGTTTGTCTCAGCCCCACAGGGTCACTGTGAACCGAAAGTGGGTACTGCACCCAACACGATATCAACAGCTCAGCATATGTGGTCCTGTTCCTTTGCTGTCTCGTATTTCTGGCACATTCCATCTGTGTTTGGCTGGTGGCTTTCCACAATGACATTCTTCACACTTTCTTTTCTAAATAGTGAAAACTATGTGAATAGATCCAACTTATGTGACTTATCTAGAGTAGCCAAAGCAAAGGCAAGAAAGAATGAAGTCAAGGAGCCGAATGGGAAATTTCTCGAAAAGACCAAATCAAATATTATAATGACATGTGCAAGGACCTAGATTTAGAAAACCAAAAGGGAAGAGCATGCTCAGCACATGTAAAACTGAAAGAGTTCAAGAAAAGTATCAAGTCTTGAAGTAAAATTTTGAAAGATTCTAAAGGCAAAGTATTGAATGATGCAAGAGAGGTTGGAATGAATACACAGAGCCAATGTACCGCAAAGAACTAGTCCCCAGCCTGCCAATTCACAAGGCAGGGTCTCAGCAGCACCAATGGTGCTGTAGGAAGGAGTGCACAGTGCACTGACTGCATTAGTCAAAAACAATGGTCCAAGAATTGCCAGAACACCCACGGGAATGTTTCAGAAAGCTGAAGAAGCACTGGAAGCACTCATTTGTCTACGCCAGGTAGTTCAGAAGTTGGACAACTACTTGGCCAACCGACTGGAAGACAACCATATTTGTTCCAAAGAATGGTAACTCAACAGAATGCTCAAACTACAGACCAAAATCCTTGATAACGCACACAAGTAAAATGTTGCTTAAGATCATCCAACAAGAATTGCAGCAGGGCATGGATGAGGAACTGCCAGATGTTCAGGCCAGATTCAGAAGAGTTCGTGGAACAAGGGATACCATTGCTGATGCCAGATATCGATGTTTGCTCAAAGCAGAGAATACCAGAGAGATGTACTGGTGTTTTAGTGACTCTGCCAAGGCATTGGACCATGTGGACCATCACAAAGTGTGCATGACATTGAGAAGAATGGGAATTCCAGAAGACTTCATTGTGCCCACTCAGAACGAATACGTGGATCAAGGGGCAGTTTTGTGGACAGGGTAAGGGAATGCTGCACAGTTTAAAATCAGGAAAACTGGGCACCAGGGTTGTATCCCTTCACCATACTTGTTCGAACTAGATGCTGAGAAAAACATCAGAGAAGCTGGATTATATAAAGAAGAGTGTGGCATCAGGATTGGAGGAAGGTTTATTGACAACTTTCTATACGCAGATGACAAAACCTTGCTTGCTGAAAGTGAGGAGGAATTAAAACATTTGCAGATGCAGATCAAGGATTGTACCCTCCAGTATGGATTACAACTCAATGTAAGAAAGTCCAAAATCTTCATAACTGAATCATTAAGTACCATCAGGAGCAAAGGAGGAAAGGTTGAAGCTATCAAGGACTTTGTCTTGCTTGAATGCACAATCCATGCTCCTGGAAACAGAGGTCAAAAGATGTACTGCATTGGATAAATCTGCTGCACAAGACCTCTTTAGAGTATTGAAGCGCAAGGAGTTACTTTGAGGACTAAGGTGTACCTCACCCAAGCCCTGGTCTTCTCCACTGGCTCATGTGAAGGGTGGACAATGAATAAGGAGGACTGCAGAAGAAAGGATGCCCTTGAATTGTAGTGCTGAGGAAGTGCCAGGGGCTGCTGAACGTGCCAAGGACTGCTTAGAGGACAATCCGATATGAACTAGAAGAAGTAAGACCCCAGTGGTTCTTAGCTGCAAGGATGGTATGACTGTCTTACGTCATTTGGACATACTGTCAGGAGAGACTAGTCCCTGGAAAAGGACATCACGTTTGGTAAAGCGGAGAGGAGGCAAAAAAGAGGAAGGCCCCTCAAGAGATAGGTTTCCATAGTGGCTGCATCCACGGGCTCAGGCACAGTAACAATTGTGAGGATGGCCCAGGACCGCGACGCGTTCCATGCCATTGGGCCTACAGTTGCTTTGGCTTGGGGGCAGACGACCACATGTGACTTACGCCGCACCACCAGGAACTTTGGCCAGTGCTACTGCGACCGGGGACATTTTGACTCTACATGTATTCAGATGGATTTTTCAGCTTTGTTCATGGAAATGTTTTAATGACTTAATCTTTTTTATTTGCTTTAAATACCAATTTTCATTCTAAATCTAGAAACTGTTTTAGATTTACTTTTTTCCCCACAACATTCTCCCGCTGATGCACTTCATGTTGTGAAAAGTAGAGAGAGAGAACTCTGGCAGGGGGCTGTGTGCGCGTGTGTGCATGCGTGCGTGTGCATATGTGTGTGTGTGCATTTGTAATTCTATTTTTTTTAAAGCTCCAGAAAAATTAAATAATTTAATTTGGAAAGTATTAAAAGGGGATAATGTGAAAAATCATTTTCTTGCTCAATGAGACACTTTAATGTTTATTTTGGAAGAATGGAAATCTTCCAAGAAAATGATTTTATATTTCAAACAATGGAAATTTTGTTTCTACACACACTTATTTTAAACTTTCTGATAATGCTTGCTTGAAAAGTTTTATCCAAAATCCCAAGGGTAGATCATGTTCTTATATTGAGAGGATTCTCTTCATAATGAGCCCCAGTAGTACAATGGATTAAGCAATGAGCTGCCAATCAAAAGGTCATTGGTTTGAACGTAGCAGTGGCTCCACACGAGAAGGCCGCCTGTTCCCATTCGAATTTGAAACTCTTGGAAACCTCAACAGGCACTTCTTTTCTGTCGTATAGGGTGGGTATCAGTAGGAATCAACTCAATGGCAGTGAATTTTTTAAGTGAATACAGATTTAATTTTGAATTTACTTGAAAAAAAAGAACATAAATTTATTGCTTCTGTCTTAATGTAATTTTTACTAAGGAAATCCATCTTCAAATGGTGTTAATTTACAAACTGTTTTATCTTTTGGCCCTCATTTCTTCACTTGTCTTCAAGTTACACTTACTTTTCAAAAGAACAGTAATTTGGTGAATACAACATTCAATGCTAGAGCAACACCATGGTTTGCTCCAATTCTCTCCAGAAAAGTGAGTTGACTGCCTTCCTTTCTTTTCATGAGACAAACGTCATTTTTCTCGGTTTCGAGAGCCAGCGCAATGGGAGCCCTGTGAAAGGCAATGCTTGGGAAAGGAAGCTCAGGAGATGGTGATGTGATAAATAAGGAGACACGGTTAACAGTGTCTTCAGTTTCATGTGCTACAAAACAATAATTATGTGTGAAGACTCTTTTGTTTGCTCATTTGAATGTTTTATACATTTAATTGTTTTGCTATTTTCTTCTGTGTGCGGTTGAGAAAGTGAAGCAAATGTAACTACAAAGCGAGTCTGTCTCTGACAAATATAATTAACTGGATTTAAAGTTAACTTGAATTAAAGTTTGCTCCAACTAAATCAAAATGCAGGACACCAGTTATAGGGCATTTACTCACATACAACTTCTATCTGTATTGATAGTAGCATACAGAGTTTTCGATCGTCTTCATTGTTGTTGGGGTGTTTTTGCCTTACTTAGCGCTCTTTCGACTTTCCTAATGTTGACAGTTAAAAGATGCCGATGTACTTGTACAATTGGAAATCCAAAGTTTTCCTCATCAAAGGAACAAGTAAGAATACAGTTGAAATCGTTAAATTGTAATTCACAATGCAAGGCCAGGGAATATTATTTTAGGGAAAAGAAGCTCCATAGGCCCCCATGACCCAGGCCAGAGCACCAAAAGCCTGACTGGGAATGTGCTCTCCAGGAATACAGAGAGGCTCTCTATCAGTTGTTCATAACACCTATCAACGCAGTTGTGATCAATGGCAGGCAGTTAGACTGCCCCCTAATCCACTTCCGGGCAAATCCTCAGGTTTCTAGACAACAGTGCTTCCTTGAATGGTGTTGTCCTTAACATTATTTTCAGCCCTTAAGACATATCAATACATGTTTACTATCTAACAAAACACCGACAGCCGCCTTACTGCACATCCGAAATCATCGTGGAATCAAACATCTGAGCCTAAGAAAATGGGTCATGCAACCATATTAGCAATCATGCTGGAATGATAAACTTGAAGGTCCTAAGAAAAAAAACCCAAATTTCTCAAGGTATAAGGTAGACGGGCCATGGAAGGGTAGAAAGTGCAAGATTAGAAAGGAAGTGTGCAAAATATTTTGTATGTACCTTGAGGCAGCGACTGGACAGGAAGAGCCGCCTGGCCAGGTGGGATGGAGATGAGTCCCTGACGCTGCAGGCTGAGCAGATGCTGCTGCTGCTGGAGTTGTTGCATCTGGAGAAGCTGCTGCTGGAAGACAAGCTGCTGAGCTGCCAACTGCTGCTGCTGTTGCTGCTGCTGCTGCTGCCAGAAAACCCAACCCGGTAAACAGCTGCAGAACAGCTCTTCTACAGGGACCCATGCAGCCCTCTCATGGCCCTGGCAGGTAGCAGAATGGCCAGCCTAGGGTCCAAGTTCAGCTACAAGGTGAGTAGGTTTTAGATTTCTGTTGCCTTTCTTTCCAGTTTTAAATGGCAGCAGAGAGCCAAGGAACTAGCATTCAGAGTATGGAGCAAGGCATTGAAGAGGTATACCAAAAAGGTTCAGATGTTCTCTCATCAGCTGATTGTAGGTAGTCATAACTTGATCTAGACCAAAAGAATGATGCTGTCTTGACTCCATCAGCTTGGACAACGCTCTCTATTTTTTCCAACTGACTAAGTTCGCTGTGTGAAGAGGTTCCTGAAGGGGGTCTCCAGTGATCTATTAGTAAACTGGGATGTAGCTTTCACAGGACAGCCCTATTAGCTCAGGCTTGCTCCGTCTCCTCACTTGTTGGCATATATTAAAGCCAGAATTATGTTCAAAGCAAAAAAAAAAAAAAGTGCCCCTTATTATCAGGAAAAGTCTAACTTCCAGTTTTGTGAGGCATTACAAGACAAACCAGAGCTGTTTGGATGCAGGAGGCTGTGAGAAGGCAGTCACACTTCAGAGAAAGACAAGCTGCCGTGGAAGACCTTTCCTTTTTAGTTTGGGGAAAAGAGAAACTTCTGATGCACTCACTGGAAAACAGACTGCATAATGGAGCAAGTCATGTGGATTGCCCAAAGCCTCCGGAGAAATAAGGGAGCAATTTCTATTCTGTAGTTGATGGCTGTCTGCAATTCTATTCACAAATCCAAACAGAAACACAGCCTCAGGAGGTCAAAACTGTTTCCTGTGCGTTTGCATAATGGGCATCTTGAAGACAGCGGCCTGATACCTGCTGATCAATGTAACTACTTCAACATGTTTTGTTTGTATTATGTTTATATTTGATGCAGTTTGCTGACAAGAGCAGGCTAGGCCTGAGAAGGCAGCCTGTCAGTTTGATTTATGAGCATATCACACTGGAACTTTCTACTCGCCACTCCAAACCTACAGTAGCAGTTCATTAATCAGGGGCCTATGACTTTGAAATTTGTGCTCAACCAGTTTCTCCCCTGCTCCTCCTTACCCCTCCGTTGGCAGGCTCAATTTGCATGCGTGTTCTCTGAGCTGCACCACTGAGAAAAATAAGGTTCCTTGCTTAACTTAGATTCTCGGTGGATACAAGATAATCAGTACTTTGTCCACCACACAGCTTGCTCTTTGTGCCCTGTGATTCATTAGTGAACATTAGACGACAGAAGCATTGGATTGTAACTCTCGAGTCCCAGACTACAAAAAAGGCGAGCATGAGAGTTCTCCTGTCACTGTTATGAAGCTCAGTAAAAATGCATAATCGCATCTCTGACAGCAAGAGCCTTGTTCCTGGAAGATCTAAGGCTGGTCCTGCCTCTCCGGGCCCCTTCTCAACCTCTAACTATTCTGCATCAGTGAGATAACCAGATCCTACCTCTTTGGCTTGCTTTCCAGGATGCTGCTGCTGCTGCTGCTGTTGCTGCTGCTGCTGCTGTTGCTGCTGCTGCTG
>NW_022103920.1:31032382-31045069 GCF_000313985.2 Echinops telfairi
ACACACACACACATACACACATATATGCATTGAATCAAAGAGATAGATCTACATACATTTTATCCCCCAAGGGAGCTCTGAAAAATTCCAATTCAAAATCCAAAATATCCTAAACAAAAGGGTATAGAAAATTTGTATTCTAAAGGGCCAGAGCCAAATGAATGCCTTAAACTTCTTGCACCTGAAGTTCTGAGCACATGTAAAAAGAGACTATTGTAAAAAAGCCAACATTTAGTTGCACAAAATCAAATTGCTCATTTCTCTTATTGGCAAAAATAGAATGCATCAGATGCAGAAAAGAATGCCAGGCACAGAATTACAAGCACTGATAGGCGATAGCAAAGATTTAAATAAAATAGTTCAGGTAAAACACTATTTTCTCTCTTATCAGGAGGAATTTAACATAAAACCCACTTTGAATTATGCTACAGGCTCAAAGAATGTTCCTATTAAGAGCATTACGTTGGTCTTTAAAGAGATGTATTTCATGAACCTGTTGTCTAGCCATCTAACCTTGTTCTCAGAAATAGTCTCACTGCTTGAATGCCGAGTCTGCCTTGCAAAGGGACATTCAAGACGTTACTTTCCTTAGTGTAACAGCAGAGCTGAGGCAAACTTCACATTTGTGTGACTTATGTCAATGAAGAAACACCGAAAGGATACTGACTGTTAATTTTCAGAGCAACAAAGACCTGTAAGTTTCTTTGCACTTTTGCTGGTAAGTCTACAAATCAACTGCACTTTGGGAAATTTAAACACTGATCTACTCTGTGTTCAAACGGTATCTCTCACTACTCTTCCTGCAGGCTTCAATGCATTTGCAAAAGACCAAGGGAGCTCACTTCTCTTGTGCCACGCTGCATCGGGGTTGAATTGTCAACTATGCCTGTGGCACCATCAACGCAGTCGCCCACCTTGAGCCCGGCTAGCACGCCAAAGCAAGTAACCCACATTACCTGCTGCAGCATGACTGCCTGCTGCTGCTGGAGAAGGGCTTGCAGCTGCTGAGGAGACAGGACTTGCTGCTGAAGGATCTGCTGCATTTGCTGAGGGGTGATCACCTGGGGAGTCATCATGGCCACCGACACAGGCACCTTGCACACAGAGAACATGAAAGGTGGTCATGACCCAATGTCTGTCTTTATGAGATAACATGCTTTTTCATATATATATATATACACCGGTTTCCAGGTTCATCAGATTCCATCAGACTCATATATACACCGGTTCCTAGGTGCATCAGATTCCATCAGACTCAAGTTTCGTGTTGCATATCTCTTAAGTATTGTGCTGAGATGTTCGAAGTCTGGCTCAAACCCAAACAACAAGCTAACTAACTCAGTGTCATCAACTCAATTCCTATTCACAGTACCGCTATAGGATAGAGCAACACTGCTCTTGTTGGTGTTGAAGGTGGTGGGTCTTTCTAGGAATGGAGAACCTCATCTTTTCCCTGAGGAACACTGAGGGGCTCTGGCTGGAAAAGTTCAATAGAAACAAGCACACAGCAGTCTGCCCTATATTTTGTGGCAGTGCCACTCAGGAAAAGCCTTTGAAATGGTTCGAGAAGTCTAAAGACTAGGAGACTAAGTGGGAAGATGTGCATGTACCCATCCATTAGGTAAACTAGTAAAAAAAAAAAACCTTGTCTAGAATACACTTTGTTATAAAACAATTGCCTTCGTTGGAATTACCTATGGCATAGTATAGGGAAAACAGACATGCACCAAACATACATAGCAACTCATATAGTGTACATGTCCAGAAACAAATGAGCTAGTTACATAGCTAGTCCTCTCAAAGAAGGGATCCTAAGGCTAGTATTCTAGCTCCTTCTGCAGAAGTTTTGTGCCATTAAGCTAACACCACTGGAGCCAGAAAATCCAGACACCTAGAGGTTACTCGAAGCTTATTAATGACTAAATACTGTGCCTTTTCATGATCGTATTTTGCCTCAAAATCTGAAGAAGTGAAAAGTCCAATGCAGAGAAGGTAAGGAAAGGAAAGGGTGAAATACAGAAGAGAACCCGGGAGCCGAGAGGAAAAGCCCTGGCAAAGGGCAGGAAGACTTCGGAGAGACACAGAGAGGATGGCGCGAGAGGTGAAGGGCAAAACCCGGAATCAAAAACAGCGAGACAGACTCAGTCTGGTGGCAGTTGCTCTGTTTGAAGGCACTGTGTGTACTAATCAGCACGCCATCAAACAGCGTGTCAGCTGGCAAGTTTGAAACCTTTGAAAACAGAATGACTTTCTTTCCTAAATGGAAAACAAAACAAAAAAAGGACCCACCACTTTCACTATAAACATAAGAAAGTATTCATGTAACTATTGCTTTAAACAAATTTGCAGGACAAGTGTCTATGAAAATAGAAAGAGATGAAGAGATATCGTTCCCAATTTAATAGTGATTTCTTAATGCAGTTCAAACCTTTCAAGCCTGGCACTCTGGGTGATAAAGACGGGATGTGGATATTGAAAATGGGTAAGTGGAGGAAAAAGAAAAAAAGACATCCAGGGTTGGTGTACTTCTCCTTCATATTTTAGTACTAAGAGTGTAAATTTTCCTATCCCATGTTGACATCTAAAATACAGACTAATTAGATATGTGATTAGTTAGGTTTTATAATACCTGAAAAAAGAATTACATTCTGACAGGAAGAAAGTCGTGATTTAAAAAACATTTTTGGATTCTTAAAATCATATTGGCATATCTACAGATTAGAATTTATCAAAACAGAAAACTTTATGAAATAGGTGCTGCAAAATTAACTCAAATAATGTGTTGTTCATGTGTTTGGTGGTTTAAGAAATGACTGGTCAGTTTTGAAAAACCAGTAGGAAAATTAGAACAAGCGGTTAATAAGAAAAATCTCCAAATGTGACTTTTCTTCCCACAAACATTAACCTCATAGGATCTTCAAATAACAATGAACAAAACTACAATGAGGGGACTGAGAAAGACAGAAAGACACACGTTAAACTTTTAAAAGGCTGCAACTGCATATATACATATGTAAAAATTTAAATGCATACACATACACAGATACATACCACATATACTCGAGTATAAGCCGACCCGAATATCAGCTGAGGCACCTAATTTTACCACAGAAACTGCATGAAAAATGTGCTGAAAGAAATCCTCAGCTTATAAACGAGTATATACAGTAGGTACACTTGTTTGAGGGGGCTTTAAAAAATTCACCGAAAAGTTCCATTATCTTTTCATCTTTCTACAAACGTTTTGAAGTCCCTTTGTACATATAACACACACACACACACACACACACACACACACACACACAAAACCCTAAACCCAAACCAAACGCACTGCCGTTGAGTGGATACTGACTCACCAGGACACCATAGAACAGGGTAGAACTGCCCCTATGGGTTTTCAAGACTAACACTTTATGGAAGTAGAAAGCACTGTCTTTCTTCCTTAGAACTGCTGATGGATTTGAACTGCAAACCTTGCAGAATGCAACCCAATGTATAACCAGAGAGACACACACACACACATCTGTATATCTCATCTATAAAATTTGCCATTTGATAAGAGGTCTTTCACTTTTCAGAATTTGGAAGGTGTTCAATTACTTTATCCGGACAAGAACAGGTCTTAATGGGTATCTGATAGGAAACACACGTTAGGAAACCAGCTTTAGGATGGAAGTATGCCATAATGCACAACAAGTTTACAGTCACCTTTGGCCCATATGACTCTGTAACTTGTTATTGTAAATAACTTGCAATACGAGCAAACGAAGCAAGTTTTCTACATGCACATTCTTTAGAATTGCTAATGTTTTCATTATGGAGATGATTTTTAACTTTTAAAATGCTAGTAGAAAACAGCAACAGAAACATAAACCCACTACCATTGAGTTGATTCTGACTTGCAGCAACCCTATATAGGGCTTCTGACGTTGTAAACACGTGTGGGATCAGACAACCCGATTTCCCTCCCCCACCTTGGCTGGTGGATTGCAACTGCTGACTTGACAACTCTCTTGCCAACATTTACTCCAGAGCTCCCCCCGACTGGAGAGTTTCACCGCATCACTAACAAGCTTATGAGGTAGACGGAACCACTGCACCACTGCCATTCTAAACCCATAGGTATTCGATGCTCACATGTATTTGCTGCTTTGCAAATTTAAACAGATTTGAGTCTATACTTAAGGAAATGACCCCCAAAAGTTGACAATATATGGACATAAAAATATGATTAAGGTGTGCCAATTAACTGAACACCCAGCTTCTACTAAGTATAAAAAGCACCAATTAAAATCAATTACACATCCAGAGAAGCACAGGTGCACTTCTGAGGGATTTCTAAGGCTGCAATTAGCCAGTGCGATCATCTTCAAAACTGCACATGCACGAGCACATCCAAAGCAACATTTGAAGCTACTCACTATTCAAGTTAAAAATATTAAGCTTTCCTTACAAAAAGTGTATGTGGACGGCTCTATTTTACTTATGCAGAAAATTAAAATTTCTTTCAAAATGCAGATCACCTCAAATTTTAAGTGACTCATTTGCAAGTGGCCCCTCTTTTATCACGTCAGTCACTGATTTATTTGCACACACAGGCTGTTTGGAAACTCATTGAGAAAAATGAATGGAGATTAACTGATACATGGAGATTATGCTATTTTATCAATATTTAAACAGTCAAATACTAACATCTGGTTTTTAAATTGATGGGTGGCTTTCTGACAAACATTCATCTAGATCTTAAGAAAGTAACTTCCAGTTGATATAGAATTTCTTTGGCCAGTGTTTTAATGAAGAACCAGTGTAGCTGTGTGAGAAAGTGGGGAAAGGAAAGTTTATGTGAGGTGTTTTCCAGCGAGAAGGCTGATAAAAGTCTGGGGACCCCTGAGGAGGTCTAAGAAAGCACACCACTTCCTGCAGCTGCCACGTCCGATCAGAAGGAGCAGATGGTTTTGCGGGGTATTTCGGTAAGCACTGTGTCAGCTACATGTCCAGGAGGAAGGAGGGAGGACAGTCAACCTTGGTTGACTTGCTTTCTTCTCTTCGAGTGTGATGACAAGGGCGGCTGCAAATTCCCCGTAGTGATGGACCAAGCAAGGGTTTCTCTTTTCTTGAAATCACTCTTAACTATTTTTTCCTATTAGATGAAGTCAGCAGAAGCCTGAGTGATTCTTTGTTCCCTAAGAAGAACTGGGTATTTTTGGCCCTAAAATACAAACAAACAAACAAAAAAATACAAACAAAAGAAACCAAGCTCACTACCATTGAGTTGATTCCGACTCATTAGAGGCCCTAGAACAGCGGATCTCAACCTGTGGGTCACGGCCCCTTTGGGGTTCGAAGGACCCTTTCACAGGGGTCACCCATTTCATGACAGTAGCAAAATTGAAATAGCAACGAAAATAATGTTATGGTTGGGGGGGGTGGTCACCACAACATGAACTGTTTTAAAGGGTTGTGGCATTAGGAAGGTCGAGAACCACTGACCTATAAGGACGGAGTAGAATTACCTGTGGGATTCTAAGACTGTGACTCTTAATGGGAGTAAAAAGCTTCATCTTTCTCCTGATTTGGACCTAAAGGTAGGATTACATATTTTGAAATGACTTTAAAATTATTAAAATGTCCTGAAATGAATAAAAAAGGATCAAAGTAATACATATTTAGGGTTTTATACATGAATAGGTGGGTGAGCACTGATTTTAGGTATATCTATATAGTATTTATGTGTTTACACTCAAATTCTAAGTCTATCTCATTGAAGGGGTTCAAAAAAGGGCTTATGAGAAAATCATGCCCATTTCAAAGGCATTCAGATCATTATTGTAGGATTTAGAAAAGCACACCAACATTTCCCTGGATATAAGCACACCGTTTTTAACAACCTAGGCCAGCATTTCTGAAAAGTGTTGGGTTTGCATGTTAAGTGTGTCACTTATTAATTAAACATCCCAATTACGTGTGGGTGATTAGAAGATTCTTAGCATCGTGTCAGTGCAACGCTTTCTTCACTAAATGTGAATTGGTGTGTGTGTGTGGGGTGGTGGTGGGGCAACCTGTAGATGAGATTTATAGTGAAAACATTATTTCCTTGTTAACAGGGACTGTCAACCACTGCTCACAGTTTCCTTTATTCTCTACTTAAAATTTGAAGACAAAGGAAGTCTTGACCTCCAGGCACTGGTACTTAAAAAAGAAAGAAAGAAAGAAAAACTCTATTAGCACTAACTACTTATGTGATAAGTTAAAAAGGAAGAGTTTTTATGTTACAGTATCTGCTCCCATTATAACAGACTATGGATAGGAAAATATTTGAATGTACATTCATTGATAAATTTCTTCTGATCGCATCACCCCTCTCTACAATATCTCTATCTATAGTTTATTTTAACATGAGAAACTATTGTATTAAATTGCCAGCCGCGGTGCTAATTCAAGCCTTGGTTACATGTATAATGTCTATCATAATAATGGCCTTTCACAAGCTTCCTGGTTTTACAGTATTAAAAAGAACTGACAATGAATTGAGTGGTATTTGTAAGCTTTTCATCAAGCCCTGAACAGGAGTATTTAAAGAGATCTGGGATGGACAGTGCACATTGCTATTTAATGCAATCTCTTAGCAGCAAGGAAATAGTGTGACAGGAACAACAGAAAGAAGTGTACGGGGCAATAATAGACACAGAGACTCCTTTTCAGTGTGATTCCTCACGACTTAGTCTCTCCTAGGATTTAAGACACCAGTTTTAATTTAGCATCTATTTAATAACCTTAATAAAGCCAAGTGTTTTCTGTTTGGAAAGCAGGGTTTGCCCAACTTTTACCTCTCCTTGTAGTCACACAAACACACACCCAATTTTATGAGAGATTAGTCTTTTCTTTGTACCGATGGCGAAAATCAGGCTGTTCACACAGGTATGCCGTTATAGAGAGTACGGAAAGGTGAGATAGAATGTGCTGCACCATATGTTTAAAGGCCAAAAACTGCAACTTCTCATCTCACTCTGGCTAATCAAGCTGCTCAGATTATTTTACATACATCTTTGGTTTAGGCCTTGCCATGCCCTTGTTTTTCTTTCTTCTCAAAGCTAAAGTTCCCCTCTTTGATTAGCTGAAACATTTGCATGGTCACTACACATTTTTCATTTTATAAATCATTATGCATTAGCAGTCTTGATCGCCTAGCTTGACTAATCCTGACGAACTGAAATCACAGCTGAAGGTCAAACTCCATCCCACTGCACATTCATATTCAAACAAATCTGCACCATTGTTCATTAGGCTCCTAAAATCACTGCAAAGAAGTTACTGAATAGCTTACACTTATTCCTTATTCTTTCTAAAACTTAACCTATAGAACGTTTAATGCCTAACAGATGATAAGAGTCGAGTGCAAACAAAATCAATAAAACACACATTGCGAGTGGAGTGCCTGGTTTTATGTAAGTTGCGCAAACTAGAATGTAATCAATAATTTCACAGAATGACAACACAGGAGTGCTCAAGCAATTTGGGAGGGAGTCACACCATAAAAAAGAGGCAGATTCATTTGCAAAAATGCTGTCTTTCCTCCCCCTCCCCTATCTTTAGTAACTCAACACGCTGCTGTGACTGGTGGGCTGGATCCATCCCCTGGAATTAAGAACATGTTTAGAATTATTGCGAGACCAGTTTTCTGGGCTGTGCTAGCAACTAATCCTGTTTATTTTTCTACATTCATAAATATTTCCGTTTATATTTAAAAATGAATTTTAATACAGCAGATACAAAACCAAAACAATTGTGATGTTGATGGAGCTCAGAGAATTAGCCCAAATAATATTAATTTCAACAAAAAGCAAGCTGTCCTGATAAAAGACAACTCTCTAAGAAAGCAAAAATAAATATGAGAAGGACATCCTTTCATGCTTTCATAGGCGCTCTCCTAGATTGATGGATGATAATCATCTTAATTTCACTGCTCTCCAAAACGGAGAGCCGGAAGAGGCAGCAAAAGACACTAGCCCATTCATTCCAGGACCTGCACAATGCTAATTCCAACATTTAGCTGCATGGTTTTCTGCTTGATGTATCAGAGCTCAAAAGATGAAAGCAGAGAAGTAATTGCTCTCCTGGTTCTTATTCTTCGCTGACAACCCATAAATTTAATTTTACACACACATTCATTTACATTTTCAAGTATATGACATGATAATTGCCGGAATATAACACCTCCATTCCTGTAGATACAGCAGCTTGCTGATTGACAAGTGTGGTGAATAGAGAGGAATGGTGGTTGAATTGCAGAATTTTTTTTTTCTTCTGAAAATTACACTTAGAAGGGCTAACGGTAATAAGCATTTATGAAACAGTCTCACCATAAACATCTGCACATAAAATGAACAGTAGAACCTCAGCTATTACCGCTCTCAGCTGTTGGCACTTGCCTCCGAACTCGATCGACGAGGGAGACAGCGACATTGCCAACAGCAGATCTACTGGAGCACAAACGCTGGGAACCGAGTTGATCCCCACCGTTTATTACATTCTTGGCTTGCAACTCTTTGCAATCGCTCTGCCACTGCAAAGAAATAAACTATTTAGCTGTTTGAAAGTATTTGATTATGTTTGTGTGTTAGGCGGGGTAGGGGGCTCTTAACTATTTCAATATCTTTTCACGAGAAGGCATATTTCTCTTGGAGGGAGGAAGGACACGCCAGGTTCATATATTTTACTATAGGAAGCAGTTGTTGCTGGTTATATCTAAGTGTTTCTTCACAAAGACTTAGACTCTTTGGAACCTCCGGCAGCAGGGCACTGCTTTGGCTTTCTCGCAGTCCACGGAGAAGGCCCCATGCTGACTTGCTTTTCTGTGCCTCCAAAGTTCAAGAACAGAACAAAGCTCTCTAAATTGGATCCTGATGAGAAAACATCGCCAACTTCTCAGAAGAATTTCAGATCATTAAGATGCTCTCAGGGCACTTGGGAGTCGCTGATGAGGCTGTCTAACTGACAGAGGCCACCTTCAATGGAAACAGGCAGGAAGAAAGGGGAAAACTGAGGTAGACGTACTGAGTATATTGTACCAATGACTTGGCCATTACTTTCTGTGGATGTCCTGACTAATTTGCACAGATCAAAGATTTGCTCGTGCCAGCCTGGCAGTGGTGGTTTGCTTAACATCCCGCTGCTGTGAGAATAAACAGTAATATCTACATCTTGATAAAAGCACCATAATAGTCCACACTGCATTTTTGGGGGTCTTTTATTATATGCAAGCAATTGACAGGTCTATCTCCAGAATTACAAACATATGTATTTTTTACCTGTATTGAAGAGATTATTTATAGGTATCAAAAGTAGCTGATCATTCCTATTTTTCAGCTAAATTAAAAAATAAAATAGCATTGGTAAAGTAGATGCTTCTTGGTGTATCTCTTACAACCATTGTCACTCATTAGCTATGCAAATAGTGTTAGGGCTTTAGGCACAAATTATTGACCCTGAAACGTATGACATATTATGCAAAAGAGATGATCATTTTTTAATACGTGTTCTCAAAGCAAAACCTCAATAAAGGTAGATGGAAACGTTAAAGAATATCATAACATTAAAAATTCTGTGGATGATTTCAAATAATAGGTGAGAGAGCTGTGCACAGAATTCAGGTCCCAAACCATCTACTGCTTTGGTTAGGGGAGGGGCAGTCTATTTCTCCCACACCTGAAACATTTCCCTCTAACTTTTTCTAACATACATATGAGAGGAAAAGTTAGGTATCCAATCTGATTACTACGAAATACCATTTTTTATTTTTAATGCAGGCTAAGGAATTTCATCCATGGATAGCTTAAACCTGACAAATTCTATAACATTAAGGTTTGATAATAAAATGACTCTGGGTCCTTTTTATATCTTACACCTCTATTTAATTTTACATTACAAGCTATCATGCTGTTGTAAATTATGTAGGACAGAGTACTATTTTTTTCATAGTTGCATTTATTTTGCTAAATAACTGACGTTCCATAAGATTATAAAGCTGTGTTTAAGATATAGTTTTGCTCATCCTGCCTCAATAGACTTTCACTATTACTTTTTTTACCAACTAGTGTCGTTGAAAGGGTTCTAGCATTATAGGTAATGTCAAGTCCATTAGGTCAGGCTCTTCATAGCATGACATGCAGTAAATTACAAGTGCTTCAAGCAGCTCAGTGAATTACAGTTCATCACTTTGAAAGGTTTCCCACTACAAGACCACAGATATCAGATCTGGCAGTTAGGATCCAATTAACACTTTGGTCAGAATAATCAGATTGCACGTGTAAGACTTGGATAATTCGTTTATTGCGTCCATGCATCTTCTGTCTGTAGGTAAATTTGTTGCTGTTATTTCATAGCCTGGGATCAGTATTTCACTTGCCTTTAGGCTATATTTCAAGTCCCTTCTGCAGTGCAGTGATGAACTCCCCCTTGTTGCAGCCATTTAGATCCCATGTCCTGTAGATATTACAGTTTGAGAAATGGTTTGTTTCTGGCACTTTTGTTTTGTGCTCTCACCATGTCGTTATATGTCTAGAAAAAAACCGGCAGTGATTTTGACTAAGCACGCTTTATTCAGTGTATCAGTCCCAGCGTTCTCTAGTGTGATCGCGCGGAGAATCTTGCATACCACCCAACACACCACAAATGACATATGCAATGACATTTACATGCGTACTGTCATGCAAAACCATTTCCTGCTACACTGAATATAATGCTAGGACTGAATGGAAAAAACATTCTGATTTGGTGATCTCAGTTATTTCGAAGGGGTCCTCCGGGGAAAGTCTAATAGAAAAGAATCATCGATCACACACTTTGTACTTTGGGCTAGGGTTTTCATCGGCAGTTTAGGCACTCTCTCAAACGTTAGAGCTAACGCGACAGAAATCCAGAAGGAATAATTTGACCCAAAGGATGAAACAGTTTCTTCAAAATAATTGGATATACAAATTCCACTGCTATGATTTAAAAACCATAATGGCCTAATAATTGTCTATAAATAAAACGCCTAATATTCTGAAAGAATGTCATAGTCCATTCTCTGTGAAGCCCCCCCTTTTTTTTTTTAACAAGTAACTGTTCCTTTATTCTCTTTCACATTGTACCTAATGCAGCTGGAAGTTCCTGGATTCAGAGCACGCATTGAAAATTCAATGTAAACTGTTGTTAGTACCATAAAAACAAAGCGTGGGTGAAGGGAGACGCCGGACAGTGTAATATAAAGATACAATAATAATTTATAAATTATTAGGGGTGCATGGGGGAGAGGGGAGGAGGAAGGGAAGGGGAGGGGGAAAAAAAGGAAAATTAGAGGCTAGCAAATTTTGGGAATGATGAGGGCAACAAATGTATAGATGTGCTTTACACAATTGATCTATGTATTGTGATGAATTGTATGAGCCCCAATAAATTGATTAAAAAAAAGAAAGAAAAAAAAGAAAAGACAAAAAAAAATGTCCTCAGGAGGTGTATTAAAAATGATAACTCCTCACGGACGAAACCTAAGTGATGAAACTGGACTTCCTGATTGAAAATATGCCCCCGGTTTGGTTTGATAGATAAGCTATTTATGGGTAGGTTCAAAACATACAAGGAACGTTCAGCTTCCTTCGGCAAGTGACCATTTCTTTCTTCTTCCCCCACCCCCTACAATTATTTTACTGCTCCAGAGTGTCAAGATAATTTAAATGAAATAATAATTCTTGTAAAGGGTGACTATGAAAACAATACTACCGACGTTATAGGTAGTAACAAAAAGACGCATTGTAATATTACTTTGAAGCTAGAAAAACTGAAGTTGAGTCTTTAATCTCTCATTTGTTTATTTGTTCTCTCTGGTCAAGCTGTTGGATTTCCTCCAGCCTCTATTCTTCTATCAGTAAAATAAGGATAAGAATGTCCACTTCCATCAGTTCTTCAATACAATTAAATATGATAACGTGTATAAATACATAACTCACAGTAACTGCTCAAATTCTCTTCCTTCTTTCCCTCTTTATTCAGAAGAAATTCTTCTTAAGAAGTTAAATTATACATAATGAATTGTCTCACTTTATATAGTTGGAGCACAAGCAGAAGCCACCCTACCTGTAGTCTCTTAGACTTACGATCTAAAAACATTGAAATTTTGAGGATCTACACTGAATACTGAAGTGTCTATTAGAAAGGGGGATAGCGTGATACATCACATTTATTAATGGCTTTCTGGGAACATTATGTACTTTATCTTTCACTCAAAAGGAATACACTGGCATAAACTAGTCAAGCTAACTGTGTGTCTGTCTGTTGTTCCATAGAAAGAGAGAGAAAAACTCGAGTGTCCTTGTCAAATTCCATCCCAGCCCTCTCAAGAACCCTGACAACAATAAGGGGCTAACGTGTAGCAAGCTTTCCAGTACCTGTTCTTTAACTTCTAATGTCGGGAGCTTAACCCTGGATCAGCGGATCCCTATGTCTTTGGCTCCAGTCCTTGTTCCTGACTTTGTCTATACTAGTAATCTAATTTAATTGTTTCTGATGTCCAGTTTGTATCTTCTCCATTTCTGGCTCTATGCTCCATCATTAAATTTGACGTCTTTTTTTTTATCATTCGCTTAGGGGCTCATACAACTCTTATCACCATCCATACATACATCAATTGTGTAAAGCACATTTGTACAT
>NW_022103920.1:31047264-31048973 GCF_000313985.2 Echinops telfairi
TTGGGGGTGTCTTGCAGGAAGTCAGCCTTGCAAGCTGAAGCAGGGAACTGCTAAGGCAGCTGCACCCTGGTGCGACCATCACAAAGCAAGAGACTGGAGAACACTAGAAAGGCGAGGCTCATTGAGCCATTTACCCCTCCACCCTTCTATTAACCCCACGTGTTTATTGGTCAGGTTGGCACAATAAGCTAATTCATCTCCCTATCTTCCTGATCTTAGCGAAAAATGAGTTATCATCTACTCTATCCCAGGCACAGTCTTGTTGGCTGGAAGTATTAGGGGAACAGACATAACATGGTAGGTTTCTGTTCTTGTCAAGGTGTTTTCAATTGCTGGGAAAAATTAAATAAGCAAGTAAATTAGCAAAATAATTGCATATTTGAATATATCCTAAGAGCAAACGAGGCAGAAAGTTTAGTAAGGGAGATTTTCTCAATTGTATGAATGGAGAAGGTCTTTCTGAAGAGTATAAGGCTTTACAGGGGTTCCACTTCACACATGCACAGGTTTATTCCAAAGAAAACATGTTCATGTACCACTCCACAATCAGTGGATAGCTGCTGACCAGTTGTCTTAGTCTTGCTAGGTGACTTTAAAAAGTCCAGTCAAAAGAATAGCTTGTGAAGGGATCTCCTGAGTCGGTAAATCACAATCCATACATACATCCATTCATTGTGTCAAGCACATTTGTACATTTGTTGCCATCATCATTCTCAAAACATTTGCTTTCTGCTTGAGCCCTTGGTATGGGCTCCTCATTTTCCCCCTCAGGGAAGGAGAGGATTTCTATAATTTTGTAGCTATACTATTTCCCTTATTCTCCCAGAATTTAAGCAAACGTTGCGAGGGGTGTAAATAAAGCAGACACGCAAAGACAGGTGAGCATGTTAGAGCACACAGAAAAGCTGTTTCCACCAGCATCTGAGCTTCGGCTTGAGCAGAGTCATGAGGTCCAGATGTGGAAGCAGAAAGCAAGCCCCCGACATACACCCTGATATATCCCCTAGAAAAGGTAGGCAATCACTAATCAGGTAATTAATTACTTAGTGAAAATTGTAGAAAGTGATCCAAAAGGAAAGAATTCAACAGAGGAGTACTGCCATTTGAAGTAAGAAAGTTGCCTAGGGAGAATATTGAGAAGGCTCAGCTTAAAATGTGTATTTAGAAACTCATGGAAGAAGGTACCCAAACCATACTCACTGCCATCAAGCTGATTCTAATTCTCAGTGACCATATAGGGTTACATGGTCCTATATGGATTGCCTCTGTGGCTTTCAGGGACTAAACATCCTCATGGGAGTTGAAAATCCCATTGTTCTCTCTTGGAGTGGCTGGTAGTTCCCAACTACTGACCACGTAGTCAGCAGCCCAACTTATAACCACTATGCCACCAGGGCTCTTCAATGGAGAGCGTTGAAAGACTGGAATCATAATCAATAGTGTCAGATGAAGAAAAGAGAGTTAGATAGAAAGTATTCTGTGACGTAATCAGCATGGTGTTTATTAAAATGCACGAAAACTACCTAGGGCAGTAGGATGGCCAAGTCTATTGCAGAGTGGTGGGTAGGAATAGATTAGAGAGAGATCATCTTTCTTTAAATTGTGATTAATTTATGATAAGAATGAATGATATTTAGCAAACTAGAAGAGGATGCAGATTTGAGAAAGTCTTGTTTGTTTGTTGTTGTTTAAGGGGACATTTAGGGTAT
>NW_022103920.1:31049615-31059197 GCF_000313985.2 Echinops telfairi
TGTGATAAGAGCTATAAGAACCCCCAATAAAATGGAATTAAAGAAAATGCAAGCCAAGGCACCCTGCATAATACAAACCATCATAATCAAAGTCTAAATACAATGAAAACCTGGAAGAGATACTTGTAACTCAAAATTTTTCTAGTCTATGGAAATTTTCTGTAAACAAAATAAAAAAGGCCAATAATGCAATATAAAAAGTGATCAGGGTACTGACTAGTTTATAGAAAATGATTCAGATATAAAAACATATTCAACTTAATTTATAATGAAATAAATCAGAGTATCAATACTATAAGAAGCCTATCAGATTGGGTTATCAAACTGTTTGATAATGCATTTTGCTAGTGAAGTTGTGGGAAGTAGGCACCAGGGTACAAAAG
This sequence comes from Echinops telfairi, assembly GCF_000313985.2. Classification (NCBI taxonomy): domain Eukaryota; kingdom Metazoa; phylum Chordata; class Mammalia; order Afrosoricida; family Tenrecidae; genus Echinops; species Echinops telfairi. The sequence continues at coordinate 31,049,999 of NW_022103920.1, forward strand.
CATTAAATTGTAGGTTTCTACAGATATCGCATTTGGGTCATATCTATCAATATTAAAAAAGGGCATGTTCTTGACCTATCAATTTCATTCTAAAACTGCACCCTCAGTTATACTGTTCCTTTGTGACATGGCATATACTTAAGACTATCCATTGTGAAATTGTTGTTAGCACTAGTACATCATAACTATCCCAAGTGACAGTCAATAGAGTAATGTTAAGGGACTTACAGAATACCTACCCATCAGTGGAATACTAGGGAGCCAGAGAAATGATTAAGGAAACTCTAATGTATTGATAAAAATAACTTCCAATACAGCTAGGTGCAAAACTCTGTATATAGATGTTAGAATCTGTGTCCAACAAACAGCTAGACTATGCACAGAATAGCTTTGAAATGAAATAAGGGCTAAAATATGGGTTGTCTCTGGAGAAGAGACTGGTTGTTACAGAAAGAGGTGGAAGAAACATTTCTTGATTTGTATGCTTTTTGAATTTTAAGCCATATAAAAATACTACTAGTTCAAAAAATAGAAAATTAATGCAGTTGTGAGACATGTTAAGACTGCAAATATTTCACAGCTCTTTAAAAAGAAACATTTTCCAAGAATAATACTTCAAAGGGTAAATCAATTGCAAAATATATAAATACTTCCCACCAGTTCTAAATGATGATAAAAATCCCCGAGCAAAGCCATTGGCATATTAACCCAAACGCAACTAAGCTTTGCACCTTGTGCCATGCAAATGTCTCAAAGATTTTGTCAAGCTGGCGAAGTTTGCAAGTAGAATATAGGGAACTGTTGCCAAAGATGAATAGTGAGCAAGAATCTTAATTTGAAATCCACACGTGGGGAGGAGGGGGAATTGGATCAAATGTAATCACATCTTTTGCAGAACACCAGGTGACTCTATTCATTAGGTACATTTTAACTGTGGCTATCAAAGACATGATAAATGCTATTTTTCTATATATTTGACAACACCGGGGAGTGGTAGACAACTTGTTAATCCATTGGTTATCTAGGAATACAAAAAAAAATAAAGGTCCTCGGGTGTATCCAGTCTGCTATCACTGAAGGGCCCCGCCATTTGACAGGCAGGTTTTTGGGTGTTCTATCTCATTTCCCCCCAAAGACTAGCGCTGCACTTGCAACATTCCTAACCTCCTCTTGAACATTGTGGCTGAAGCTCGGAACCATGGATTTAGCCAAATCTTTACTAAGCCTGATTTATTCATGCATTCTCTCCCTTAGAGAAGACAGGGCTTCTTTGCTAACATGGACTTCACAAAGCTTCTAAGCCTACAGATTTGTCAGTCCATAACTTTTGGATCTGAAACACGTGTGTACAGTGGGGGTGTGGAAAGTGAAGTCCTGGAGAAGCAGAAACCCAGACCAGCGCCATCAATCTGCCTCAGCAGCACCCCGTGGTTTCAGAGCGGAACGGGGCCTTCAACGGTGAGAACTTTTAGGGAAGGCATGCTGGTGGCTCAGTGGGTTAAGCACCATGCTGCTGATGGACAGGGCAGCAGTTCAGGCCCACCAATTGCTTCTGCGGAGAAAGGCCCCCTTTTGAAAAGGTTTGCAGCCTTGGAAACCTTGACAGGGCAGTGTGACCCTGCCCTGTAGCGTCACTCTAAGAGTTGGAATCAAAGGAATGAGGAGGCTTGTGTTTGTTGTGAGGAGTGGAGTAAGGTGAGGAAGGGGTGTTGTCTTCTTTTAAAACTCTGTAAAGACTTCGTTGCAGAGCACTTACATTTATTTGTGCCATTCAGAAGCTCAGGCTGAATGCGATTCCCAGCAACTCTGCACGGATAGAATGAGCGTGGATGGCAGTCAAGGATAATACAGGTGCTGCTTTCTGGATCACTTTCTTTCAAGTCTCAGGATCCTCCAGATCACAGCACAGGTAGCACCTGGACCCTGTCGGCATGCTCTCTGCCCTCTCAGAGAGCCGGACTGCTTCTACGCCTGTGTGTTCATCAGCTGGATGTGGTGTGGGGATGGGGCAAAGGCCGGATCAGCTCCAGTCCCTATGCTGCCATCTCTGAAAGACCAACGGATTGTGTCCAAGTAGTATTCTTGCTTTGAAGTCATTTCAATCCTAACTCCTAAGACCATCTGCCACACTTCATAGTCATTCTGTGATTCATTTTCTAAGATAAACTTGTATGTTGTCAGTACAGTAAAATTATAAACAGCTGTATGATGCTCACTCAGTGATTGCTTCAATCAATGCCTATGTAGTCTGAGAGAAAAAGGTGACCAGGCTGTTACCAAAAACATGCCCCTTCTTCTTAATGCATGCTTTGAAAAGACTTAGACTCTGACTCCTATGCAGTTGGGACGGTATTCTGGGTCACACCATATCCAACTGTGACAGTCACATCAGTCCAGAGGTGCAGGGCTTTTTAAAGTTGGCCACGGCAGGCACATGCTATCTGTAACCTAAGAGGAAGATGATTCACACCAGTCAAATCCTCAAAAGTCACCAACTTGAGAGAGGTGTGTGTGTGTGTGTGTGTGTGAGATGTTAGACACAGTCAATGGAAGTGACCTCTCAGTGGTCTTGTAGGATGTGGTGATTATTGGGAAAAACCTTTAGAGCAGTGGTTTTCAACTTTGCTAATGCCACAACCCTTTAATACAGTTCCTCATGTTGTGGTGACCTCCAACCATAAAATTATTTTTGTTGGTACTTCATAACTGTAATTTTGCTACTCTTATGAATCAAGCGACCCCTGTGAAAGGGGTCGTGACCCACAAGTTGAGAACTGCTTTTAGAGAATACTTCTGTGGGTAACAAATGCTTTCCCTACATTCTATTCAACACATCAGCCCCTTAAGCTCTAAACTGAAAATGATAAGAGTTGAGGTTGGACTAGCAAATTTTAAAGGGTTCAATTGGGTGCTTTAGCAGAAATGTTTGCAAACCAGGAAAAAAAATAATAATAAAAGTTCAGAGCAACTTTGAAGTTCCCAATGAGGGGGGATAGAATTTGCAAGTGTTTTTCTGTGGCTATATTTATAAGAAGCATCACAGAACAAGACAATTTTACTGTCGTGTTAGTTCATCTTGAAGCACTTGCTTCAGATGCCCAAAGACAGAAGGTGATATAGTTCTTATACTTTAACCAGGCGTTCATATCTTTTATCTCACGTTCTGTATCTCCACACAGAAACCACAAGACTGAAGTAGAGGTACATACATACAAACAAACAAAAATGCCAAATATTGCTGGATCACCTCTAGTTTTCATGAATCAGTTCACAATAGGAAACCTCTGACTTTCAAGGAGAAAATCTCTGTTGATTGTATTTAGTATGTGAAAACACTCAGTGAGCCATATTTGAATTCTTCCAATTAAAGGGCCATCTTTCGCTTTCCATTGTAAAACCCACAAGGACAGATTTGTCTTGTTCACTGATGCAAACACAGCATAGTGTTAAAACAGAGCAGGTGCTCCATCAATGCTTTATTGATTAAAAGGATACCATTGGTAAATATTTAGAAAACTAACCTTTCCTTTAAAAGATTATCTAAGATTATATGTGTATTCACAGTATTGAAATTTAGATATCAATATGTGTATATTAAGACTCAGCTGTGGTTCCAATATGCACATTACCATTCACAAAAGGAGCCCTAGTAGCTCAGCGGTTACATGTTGTCCTGCTCAATGCCAAGGTCGGCAGCTTCAAACCACTATCCTTCTCCTGAGGGACAAAGACGAGGTTTTCTACTCCCAAGAAGAGTTACCCACTGGGGTAGTCTCCTCTGCCTTATAGGGTTCTATGAGTTGGAAGCAAGTGGAAGGCAGTGAGTGAGTGACTCACTGGGGAGGCGGGGAGACATAACAAAAACCCTCAAAAACCTCACTGTCACCGACTTGATTCTGACTCGTAGAAGCTAATGTCTTATAGGATGAGAAAACCTTACCTTTCTCCACTAAGAGGTGGTGGTTATCTTTTTATATTTTGATACTTATTGTTAACATGAAATTTGCTGTTTTTGTTAAAAACATCAATATACTCTTAAAAGTCAGTTTGAAAAAATATTTTAAAATAGGATTTAAAAAAATCACCTTCATCAATGAACTGATATTCCCAGGTCTTTCTTTGTATGGTATAAGATTCAGGCATAAAATTCAGTTGTTATACTTTAATCATTAAAATTTCCTAAAAAATGGGTCAAATTCTAGTTACCACAGTCTATGCCTTGTGAATAATCATATAAAGTACAGAAAGCACAGGTAAATTTTCTGTAACTTGTCATTTGTAAAGATTTTTTCCTAATCTGTAGGCTCTTTGCTTAATTTTTAAGTATTTTGATGATACTTTGAAGGGGTCTATTTTATTGAATTCATTTTCTTCTATTTGTGCATAAGTTGTAATGCTTGTTATTCTGTTTTTACAAAAGACTAGGGCCTATAGTTCCCCCTCCAATCCCTATGCTGTCTTCCTGGAACTTTGTGGTTTTACATTTAATGTTTGGGTCCTTGGACCAGTTCATTTTACGTGCGGTGTGAGGTATGGATCCTATTTCATCCATCTGTAGGTGAAATAGCCAGGCTTGCTAGAGCCATTTATTAGACCATTTCAATCTAACTGACCAGACTTTGAACCCTGTTAAAAATTAGTTTACAATAGAGGCCGGGGTTTAATGTCAGCCTCAATTCTATCCCCTCTCTACGTATCTACTGTTGAACCAGTACAAAGCTATTTTGATTGTAGCACCTGTGTAGCATGTTTGGATGCAAGGGAAAATGAGACTTCCTGTTTTCTTTGTATTTGTCTTCAATATTGCTTTGGCTGTTTGAGAGTTCTCTCTTTCCAGAGGAACTTTTCAATAGGTTTTTTCTCACACCAGTAAAAAATATTACTGGGATTTGTTTTGGGACTGCACTGGTAGGAGGGGAATTTTCACAATACCAAATTTTCAAATCCATTAGCATAGAATATCTTTTTATTGATACAGACCTCTTTTAGTCTTTTGTTTAAGTGTTTTATAATGGTCATTGTATAAGTCTTTTATGGCCTTCATTAGGTTAATTCATAGGTATTTTATTTGAGGGTTCTCATAAATTGCATTTGCTTGTTTTCTTCTCGGTGTATTATTTAGTATGGAGACCCAACTGGCTTTTGTGTATTTGTACTGCAGCTCGAGATCTTGCCGAATTCTTCTAGGAGGTCCAGGAGTTTTCGTGTGGAGACTTCATGGTCTTCTAGTTTTAGAACATCAATGATCAATATAGTTTTATAATGATAAATTTAATTGTTTCATTTTTCTGTCTTTTTATCATTGAAAATAACATTTAAAAAAATGTTTTGACCCAAAAGATCTAGAGATCATGGTATAGACAACCTCAATTTTTCTAAATGAAGATTAAGATTTTGCATGGTTGCTAGTTGCCCAGTAATTTTGATAGGAATATGCAGTGTTGTTGACCTCATTCTGACTCACAGTGAACTGAAATAACAGAAAAGAACTGTTCCTTAAGACGTTCTGAGACAGCTTATCTTCTTCCCAATACCAGACAGCCTCCTCTTTCTCCTGAGGAACTACTGACCTTGTAGTTACCAGCCCCTGCCTACCTGATGGCACCAGCAGGTTGTATTGTACGACACCAGTGGTTCTCAACCTTCCTCATGCCACGACCTTTTCATACAGTTCCTCATGTGGTGGTGACCCTCCAACCATAAAACTATTTTTGTTTCTCCTTCATAACTGTAATTTTGCTACTTTTATGAATCGGGCGACCCCTGTGAAAGGGTCGCGACCCACAGGTTGAGAACCGCTGTCTAGACTATTGTATAAAGTGAGAACTGCATGCCCACGAGTTTCCTTCTTTCTGTATTTTTCAGTGCAGCTTATTTTTCAATAAGCTCCTGTGCCTTATAGTAAAATGTCAGATTAAAATTCTTTTTCAAAAGTTAGAAAAATAAATCTAGTCACAGGGTGTGGTAGTACATGATTGTGTGTCAACTTGAAGATATAAAAGTGTTGGGATGGAATCTAACCCATCAATCAGGTCACAGCCTGACAGGGTCTCCTTGTGAGTGTGACCTTCTCATAAGGAGGGTCCTGGAATCTTCCCTCTCTCTCTCTGCCTTCTACTTCCTGTTGATGAGCCATGCGGAGACCTGCAGGAGCCCTGAAGATGCATCCATTGCCATCGGATCCACAAGACTTTTCATCTACCGGCTGCTGATGTTCCTGCATTCTGCATCATTGCATGTGGCTTCGTGCGTCTGAAGAGGGTCTTATGGACTGTATTAGACTTGAGTTGGACTGGGCTGGATGTTTTATCGATGCATGATTGCTTCTTTAAAAACATGAAAGGGTGTGTGCATACTTTCACAGCACATATGAGTGTCACCAGATTTGTTTCTCTAGTCAATCCAGCCTAACGCATTGGGCCACTATAAGCAAAGGGGGCACACTGATGAATGACTGGTTTACGTTTTCGTTGTTGCTTTGGAGACTTACATCAATGGTGCTGTTAAGGTATGTAGAGACTCTTTCATGTTTTTTGAAATTTGGCCAATGAAGAGCTCACTCAGGTCAGGCAACCCTTCGAACATTATTTCCCCATCATTCACACCCTTGCCTATCCCACCTGAGAGAGCAAGGGGATGATGCCTGGCTTGTTCTCAGCAGTAAAATGTGGCCAGGGTGATGATGTGTCACTTCCATGATTAGGCGATACTATACAGCATAGATTCCCAAACGTCTTTAGCTTACTGCTCCCTTCTCAAAGAAAACCAAACCAAACCAAAAACTCTGCATCCGCCCAGCAATGAAAAACTTGTACTTCAGCCCATAATTAAGGATAAACTATAGGTATGTGCTTCTATGGACCTGTGGATCTTTTCAGCGCCCTCTTTGAGATACACTGCTATACAGCACAGTCAATGCGATGGGCTTCTGTGACTTTATTTAGTTATATAAAATCCCCTTCTTAGCAACGTTATCTGTCTGGTTGTGAAGTTCTTAGGAAGGCAGACCAAAGAGGCCTCAGCTATACAAAGTCAAGGAAGTAAATTCTGACAACAATCTACGTGAGCTTCAAAACAGATGCATCCCAGGCAAACCTCCAGATGGAAAACAGCCCATCCGATGCCAATGACAGCTCGTGTTGCCCTGATCAGAGAAACCAGCTGAGCCACGCCCAGACTTCTAAACTCCAGCACCTGTGAGATAATAACAGCGTCAGATGACCCAACAAACCAGGGAATCATGGGCTCCTTTTGCTTATTTACAAATCTGTAGTGAACAATTTCTCTTTTTTTTTTTTTACCACCACATCAGTTTCTGCTTCTTGGTATGGCTGGCATCTGTCTCTTCCTCAACCCGTCATACTCTTCCTGCAGAATCAGAGCCTCTTTTCAAATCAGCTGTCCCTAACAGGAACAGATTACCCAATCAGCAAGGGGAGCCTGGGTCTCCTGGTGCTTACTTAATAAGCTGTAGCAGCATCTGTTTGTCAGCATATCAAATGTATGCATTTTTCACTAGAGACTACTAATCAAGCACAAGTGAGCCCATGCTTACCTTGCTTATGGGGTAATTAACTTCTGAATAAGTGTATATCAGTGAAAATCACATTTGTGATCATTTTTGACATAAAACAACTTTTTAAGTAGGTACATGGGCATCATCTGTTTGATTTATACACTGTTTCCTTCAAAATTCTAGATTTGGTTACTATAGATTTAGGCATTGGATAGTACAATAGAAAGCAAATCTGAGATCAGTTCATCTTGCCCACCTGATTTGTAAGAAACACCTAACTCATTCTGTAATTATTTCCTTGGTACTTGCATTTCAATACGCTTCTCAGGATTTTAAAGATTATCTTATTTCCAGAATCGTCTCTGGGGTTTCACCTCGTGATTGGCAGTGGTGACTGCTGAGCCCACCCTAACTCCTAAGAATGCCCCGGAGAGTGGGCCTGGCTCCAGAGGCTTCCTAGTGTTTTCTCCGAGAGTGAGCAGCCGTAGGTTTGAACCTTTAAGTCAGCCGCCGAGCTCTTAACCATAGTGCCAGTAGGGCTTCCACGCCTTTCCTTAGATTACAAAAGTATTCCAAACGTTACAGTCTCCTTAAATTCCAGGAAAATTTTTATTTAGAAATTTTTATTGTTTTTAGGGTTAGATGCCATTCTTTGCTCTATGACTGTTTCACATGTTTAAAACTGCAATATCTCCCACCTTGTTGTGGTGGGAGAACATGTAGATTCTCTTTTCCCTTAGGATTTGGCTGACAGTGTTGGCATTTTTAACACAAATTATTTGTTACAGTACATATTTATTATCTATTTGACTTCATTCGATTGTACATTTACATTATCAGCCATCTTTCATTTCATGTTTTCATCACTCTCTTCCCATTTATACTAGTTTCTGCTCACCTCACCTGTTTGCATTTTACAGCTTTGTTTTATCCAGCCCATGTGTTTTTGCACCCTCCTCAAGGTGCTAGACATTTTTATATTTTTCTTCTGAATGATCTTGTACATTATTTTTGATTCATTCTTCTCCTCAGTTTTGTCCCATATTTTCCCCATCTTCTTAAGTGTTGATGCACCTGGTTTTGCACCTGCCAACATATGAGTGGGTTGTAGTTTAACTGAGTTTCTACACACATGCATACAAATTGAGCCTCTTCAGTTTAATTTATACAATTTAAAGCCCCCAAGGCTTTATGCAATGTCCATACACCAGCCCGAGTTTCAGCAGGCTTTATTCAGGGTAGCTGTACTGAATCACGCTAGAGATTATTTCCCTTTCCTCTGAAATGTTCTTAGAGCAATGAGGTATAGTTTCTAGAAGATTAACCTCAAGATTCAAGGAGGCTGGATGAATGCTCCACGGGCCACTAGCAATAATTGTGAGGATAAGTCACTTGAATTCTGATTCAGATTCCTTATAGGTAAAATGATGTAAAGCATATGAAGGGGTTGACATAGTACCTAACACTGTGTACCCACGCAATATACTAGCCTTCCTCAAAGTCAAAGGTATTCTGATGTAGCAAACCCAAGTCTCTCTAAGTACACAGTCACCAAGGCTCTTCCTATACTCCCACATCCCCTCTCTCCTTTCTACAACTCTCTGACACCACAGGGCCCCTCTCTGCAATACACTGTTCATTTCCTCAACCGGGTTGCATTATATTTTTCAATTATCTATAGAT
>NW_022103920.1:31060376-31062601 GCF_000313985.2 Echinops telfairi
AAAAAAAGAAGAGTCTAGATAAAACACTGAAACACAAGTAAATATATGGATATATATATTTATAATCTATTATTATATATATGACAATATCTATTAGAATCAGTAAACTCTGAAGGGTCTGGTTTGGTTATTTACTTCAACTGTACATACTTGTTTCCCCAGTGCATTAGCTGCCGTAACTTAATGGGAATAATAGGACACCGAGAGAAAAGAGTTCTATTACAAACTAAGTAAAGGCAGTGACAGCTAATGAACTCAATAGTGTCATCTTAGGAGAGAACCACACATATTTTCCCTCTTTGTACCTCTTTTGGAAGACCTTTTTGGGTCTAAATTTAACACTCTCGTGTGAAACTCTCTTTGAGGTTGTGCAATGTGTGAACTCATGCCATCAATAAAATACACTGATCATAATTTTTGGAATATACAACACTTTGATAATGATACCAAGGGAACCTATTGAAGAACCAAACAGAAGAAGCAGTAACAGAAGATGTTTCGAACAGATCATTCTTTCTCCTAAGTTTAAATACTTAGAAAAACTGATTATTGAAAACCTCACTTTGTTATTTCTCTCCCATAGTTTCTTACATTACCAAGTATTCTCATATTCATATAGCATTAACAAATCCATTCCGTTTATAATCATCTTCAGATAGGTATGTGATCATACTAATTTACAAATATTCATTTTGAAAATCTTTTCATTACCAAATTAGATTGTACCTGAGGTTTAAAGTAATCAACATGACCAATATATTAGACTAATTATATATTACGGCTTTCGAATGTCTCCTTTGAGGAATCAGAAACAGACTGCCAGTGAATTTTGTTATTATTGATTCAGCCTGTTCACCACTCCTGGGTAATTTGGTTGTACTGTGGTGGTTTGTATGTGGCTGGGATGCTAGACGTTTTGCCACCAGTATTTCAAATACCAGCAAGATCACCTGTCAGGGACTGGTTTTAGTGGAGCTCACAGACTAAGAACACTAGGAAGAAGGAATAGATGATACATTTCGGAGGGATTAGCCACTGAAAACTCTTAAGAATAGTGGCAGACCATTGTCGAATAGTTTGTGAGAATTTTTGCCGTCATTATGTTGAAGCATAATCCATACTGAAGGCTGTAGTCTTGGATCTTGATCAATAAGAGTTTCAATTCCTCTTTGCTTTCAGCAAGCAAAGGTGTGTCACCTGCGTATCACGGGTTATCAATGTGTCTTCCGCTAATCCTGAAGCTTCAGCTTTCTTCTTCACGCAGCCTGGTTTCCTGGATTCTGTGGTCAGTATACAGACTGAATAAATGTGGCTAAAGAAGACAGCCCTGGTGCATGACTTTCTTTCTTTTAACCACATCATATTGCCTTGTTCTGTCTGAATGACTGCTTCTTGGTCTATGTACACATTCCGCATGAACACGAGTGTCTTCTGGCATTCCCATTCTCTGCAATTCCTCCATAATTAATGATGATGCACACGGTCAAATGCCTTTGCATAGTCAGCAATTCATAGGTAAATATCTTTCTAGTGTTCTTTCTTCTGTATCGACAATGATGTACTTTATTCTCAGTTATTAATATTCATGAATGAAGAAGCGATACATGTAAAATTAAAATATCTATCTATAGATATATATTCTAGATACTGAATACATAAATACATATATTTAGGTATTTAGAATCTCTACCAATACAGGACTGGAGGAGGAAAGGGAAACATTAAGATTTCAGATGAAGATTCACACATATATATTAATTTCACTTAGATCAAAGTTTTATATTGATTTATGTTAAAGGTGACATTGAAGAAATGATATATTTTTAATATATTTTTTAAAATAGTGCAGAATCAAATGATTACCCACTTAAAACAGAGAGTGCTGTCCTCCTCCTCCCCACACACATACATTATTTTCCTGACTTTCAAATCCCACAGCCACGGAGTCAATTTCCACTCAACCTTATAAGGCAGAGTGGAACAAACTGCTCTGTGCACTTTTCAAAACTTTAAATCTTTACAGGAGCAGCCAGCCTCATCTTTCTCCCAGGGAGGGGTTGGTGGGTTTGTCTGCCTACTTTGTGACTAACAGCCTGATAGTATCACGCAGGCTCTAAACTGGAATGATTAAAGAATTTTTAAATGGGATACAAAAATAAGATAAACTGAACAACAATGAAATTCTTCAGATCTATTACTGAGAGCTGTAGCACAATACACAGAAT
>NW_022103920.1:31063222-31079915 GCF_000313985.2 Echinops telfairi
TAGTAAATTAATATTAAAGATACTCAACAAAACAAATTCAATTATCGAGTTGATGCTGACTCACAGCCACCCTATAGGATAGGTAGAAATGCCAGGCTGTAACTCTTGACAAGAGTAGAAAGCCCAGTGTTTCTTCTGAACTTCAGACTAAAGCATAGCCACCAGGCCACCAAAACAAAACAAAAAGAAATCAACACCCATCGCCCATAACACCATCAGAAACACTCCCCCCTCCTCCCTCTCCAAGCCAAACCAACCCAAACTGAAGCCCCTTCCATCTGGCGACTAGTTGACACTGACGCATAGAGAGTCCACACTATACAGAGTTCCAAGGACTGAAACACTGACCTTTCTGTTAGTAGTCTGTTAACAACAACACCACTAGGGCTCCTGCCTCTCCTCCCTAGGTTGTCAAAAATTGTCACTAAAATTTACTTCAGATGAAACGCCATTCCTAGAAATCACAATTCTTCTGTTCTCAGTCATAAAGCACTAGTCAACACACGATATGTCATTGACCTGGGTAAAAGCAGTTTCCACATTCATATGCATGTGCAGGGATATCTGAAATAGAGAGATGTGTGTATATTTCACAATGAAGGAAAGGTGATGTCTATGGGTATGAAACATGGGCTGGTCTGCCGTGTCACAAAGCACCCAAAACTAAAGCTTTCATTAACCATCCCTTTATTCTTGAGGAATTTTCACCACAAGAGTTCTTATTTATGGTGACAACATCCAGAGAACACCAACATTAAAGGAGGTGAAGGTTATTGCAGCACCAACCTATCTAGTGACTACACATGAGCGGAAACTATGAGTAGACTCTCACACACGCGGAATGAAGCATCGTGGCCACGCGCCAATAAGTTGGTTCTAACGCATCGTGACCCCCTGTGACAGAGCGGGGTTTTCTCGGCCACAATTTTTGAGAGCACAAAACCTTTCTCCTACAAAATGCCTCAAAAGCAAACAAACAAACAACAACCCAAACTCACTGCCCTGGAGTTGATTCTGACTTACCGTTGGTTAAGTGTTGAACTGCAAGGTCAGCAGTTCCAAACCACTAGCTGCTCCACTGAAGCAAGATGAGGCTTTCTACTCCCACAAAGATTTAGTCTCAGAAATCCATAGAGGCAGTTTACTCTACCCTATAGGATTGCTGTGAGTCAGACAGATAGACTAGGTGTGTTCGCATTGCCAACCTTTCCATCAAAAAGCAGGGTCTAGAGGGATGGCATTGTTGTATAATTTCTACATTGAGAAGTACTATCCAGACTGGCTTAACTAAACCAACACACATGTATACCACTGTCATCAGACTGATTCTGACTCCAAGCAATCCTATATAGGGTTTCAGAGGCTGTAAATCTTACAGGAGCTACTGTTTCTCCCTACTCTTTCTCCCGTGCAGCAGCTTGTGGGTTTGAACCACTGCCCTTGTGCTTAGCAGCCCCATGCTTAGCTGGATGCAAAGAGATAATTCATGAGTAGGAGCATATGTGTACATATTCATAGAGACTGTGGTAGTCACCTATTCTGGTGTCAATTTAAGGATTAAGAGTGTAGCAGTGCAATTAGAGCAGTCAGTCAACAGAGAGGACCACATGGCCAGCCCCACAATGAGACATGACGCCCCTCATTGACCCATGGCCCTGCGGGGGGTACAGCACCAGAGACACAGTATGGGAATTGCGCCCGATCGGATCCCACCACACTGAGACAAAGCACAGGGGGAATGCCACGGAACAGCAAGGGAATGGAGCGGCGAAGTCCCCAGGGAATGCTGAAGGTGGACTTTGGGGCCAGGGCGTGGTGCCCCAACAGACTGGACTGGAAAACACTCCTAAAGGCCAAAAAACGATCCTTGAACTAACTACAAGCTTTTCTTTCTTGTGTTTTGATTTGTTCTTTGTCAGTGGTTTGTTGTTGTTGTTTTGTTGTATATTGTTGCTTGGTTTTGCTCTGTCTTATTTTTGTGCATGTTACTATCTCCGCAGATCTGTCTAAATAAGAGGCTGGATGAACAATCTGGAGGAGGAAACAACGGGACCGACAGTTCCGGGGGGGACATGGGATAGGGAGAGGTGGGGGGAAAGGAAGTGGTGTTAACAAACCCAGGGACAAGGGAAAAATAAGTGATCCAAATTGGTGGTGAGGTGGGTATGGGAGGCCTGGTAGGGCATGATCAAGGGTAATGTAACAGAGGAATTGCTGAAACCCTGGTGGGGACTGAGCATGATAGTGGGACTGGAGGAAAGTCAAGGGAAATAGAGGAAAGAGCTGGGAAGCAAAGGACATTTATAGAGGTCTAGATAAAGATATGTACATATGCAAATATATTTATATATGAAGATGGGGAAATAGATCTATGTACCTATATGTATAGGTTTAGTATTAAGGTAGCAAAAGGACATTGGGCCTCCACTCAAGTACTCCCTCAAAGCAAGAATACTTTCTTCTATTAAATTGGCATTCTATGATGCTCACCTTCCCAACACAACTGCTGAAGACAAAGGGGGTGAATAAGCAAATGTGGTGAAAAAAGCTGATGGTGCCCAGCTATCAAAAGATATAGCGTCTGGGGTCTTAAAGGCTTGAAGGTAAACAAGCGGCCATCAAGCTCAGAAGCAACAAAGCCCACATGGAAGAAGCACACCAGCCTATGTGATCACGAGGTGTCGAAGGGATCAGGTATAAGGCATCATCAGAACAAAAAATCTTACCATAGTGAATGATGGGGGGAGTTCAGAGTGGAGACCCAAAGCCCATTTGAAGACCACTGGAGATTCCCTTGCAGAGGGGTCTCAGGGAGGAGACGAGCCAGTCAGGGTGCGATGTAGAAACAATGAAAAATACAACTTTCCTCTAGTTCCTAAATGCTTCCTCTCCGCCCCCACTATCATGAGATGAATTCTACCTTGCAAGTCTGGCTAGACCAGAGGATGTACACTGGTACACATAGGAACTGAAAATACAGGGAATCCAGGGCAGATGATCCCTTCAGGACCATTGGTGTGAGTGGCGATACAGGGAGGGTAGAGGGAGAGTGGGTTGGAAAGAGGGAGACCAATTACAAGGAACTATATGTGACCTCCTCCCTGGGGGATGGACAACAGAAAAGTGGGTGAAGAGAGACATCGGACAGGGCAAGATAGGACAAAATAATAATTTATAAATTATCAAGGGCTCATGAGGGAGGGGGGAGCGAGGAGGGAGCGGAAAAATGAGGACCTGATGCCGGGAGCTTAAGTGGAGAGGAAATGTTTTGAGAAAGTCCAACCATAGCAAGTGACTTTATATCTTAAACATCAATGTTGATACAAGGCCCAAATTATTCTTCAAATGGAAACAAAAGAAATGAACAGATTTTTTTTCTCTTTTATTTTTTCTCTTTCTCTTTTTGGAGCTGTAATGATTCTGAATTATTTCTGATTAACAAAGAAAATGGTCTGCTACTTTGGGGCCTGTGATTACATTACAGTACGGTGGAGAAGAGTCACTAATGGGTACCTCTGAGGTCAGGACAGCGACTGTAGCATTCACATTTGTTTATTAATGAGCCCATGACAGGGCTGGGCTTCCAAGATGTCAAGATTTGTTAATAGAACAAAATTTGAAGGACTGTTAATACCTTAAACAACCAGACTATCTAAGAATATCATCCTAATGTACAGCCCGTGGAATAAGTAATCCTCTTCCAATTGCCTGGGACATGTGTGGAGGAGAGAACTTAATCAGGGGAACTGCCACTCTTTCATCAATGGAACGAGGAAAATGGGATATTCAAGATACTGAAAAGAATTACTGCAAATATATGTGCACTTTTGGTCACTGCTTTTTGATGAAGAAAATATTGTGCATAATAACTTGAGAATGTATTTAACATAAATTATATTTGCATGAATTATGTTTATTCATATGGTCAGATACATAATGGCTTGCTTGATAAATGGTTGATTAGTCTTACAATCAGCCCAAAAGGGACTTGCTTGGGGGGAAAAAACCAACAACAAAAAAATTTCCTCTTCTCGAGGAATCTGACTTTTGAGATATTTTCCATTTTGCCTTTGAGCAGAGAAACCGTGCCAGATCTGGACACCTCAAACCGCTTCCTTCCAACACCCCAGCATCCACACTTGCTGCTGCAGACTAGGGTGCTCGGAGTACCCTGACAGTATCTTGCCATCAACCACAGTTTCAAGAGGCACAGCCATCTGGTCAGTAAAACACACTCCAAGAAAAGGCAGCTGGCTTTTTAAAGGGATCGGTGAGCTCCTTCTTTATTGATATGAGAAAAAAAGGGGCTATTTCTGAGGAGCGAAAAAGCAAGGAATCACCGCAGTTTGATCCTGAGAGCAGTGCTGTCACCTGAGACTCTGGGCCACATGTCCAGATTTGGATTCGGACTTGACTTGCAAGAGAATAGAGGGCTTAACCATAGGCACGATTGTGAGGCTGGCACAGGATGTCAGTGTCTCATTCTCCTGTCAGCGTTTCGCTGAGAGTAGGAACGGACTTGACAGAACCTAACAACAATAGCAAGAGAAAAAAGTAGACATTGTTTCCTCTTGTTGATTAGGTGGCTTTATTTTGCTCTAATGGGACTGCTTTTATTGTATTTTAATCTTTTTACCTTATTTCTTGCATCAATAAGGTTCCTAATCTTTCTTAGGGCTAACTCCTTCCTCAAATGGACCCCGATAGTTACATTTCCGCGAAGGTCCAGCTGACTGACCCCAAACCTGACCTCCCAGTCTGATATGAAATCCTCTTGTGCTTTCTCTAGCCATTCCATATGGTTTCGTATTGCAGCATTGCTTACACTGTATCATACTAACCAGGCTATTTGCCATTCTTCATGCCACCTTTTTTTTAAGGGGGGGACTCCCTAAATTGTAATCGCTTGGAGATTAGCCTTTTGGATTATTTATTTTTTCTGCCAGGCTAAACAGAATACTTTCCATTTATTTGACCTTCAAGTTAATAGTGAATCAAAGAATGAAGCCCTTCAAAAACAATTTGCCATGAACATGTACCAACATGAGCACACACCTCTGTGTTTTGTCTGCTGCACTTGGTATGTGGGTTATCTGTTAACACCTGCTCTTATCATTATCATAAACTCTTGTCGGGAAAGGAGATCAATGGGACTTGTGGCAAAATAAAGTATTTTATTTTAAAATTTAAAAACCCTATATGAGAAATACAACCTTCCTCTAGTTCCTAAGGGTTTCCTCCCTGCTCCCACTACCATGACTCGAATTCTATCTTGCAAGACTGGCTAGACCAGAGGAGGTACACTGGTACAGATAGGAACTGAAAATACAGGGAATCCAGGACGGATGAGCCCTATAGGACCAGTGGTGTGAGTGGCGAAACAGGGAGGGTAAAGGGAGAATGGGTAGGAAAGAGGGAACCAATTACATGGAACTGTGTGTGACCTCCTCCCTGGGGGACAGACAACCGAAAAGTGGATGAAGGGAGACGTCGGACAG
The DNA here is from genome assembly GCF_000313985.2 of Echinops telfairi. NCBI lineage: Eukaryota > Metazoa > Chordata > Mammalia > Afrosoricida > Tenrecidae > Echinops > Echinops telfairi. The sequence continues at coordinate 31,068,721 of NW_022103920.1, forward strand.
GGCAAGATATGACAAAATACCCATTTATAAACTATCAAGGGCTCATGCGGGAGGGGGGAGCGGGGAGGGAGGGGAAAATGAGGACCTAATGTCGGGGGTTTAAATGGAGAGAAAATGTTTTGAGAAACGATGTACAAATGCGCTTTACACAATAGATGTGTGTATGGATTGGGATAACAGTTGTATGAGCCCCTAATAAAATGTTAAAAAAAAAAGACAAAAAACAAAAAAAAAAACCCTATATAAAACCATCTGCACATTTTAAAAACCATATATAAAACCATCTGCACCACTTAGAAAGTTCTGAGAGCTAAACCACCTTGTGATCCACTTGATTTCATGGAGCTATAGATACATTCTCAGGTGTGTGTTTAAGACTAGACTCATCCTGATGATAAACGAAAAGGGTCTGTGGGTTCACAAAGACAGAAAAATTAATATACATATGCAGTGGTTAATTACAACATGGGAAGTCAATACAGCAAAGCCTGTAGCAAAAGAGCTTTATAATTAAGACAGAGAAATTAAAACAGCATAGGATTTTCACCCTCCTCTTGGCTAGTAGGCATGAACGACCAAGCAGGTCAGTAATATATAAAGGGCCTACACAAAGTTTGTGGACCAAATTGAATGAAAAGACAATGATCTTTTTTCACCACGAACTTTTTGTAGCCTCCTTATATAATTAATTTTATGAATAATAAGGAGTCCTGTTCCTTATTCTTATTGTTTTCTCATATGTTCATTATGCTATAAATAATATCCACTTGCTCCCTGTAGAGATGAACAGAGCTCTAAAGGTCAAAGTCCTGGGTTTGAAATCATCTTGTTTTTAATTAAGAGGCATGTGGCTCACAGTGTTTGCAACTGCTTAGTTTTGACTATTTCCCTTTTCCCGAGTACTTAATAAACCTCAGGATATGTCTTCATCTAGAGAATATAAATATATATATATATATGTATATATATATATATACATATATATACAGGTATATAGATTATGAATGTATTAAATCCAGTGGCATTTAAAAATTATGTTAACTGGGTTTAGAAGTGGTCTGAATATTCAAGTCATATCAGATGAAACTAAATGGAAAAGACACACGTTTAAACAATATGGAACAATAAGTAGAAGAGAAAACATCATAGTCCAAGCCATGGAAGAGAAGTCTTATGAGAGGGAGGGGTCGTGAGCCTTTCAGTAGCTTGCTGTGGTAGAGGTTCTTTCCAGGACCCTGGAGAGCAACACACATGCAAAGCACATCAGTGGCCTCCAACTTTGTTTTTGATTCTGCCAATCAAGAGATTTGGTTGCATTGCAATTTTCGCGTTACCTTCGGTTTCGTAAGGGGAGATTAAGGTTCTAACATGGCATTGGTCTGTAATTTTTCCTGTTCAGGTTATGGTTCCCATTCATGCTTTAGAAATTCCAGCTTGTTCCAGTCACTTGGTTAGCCCTGCCTGACCCTGGAAGGACCAGTTTGAGCCGTTACTTAAAACCTCAATTCTGTCTTTAAAATTTTAGTTGGAGTTGTTACCAAATAGGAGATGTTAACAATAGAGTTTCTTTCTACGAAAGCATATTCTTATGAATATAATGTTAAGAATCCTCCAGTGAGACCATTGGGAGTATAGCACTCTCTCTCCCCCCAGTATTTTATATAACCCCATTGTTTAACTACAAGGTCAGCCATTTGAAACCACTAGGGGCTCTGTGGGAGAAAGATGGGGCTTTCTACTCCTGTACAGATTGATAGTGTGGGATCTACCTGTTCTACCCCTGTCCTACAGGGTTCTGTGCCTCAGAATTAACTCAGTGACAGTAAGCTTCTATGATAAGAATTGTCCTTTACTTGGTAGTGTCTGATTTTGTGAATAATCTTACATTTGCTTGACATATATGTTATGTAAAGATTTAAGGGTATCAAAGTGACATTACACAGCACATTAGTATCTTTCCTCAGTTGAACAATACATCCAATCTGCTATCTATTTTGCTCAATTAAGCTGAAGCAAAGCACTGGTCATACAGTTATGAAAAATGAATAACACTACTAATTGTGACTGGAAGCCTAATTTAGTTGGGGATGGGGATAAGGGTGAGGGAGAGGGTGAGGGTGGGGTAAGTATCCCAATGTAGCTGATTTGCCCAACGGAACCTCCCATTTACCACAAAGGACATCTAGAAAATTTAATAATTGGACTTGTTATGATGACTTTCTCAAAGTTATTTGCATTGTATATATCTCTTTATATGAAGGAGTTATGTAGAAATAATTTAAATATGATAATCAAATGGAATATTGGAGAATGCATATTAATAAATATGGTTAAAATAGGTCACAGTTTGATACCTGACAATAAACCAACAAACTATTAGTTTGGCTTTTGAAATGTGTGCATATTTCCTATCAGTAATTTGAGCTTTCTGAAAGGTAATCTATTCGATATATTGGGTTCTTGTAACTCTGGTCAATAGTAATGTTTTCAAAATAGAAAATAGAAAATTTATCAGATAAATTTAAGTGAAGATTTCCAATGTTTAATGACTCAATTGTTCAATATTTATTTGTGTACACTTAAAAAAAATCAAACTCACTGCCATTGAGTTGATTCTGACTCACAGTGACCCTGCATGGCAGAATGCGACTGCCCTTTGGATTTCCAAGACTGCAAATCTTTACAGGAGTAGAAAACCTCATCTTTCTCCCATGGCACAGTTGGTCTTGAACTACTGACTTTGCAGTTAGCAGTCCTGCACATAATCCACTATGCCATAAGGGTTCTGTCTGAGTACATTTTAACATCTTAGAAATAATGAAGGATGAGATCTATGTCCAAATTAGCCTACATCTCTACAATGCATCTGATGGTTAGCAAACTTCTTTATAACGATACTAGTAATTGCGTACGATATTTAAATTGTATATAGTAATGTTTCCCCAAAATGTGTCATAAGAAAAAAGATACTATATATTGTGTTAAAATATATATATCTGAGGCCAAGTCTGGGGAAAGGTTTTAATGAAAACATTCAAAATACATATTGCCATTTGACATATAAATCATTTAGAAACATGAAAAACTAATTTCTTCAAGCTTCAAAACCCAACTCACTACCATCAAGTCAATGCCAACTCAAAGGGATCTCATAGAACAAGGTAGATCTGCCCCTGCGAGTTTCTGACAATGTAGCTCTTTATGAGAGTGCACAGCTAAGTCTTTCTCCCACTGAGCAGTTGGTGGTGTCTAAGTGCAGACTTCGCAGTTAGTGACTCAACACGTAACACTACACCACCAAAGCTCCTCTTGCAGCAGCAAGACAGGACAGATGAAAACAACCCTAAGAATCGATTTTGCATCATATGTGGAAAGATAGGAAAAAGATCATCTTCAATGTTGACAAAGAAATTAGGTATGAGCATACCCACGTAGAGAATGGGAAGTTTGCCTTCTTGTTCTATAAGTTGGTATCAACTTTTTAGCTAGCAATACATATCAAAAGTGTGTTTTCTGTTTGATTCAGCTTTTCTTTAACATTCAGCCTTAAAAAAATAAAAGAAATTAAAGATGTGAATTTACACACATGATATCAATTTAGAATTTCCTTTACTGGGTTATATTTAAACCATGTTGTAGAATTTATATATATATATACATACATACATATACATACATACATATATATATACTACATTTCTACTTTGAAGTTTTAAATATATATATGAAAATTTCTTTCAAAATTATTTAAAGCATTTAATTGAATTTCTTTCAAAGCAATATGTACATTAAAATTCCTATTTTTAAAAATGACTGGAAATAAAACCCAAAGCAGAAAGTACTCTATGATTTTTCACTATCGTGAAAGTAAGCTTATATACTCTATAAGTTTTCAGTCAAAACCCTGAGCCTCAGAAGATTATTGATACAGAACCCAAGGAACTGGAAAAATATAGTTATTTATAAAGGTAAAGACAATAAAAACAAGGAATAGCTTAAATGACCCTGAAATGTTTTATCATTCCATTCACAAAGCTGAACTTGCTGCCTCCATTTGTTGCAACGTAAGATGAGAGCTAGCTCATTATTTGAAGAAACCACTTGAAGTGAATGGACATTTACAGAAATATCAAGCTGATGTCAAAAGATGCCAATTTTTAACATAATGGAATGCGGTAACTCTTTCATCTTCTTAGGAATGTCACTCACACTTTTGTTATTGGGAGAGTGTTCTAAAACAAAATATCCCTGAATGTTGAATCCTTGATTGTCCAATGGGCAGGTGAAAAAGTAGTTAAGGAGTATTACCATGACTTGAAAGTAAATGTAGACAAGAAAGGCTAATCAAGAAGGAGGGCAATATTTACAGATTTGGGTTAAATTTGGGATCAGTAAAGAAAATAGCACAAGATCGGCTCAATACCTAGAAGCAGAGACACTCTCCCATGAGAAGAAGAGAGGGGACTATACAGTCACAATAGCCATTTGTATCTGCTTAAAAACAGTCTCCCCAACTAAAGGCCGCATACTTGTAGATTATTGTGTCAGGGTCTCCTGTGGGATGTGTGTGATTTAAGGACCATAACAGTATTCCAGTGAGCTAGGTAAGCATATAGCTAGCAGTAGGGTCACAACGGGATTGTGGCAGTGGGCTTGATAAAATTGCATATGATACATAATTTTTATAATTCTTTTTATAATTATATAGCATGTATATACTCACATGTACTTCTTTTTATAATTATAAACACCCACACACACATACACAAAGGCAACATTTCTACAAAATTTATCCATCAACAATGCCACATAAAAGTAGAAGTGCTATTTTAAGTACTTACCAGTTTAAATTTGGAAAATAGTTTTAAAGAGGAAGAAATATTTTATAATCTAGATTATGATCCGATTCAACTTTCACAGAAACCCTACATATGCTAGTATCTGTATTTCAGAGGGAATATAATAGCATCGAAGGAACTTTGGTAGTTCAGTAGGTTAAGCATTTGGCTGTTAACTACAAAGTCCATAGTTCAAATACAAAGTCCATAGTTCAAACCCACCACCTATTCTTTGGAAGAAAAATGAGCCTGTGTGCTCCTGTAAAGACTGAGGGAGCAATTGTACTCTATCCAACAGAGTTCAGCAGTGAGTGGTGCATAGTAGGGATAATAGTGGTGTGTAGGGATAACGTCTCACTGTGTGGTCCAATAACAGTCACCCCTGGTCACATGTGCTATTTAACTTTAATTTGGAATAAATTTTAATGTTCTATGGACAGAGCTGCAGAGAACACTGGGGAAAGAACATAGGCTCTAAAGCAGCTTGTAGGCGGTGGAAGAAAAGATCCGATCATGGACCATGTCATAACCCTGTAGGTACCTTCTGGCCTGAGATCATGTACCAAACACAAAGTGGATCTATGACCAGAATCCAGGTCTATGATCTCGCCTTCAGTCTTTGAAGGAAAAATTAAAATCCTAAATAAAATCCTAAATTCCCCTCAAAATACTGCTCTTGTTGTGGTGTGCAATCCAGGCAATTCCATTTGGTAAAACCCAGAGTGGAACTGAGCCATGCGGTTTTCTGGGCTGTCAGTTTTACAGAAGCAGGTCGCCAGGCTTTTCTCTTGTGGAAACTCTAGGTGGGCTCAAATCAGAAATCGTTGAGTTAGTGACTCATTGCTGTTGGTTCACTCCCAGCAAACCTACAGGATGGAAACCTCCACAGTTTTCCAAGGCGGTAAATTTTACAGAAGCATACTGCTACATTTTTCTCCCTTGGGATGATTTGGGGGGGTGGGGTTTCAAACCACCGACTTTTGGTTAGCATCTAAGAGCTTAATTACTGTGCAACAGGGATCCCAAATTATAATTCACTGTAAGGTAGTGTGATGATTACTGCCTATTTCCCCCAAACTTTCTGTTTCTAAATACCAGCAACACTGCAACTAATTTTTTCTTATTCTACTAAAGAAATATAAGCAATCTCCAAATTACTTTGCCCTGTATTTTAGACAAATGTTCTAGAGATAACTGGATTCATTAATAAATGACAATAGTTTCAGTCTAATAAATTCAAGAAACAGACCGTTTACAACATCACCTAACTGGTTGGATGACAATTTGGGGAATGCACTACAGTTGTCAGGTTAAACAGAGGGCCAAACCTTGCCTGTATATAATAGACACTCACTTAGGGCTGAACAGAATTTCACTAACTCTTTTGGTTGGGAACCTATGGGGTGTAAAGCAATATTTTTGAGTCATTGAGATCTGTGGATAGAAGATTAGTACTTTTATTGAAGATGGATTTAATTATAATGAGCACTTTGAGAAAAGGCACTGTACTAAGAGTGAAATCACTTTGGAAGAACATCAGGAATTCACTCTACATTTCCTTTTGCCACTGGAATTTCAGAGTGTGTGGTTTTCCTAGAGGAAGCAGTAAAACCACATTATTCTTTATCAAAAGCAACACAACTAAAGCTTCGTTAATATAAGTGGTCTGGTTTTTCCTCATTTGGACATATTCTTCATGGCCAAGAAGAGAGCACACACATCTCTCTATCTTTTTCTCCCTCCATACATTCTCCATCGTCCTCTGCTAAGTACTAAATACATATTCCAACCCTTATCTTACTCATATCTTAGGGAAGAGTCAGTACACACTCCTGTTTCCACAGAATTTCAGAGCAAGAAGGACCCTCACATATCCAAAAAGGTGCCAATAATTCTCTGCATATTCGAAGCATCACAGTGGAGTGGAATCCGACTCAATGAAATATGCCTCCCTTAGGAACAAGCTTGGGAAATTAACACAAGACCCCTAGGGTAGCCTGCAGGCAGTGGAGGGAAAGCCTGTATCGGTAGCCTTTCACAGAGCTTCTGGCTTCTACTTCACAGCTTAGAGGGTCAGGCTGAAGAACCAGAGCGGTTTAGGGTGTGCTGGACACATCTTAAAACAGCCATTGTCTCCCCTCTACTGTTTGACCAAGCCCAATGCTTTACATTTCCATGACAGCCTCATTTGTAGGCAGCCTTTCTTTGAGCCATCTTTTTACTACTAGGGGAAGCAAAAAGCAACTCAAATTGCTTTTGATAGGCATCCAAACTACCTGGAATAAGTGAACTAAATGAATAAGAAGTAAAATTTGTGTTTTGAAAGGGTTTTGCAAATCTTTAAACCACAGTGCATTCTGCTCTTGGGGTAAAGGCTCTCACTGCCCTAGAGTTAATGCTGACTCGTAGTGACCCCTGTGGGAGAACAGAACTGTTTGAGAGCAAAAAGCCCGGTTTCTCTCCCAAGGAACTGGCATCAAAATCCGTTAGTTATCATGTTGTAACACAGACATGTACATAGTAGGTGATCATGAATGCTTATTGCTATGTGAATCATAGCATGTTTTAAAAAGAAATACCATGGGGGCCTGGGGGAGGAAGGTGGAAAAATGAGGAGCTGATGCCAGGAGCTCAAGTAGACAAAGCATTTTGAAAGGAAAAATGTTTTGAAAAAGATCATGACGACATATGTAAAGATGTGTTTGACAAAATGGATATATGCATGGATTGTGAGACCTGTAAGAGCCCAGAATAAAATAAAATTTAAATGTAAAAAATAAATATAAATGTATGCTTAGTATAATCTCATCACAGCAGCCAAGTCTACCTCCCTAGTAGTCTGTTAAAAAAAATTATATTTCCAGTGAGGGGAAAAAAGAAACCAGCAGAGGGCCTGGTAGTTGAAAGTATCCAGGTGAAAAGGAGCCGACGGGGGGCACAGAGTCACAGTGAAAGACAACGGGGACATTCCTCCTGAAAGAGCATTCCTGCTCTCTCCCATGGAGAGCAACGTCAAGGGACGGCCATGGACTAGTCACCCACACCAGTGCCATCAAGTTGATTCTGACTCACAGAGATCACACAGGGGTTCTGAGACTTTAAATCTTCACAAGAGCAGAGAGCCTCATCTTTCTCCCCTGGAACACTGGGGTACAAGCACTGAGGACAACTTATGCAATATAAAGAAGTTACCAGTCAAGAGAACGCACCCAGTCAGGGTGTTTTTACGGTTAACGCCTTGGAGTTGCCGACTCATCATGCCAGAGGACACCTGCGCTGCACAGCAGAATTTTCAGTGGCTAACGGATTCCGAAGCAGATTCCGAACCTTTTCTTCTGAGGCGCTCTGAACAGACCTGAACCACCCGTGTTTTGTCAAGCACCCTAGTGCATTAAGGAACAACACCATCCAAAGACTGGTTTGAGTGTAGGACTGTGAAAGGCGGCCAGCACAGACTTGAGAGTAACTCCCAGACTCAACGACTGACATGCGAGTTCAGCCCGTCTGGCCACAGTAGTGGTAGGTTGGCTCAATCCTAAAGCAAAGACCCTAAAGCAATGCCTGACAGTCAACATCCTCTTGTTTAAAGGAGGATATTATTGTCCAAAGAAACACATTTAGTCCTGCAGAAAAAGTTCCTTCCTTTAGGTCTTTAAATAATAATGAACTATCAGATATTTGAAAAACCAATAGCATTAATTAAAGAGAAAGAGAGAAATAAGACTGACTTAATGTAACATGTGGCAAGATAAGTAACAACTTCAGGAAACAAAAAAGCTCTAAAAGCACTCTGTTTTTAAATTTAGAAAAATGTCATGGCTCAATGAATTAAACACAGTTTGCTCATGCAGAGGCATGTGGAGTGTTTCTGTGGCTCCCGCCAAATGACCTTTTCTGCTAAGAAGGTAGGGGAAGACATGATCCCATTCACCTGTGAGTAACTGAGCAGGATTCCCTGAACGCCAGCCTGCTCTATGCTTAAAACGAGCCCTCTGAAAAACAGGCGGATGCATTTCATTACCAGCAAGAATCAGGAGTGAAGTGCATCCTTTGGACCTGAGACCCCTGCAGAATGCACCTCCTGGATCCCAAAGACAGCTGGGGCACTAGAAGAGCAGCAGCAGCAGCAGCAGCAGCAGCAGCAGCAGCAGCAAGCAGCAGCAGCCAGGGCACGAACTGAGTGGTGCATTTCCCAGCCCACTGACTGAGCAAGGGAAGCTCAGTATTTTGGGGCCAGGAGGCTGGCTTTTGGAGTAGGGTGCCTCTGGGCACTTTATTGGGGAGGCTGGGCTTGCTGACCCACAAAAGTGTAGCTGAGTGTTTGGGTGCTGAGGATTACTGGAGTGTGGTGTGCCTCTAGGCACCTGATTCAAGAAGCTTGGTTTGCTCACCTCCAGGCTTGAGCTCAGTGCCTTCAGGTTGAACCTTACAACAGAGCCATATGCTCTTTGAGGCATCTGTTAGCCGCCCTGAAAGAACTTTGTTGTATGTCTTGATGAACAATTCTATCCTTAACAATTCTTATTTACATTACAACCTATTAACTTCCCTAATAAGCAGTTTAATCATGCATATTGTCTGTGAGTTCTGTGTAGCTGTTGCAGTGGATGTTAAAACCTAGATATAAAAGTAGAGAATGCAAGTTACCACAACACAGCTGGCTGTTATGTAGGAAAGCTGAGAAAGGGAACTGACACTCAAACCCTATGTACCATGTAATAAGTACCGAAAGAATTCAGAGGAAACAACTAGTTTGGGGTGGAAATGACATTGCTATCACTCAGCTTATTTTCAAGAGTTTGTGTGTAGAGATAACCCAAATGCTCTAGGCTTCAACGTATTCAGAACGTCTTGTAATTCATGATGAACTAGTGTATCCACCATCCTGAATTTACTATGTCTGGAAATCTTTCTGACAGCAAACTGAGGCAGTAATCAACCACCTCATCATTGCTGAATGCCCTTCGAAAAGCAATTCTCTTATGACCCCAAAGAGCAATCGTTGTAGAGAAAATACAAATTGTAAGCTTTAGGGACCCAAGTATCGCATTTTATATTTTCCAGCGAACTAAAAACATAGAAACTATAAAAAGTGTTTTCTTCTGGGGCTGGGGAAAGGGCAGCCATGTCCTATCATATGGGACCATGTGTACATACTGTTTTTAAGCCAGGGTAAGCACTGTTTAGTCTTTCTAAAGCAGTGTAAAAATAGATTCAACTATGTGTGTGATTAGCTTCAACTTTGTGTGTGCTGTGGAGTCAATTTTCCAATCACACCAACTCCATGCAGGGGACAGAAATGCCCCCACCAATTTTCCTAGGCTCGGTCTTTACCGGAGCAGATGACCGACAGCATTCCTCAGTTGAGCGGCTGGGAGGGATGAAGGCACCTGCCTCTCAGCCGGCAGCAGCATGCTCAGCCACTGTCCCACCCAGGTTCTTAAGGTACTTTCAAAGAGGACTAGGCAGTCCCAGCCTGATATAAGTATCTCACATTTACCAAATGAGCAGCTGATTTGAGTTTTAAGAAACTAATGCCCAACTGAGGAAAGTATAGTCTCCTCTTACATAGGTTTAGAAAATATGCCTGTAATTGTACCCTTGGCTCTCCCTTCCTTCAATGTATGTTACTCATGTATTGGTGAAAATGCTGTAAATCAGTTAGACTCCATTAAATTAGTCACCATTGTCCAATTCTAAAAATTAATGTATTTGTGTGTGTTTGAATATAGGTGTGTTGGTTCGCTTAAAGACTAAAACCTGGAATTTTGTAAACAATTAAACAGTGGAAAAATTTAAGGGAATTAAATGTGTAGCTCAAGGCACCACCTTTAAAAGATTGCGGATGTGAAGACGGCTCTCAGTTTTCTCCTTAGTTTGCCTTAGTCTGGACTCTCCAGGACACGTGCTCAGCTTCCCAGCACCACACAGGGCTCTCCTCACCGAGGAGGACTGCTCAGCAAGGACACTGGCCAGGAATGGAGGGTCTCCCCCAAAGTGCCCTCTCTATATCTCCAGCACCTGAAGATTAATTGGGAAGACGCTCCTACTTTGTGGTTAAAGTGCCTTCTCTATAGCTCCAGCACCTGAAGATTAATTGGGAAGATGCTCCTATTTTGTGGTTAAAGTGCCCTCTCTATAGCTCCAGCACCTGAAGATTAATTGGGAAGACGCTCCTACTTTGTGGTTGTGTTGTTACGTAGTCTGACAATGGTACTCTCAATTATAATTGAATAAAAATAAAAGGGTAAATCAAGCAATCCCGAGTTGAGTTTGGTAGTGTCTTGGTAATCGGAGTGTAAATGATAAGAACTGTGTGTTTACTTCCATTAAGTTGGTAAATTATTTTGCACACTA
>NW_022103920.1:31080120-31115898 GCF_000313985.2 Echinops telfairi
GCATTTATGGAAAACTTGGTGGTAGCTAATTAATAAAATTGCATTTCCTATGCCAATTACACTTTCTAAAGCACTGAAAAAGCCAGAAAATGTGTGCTAGTTCAAGGGAAGTTGTTTCCAGGAAGCAATTGCATTGTTAAAAATATATCTCAGCATTAAACAGAACATAAACATAAACTACTGCTTTGGAATTCTGACATTCCAATATATTCCAAATGACTGTTCTGGGAGAAAGCTTCCTACAAAAAGCTCAGTTAAGATGGAAATACATAAATCAAATACTAACATATATTATTACATCAAAAATTGGGAAACAAATAATTTAAATTAAGATAATAGTTAGGAGCTCTTTATTTAAATGATGTTAAATGAAATCAAAGAAATAGTTAACCAGTAACACTATGACAAGTCATTAAGTGTATTATAAGATGCAAATATTGTTAAAATATATGTGCATATTTAATGCAAGAATTAAAGTCATCAAGCATTCCATAAGGTGTCATTAATTTAACAAATGATAATAGGGTATTTATAAATGGAATCTTAATAGCAGAGTGAGCATCACTAAATATACTTTAGGAACTTACTAGAGTAAATCTCTTTACCTTCCTGTGCACCACAAATCATTCTTTTGTTTAGAGACACTTGCAGGGCAGGACACATTGGACACTAACAGCTAAAAAACATCCTTTAATTTTTTTACTTCACAATATTCATCAAGCGTTTCTACTTCAACCATTGTGTCTGTTTTCCAAGGGTTACCAGTAAGAAAACTTAGCCAAGCAAGTTAGCTATGTTTTGCTGACAAAACTCCCCCAAACTTAATCCACTCAAAGCTTTTGGTCTGTGTTAGACACATTTTTGTCTTTCACTTACATACAAAATAGTCAAATAAATAATAGATTAGAGATATGCTAAATTTAATCACTAAGCATAAAATGTATATGCCTCAGACTTATAGTTATTGTATTAAATTTGAATACCTAAGTAGTAAACTAGAAGGATACTAAATATTTTTTAAATGATAAATGTGTTGGAATATAATCTGGGAGTACTTTTAAAAACAATATATATATATATAATTGAAAACTAAGAATATTTATTTTTCAGTGGCCGTGCATGTAAACAGCATTTTAATGAGATCTACATTCATTGAGGGTTTTTCTAAATGAATATTGTGACTTGGTATGTCTGAGTTGGGGCCTGGGATTCTTTGTAACAAGGTCCATGGTGGTGGCCATGGCCATGGCCTGTGAAGCACTTTGTGTGCAACCACATGGAGGACTTGTAGCAATGGAGCTTGCACTGAAAATAACATACCTGTAAGTTTGGGTAAGGTTCAAAAAACATGATTTTTATCCAGGGGCCAAGAAGGCTCCTCAAGTTTGGAAAACAGTGATTTAAAGACCAGTTCTTGTGGCACAGTGGCGTTAAGCACGGGCTGCTATCTACTGATGGTTCAAAAGCACTAGTCATAAGGGAAAAGGGTGAGGCCATCCGTGCATACAGAGATGTGCACTCTTGGAAACCCTAGGAAACAGTTCTCTTCTAAAAGGTTCTGAGTTGGGATCCATTCTGGCTCAGTCAGTGGGTGTGGTAGGGTAGAGAGTGGAGCTTGAACTTTATAAAGAGTTCCTAGGTTGTGTAAATAGTTGACACCCTTGGCTGCTAATGAATAGGTTGGCAGTTCAAATCTTCCTCGATAGCCTAAAATGAAAGACCAATAAAATTCCAAAAAAATCAACCACTGAAAGTCTTTTGGAGAAGAGTTCTACTCAGGCACGGGGTTGTCACCAGTTGGGAGCAACTCCACAGAGATGTGCTTGTTATCTTATTTATTTTTTTATTTTACAAATGCTCTTTCCATTCTTTAATTTCCAGCAACACCGCTTACATTCTTCAGAAACTTTGCCAGTTAATAAAACAGAAAACCACTATATAATAAAACAGAAAACCACAATATATAATATATATATTCTAGCAAAGACAAAAGAAAAAGGTAGATCAGCTGTCTGTTCCATGTAGATTTTGTGATCAAACAAAAGTCACTGCCATTGAGTCATAACCCTAATGGGACAGAAGAGAACTGGTTCTTGGGGCCTCTGAGATCGTAACTCTTGAGAGAAGCAGACACAAAAAGACACCTCACTGTTACTATGAGGAGTGGCTAAGTAAGCCTAAATAAGAACCACAGGCATCTCTTCCAACGTAACCCACAGGATCTTAAACACAGAGTAAAGAGTACATCTCCATTGCACCCAGGGAGCTGCCTGTAATTCAACAGATTGCTTATATATATAAAATACATAAATGCTTAACATAAGGACTAGGCATGTAGTAGTTTTTCAATACATATTATTTTCTTTCTCTTTCCACTTCCATTGTTCCACACAGTAATACTAATGAAATTTGAAAGTTATCTGGAAAATTTTCTATGCCACCTGTCTGGTGGCATATTTAGAAAATTTCAAAGTGCTTAAAAAGAATAACAAAAGAGTACCGAAGATAAAGTTCTGAGATAAAGAATTTAAGAAAGAGCAAGCTGAAAAATAGACTTCTACCACCATGACTCCCCGCCCCCCGCCCCGACCTCAGTGCTTTGCCTCATAAAACCCAACATCTGAATATGCTCACCAAGACCCAGGTGAGAGGCCACGCAACAACAAAAACAAAGGACGTGATTCCATTGGGGGACTTGCAGCAGCTATACATCCCAGGCAACAAGAAACGAAAGAATAGGGGCGTCATTGGGCCAGCATATTCACCTGAATTCTTTTTACTTCCCATTTATAGAAATTGGGGGGGACAAAAGTTTTCAATTGTCAGCCACCAATTCCTGACACCCGTGACTTTAGAGGGTGGAGCTACCTAAGTCAGTACTGGATTGGGTTCAGTCCCAGAGGGCTGACCACAACACAGGGGATCTTTGCAGAAGAAGGCTAGGTATCGGTTGACAGGGGAGAAGGATGTGTAGGGCCCGCCACTGGCGACAAGTCACGGGTAGAAGCACACTGATAAACCCAATGTGCAGTGAAGGCAAAGTGATAGCTCAAATGTCCAGCTGTTGACTCCGAGAATAAGATCCCTAAATTCTGTAATTCAATCGTTAATGTAAAGAGAAAAATCTCCTCACCCTCTCCTTTGGTCTGATGGTATAGACAGGAACTTTTGTTTGTTTGATCGTTTGTTTTGAGGGGATGTTACCCTGTTATAAATTTATATACTTGCTTTGTAGTATTAAATGCAGATTTAAGTGGTTAAATAGATGTCTAAGGGCAATTTCCATGGCTGGTTTATGGGGTTGTTCCTAACATTTAAAACTGACAATACATTGAACGGGAGACTTTCATAATATTTCTGCATAAATTTCATTCCTATTAGCTGTTCTGTTTTCACTAAAAGGTTTTTTTCTTAAGTGAACATCTCAATTTTATTAATTACTAAAATTAACCAATTACCTAAAAAGTTAAAAATTCTTAATGTATCCAAATGTTTCATGAAATAATTAGTATTCTCCAGATTTAGATGAAGCCATCGTAAAGTTCTGAGGGAAAGGAAGACCGATCTCATTGTGGCTGGGTTTTTAGAGCCGTGCGAGAAAAGAGTTGCCAAGTTTTCATTCTAATGCAAAGGTACTCTCTTAGCTAATGATATTACAAAGCATGTAACAGATATGGTGAGTGTAAAGCTGTTATATCTAGAAAAAAATTTAACCACCACAAGCTTACCTTTTCTTTCCTTGACATGGTGCCCTAAAACCAGAAATCCCTGAGCAGTCCCAAGTTATGCGTGGTCGCAGTGGGAGAGAGGGGCTCCGTGGTAAATTTCAAAAGTGACCTGAATGCTAATCTTCTAGGTATGATTTCTGGGTTTCTTCCTCTGAAAATTTCCTCCCAGGTGCAGATAGAAGTGGGTTTCTAATCCACTTCAAGATGAATTTCCTCCCTGCCTTTGAGGCCACCCTCTCCCATCATCTTCCAGACTTGGCTCCAAAACTCTTAATTCAACTCCTCTGGCAGTTTGTAGAACTTTAGAATATTTTCCTCATCACAGTCTCCCGAAAGCCCTTTCTCTTCAATGAAGCCCCTCTATCAAGAGATGATTCTATCACCTTCCTTTTGATCAGCATTTTCCCCAAGGGAAAATGCCACCTCTACATAGCCTTTCTTCAGCTACCACTCATGATACCATCTAGAGTATATTATTGCCAATCTTGGAACTTTCTTCAAGTCTCCTCTCCAGGAAAACGCTTTTTGAAAATACTGGCCACAGCTGTCTTTTCAAAGCCATCTTCAGTTGTCCTTTAATTACTGTGGCCTGATTCCCCACTGTCTTATAAATTTACAGTCTTCCTTCCTTACCCAGTTTCTTATCTTCACCCCCTTTGTCCTTCCTTTAATATGGGATAATCAATGTCATATGATACAACTTCCAAAAAGCAGCCATCGGTCAACTCATCCTTGACTGCTGCTGAAGGGTCTACATGGAGATCCTGCTGGCAATGTAAGTACACTTCCCAAACCAAAGGGACTATCACTTCCAACCGCCTACTGGCGAGCAGAACAGGGGCAGCCCTTTCAGGGCTCTGTATAACACCAGGTCCACTACCTCCAAATCTCAGCATTCACACTCAAACTTCCAGGGTCCTCCCTCTGTCTGTCAATAGACCTTTTAACCTAAATACTTGGTGCTTACCCTCAAATATGACTTCTTTTCCCTTTATATTATTTTTATCCATGTTAATCTTACCACTATTTCTCACATTAGACAACATGATCTAATCTAAGCACAGACATTTCCTATCTTTTCTCATTCCAATCACTTCATATTGATGGCAAGATATTTTTAAACAGGATGGTTGAGCTACGTTGCATATCCTCCTTTGCTCAGTACCACACAGAATAGTTAGGGTCCCCTTAAAAAGTAACATACAGAATTTTGGCATTGATCCATGAATGTAAAGCCTACAATGTCAGAATCTCCCCAAAATGTTCACCCCATTATTTTCAGAGACAATAAAACAATGCTCTGGCTTGGAAACCTATGACCTTTTCTGCTCTCTCATCTGCAATCTTGCTTATTCTCTTTCTTATATTTGAAATGCTCCCCACACTACTATTTCAATGAAATTCTGCTTTTCAAATAAACACTTCTAACTACCATGAACTCTATAGTATGATACTTAACTCTATATTTTCCATTCATATTTAGATCTAAATATTTTGTTTCTCCTCTCTATTGTCTGCACTTCTTAAGAACATATGATTAGTGTAAGTTTTTTTTTTAATTAAAAGATCATTTTATTGGGGGCTCTTACACCTCTTATTATGATCTATACATCAATTGTATCAGGCTACATGTTACCATCATTCTTTCTTAGACAGTTACTTTTTATTGAGCCCTTGGTATCAGCTCCTCTACCCCCGCCCCACCCTCCTGACCCCTTGATATATTATAAATTATTATCATTTTCATATCTCACACTGATCCCTGTGTGTCAATCATTGTTATAGGTCCCTCCTTCTCCCCCCCCTCCCCCCGCCACCTACCCCATTCCCTCTACCCTCCTGGTATCGCTACTCCCATTCTTGCTCCTGGATTCCGTGTGTCATGAGCTCTTATCTCTTATCTCTACCTGTGGACATGCTCCGGTCTAGTTGGAAGTGAGAGGCAGCACTGTGATCATGAAGGAACTAAAGGAATATTGTGTGTTTGATCAGTGCTTACTGTACTCTGGTTGACTCATCTCTTCCCTGTGACCCCTCTGTGGGGGGAATGTTCCATTCTTTACAGATGGGCTTTGTACATTTTCTCCCTACTCTGTACAGGGTTCCAAATTCTGATCCCTTTCAGACTGGTCTGCAGTAGCAGTCAGGCACCATATAGTTCTGGTCTCAGGGATGTGGAGGCTGAGGTTGATGTGGTCCGTTAATCTTTTGGACTGATTGTTTCCTTATTAGATTTTCTTCATTCTTCTGTACTGTGGATCAGGAGCTATCAGTAGTTGCATCTTTTAAGTTACAGCTCTCTAGACCCCAGTTGTTACTCACCACAGTAGGGCAGACCATAGAACATTATCTATGTGAACTATGTCATGCCAGCAACTCAATCATTCCTCAAGTCTCGGATTGTAGTAAAGATGTTTTCATAAGGTTTCCCTCCATTTGCTCTACTTTGTTCATGGATATATATTGCAGGGCACACAAATACATGTGTAGAAAGAGACTGGCGCAACCTCCCAGAATATGTTCCTGAGATACCCTTCAAGCCTAAAACCAAACTCACCTGTGCTCAAATTTTAGTGCAACAAAAGACAGGCCTATAGGTGAACGATAACCGCAAGGAGGTATGTACTCCTTAGAATATTCAATCGTATGAAATAAAAAAATGTTCATTTGTCAATGAACATTATATACAATCTATGAAAAAAAAAGTATCAGTAGAGTAGTTTGTATCAGTAACAAAAGAGTATGTGCTACTGAAACAATTCAGTGTGTAGTGGCTGAGGTGAGCTACTTGGGTTTGGATTTTACTTAATGATTGTAGAATGGATTGTTTAAAGTACTTCATAGTACCTTTTTGGAATCATATTGTGTTTTCACTCTAATCTCTGTATTCATTTCTACAGTTGTAAGTATCAACTTATACCAAGTGCCACGAATATCTTTACCAGGAATGTTATGGACTTAGGGTTTTCATTTGGTCAATTCAAGCATCTCTCCTGGGTTTTAGATATTTAATTTAGACTTAAAATAGTGTATCACCTCCTTTTGTGGAATTGGAAAATCAAACTCACTAACTATTTATTTTCAATTGTTAAGACATATGATATGTATTTGATTGACAATAAAGATATAACTGAAAACTCAGGGGCACTCTCAGGTTTTAAAACTCTTAAACTGATCTTGCTTGAATGTCATCTAAAAATGAAATGATAGTCAAGGGCTTAGACTTAGCAAATACTAATCCTATTTCTTAAAAATTTTGGAATGAAAGACATTTGGAATGCACTCCTCATAATTGCTGCGAAATTTGAGCTCATTGTGCCAGTCACTGTGCTGATCCATCTAATTGAGGATATCCCATTTTCAGTGGGCTTGTGCTTTGCCAAGCATGCTGTCAGTGGGATACCCTATAGACCTCTTAAAATAGGGCTTTTATTCAAAGAGTAACGTAGAAATATTAGGGGTGGGTCACATAGATTATTTTATCTTTAACTATAAATAAAGGAGTTGAACTAATGAATCCTCAGACCCTTCTATCAGTAATACCCTAACAATCCAAGTAGAATGGGAATACATTTTGGGCATACTTCCCTTCTTCTTTCTTCTGGCAATGCAGAAACAAGGTACACCCCTCAGAGGACAGCAGTGATGGCTCACTTAGCTAATGTATAAAGCCACATGATAAAACACACAAGTTTATTTTGCTGCCTTAATATGAGAGAGCAAGAGATATGCAGCTTGTAGAAACCAAGAATTCAGTAATAAACAGGGATAAAGTAATTGAACCAATAAACGACATCATTACAAATGGAGAAAAGATTGAAGTTACCATGGATTTTATTTTACTTGTATCTGTAAGCAATGCCACAGAAGTAACAGTCAAGAAATCAGACAATGTATTATATTAGGTAAACGTGTTGCAAGAGATTACTTTCAAGTGTCAAAAAGCAGAGCTATCACTTTGTAAACTAAGGTGCCAGTCCCCAGTCATGGTATTTTCAGTGGTCTCTAAGGCATGCAAAGCTGGACAATGAATATGGAAGACCAAAGAAGAATTTATATATTTATATATCTATATCTATATCTATATTGCAAGTGTGGTAGCTACATAATTTCATGTCAATTTGAAGATACATATAGTGTATGGGTGGTAGTCAACCTGGAACACGCCACAGGTCATAGCCTGAGGGTGCCTCCTTGTGGGTGTGGCCTTCTCATAAGGAAGATTCTGGGAATCTTCCCATCTCTCTGCCTTCCTTCCTGCTGGCTGACCCTGATGGCGTCCAGAGCCCCAGAGATGTGTCCACTGCCATTGGATCCAAAGATTTTTGCACCTAGCGGCCTGTGATCTTTCTGCATGCTGCATCATTGCTTGTGACTACACAAGTGTGAAGAGGCACTTAGGGACTTGAATTGGACTGGACTTGGATGTTTTCATGATATGTAAAGCTTCTTGATAGAAAGCTCTTTCTTACACATATGTGAATGTCACTGAGTTTGTTTCTCCAGCCAACCCAGCCTAACACAACAAGTTTCACCACGGCTATGCTAGAGCATACAGGGGGCAAAGCTATAAAATCTTCTTAACCATAACTAAGCCTCTGAGCTTATGCGCTGCTGGACCTAGGGCCTCAGGGCCACAGTCTTGGGGACACCAAGGTCAATGGGCAACCACAGTCCACAAAGGCCAGGTTCTGTAGCTTACTTTGCTGAGCAGTCACTACAGCCTTAAAAGCTGAGATGGGCCACTTAAGGCTCACCAACTGATCTCTCCCCATCTGGAGCAAAGAAGGGTGTTGAAATAAAAGTCACAAGGAAAAACAGTCCCAAACACTAATAAACAGGTTAACTCCAGCTTCCATGACTCTGAGACCAGAAGAATTGGCTGATGTTCTGCTATCACTACGGAACACTATCAAAACCTAAAGCAAGACTCACTGCCCTTAAGTCAATTCTGACAGACAGGAACCATAGTATAGAGAATAAAACTGTCCCTTACGTTTTTCCAAGAATAGATTATTTTGGGAGCAGAGAGCCTCATATTTTTCCTGTGGAGCTGCTGGTGAATTCAAACTGCTGGCCTTGTTGTTAGTAGTCCAACAACCCACTACTCCACCAAGGCACCTTGGAATCACTATACCCAAATGAAACTTACTGCCATTAAGTCAATGCCGACTTATTATGTGCCTCGAGAACAGGCGCCGAACTGCTCCTGGGAGTTTCTGAGACTGGAACTGTGAGTGGGAGTAGAAAGCCCCATCTTTCTCCCGTTGAGCAGCTGGTGGCTTTGCACTGCCAACCTTGCAGATCACAGTCCAACATGTTACCGCACCACCCCCAGGGATCCTTTATTGGAAGGAAGTCTGCAAGAGACTGCGAGAAAACTGTGGAACAAAATTCAGAAAAAAAAGAAAGGAAAAAGAAAAAAGACCAGGCTTATTGGTCTGATAGATCCTGGTGGAATCCTCATGAGGATGTCCCTTAAATATTCTTCACACTTGGAATGAAACTCATCTTTGTGGTTCAACTTTCAAGTAAAGCCAAGATAACCGACAGTGTGAAAAATACCACCAGGAAGGGACGTTCTTTAGAATCATCAGCCACATGAGATCCAAAGGGGAGCATCCGCTCAGAGATAAAGCCCAAGAAGCAGAGAGAGGGAGGAAAGAAGGCGGAATGGAAATAGTAAACACAGAGGGTGTGTGGGGAGAGTGTTGTTCCATTGTGGGCACTGCAATCAATGCCACAAACCAAAACTGTATGCTTCAAAAGAAGGAGCCCTGGGGGTGAAGTGGTTTACCACTTGGGCTGCCAACCTCAAGGTCAGCAGTTTGAAACCTCCAGCTGCTGTTGGCTCTGGTAATGATTTGCAGCTTTGGATACTCACAGAAGCAGTTCTACTCTGTCTACAGAGAGTCACTGTGTGCTGGAATTGACTCAATGGCAGAGAGTTGAGTTTTTATACTTTAGAAAAAAGAAATGTTCATTTGTCTATTTATATGATATTCTAGAAGTGCTAAGTTCCAAACTATTTTGCATGTTCATCAAATTTGGATTCGCTTCATTCTGTAATGCTCTACAACCCAATCATGTGTGAATTTACGAATTACACTTCATTTAGTATAAGAATTTATCTTTGAGATGTTAGCTAGCTCCAGGCTTCCCTTGTACTGTAATTTCTTCATAATGAAGCTTCTGATTCTTGGTCTATACTGTTTTGTTTCTTTGTATCAGCTGAACTACATGTACAATTTTAAATTAAAACAATGATATTATATGGTAATGCCTGCAAAATTAAGTACATAACCAACATAGCCTGGATGGTGATATTGATCATTGGTGCCCTGGGTGAGAGGGGGCAGGTCGTCTCTGTTGATGTCACGAAAACCTCTTCAGAGGGAGCCTCAGAGGGAGCCTCAGAGGGAGCCTCAGAGGGAGCCGAAGGAAGGGCGGCAAGAATGGAAGTCGTGACTGGGGGGAGGAACTCAGAAGCAGCTGGAAGGGCCGCGCATGTCTGGCTGCTACCGATGGATGTCAAAGAGTTCCCTGCGGAGAACCTTACCTTGGTATCAGGCTCGATGCTAGCTTCCCCGTCAGTAGTGTAAATCTATTTACACCAAAATTACTGTCACTGTGACAAGGGTTAGTGCTACTTGGAAGTAACAAGGCAGAATTTAATCTCAGCTGTATGGATAATATATTCCTAGTGACATCATCACAGAAGTGTGATGCTAGGCTTTCAGAATGCCACTGGATAAACAAGAACCCTCGGTTGCAGTTTTCAAATTTCCATGCCAGTGGGGGTAACGTGCTGCTTAATGGGATAACCCGTGTTCTGAAATTATATGAAAGATCTAGTTATTGATACAGTTTGGAAGCAAATCTATTGCTGCATGAGCTCTGCCTGTAATAAAAACCCATTTTAATAATGTGTTAACCCCGTGCCAAAACAAATCATTTGTTTGACTCATGCCCATGACAAATGTTAAAAAAATAAAAAGAAGGTTGCTTCAGGAAGAGGAAGAAAAATGAATTTCAGAAGGAACTCTTTAAACTGCTTTTTAAAAACCGAATCGATCTTTTGGATGTGTATGTGCACGTCTGTGTGCCGACTGCAGTTGACTGTGATGATTTATACACTAGGACGACTTGTTTTCTGCATCTTGTACTTATTATCGAGCTGAAATTGTACGACGTTGAGAACATGCAGAGAGGAGAAATGCAACTAATAAATACGGACTGTACTTATTCTTCAGTCGACATTTAGAAATATGTAAGAAGCATATGAAGAACTGTTAGGAGTTCATGCAGATTATAGTTCATATTTGTAGAGACTATCGCTAATGGCTCATTACAAATAACTTTAAAATGTGAGAGGAAAAATACAGTCGGCCCTAATGTGCACCATAAATCCACATTATTGCTACATACATATTCTAGTGTGTGGATCAACTTATTTGATGAAAAATATATTAACAATAACAAAACCAGATAACTAAATACAAAAAAAAATTCCTTTCATCAGCTCCTGATTTCTGCCATAATAATGCTTTGGTGAATCATCAAGGGGAGTAAATTATTCATTATAAATTTCAAAGAGGAGTCTCCATTGAAAAAGCCCTGCTACTGGCCCTTCTTGGAACCAACATCAAGAGAAGTCATGACCATCTCAAACACGGCGATGAAATGGAAGGGGAGAGGCAATCACTCCGGAGAGGTCTCAGAATGCACTGAGCTCAGGGAGCCCCATCCCAGCCGAGTGAGGTGTGTAAAGATAATCATGAATTCTTGAACTGCAACACGAAGGAAAAAGATTAATCAAGAAGTTGCATGCAAGTGTCAGCCAAGGCTTTAAAACACAAAACCCTTTTCTGCTTCATATGAAATAACTTGAAGTGTTCCGAATAGTAGTCCTAAACTGGGCCACGCACTTATACCTTCCAAGGTGAACACCCCGGCTGGGGCCAAAGTGCTTGAAGGACTGTATTGTGCTCAGGCTAGTTTCCCACCTTAGAACATAGTGTAACACGAAGACTTGGGAGGAGTGGTGAATTTTAAAAGTGAATACAAAAGTGTGTGGAGTTAACAAATCTAATTAGTTAGCTAAATGTACCTCATGATACCATCAGGTTTATACCAACACACCTTCACAACTAATACCAAAGAATTAAATTTCATAAAAGGTTTCATAAGGATGCTCCAAAAAATATTCACTATAAAAGCATCCCTGGGTGTCTCCAGCAAGTTGACAAGAGCTATCCACAGTGCTACTAAGTAGATATTTATCTTTACCTTCTAATTTCTGATGACTCGTTTATAATAGACAAGTAAAGAAAAACAGCAAAGCAACCTATGTGTTCCTAATTCCAAACTGTGCATCTTCAGGTGCTCCAACGTGGCACAGAAAACTGAGAGGACATTTAATTTTCCTAACACTCTTGAGCTACAATTTTCTGTGGCTGCTGCAAAGAATGAAAGTAGGTCTGGCGAGGCAGGGTCCTTTCGCTTAGCTATAGTTCAGCTAGCAAATCAGAGAAAGGTTTGGGCTAACACTGCGAGACACTTCCATAGCCCAGTTGTTATCAGGGATCGCCAAGTCGGTTTCCACTGACTAGGATCTCACAGGACAGAGCAGAGCCGCCTCGGAGGTTTTCTACGCTTTTCTAGGGGAGCGGCTGTTGGTGAAGTGATTCAGAGCTAGGTTACCATCTGAAAGCCTGCAGTGCCAACACATCAGCCACTTGCTGGGAGAAGATGGAGCAGTCTGCTTTCTGGACTGAAAACCTTGGCAATCCCATGAGGCACTTCGATTCTGTCCTACCAAGTCACTGAGAGTTAGAATCAACTTGATGGCAAAGGGCTTGTATTGTTTTTGGAAGGTTTAGGAGGATTGAAGGAGTAAATCTCTAGGTCTTTCTGGAGAACCTCTGGGTGGGTACAAATCACCAACTTGTCAGCTATCAGCTAGGAGCTAAACCATTGAGCTACCAGGGCTCCTTGTCTAGAGAGCCAAGTTTTCAATCAAAACAAACTAGAGAAGACATAGACTTTACTTTCAGAGTAGAACATCTTCCTTTGTCTTTGTCATGATGCAACATCCACTAATCATGATTCTTTTAATAGGAATATCAAATATATTTTAAAATCTACTTGGGGAATTTATGAACAGCCTCATGAAAGAGAGGGTTGGAATTAAGAGATATACTTAAAACGATCACTCATTTAAAATTTATAAGTCTACAACAAATAGGTGCATCCTCAACAGAGTCATTTGACCTGATACTAGACATTCTGAAGCCAAACCCAGAGACGGAAGACCTGAAGCATGCATGCATCACAAATGCTGGAGCAGTTAAGACCTGACAGGCAGAGCCCTAGGTAAACAGCTTCACTTAGATCTAAAACATCTGTAAGCAAGACGAACAAGAGGATCATGTGCAGGTAGGTGTTCATAAGACCAGGCAGGCAGATGTCAGCAGGTGTCACCGGTCTAGGTGTCTGAGTCCTGGAAGCTACTATTTTGAACCAGGTGACCCAAAGAAAAGAATATAGCATCTTGAAAGATTCAGACCTTTGAAAAGGTGTTTGATAAATCAGAATTAAAAAAAAACTAAGCACCAATTCTAGAATTTAAGTTTGAAAGGAGAGTAAAATAAGTGGTCTCCCTCCCCCCAGCTTAGTGTTAAACACAAAATTTGAAAAATGTCACTGTAGAAAGGAAGTACGGAAAAGCATTCTCTGACTATGAAGCTCGCTTACTCTCATTCTCGTCTTTTAAAACCAGCACTTAATAGTTTGTCCCATAAAATCCAAAGTTATCATTAGGATGTTCTAGCACTATCTTGTGATATTTAATATACAACTTCAATAGCCTAAACCTCTTTATTAAATATAATAAGGAAATGTAATTGAAGATTAAAAATGTTCAAGTAGAAATGCTAGGAGCTGATAACTTCAATCACTTCTCACTATTATAATGCCTTGTGTTGAGGCGCAATACATTAATCATTAACACTGACAGACACACAAAGAGATCACTGGCGTTCAACAACACGATAACAGGGAAGTGCCGTGGCAGAGTGGTTACGCGTTGGGCTGTTAACTGCCAGGTCAGTAGTTTTGAAACCACCAGCCTCTTTGTGGGGAAAGATGAGGACTTCTACCCCCATAAAGAGTTGCAGTCTTGGGAACCCACAGGGCAGCAGTTCTACTCTGTCTTACAGAGTCACCATGAGGTAGACTCAATTCCATAACAGTGAACTTGGCTTTGCTTTCTTTTCTTTTTGGAATGGTTATGTTAGAAACCAGAGTGCCAGAAAAATCCCCTCTGAAATCCATTTTTGCTGGTTCTTTTGTTGTAATTTGACACAATAAATACCCCAAAGAGGATGGAATTGAGAGCGTTTGGCATCTGTTTTATATCAAATATTTAATATTTCTTACCCCTTTAAGGTAATTTTTGGCATTAGCTTTTATCTGATAATTGCAAATGACTTATTTTCCTGAAATTTATGGCACTTCAGGCTTGTTAATAAACTTAAAGGATTTTGATTTTTTAAATGAAGCAGGTGGGAATGAGGGAGGAAAAATTATTTCAATCTGTCAATTTGGAACACATACCTGAGCATTTTGGCTTTTCATTTGTAAAGGTTAAGCAATCATGGAAATAATGTGTGCACTGTTAAAATAACCAACTGGTATGATAGTTTATGGGGTTTCAAAAGAAATGGGGAACAATTTCTATGATCAATTAATTGTGACTGTTTACTACTACAGATGGTAAAGTAATGTATCTGACTTAGGGGTAGCACAAATAATTAATCACTTGACTATAAGCCAAAAGGTTGCCAGCAGCACCCTCTGAAGACAGACTTCATGAGCTGCTTCTGAGAGGTCAGTCTTGAAAACTCTCCATACCTGTTCCGCTCTGCACACAGGTGGGCACTATGAACAGCGGGAATCAACTCTATGGCAACTAACAATCTGTAGCACCGTTAGGTAAACATTGGCCTGCTAACTGCACAGTTGGTGGTTCAAACCCCCTAGCCACTTCATGGGAGGTACATGAGGAAAAAGATTTATAGCCTTGGGTATCCTCTACAGGGTCACTATTAATTGAAATGGACCCAGTGGCAGTGGGCTTGTTTATTTTCTGAGTGCATTATCCTGTCTATACCTACTTATGCATCCCTTTAACCTTTTCCCTACTAGTCTTGATAGTGCTCCAACTTAGTGTAACTCAGGGCTACTGATACTTTTAAATGGGATGACTTCTAAAAGGGTACTCCTGGTGGTTTTAGTGGTTCTGTACTGGCCTGCTAACCTCAAGGACGGCGGTTCGAAACCACCAGGTACTCCTCAGGAGAGTTAGGGCTTTCTTCTCCAGTTCACTTGAAAATTCATAGGGATAATTCTGTCCTGTCCTATAGGGTCACTATGAGTCTATGGCAGTGAGGGTTCGGTTTTGTTGTAAGAGAGTGTCCATTCATCACGTACAATTTACAGATGACACAACTTTGCTTGCTGAGAGTGAAGAGGTCTTGAAGCACTTACGGATGAAGAGTATGTATAGATTAAAATTCAATGCCAAATAAACATGGATCCTCATAATGGGACCACTAGATAACATTTTGATAAATGAAGAAAAAATGGAAGTTGTCAAAGATTTCATTTTATTGGATCCACAATCAGTGCTCAGGAAAGCAGCAAACAATGCATTGAGAAATCAAACAATGTGTTGCGTTAGTTAAATCTGAGGCACAAGATGGATGGAACGTGTTCATTAGGAAGAATGTCACCTTGAGGACTAAGGTGTGTCTGACACCAACCACGGTCTGTGGAATTTCGTACACAGGTGGGGGCTGGGGCATGAATAAAGAAGCCCGGGGAAAAACTCCTACCTTTGAAGTAGGGTTTCGGCAAAGACTATTAACTGTCTCATGGAATGCCAGAAGAAGAGGGAGATAATCTCTCCTGGAAGAAGTATAGCTGAAAGGTACCTTAGAATCAAAGATGGTAAGAGCTCCCCTCATGCACCCTGCGCAGGTTGTAAGGGACTCGTGCCTGGAGAGAGACCTCATCCTTAGAACAGTGCCGGTGAAACAGAGGAATGCCCTCAACGAGGGGAGCTGAGAGGCTGCCACACTGGCTCAGACAGAAACCATGTGAGGGTGGTGTGGGCCTGGGCCGGGCTTCCATTTGTTGCTCTTTGTGAGTCAGAGCTGACACAATGGCATCCAGCAACAGTATCAACATCAGCAACTTGATGATCAACAGGGATGACAAATATCTAGTACAGGCACAGCTATACTCCGCCGCACACCCTGTCAGGCAGAGTTGACGCCACCCGTCTGCTCTGGGATTTTTCTGCGTGCGAGACTAGATGCAGTCTCATACGCGGTGCCAACAGGCTCCTCCACGCAGCCTTTGAGGCCGCCAGGAACAAGGACACATCCCTTTGCAAAGACTGTTGATAGCAAACATAAGCTGAAGAGTCACCATTGCTGTTGTAGAGTTATCTCATTTTTCTCATGCCTAATTTTCTTTCTGAAAATAAGTCCGTAAACACATAAAGATCTGATCCCCTCAGTAAAAGTAAAAACAAAACAGTATATTTTTAATGGTAGAAGCAGTTTTAAATAAAGAACAAATATTATTAATCAATGCCTCACTCTTCAAGCTATAGAAAATGATTTTTCTATTGTGATTCTTTTAAGAATATGTGTTAACAATGAGGACATGTTCCATTTATACTACATGATCGTTTTAAAGGAATCATATCTGTGGATGAGTCTTCTTTATTATGTAAGTTAAAGTATACAAATTATTTTGAAGTTTATCAGAAATTGACCCACTTTTCAAAAATAAGTAAATAAACAAGAGATTAATATCAGTTTAGTCTTTCACGTAAATTGATTGATATTATTTCAACAAACTTGCCACTACCACTTATAATAAAACTCCCACCCCAACAATACTAAGCTTTGAAACAGGATAATTACACAGAAAGCTCAGGGTAGTTTCAACACTTTTAGGATTAAAATGCACGAGAACCTCAACCACTTCTAAGTCTGTTCGAAAAGGAATAGCAATACATATTCATTCCCATTATTTTTATTGAAAGGTACTTTTTCCGTTTTTTAAACAAAGACATAAATTAGGCATTTCTTTGTTCAGAAAGACATATATTATTTGTTTATAAGCATCTGAATTGAGGTCTGTCATCAATACAAAAGTTCCTGTGGAGATGACTGGGACTGATAGTGACCCTTGTGTGTCAGAATAGAATGGTGCCCCATAAAGGTTTTCAACGGTTAATTTTTCCAAAGGAAACCATCGGGCATTTATTCTGAAGGGCCTCTGAGAGGACGCTGATTTGTTCGGTGAGCAGTGAGATGAGTTAGCCAAGGACTCCAGCATTATGCACCTTGCTTCAGTTGTCACCGAGGGGTCCTTCAGTTGATGATTACTCACAGCGACCTGCAGAACAGAGTAGAACTGTCTGTACGGGTTTACAGGCTATACTACGGAAAGGAAATGTACCCAGCTCTGCTCCTCGCCTCGCCAGGAGCCACGGATGTGTATGACTCACCACCTTTTCTATTACCAGCAGAGATGAACCAATGCAAACGAGTGTACAACGTAGTTGAAAACTTCATTTAGGTTGAATTAATTTGGAATCCTTAACTCAAAGAATCTAAAAAAATACATCAATTACTTAAGTACACGAGATTGCTCTGCATATTTAACTATAAGATTTTATATATTTAAAGGCTGCTTAAGGATTCAGGCAGGATCCATGGTAAATACGCACTGCCCTGGAGTCAATTCTAACTCTTGGTGACTCTGTAGGAGAGAGGAGAACTGCTCGTTACGGTTCTGAGACTATAAATCTTTACAGGAGCAAACTGCCTCATCTTTCTCCCTTGCAAGTAGTTAGTGGATTTGAACCACTGACCTTACAGTTAGCAGCCTAACCCACCAAGGTTTTCCCATAGCAAATAGAAACATGAAATTGCTTTCTTAAGAAAAACAAAAACAAATAAACTCTTGAATGGTTGTAGAAGTATATTCATGTCTCAGCCTAAGAGAACATGAATTGGGTCACAAAAGTAATTTCCATAGGATATCATAGCCTAAGAAGACAATCTAGTATCAGAGCATGGTGAGGCAAAAAAAGTTCCTGGCATATTTAGGTAGCAATTTTCAGAACATAGATTAGTAACTTTTCCCTAAAATATGTATTTGATTTGTCCCTAATATCTACCTTTGTGTGTGTGTGTGTATCATCACTATCTCATCAAACTGTTTCCTAAAAGCTCAAATGATAATGTATTACGCCTTTATGGATTTACAGTAAACTTTAAATCTATCAGCTCCCAGCAACTGTGAACTGTATATCTGATAAAACATAATTGAAGCGCGAATAGAAGAAGTAACAGAAAACCAACTAATTATCACTTTACCTTACCATTAGTCATCTCTTGATTACCTGTACCAAAGGAAGGAGTGGCTAACAGAAAGTCACAGATAATCAATTGAGTGGGATTGAGTCCATGGCCTTGCGCTTAGTAGCTGAATTTCTAAATTGTCCAGTGTAACTTACTGCAAATGGGTTGTGAGGATGCCCATCACCAGAAGAGAGGCCACAGACACATAGTTTTGTTTCTGGAAGCAATTCCTAGATTGAACAAAGAGAATCAGAAGTTGGAATTTTTCCCCCACTCTTAAGGCTTAGGCTAATGATGTACATTATTATATTAAACATTTTAAAAAATTATCTTGGTATGTCAATATATGCAAGACTACTATATATCTGTCTTATTTCCTGAACTAGTACAGATTTAAAAACAAAAGATGATTCCCAGTTGTGAAATCTATTATTTGCACTATAACAAATTCACCAATAACAAAACAAAAAAAAATCATCTTCCAGGGAACTTTAGTTCCTATTTCTAAGAACTTAATTTTCCTACTTAGTTCATATTTCTAGGAAAATGGTGACCGATGTTTACAACACTCCAATAGATTTATATAGCACTGGGATTTTAGAGTGTGGGATGCGATTTGCCCTTTAAACATCACCACTATTCAACTGTTGTTTTGTTTTGTTTTTTAAAAGAAAAAAACACTCCTAGTTGATTATAGCCAATACAATTGACCATAATACTAACCACTCCTAGTTGATTGTAGCCAATACAATTGACCATAATCCTATGGTCATAAAGTAGAAGATCATAAGAATATCTTTAAATAAATTACCTGAGCCAAGCATCCCTACAACACAACTATTTTCATCAAAATAATTTAAGACTATGAACCAAGCTCCATAATCTCTGTTTAAACCTGTTGAATCATGCTATTTACATTGAAAACTACTCTATACACTCAAATGCATAGTTCACATTTTTATCTGGAAAAGCAAAGTGATTATTTATTGATAAATGACATGGAATGTCATTTTTTACCTAAGTAGCATTAGACATTTCAAAGATTTTGTCTGAAGGGCAAAAGGATTACACTGCATTTGAATAGACCATGTGACAACCCCTCCTTAGACTTCATGTATGATATGAAAGGATGATCCCCATTCATAAGATACACAAGGGAAATTATAACTCTACCAGAAAAGGAGCAAAGCAAGGAGTGATGTGGTGAGGGTGTCAGGGAGTATTTGTAGTGGTTTGATGCATGTAAATATTACATCTTATAAATAATTCTTCTCAAATACATCTCTGACGTTCAGGGGCTCTGTTTAAGACGTGGATTGTATGTGCTTTACACGACTATGTGCCATTTTCTCCACGAGAAGAGCTACATTAATGCAAACAAGAAAAATGGCTTCCAGGTTACCCCCATCCCTCTTCCCTATGAAGAAGGGTGTTACCTGATGCTGGCTGATGTGGATTTGGAGAAAATTGTTCAACTTCCATTTTACTGTCAGAATCCAACAAACACATTTTCATCTAAATTATTTTGTCAACAGCCTTGTAGTACCCTTGCTAACCTTATTTGGCACCAGTGCATAATTAGATACACAGGGGTGTGACTCCAATTGAAGGTGTTGGCATTGTAGCACTCTGTGAAAATATTAACTATGAGGTTAACTCCAATTTTCTCTTCTTTAATTAAATGCACATGGTACTAATGAGGTAACCTACTGTTCCTTGATAGCACTAATTAGCTAAGAGGAGAGTACACTCTCACACTGCAATTTAAACCTAAAAATAAGGTTGAAATATGCTAATTGCAGGCAATTTAAAACAGTACAAGTTGAAGAACTAGTCATAATAAGAGAAACTGACTGCTTTACAGCTAGGCAGCTGTAACTTTGGTTAAAATCAAAACAAGCCACACAATTTTTGGTCCATTATTTAACAAGGTCATAAGCATTCAAAAGAAAAATGAAATGTTATTCCATACCATAACAATGAAACAGACTAACCAGGAAAACAAGATCTCAGACAGGCACTCATCCACACACAACCAAAAGTAAGTGAGGGTGATGAGGACCCCAAACTTGTCAAGACACTATTTATAATTAATACTGAAAATTAAATTCCAGAAAGAAACCACGTCATCTTAAAAACCCATTCAAGCCCACAGAGATTAAAGAAACTATTGTAACTTGTATCACCAACATTTTCAAAAGATGCTGAGATACTGAAAACTTGCCATCCTGGCCATGGAGTCAGAGGGTGGAACACAAAGGGAAGTAGGTCTCAGTACTAAGAATTTTGGTTTAATACAGGAGAGGAATACGTGAGCAGCAAATGTCAAGCCAACATACGAAACTATGGGGAAAAATATACAAAAGATGGTATAGTCCCCAAACCCAATCTACTGCCATGGAGCTGCTTCTGCCTGATGGAGACCCTACAGGGGGAGTGGAACTGTCCCCAGGGTTTCCTGGCTGTACATCATTATGGAACGGCTGGGGGTGGGGGGTGAGGTTCCAGTTAACGACCTTGCTATTAACAGTCCAACTACTAAGTCACTGGGCTGAATTATCAGTAAAGTGATAACAAAAACCAGTTGCCTTCTAATCCATTCCAACTCATGCCACACAGAAGCCAAAAGATCAGAAGGGTGTCATTACAAGATTTTTTTTCACTAGATTTCTTCTATAATTTGGAGCTTTCGGATAAAAATAGATTGAAGCTTCACTGTGAGAGATGATGTTGTAGTTTCCCATTCTACACTCTAAAAATGCAGAAACAGAGCATCAGTGAATCTCAGGATGTAGCATCCAGCCACATCTCAAAATTTTCCAAATAGCCCTTTAACCAATAAATGTGACAACCTTGTCATCAGGATAGAGTCTGAATTATCTTTTGAATCATCAAGAGATCCTGTGACCTTTTGTTTGATGCAACGCATATTTTCACTATTTTTTGAGTCTCTTTATGGCGGTGCCATGATTACTGTGCTCGCCTGCTAACATAAGGGTCTGTGGTCCAAACCTACCAACCACTTCCTGGGAGAAAGATGGGGCCTTCTGCTTCCAGAAAGATGGGGACGTTCTATTAAGTTCTATAGGGTGACTGTGGTCAGAATCCACTCAAAGGCTGTGGGTTTGGTGTGGTTTTATGAGTCTCTGAAAGAGTTCAATGTATCACATTTTTACTAATTTGGAAAGATTAATTAACCAAAATAATCATTCTTCTGAACATGCCAAACCATGTCTGCTACCAAGGATATAAATAAACCACATTAAGATGATATTCTCATTAATTTCTCTCCAAGGACAAGACCTGCAGACTGCCCTCAGCCGAGCACTTTAGTGACTCTTCTCAGTCTGCTTATCACTTTACCTGCAAAGTCTTTAAAAGAGGCATACAGTTGAAGCAAAAGCTTTGGGTGAGCAAAAAAGCAAGCCAACAAACAATAAAACAGAATTTTTAAAGAGTTCAACTTTATCTTACATTTATTGAACAGTAAAAAGTTAGGAAAATATCAAACAGATTGAAAGGAAGGGTTTTTAAGTAAATCCCAATTAATTATTTCTGGAGTTACAAGTGAGTGAGCATCAACTTTGTAGCACCATTGGCCAGTCACTGCAGCTTGCCAGGATTTAAAACAAAACAAAAACACCCACACAACTCCTTCTAGACTGCCTTAGAGGTTTTGACAATAGAAAGACAATGCTGGCAACAAGTGCTAATGAATCTCTGATCAACCATGCTCTAATAGACCCCTGAAGTTGCAGGACTATGAAGGAGTATTAGGGGGAATGAAATCAGACAGCCATTTAGGAATGGGTCTCCTGGAGCCAACCTGACATATCCCAGCACATCACAGGGAAGCCCAATGTAAATGGATATTTTAAGTGTTTGCATCTGTTTCAAATGAGCACCAAAGAACCTTTGCGCAATGAGGAGGCTTCCAGGACAATGTACTGGTATGGACTTTCAACATTAACCTCGGAAACAATCTGTTCTTCAGTTTAATATAGATTGTTGTCATTTTCTGTTAAAACAAAAAGAGTACATCATTTAGAAGTAAAAAATAAAAATAATAAGGATACTGGCTCTAGAGACAGGCTGCAGGGGTTAAGATCCTGGCTCAAGCACTTACTTGTGGCGTGACCTTGAACAAGTTAGTTAGCCTTTCAGGGCCACTCTCTCTAGAAAGGGATGGGGTAATCAATAACACCCTCCTCCAAATCCTCGGCTGTTCTGGAGTAGATTGCAATTCATAGTAGCCCAGCAGGACAGAGTATCCCTGCCTCATTGAATTTCCAACGCTGTACCTATTTAAGGCAGCAGACTGCAACATCATTTTCCATTGTTGGGGCCGGTGGGTTTGAACCACTGATTTTTGATTAGTAGCAAAGTTCTTTCATTTCTGCTTCACCAGGGCTCCTTGTTAACCCTCTCATAGCGTTACTAAATGTATTAATTTTAAGTTCTTAGAACAGTGCTAACACTTATATAATTAATATTTATTAGCTATCATTTTTGTTAATAAGTACTCAATTTTGTTCCCATTGGGGGGAAAAATAAGCATCTACTGTGTTTAAAAGAAGCCCTAGTGAGTGGCCCAACAGTTTAGTATCGGGCTGCTAAATGGAAAGTTGGCAGGTCAAATTTACCCTAGAGCTCATAGGTAGTAAAGTCAAAGAACAAAAATCACATCCATCGAGTTGACGCCAACTCATAATGATGCTACAGGGCACAGTAGGACTGCACCTGTAGGTCTCTGAGATTGTAAAAGGACAGAGGCTTGGTGTTCCCCATGGAATAGCTGGTGGTTTTACAGAGCTGACCTTGGGGTAACAGCCCAACACTTAACCACTATGTCAGCAAAACTCCTTAAGTACAAAGAGGCAGTCACTTTCTCACAGTAAAGATTACAATCTACAAAAGCCAAAGGGGATGTTCTGATCTGACACAGGGGTTTACAATGAGTTGACAACCAACCAAACATCACCTAACAGAACAAAGCTATGTACAAAACGACAAGATTGCACATTGTTTGTGCTCAAATACTAAGCTAAAGGCTGGTGGTTCGACTCCAGCTTTCCCACAGAAGAAAGGCACCCTTCAGAAAGTTCTGTGAAGCAGAACTGCTCTGTAACAATGGGGTTTCCATCAGTCAGAATCAACTCTGTGGCAATGGATTTGAGATCTTTCTTTTTTAATGGGTTATAAGACGCCATTATATACTGTAGCTCCACTTCCACCAAGCTGATTTTGACTCACAGGACCCCTATAGGGCAGAACTTCGTACGGTTTCTGAAACTATACATATCTATAGGAGCAGATAGCCTATCTGGTGGGCTTGAACGGCCAACCTTGCTGCTAGCAGCCTGCTGTTTAACCAGCAGTGCTCCTGGTGATCTTTGAACAGAAGAAAAAGATACTCATTTTCAAGTGAGACCAACTTCAGAAGACTTGCAGAGGATCTGGATGAACAAGTGAGGGAGTGAGGGGTAAGGGACTCTAGGGGAGGCAGTGCTATCCCGAGCTAAGGTAACAAGAGAAAAGTTTCCAAAGAGTGGAGAGAAATGTATTTCCTTTGAAAACAATCAATTAGACATGGTTGCAGGGCATCTAGTCAGCTGTTTCTAGCAGACTCTTTAAACTTTGATGCAGGAGAGAAAACATGATCTGTAGAGACCTGAAACTTATTATCTTATCTGGACATGGTCCCAAAGGGAATAGGGTCCTGAAGAAAGCTCAGGTGAGTATCGATCCTCCACCTGAACTATGTGTCAGCATCGTCTAGGTACTATGACTAAATATTGATGCTGGACCGCATCTCTTTCAGTTTCTGATTTAAATAGGCTGGCGTGCACACCAAATAAAGATATTGTGCAATCAGAGTTTAGCACCACTGATAAAGAAATGGAGCAGAACTTAGATGATTGAAAAAGTCATCAAAGGACCTAAGAGAAGTGGTGTCAGATGTCTCAAAAGTTAGCAGGATCTACAAGGAGGAGGGCTGAATATCAATAGAACAATTGCAGGAAGACAACAGGAATAGCACAAGGCAAAATGTCATAAAGAAGTGAAGAAAGTTCAAGGGTAAACAACTGATTTCAGAAGTTCGATGCTGGACAAAAGAGGGCTAGAGAGACAGTGTGATATAAAACTACAGTTTGCTTCTTCCTTGTGGACTTAGCTGATGCCTCACTTAGATGGCTGCTTGCCTCTATACTCCAAGGATTGTAAATAATAAAATCCAAATCTGGAGGAGGAAATGATATTAACATTAAATTCTGAACACCTGGTTTGCAGGAGGCTTTGAATGACAGTGAAAGCCCAAAATCCATTTGAAGGGTCCCCATATGGATTAAGCCTCAAGGGAATTTTCTCTGGCCATAGTCCTGGGATGTGAATAGGCTTACCATCCAGACAGAGAACATAGTAGTCAATGATGGCAAAAGTAGTTAGGTAACAATGTGGCACATTCTAGTTTGTTCTCCATTTTGACCCCTGTTAAATTTGTTCCAGTTGTTAATATTTTCTGCTTTCTTTTTTATTTTTCTCCATTTAATTTTGTTATTGGGTTTATTTGTTTTGTATGTTTTTCTTTATGTGAAATCCAGGAAAGGTAAATCTATAGAGATCATACAGGATTAATAATTTTCTTGGGGAATGGCAGGAGAAGTTGGGAAGAAATGGGGAGCCAACAACTATGAATACAAGAAAGAAGAAAATATCCCAAAATTGATTGTGGTGATCAATATACAACTCTTCTTAATATGATTGTACATTCATATTGTATAATATCTGAATTATTTGTGAATAACACTATTGAGAATTATGGTTTCACAGGATTTTGTGTTTTTGTTTTACTCTTGGTTTTTGAAGCTGGAAAGACTCCTAGAAGCATGAGATAAGGTTACGAGACAGGAGACCATTGTGCAGTAGGTTGTGGGAAAGCTTACGGGAGGCGTGCACCACGGACAGACACCGTGCCTTTTCACTTGATGCTCTGCTGTTTAGGGATCCGTGCACAAGAAAACAAAACACTGCCCGGTCCTACGCATCCTCACAGTCATTGCTTTCTTTCACACCATTTTTACTCCGCGGGGCCAACCCGAAGCATAGAGGTTTTTCCTTTTTATTTTTGCTGGCCCTCTCCTAAATACGATGTTCTTTTTCAGTGATTGGTCTCTCTTGATAATCTTTCTAAAGTACATGAAATGAAGCCTCGAGCTCCTCAATTCTAAGAAACATCAGGACTAACCTGTTTCCAAGAATGCTTTGCTTG
Source organism: Echinops telfairi (assembly GCF_000313985.2). Classification (NCBI taxonomy): domain Eukaryota; kingdom Metazoa; phylum Chordata; class Mammalia; order Afrosoricida; family Tenrecidae; genus Echinops; species Echinops telfairi. The sequence goes on from NW_022103920.1 coordinate 31,105,566, forward strand.
CCTATCTCACAGTCCATATTCTTTGACAACATTACAATCCAAAGACATCAGCTTATCAGCTTTCATTTTTCATTGTCCAACGTTTGCATGCATAAGAGGCAACTGACAACACCATGGCTGGTGTCAGGTTCACCCCAGTTCTGACAACAAGTGACATCTTTGATCTTACTCTGGAGATCTTTTGCAGCAGAGGATTTGAAGCATCTAGTGCTGAAGACCAGAATACAGCCTTCAGTATCAATAGAGAAGTGGTGTCTCGGTTCCTAAGACCATCGGAAACATGTATTTTCCGATGGTCTTGGGTGACCCAAAGTGGCGATGACTCACAGGTTGAGAACCGCTGCCTAACTCATGCTCCTCTTGTGCTGCCAAAGCTGGGTCCCTAACAACCTCTGGTGGGCACGAGCAGGCGTGGTGACCAACTCCACATCAGGCTCTCCAATGTGTTGTTTAGCAAGTCGAAGGAAGGGCCGGCTTTCCAAAGCTGTGGCTCCTTTTGGCAGGAATGTCAAAGGACCGGAGGCTCTTCTTTCGGTGGAAGGTGATGGATTTTGCCTCCACTTTCCTGTCCCTGATGTCCACTTTATTGCCACACAGCATGATGGTAATGTGTCACTCACTTGAACCAGACTCCTCTGTCTGTTAGGCACTGTCTTGTAAGTAACCCTCGAAGTGACGTCGAACATGCTAATGGCACACTGGACTCGGTTACAGGCTTTTAATATGTTTTTCTATAAGTGAAATCCAGGATAGGTAAATCTGATCTATAGAGACAGTAACTAGATTAATGGTTTCTTGGGGGTCTGATAGAGGAGGTTGGGGGGCGGGGATGGGGAGCTAATAAGTACAAGAAAGAGGAAAATATTCTGAAATAGCGTGTGATGATCATTGTAGAACTCTTAGTAAGAGTGAACTACTGAATTGTATGGTATGTGAATTATATGGCAACAAAGCCATTTTTTAAGAAAAAAATCCACCCATTTTAAGCTTGAGTGTCATTAATCAGTATAATTTTTAAAAAATCTTCCATCTAGGAAGTGCATGCTAAATTGATACCAATTGATAGATAACAAACTTAACCTAAGAATCCAAATTTGTTACTGATTACTAAAATATTGAAATTTAAAATGTGGGTAAGATTTACTTGACAGAAAACAAACCTACGTAAATATAAATTATATGATTTTTTTAAACTTTGGGAACATTTACATTGTCTATATGAGACATATTTGTATAAATCTGTGAAATCACACATGAATTTGTTACTATGGGCTATTTCTCTTTATCTGTAGTTCTTCATAGTCTTTCATATCTTTGTTGTTGGAAAGAGTGGGATTCTTGGACAGGAAAATGGTTGCCAAGTCAGGCTACAAAATTGTAGCAAGCCAACTTACAACTACTACGGACTTACTGTTGGCTTTGCCTATCTAGAAAAACTTGCTATTGTGAACTGGGTAAAAATTTACTGAGAAAATCAGCTTTCCATTCAACAGTTCATAATGTTTTGTTGCATGTCATTGATTACAATCCTGCAATTAATTGTCCCAATTCCTCCCACGTACTTACATATACAGCATCCTCCCATAATTATGATCTAAATCAAAGATGCATAATAGAAACTCAGTCTGAATGGGTGTGGGAGGGGAAGTGGGATCACACCATGAACACATATGGATTTTACAGAAAATATTTGAACGTCTGTATTAACCTTTGTGGTAAATATATTCATCAATGTGGTGGAATAGACAGGGGTCAAAAATAGAAAACTTAGATGTGATAACACACTTTGAGGAATGGGTTCCTGGGCCTGGGGACTCGGGACCGTCGTTTGAAGGGACACTGAAGTCAATTGGCATAACACAGTTGACAAAGACAGTGCTCTACATCCAACTTTGGTGAGCAGCAAATGGGTTCGAATGGGTTCTTACAGCCTGTATGTGAGCCTCTACAAGGAGCGCTGGAGGCACCGCGAGTTACCACACTGGGCTGCTAACCACGAGGTTGGTGGTGACTCTCTACCATGTAAGGTTCGACAATGGAAACACTTAGTTCAGCGGACTAAGAAGCACATGGGCATCAGCCTCCCTGAACCCACTACCCACTTCTCGGAAAGAGATCACATTAAAAGGCCCTCGGTGAAAGACTGGGAGAAAAAAACCATGGAACAAACCCCAAACCACAGAAAAGACCAGGCTTACTGGTTGGATAGAGACTGAGAATCCCAAGACTGTGGCGCCTCGTTTCCCTTCAGGTCTGGAAATGAATTCACCCCCCATGACTCAATTTTCAACCAAACAACAGAAAGACCTATAAGGGGAACAATGACCCTAGGGAGGGGGGTGTACATACTTCAGAAGAATCAATCATTTGAGATGAAAAAGGCAATAGTTAACTCAGGGTTTATTTTTATTTGTACTGTTGTTGTTAGTCAGTTTCAACTCATAGCAAGCCTATGTACAACATAGTGAGACAGTGCCTATTCCTGTATCATCCTCTCAAATGTTATGTTTAAACCCCAAGGCTCAGTTATTTATTTGCAATAACCTCCAATGATTATGGGCAAATGGATAGGACAGGCTGTGTGTGTGTGTGTGTGTGTTACAGATTCAAGCAATGAGTTGAGTGGCCTTAAACTTCAGAATTAAAGGGGTGTGTGTGTGTGTGTGTGTGTGTGTGTGTGTGTGTGTGTATGAATGTGGTGTGTATACGACAGAGAGAGCACAATGCTCAACCAATCTCTCTCCCTTTCCCAGGATCTTGACACTTGAAGGTGCGTGATCTACGTACAATAATCAGAGGAAGTTCATCCAACATGGTGACTGGAAGCCAAGGGTCTTGTCCATTGGTTCCTGTGTTACATTTTGTCCTTTCTGAGACCACATTTTATTTAGCATTTTTCTGAGTGATTTTGTTGTTTCCTTTTATGACTATCTGTATGACTTTTTAACAACTGTTATGTACTAACAAGACTTACTGAAAACATTTTAATCAACAATCACACTGCCCCAAACAGGATTAAACTTTGGTAACTTTTAAAATATGCTTTGGAGGAAACTTTAGGCCCTGATCCAATGTATAGAATAGACCAAAGATAAGAACGGAATTCTTGAACTTGGTCTAATGTTTTATGATTTACACACACAAGTAAAATCATTACAAATTGCTGTTATAATGTCAGCCTTATCTTTTTCCCTTTCCTAAAATATCAGCTTGTATGATCAAACCTTACACTCTTCAAAAACATTTGCAATATGATATGCAAAAACAGTGAAATAAGGTTAAGGTGACCAGATTTTAACATTGATAAAGCGGGACAAAAGTGGGACACCATTGATAAAACTCATATCCTGGCGAAATAGCTACATGGCATCCGAAAACCTTATACCCTAGCTTGTCGTGCATTCTTTCCAAAAATTGGGACTTTCTAAAAACGCCGTGGGATGTGGGAAAATTGTTAAAAATCAGGACTGTCCTGCCAAAAGCGGGACGTCTGGTCACCTTAATAAGGTATTAAATGAAAATATACAAATATGGACAACTATTTATGAATATATTGGTTAGTAGTTGACAATGACATAGTTTATAATTTAAGAGTATATGTTGTTTCATTTTCCCTGTTTAACAGATTGTAGATTAAGAATAAGAAATCTATTTATCAATAAAAAATGTTTACTGGCAAGCATTGTCTCTCAATCCAGATACTAAAACGATTTGGAAAATTAAAAATTCTTATGGTTAATACTACTGACACTGTAAATCCACTGACACTCACACATTAAGATCCAGTCTCTATTCCATTGTTAAAAGAGAACTGAGGGATTAAAGCCTACAGAGTACAATTCTAGGATCCAGCCTGACATTTTTCACTTTGTGCCTACTCAATCCCCTTTTCAATCTGAGAACTACTGTCGTAACTGGCACATATTGGTAAGCTTGTTAGAAATCCCAGAAGAAAAGCCAAGACTAGAAAAGATAGGGACACCAAGCTCATCTCTCTAAGTAAGATTGAGTTCAAAGATGGAGCCAATGGGCTGACTGCTGATTTTGAGAAGGAAAAGACCTCTACCTGTTCATTGATCACCTAGGCAATTTGAATCTAAAGGGATGTCAGTTCTGTATTGTTCCCATACCTGCAGGTGCTGAAAACAAAACAATAGCCATAGTGGACATGCAAGGTGATAGTTTAAGAGGGAGGACGGCAGCACTCCACAGACATTCACTTGTGCGATGGTCCTCAGGAGAGCAGGTGCTCTGTTGTGTTCTGTGTACTTGTTACTTGAGGGAGCCTCGTTTGCTTTATCTGAGAAAGCACTTTAATCACTAGGAGAGGTGGGGGGTGATCGGGAGCCTTGTGTTCTCACACACTTCTGAAGCGTAGGAGACATCATCATTTCATATTACATAATAATTCTTTAGTAGATATCATGAACAGGTTCTTCTGGAGAGGCGTTTTTCTGGGTATACTGAGGATAGGCAGGTACAGCTTGTGCTCACAAATGAATAATAATGTTTAGTTTTTGGTACTTCTAACATATTTTGTGGTCTCAAAAGAAAAAAAAAATACAGAGATCTCCCTTTTACGCCTTGAGGAGGCGAAGTGAGCTAAGACAAGGAGAAGTACAACATGGTATAACGTTTTATGAAGGGAGGGAGTTTCATGCAAGTGCCATCCTAAGAGGGGGCTCCCAAAAAAGTTCCTGGGAAAATGCAGTGATCTTTTCAAAGAGGCTGGGCTTCACAGCCAGAGCTATGACATGTGTGCATGCACGGAGAATCATGGGGACACAGAGCAGGGGCACTCGTGCCACACGGAAAGAAAGACATTTTAGACTCAGGGATGGGCATTAGGTATATAAAGAAGGGCTAATGTGACATAGCAGTGGGGAGCAGTGCAGAGCAAAAGCAAAGTTTGTTTGAAGTCTTGAAGGTATCTGACCTTGGCTTCATTCAATAACACCCAGAGTCTAGCAGGGTCCGGGGGAGAGTGTGAGGGAAAGAAGGCTAAGGCTGTCTGTCTACAAGGGGAGGATAGAGCGAGAAGCAGCAGTCAGATCCCAAGCGTCTCCAGCAACATGAAGTGGTCGTTATGAAATGCAAATGTACACATCACTTGCCTCTTTTTCTTGGAGAAGAGACTAACGGGTCAAGTTCACATGAACATGCCCAGAGGTACGACTACTATAATCCAGAGGTAATTAGAACCAGTGCAGAATGGCAGGTTGCATTTTTTAAATCTCGATGGTGGCAAGAAATAACTTTTTGTTTCAAGGGATTCCCCCTTCCTCTTCCATCCAATCAGTTGCTTTCCTGTGATTGTACGTGTATTTTATTCCTTAATATTCCTTCCCAAATTCTTAAAATACCCGAGTAAATGTGAAGACATTTAAAATCCATTCAGTACCAAAAATTCTTCTTGGAAAATTCTGCTCACAAATGATCGACTTTAACTTCCCTGAATCGTATTGCCACAGAGGTAAAAAAGAATCACTTTCATTTAATGTCATAGAAGTAAAAGTGATGAAAATAGCTTAATTTGACACGGCAGTATATTTTAATTTTCAAAACAGTTTTATGGTCAACTAAATAGCAGAAACTTTTGGAAGACACACTCAGTCCAATGGCATAGTACAAAGCTAAAGGAAGTGGAATGGCTATTTTAGAATTTGGGGTTCAGACACAAAAAGAAAAGCTCCCTACTCAATTCAAACGGGATCTTTCCCCTTTCGTTGCTACTTGGGGCATTCAGAATATAATTTCACAGATGATATATTTTCCTTAATGTGATTTCCAGACTATATCTAATGGAAAATGCCTGGTTAGGATTAAGAGACATAGTACAGATGTTAAACTACATTTGCATGCAATTATTTCTAAAACAAATGCCAAGGTACAGCATCTATTGAAATGGCTTTCAGGATGGCTGGCATAACATATTAAACCAGCTTCCCATCTCTGAGGAAGTCTATATTCTGGAGATTTCTAATCATGGCACGCAGCACAGAATAAACCTTAGATTTTTCACCTTGAGTCGCTACCCAAAAATGTACAGATATAGGCTCCAGCCCAAGGGTTTAGAGCAAGGATTAATGCTTTTTAAAGTAAACTTCTGCTTACTATGAAAAGCATTTCTTCATGTTAGTTTCAGGAGATAAAAATAAAATTACTGCAAGTTAAAACAACGATTTAATATGTAGAACAGATCAGCACGGTTGTCGATTGGATGCACTGTGCAGTGTTCAACTTTTGTGGGGGTACTTTTTTCAAGATGAAAAAATATTTTTTTCTAGTAGTCTTACAGAGATACACTTTGAAAATTACAAACTCTTATTCATGGTACTTCTAAAATGTATCTGTCACGAATTTAATCAGAAATATCAGAAGCAGCGAATGGTAGAGGCAAAAATATTCACTGTTTGGCTTGTATAGGACATTCATCTTTTCGTCATTCACTAATCCTGGATGTTTAGGAGTTTGTGGATTGGACAAGGCCATGATCTTTTCCATGGAAATGTATTTTGGGATTAGTCGTTGATTTGATGAATGAAGCATGAAGTTGCCACTGTTAGTAACTATTAAGATCAAACAAAAGACTACCAGTATCATACTATTTATTTTTCCAAATTCATCAGAACCATGTCTTTCAGGATGTGTTTTAGTCCACAGTAGGGAGTGGCTCAGATCATGGGTATCCCCAGGAACGTGGGTGAGGACAGGGGATGTGGCAGCTCCACCTCTGATCCCTGCAGAGCGAGCAGCAGCAGCCTCGGATCAGCTACTTTTCATCCGCTGTTGGAATCAGTGGCAGCTCCTTCTCACCAATAATGATAAATGACAGACTCTTTAATGAGGAATAAAGGCTTCGAGTTGCACAAACAAACACTTCCTTGTTTGTATTTTTGATCATGGCATGTCTCTGTCAACTTCCCCCCATTCGATGTCGCTCCCTGCGGATTGGATGTGGGGTAGAGATATGATTATCAGGAGGAAGTGGATCAAAGAGTTTTAAAATAGCACTCTTCCCAAGATAAAGTATTTCAGTATTCAACCCAAGAAGCTTTGATGATGCTCAGGAAACCTCCAATAGAGGTGCATCAATACCAAAGACTTTTTCTTTTAAAAGAGTACTCCACACATTACTGCCTAATCAGCTAACTTAATTCACAAGACCCACTGCTTTCTCAAAAGTGTTTCCCAACAAGTGGGGATGACGTCTATGAGGGCACTTCAAAATGTTTATGGTAAAACTCCACTATTTTTGAATTCCATTTTTCAACAATGAAAAAATATCATAAAGTACATGGGAATATAGTTTAATCAAAACACTGCCATCGAGTCAATGCTGACTCATAGCAACCCACTCTGAGTTTCCGAGACTGTTTACAGGAGTAGAAAACCCAATCTTTCTCCCATGGAGCGGTTGGTGGTCTCAAACTGTCCACCATGTGGATTGCAGCCCAACTCATTACCACTACACCACCAGGCTCCTATAAAGAGAAAGAATAATCACAACAGAATCTTCCAATGGTAGTTGTGATGGAGACCCCTTCTCCACGGAAAAGACCTCTACATCCCACAATCCCTGACTTGGGAAGCACTGCTGATTTTAACCACACAACTCATGTGGATTCCACAAAAAGAAGATATCCAAGAGAATGCAGTTCCCAGGTTACAAGTAAGACCACTTCCTAACGGTGACATTAAGAATTTTCCAGGGTCCCTGCTTGTGTCTGTGTGATTCAGTCATGGCTGAAAAAGAGTCACCAGGACAGAATGTCATTTTTGAAGTTCTGGGGAACCAGAAAGCCAGAAGGAGAAAGATTATTAAAAAGAACTGTGCTTAATATCCTCCTCACAAATAGAAAACATGACAAATATGACTTGTGTAAAATCTCTGTCCAAGACACTATCTTAGATATAGCCATCTACATGTATCATCAAGGAGCTTCCAATCAGCTCAGGACGAAGAAAAACTTCTCAGGCAGTGGCGACCCATCACGATAATTGGGAGTACAAATGCCTCACACAGACAGATGGGGGAACTCTTAGTAAAAGGTGTCCTCTGCTCATGAAACGTGGTTTCAAATGCTCAAATTAGCATGTAAAGGTTTTAAGTCCTAAAATATAATAGAAGATAAATAGATTTCATGATGGAATAAAATTGTTTTAAGAATTTAGATGCAATTTTTCCAAAGAACAAGCTTCTTTGGGAGTTTTTAGATCCACAAACCTGGGAAGCTTAGATGAGTGGTGAATAAGAAAAGAGGAAAGATCAAAAGGTGTCATGGTAATCATTGCATATCCAAATAAAGAAAGAAAATAGAAGTCCAACGGTAGACCAACTCAAACTTTCATAAGATCATCACAATTATACACATTGAAACGATACATAAAGACTATATTTTTTATATAGAACAGAGTTTGCACAGGACGACATGTTCCAGATTTAGGGTGTCTTACTCTCTATTAGAATTTGGTCATTTCTAGCCAGCACCAAGTTCCATTACCCAACAGCTGCTCTCAAGAATGAAGCTAATTTACATTTAAAATAGGAGTACAGTCTACTCTTTAAAAGCACAATGGTAAACACACCAATTTGACAATTACATTAATATAAGTATTTGCATAATCTGTCTTCCACACCTGTTCTTAATTTGAAGCAGCTGCAGGACAAATCACATTACACAAATCTGAATGGGTGTGTGGACACTTCAAAGAGTAATCTACCTCTTATTTTTGAAAGAAATCTTATTTTTAAAATGTTTTCTGACTATAAAAATTTTGATGAGTTTAGTAGAAGTCATCTCTTATATGTATTACTTAACATTAACTAGTAGAATTAACTTTATTCCAAATAGCTCTGTTCATATTTTGGGCTTCTTTGCTATCTACATATTATAGTAGTAATTTTTATTTCTAGTTATTTATTTTGATAACATGTATAGGCATAAAAAGATTCCAAGACCAATAAATAAAATATATATCTATGTAACATCAATACAGGATGTAATGAGAGAATCAACAGTGAATGCATTAATAGAGCATAAAATGAAGTGAGCTTCTGTCACAGATAATCGTGGGATCTTCTGGCTGCGCCTCTCTTCAAAGCTGGATTCCAGTTATGTTTTACGAAACATATTTCAAAATTTAATATGCAGACATTTACCTTCATTTTCTAGAAGGCCCAGCTTGTTTGCGTGAGTATTCAAACCACACACTCCGAGTCTTCTAAAAGGAAGTCAGTTTATTATTGTTACATGCTGTCCTAGTGCACAAATTTGAAATCATTCAGTTTGCTTCTAGCTGGTAGACTATAAGACAGCCATGTAATCTGTCAACAAAATTAATCTTCCATTATGAATGGGAAATGAAGTTAGAGCCTTCTAAAGATGTTATCTATTTCCTGAAAAATGAATGAGCGCAAGCACAGTAATGAACCGGGGCTACAAAGCAGATCGCTTATTGATGTGCTGCTGACCTCTGAAGAGGTAAACTTTATAAACCGTTGAGTTCCCGGCCCAGCTTCTCATTCAGGATTTCATTTTTATAAGCACCCATGTGATAGCAGAAGAATGCAATACAGAGACAACACATTGCTACTTAGATTTTGATTACCTTTGCATGTGCATTATTTCATAACTCTGACCACAAAGGAGAAAACTGAGGCTCAGAAGAGTGAAGTGACTCCCCAGGTGACGACAACTTTTAACCCTGTTATGACTCAATTACATTGACCCCCAAGTTGAGTAGATTATTTAAATAGATCCATATTTATAAATGTATATGAATGAATGCATTTATTTATTTAAACACATAATTATGAGGATTATAAATAAAAAGCATTCATTTCAGTACTAGAATTTTCACAGGGTGCTTTCTAAAATTTTTCCATTTCACACTATATATTTCACTGCATAGCTTTGAAAGTACTAAGACCAATGCTTCCTTAAGGTGACTACAAATTTTATTTTAGAACAACATATTACAAAGTCTTATCAAGAATAAGATCAGTTACTTCCAGAGTATAAAAATAATTTTATCACTGTATAATTTAGGCAATAAAGCCAAGCTATAGTGATTGTGAAAAAGATTAAGAAAAAGGAAAACAATTTTTGCAGTTCTGACATCTATAAAATTATATTTCTAATGATTCCTTATTTTACTTTTTTTTCCCAATAAAACCCTTGCACATATAATAAACCACACAGAAAAGTACTTAAAACAGATAAGCTGGCATGCCAAGGGGTATGTGGAAGTTAACAGAAAACATACTTTATCTATGTAATGAAAATGCTGAATGTATACTAGTCTAACAACATTTTTGTTTGCTTTTTCC
>NW_022103920.1:31117637-31132637 GCF_000313985.2 Echinops telfairi
AAAAAAAAAAAAAGGTTTCTAATGTTAAAAAGCCTAACATAAAGATCCAATTTATAAGAATGCTGGATTTTCTTATATTAAAAGAAAGACTAATACTTTTGCCTTAGTGTCAGTAGTGGTGGAAAATAAATGCCTGCCACATTTTCCCTTCTAAATTTTATTGCTGCGTTGAGAATTTACCAAGTACATCGCACACCAACCCCCACAGGTTCTACGTTTGCCGTATAGTGACATTCATTGCCTTCTTTGAGTTGTACAACCAATTCTCACTCTCCTTTTCTGACATTTTCTAGCCTTGTTAACATAACCTCACTCTTGCCTAAGGAGTCTATTTAATGTTTCAAATATCTGCTGTCAATTTGTTCCCATATACATAGTTCTTAAAGGAGCCGGATGCTCAAGGCAGACCTTCCTGCGAGGTACCCGAAACTACTGGTTCAGTCTTAAGGTGACTGCAGCAAACGATGGTGGTACAAAGCTTAAAGATGATCTCAGGTCAAGAGATTTAGGGGCTCTACCCGCATACATGGTTCCAGGGATTCTAGATTCCAACAGAATTTCAAAGTATGCTGTTCATTTTCCGACTTTCAATAAAGATTAATCCTTTTCATAAGGATAGTTCTATGGAATCTTTGACCAAAATGCTCAGTAATGGTAGCGAGGCACTCTTCGGTTTTCTTGTTTCTTGGCAAGGTAAGCATTTGTTCATGGAGACAGTGAGCCTCACATTCCATGTTCTTCTCCCTTTCCTGACTCTCCTTCCTCTGCCATGCCAGGTGAATGCAGATCAATTAGTGTACACTGAATATCCTCTTGCAGGCTTGTAAGGCCCCCGGCACTACCCAACAGACTTGGGGAGAGGAACAGATTAGGATTTCACAGGAAATCATGACCCTAACCATCCAAACCACAGAACCACACCTACAAGGTGCTTGCTTGTACATTAGCAACCTCGGCAGGTACTCTTCTTTATTGTTAATATGCAGGAGCTTTGAAAAGTTCATGGAGAAATCTCGGGATATTTCAATGCTACTTTTCTATGGACTTTTTGAAACCCCCTCAAAACTATGACGTACAGTTTGCCAATTCATTTTTTTCAGGTGTCCAACCTATTGATAATATTTATAAAAATTGACTGAACTACCTTACCCTTTAAGAATGTGATTTTTCTCTCATAAGAAATACTCCTTTTCATCCTTATCTGCCCCTAGTCACCACTAATAAATACACTTTTCCTTTTTAAGGAAATAAGTTCGGTTATATAATATGAGCCCTTCTGTGCTGGGTGTATTTCACTCCGCAGTTATGGAAGAAGTTACTATGACACTCTTTTCAGTTTTACTTTCTTACTAGGTTAATTTCCTTTGTGTCAGACTCACCTCTCCTTTAGTTACCTCTATCACACTCTGTTGTACTTTCACTTGGTCCACATTTCAAGAGCCCTCTTAGAATACGGAGTAACTGAATACAATTTTTAAAAACACACAAAGCCTTAGCAAGCACAAAGTCCTAACTATCAAGCAGAGATTTCTTTTCTCCCTTGCCTTAGACCATTGAGTTTTATTTGAAAGAACTTAGAAAAATGGTTATTATCCTGAATTTTTACCTAGCCAGATTGTTAACTTCCTGAGGATAGGAACATCTTTGTTCTCTGCTGCATCTGATATCCGCTTAACCAAGTGAAGTTATTTAGCCGTGTTTCTTTGATGGATTGAGTGACTGAAGATGTGCATTCCATACACAGAGATATTGTAAAACTAGTTTAACAAATCTCAGTGCTTTTTTGTTTTCAGTTTGCAGGCCCACCCTACCCTAGGGAACACGGCAATCATTTGCTTCATATGAAGTGACATAAAGCAATCCTTTTCATTTACGTCTACGTTGCCATTGAACTCTTCTTGGAGTCATAGAAATAACACCTTGCATAGAGCAGTGAGCAAACAGGTAGAACACAAAGACACTGCAGCTTCCTCAGCTTTGGCTAGCAGTGTAAAACCATTATTGAACGGACATGCCAAGTAGCATACCCGCATCAATTGCTTAAGGAATCACTTCTAATTTGGTCTTTAGAAACATTCTTCAGAATAAAGTAGTTCTGAAGAAGGTGTTTCTTTTAAATCAATTTGAATTGGTATGGTGTTGTGAATTAACATAATGTGATGGCAAGCTACATGCAGTATTTGGTAACACATTTGTCAGTACTTCATCAGAAACTGGAACATGTAATAAACTTGACCTCCAATGGCTGTCCTCAAAGATTCAGGAATCACTCATTGGTAAGCACTTGAGTCTGAAGTACTGAGGCATATGTGTTTGTGTATTTCATAGATTGATTTCAATGTATTAGGATTTAATAAAATTGCATTTGCTAGTTGCCATCAAGTTTATTCCGATTGATGTGACCCCATGTGTTTCAGTGCGGAATGGCTCCAGATTGGTTTCACATCGGTTGTCATCTTAACAGAAGCAGGACCCGATGCTTATCTTCCACAGTAGATGGTGAGCGATCCAGTGCAAACCATTTGGGACATGTAGGGACCTCTGCTTGCTGTCAGGTGTTTAACAAAGGGGTTACAATAAAGGACTGGAAGCCAGAGTCAACCATGAGGGACTGATTTATTTTTGTATGTAACAGGGGAAAAATTGAGGAAAGAAGCAAGACTCCTATAGGGAACATCAGCCCTGAAGCACAACAGTCCCCCATTCTTCCTGGAAGCCTTGCACTCAGTCTATCATTGCTTGCCGGAACTTGCTAGGTATTAGGGTTTGAGTTCCTTAGCCTAATGGTATGCAAGGGACTGGAATGCAAACAAAAAAGGACTACACAAAGTTTATGTACAAAGTCCACTTCTTATTCATTCCATTTTAACACAATTTTTGAAGTCCCTTGCATATACTAAAATAAAAATCTATAAGGAGTAGATCAAGAAAATTAAATATTTCACAAAATGCATAAACTTCAAATGCAAACAAAGTACAAAAAAAGCAGGTTAAAAATAGAAAACAGTATAAAATCCACACATTTCTTTTAAATGGAGAACAATTAATAAAAGGGCCACTTGCCCTTCTTGTTTTCAAAATCATGGTGCATTGACAAGGTTTCTCTAATACAGTTCCTTATGCCATTTTCTTTACTTGAAAGACAATATCCGATGGCAATATTTCCATAAGCCACAAGCTTTAAGAAGAAGATGGTCTAAGTCCATTCTGGATAGCTACTGGAAAATGTAGCACTCGTGGGGAGTGGGTGATTATTAAAAGTTATTATGCATTTACAGTATTGCTGAGTCAAACTAATGACTGCTTCTTCTTCTCCTGGTGCCCTGGGGGAGGCAAGGGAATCACCCACAGAATAGCTCTGGCTCTGCTGGGGGAGGTTCGCACACAGACATGAGCGACCTCCCCCCTTTCTCTCCCGCTTGGGGTCAGACCTTCTGCGTTTCTTCTCTCCCTCACTCTCTTCACCCAAACTGAACATGTCTGAGATTCATTTATTTCAAATATACATCGAGAAGGGCAGCTTGACAAAAAAGCCTTAACATCTGATCGGGTTGAATTTCAACCCCGGACCTTAGAGATGTTAGGAAATCCACAGAGTATCTCTTCTCCTACACTCTTGTTGTTAGGGGCCAGGGAGTCAGCTCTGCCTCCAGCGACCCCATAGGAGACATTGCCTGGCCCTGTGAGTGCCGTTCCTATGCTTGGGTCCATTGTTGCAGCCCCTGCGTCAATCCATCTTGTTGAAGGTCTTTCTCTCTTTCGCTGTCCCTCTGCTTCACACGGCATGAGGTCCTTCTCCAGGGATTAGTCTCTTCTGACAACATGTCCAAAGTATGTGAGGGGCAGGCAGTCTCACCATCCTTGCCACTAAGGAACTCTCTGGCCACACTTTTTCCAAGACAGATTTTTCTACTAAAGCTGCTTATAATAAGAGATTACTGCAGGGAACATAAAAATATGAACTGTCTTTTCTGTTTGGGGGATGGGGGAATTAACATTATTTTGATCCGTCCAATAAGATCAGAAAGAATCTAAAAGAAAAAAAATCGTATGACCTAAATTTGTTGGAAATTCAACTTTGGTGACTACTTATTATTTTTTTTAAGCACACTTTGAGAAGTCCTTTTTCTCTCCTTGCGCTCTGTGCATGTGTTCTGTGTTTACGCTGCTGCCTGCATATGTCCCACTGGGGCGCCTCAGCAGAGCTGCCAGGCCTCAGCAGTGGGTTTCTAGAGAGGGAGAGTTCCCTTCATTCTGCATTATGCTTTATCTAGTACTGAGCAGACACTCTTCAGTAACATGGCGTGATAAAGACTCTTATACCGCAAAGCCCATTTAACTTAAGTCACAGTAGTACACAGATTTGGATGTCTCTAATTTTTCTTTACGAATAAAAAGAAAGCTGACTTTTCTTGTCATTAATGCATCTCAAGTCAGAACAATCATTTTTCTCATATTCCTACTACCCCACAGGTCGCTTCTGCAGCAATGGCTGTTAGTGCCAAACATGGCTAGATGCCTACCTCATAATTCCTATTCCTCTCCTCCTTTTGAAAATGACCCTGCCTGTACTGAGTGATAAAATGACTGGTGAATAGTCAACTTCGCTGTCTCAGCTGAAGCAGTGATTGGGAGAGGGTATCCTGAAATATTGTGTAGCTTAAACATCATGGCCTAGGGCATCCAGGACAGTTTGTTAAAGGGGGCAGATTCCTCTGGCTTGTACCGACTGGTATGGGCCCATCTGCCTTCCCCTTATTCCTGGCTAGAACATGGATGAGATCCTTGGAGGAGGGCCGCCATCCTGTGAGCAGTAAGACAACTGTTGGCACTGAGGCCAACAGAGGCTTCATCCTGTCTTATCTTTGAGCACCTGTATCCGTTCTGGACTGCTTGTTCCCGGAGTTTGTGCTTCCGGAGACAAAGAAGGCTCTATTTCTCAATGGATTAGCTGATGAGTCTCATAACTGATCAGCTTTTTTTTCAGTGGCAGCTGCAAGGTAAGCTTTATGATAAGAAGTTGGGATAGGGAGTGAATGGCTTTCTTTTCTTACGTTGCTTTACATTTTCCAAAAATATTCTCCCTAAGAATTTGCCCCAATCTTTCTGAGCGACAGCAGATTTTCCTCGTGTCAGCGTGCCAGAACGTTCGCTGCGTGCCTTGCTTTGTCACTTGACAACGTGCAGCAGCACCAGCAGCAGAAGATATCCAGGTGGCAGTTTTTACAGCAATGCAAGTGTTACCATCAGAAGTGTAAGAATTTATATACTGTGCAAAAGAATTTTGTGCTATTCAAGTGCTTAACTACTAGCTACTACAAGTGCTATGTCTACACGGATAGAAACACAGTATGCATGATAAGATGACAACATCTTGTTACTTTTAAATAACCCTAAGCACTTTCAGACACATCTGAAGATGATTCAAGTCTTAAAGTCAGAGCTGAACCAAGAGAAAGCCTCTATAATTTGAGGGATAAAACCCTAATCTCAGAATTCCGGAACAAAGCCAGTCAACAACTGGTAGTTATTAAATCCTCTATTAACTCACTGAACTTCTATGGGATTTCTTCACACTGAAACCAAACCAAATCCCTGCCACTGAGGTGACTGTGACTCAAAGAGGCACAAAATCATCGGGAGGAACTGATCCTTTCGGTTTCCAGAGTTGTCCATCTTTAAGAGGATAGACAGTCTCATCTTTTGGCCACAGAATGGCTAGTGGGTTTGAACAGTCAGTCTTGCAGTCAGCCGTCCAACCCTTATCTCACAATGACAATTGTGCTCCTTCTTCAACCTCCATAGCCTTGCCTTTTACAGAATATTTTACAGCCCATTACAGAATATAGTAGTTAATGGGCATTCTTAAGAAGTACAGTAGGCAATTTGTTGTTAAGTGACACATGACTATATGGGGAACCTCTTTCATATCTTCAAGCAAATAACAATGCAAGGAGGAAGCACTGTTTGTTCCCTTCTGATTTCCCTTAGAAATGCTAGACTTCAAGCTGCCAAGTTTGCAATCAGCAGCCAAACTCGAAGTCACTGGGCCATCAACGTTCTTCCCTAGTAGAGTAGATGCTTAAAATTCACAGAGGCTGGGAATAGGCCTGATTATCTGCAAATGGTCCCCACATCCCACTATATGAATCCTGTGTACTTCTTGGGGAGCTGAGACTGTCTCACGCATTCTAGGAGCCTGGCCGAGTCTTTGGCCAGCAGACTTGCCACACACATAACCAATGCGGCTTAGCTGTTCTTACTGTTTTCTAGTCATGGGGATACAGTGACACAAGAACAAAGTCAAGTTTCCTTTTGAAGTAGACAGTAAGAAGTAATTTCTTTTAAAAAAAGTTAACTTCTACTACATTTTGCCCAAGACAACAGGAGTTTGATTAAAAAGAAGGAATATATATAAGAGAAAGACTACACAAATCTTTGCATATTCTCAAAATGAGAATTTCTTGAATTTGAGAGTTCATAAAGATCTTAGGATACATACCTTGTGAATGTCAAGGGTCTACTTTAATTAGTTCTCATGAGTGGTTACTTCCTCATCTAATCAGAGACCATAGTTTTCTTGAAAGAAAAAAAAAAACACCCAAAACTATATCATAGCAATTGATTAGCACTTCTTAAGTGCCTTCGGGATAAGGAACTTTGTGCGCAAACATAATTCAGCAGAAAATCAGGCTAGATCCTTACAACTGAGCTCATATGATTTTCATATTAAGGCATGATGACTTCATGTTTTTGAAGAAACAATTCATTATAATATCATTTCATCTATTTAAATGCCCTGCTTCCAAATTCAGTGTTACACAAGTTGGTTAACAGAAACAACAAAAACAACATAAGCAGCACAATCTATGATTTGCTTAGAAAAAAATGGTCGCTTAATACAACCGTTCCAAGGATTTCTAGGTTGAACATTTATTTCTTATAGTGTTGTCTGGGAAATCTGATAAAGGGGTTTAAGAAATGATCAAATTATTCTGCTAATGACTTTTATTTGTTTATTTTTACTGGTTTTATTGGCACTTCATCTATATACCATACACTCCACTGGTTCAGTCCTAACAAGAGAGTTGTACAATCATAACCACAATCAACTTTGGAACGTTTTCTTCTTTTTTGTACTCATCGTTCATTACTTTTAAAGAGTCACCTGTGAAGGTCATTAATTAGATGCAATTTCTCATCCTTTTACCTTAAAAAAAAAAAAACCCTCAGGGTTATAGATCTACCTAAGTAGCTGAGATATGCAAAAGTAGAGTTGCTTTGTTACTAAAACTATAACCTAAAAATAGCATAAAGGAAAGTATGCTTGGGGAAAGATAACAACACAATATGGGATATTAGATTTGCACAAAGGAAACCTGATCATACGGTAGTTAAGGGGTAGGTTGCTAACTGAAGTGTTGGGGATTACAGCACAACACCCTGTCTCCATGGGAAAAATGCATGGTAGTCTGCTCCCATGAAGATTGAAAACCCCACTGTCTTATAGTTACGTATTAGACTAAGATGCAGTACAATGTTTTTATTCTTGCAAAACAATATTCTAAACCGTGTTTTTGGCTCAAAAATCTTCAAATAGTGATAAGCATTTAATATTACTCCTTTCTCAATGAGGATCCGAGGGACAGAGCTAGAGAAAACACACAAGATTGCACGAGGAGAGAAAGAAAAGGGAAGCTAGAGGAACAAGCACAACAGAGAAGCGAATGTAGAAGAGACGTTGTAAGAACATCATACAAATACATACAATGCAGGATGATGGAATGGGATATTAATAGACTC
Source organism: Echinops telfairi (assembly GCF_000313985.2). Lineage (NCBI taxonomy): Eukaryota > Metazoa > Chordata > Mammalia > Afrosoricida > Tenrecidae > Echinops > Echinops telfairi. Next base: position 31,125,441 of record NW_022103920.1, read on the forward strand.
CTCAGAGGAAATACCAAAAATCCTGTGTTGAGTGAATTTCAAAATAATTTCATCTTTGTCTTTAATCATGTGCTGACACTGTTCATTTTGTCATTCAATTTAGCTTATACAACACCTCCAAACATCTTAAGATAAAATTCACAGCCTAAGTATTAAATCCTATCGAGAGTTCCCATAACGATATCAATGTCCTATTTCTTTCTTACTTCAGTTAAGGTAGGGAAGTCAAGGGAGTATATATTTAAAATCCTAATGGATTACAGAAAGAAGCATAGCTAAGAAAAGAGAAAATATGACCTCCTAGGAAGAAAATTTCTTCCAGATTTAATTTATAGGAGTTCTGTACTATATGTACAGTATCTACTTAATGATATAATCGGAGGCATTCATAGCAATCTGAGAAGAAAAAGTGCATTGACTGATGCTCTATTTAATATTGATATTTTTTAACATTGATATTTTGATGCCCAATTTATTATTGATCAATTTAGTATTGATTTCCTGTAAATAAATAGTAAATATTTAAAAAAAAGAGGAGGCTTTAAAAATCACCTGTGTTGCAATGTGGCTCAATAGTGTTTACACATAAAAGTGACTGCTGCTGTGGGTCCCACTTGAGAAGGCCCATAATCCCCATCTTTTCGTAACTTTCCCTTTCCTGGACCTGCTGGACGTGTAAAATGTTTACGGTCTCTTTTCTTCTTTATTCTTGTCCTACAACATGTGGACGACACAAAGTGGCTCTTTTGAAAGTTACCTTTATGAGAAACGACTTCTGCTCACATGGATTCCTAGAGCGCCTCCGGATAATGTTACCAATACCTGCCTCTCGTCCGGGCCTCTCTTCTCAAGCCTCCTTTCGAAATCTGTGAAAGGCTGGCTATTTATTTCTACTTCCTTCTCTTGCCATCACCTGAATCGTCACAAGTCTAAAACTACCTACATAATCATTGCCTTCAAGATGCTCCTTGTTCCAGATTCCTCACAACGCCCCTCCCCTCAAGCATCTCTAAATGCACCATTTGTCACTTTCTTATCAAAAGCTGTAATAGGCATTGCCGCCTCAACCATAAAGAACAGCCCATCAGCGTGGCATTTCAGGCTCTCTACAATGGGTGATGGATATTTCCAGCCCTCTAATCCATTCATTACTCTCTTAATAAGAAATCTTCATGCTGGCAAAAACAAATTATGTATTCTTGACTAACCAGACTTCATAATACCCTTTGTCTACATCATTGATAACATCTTTTAAAAGATCCTAACATCAAAACTTGACCTCTGTTTTCTCTACCAAACTTCCCTGCTTTAAATCAAACATGACAACAACTTTCTCCACAGAACCTTCCCTGATCATGTTATCCTGGAGAGATCGCTTCCTCTTTTGACATGGCTGATGTCTGCCTTTTCCCTTCCTGCAGCACTGTGATCTGACATACGTCTGTGTGCGTTCTGTCCGACTACCCCAAGTCCCTGAGGACATGCTTCTTGGGTCTCTCCTATGGCATCACATATGGTAATCACTCAAGGTCTTTAAACTATCCGCCCATCTACAAAATGAGTACAACATCCTCTTCTTCCAGAGGCAGATTTACTGATCTCAGCTTCCACGTGGAAGCCTACTTCTAGCAGAGTCCGTGCCCCGGGTGTTCAGCTATCACCTGTCTGTCAGTGGACTTGCATGTTGTTACGTTGACAATCACGCTTCAGCCACAAAGGTGAGCCAGCTCGGCAGAAAGGCCTCTTTCCTTTTTTCAAAAAACAAGCCAATGATAACCCTGTAGCCCACAATGACTAGATCCAGAACTGATCATAGCCCTGGCGTGGGCCCAGACAGGGGTTAGTTCCAGGATGCATGGAGGAGCCAAAGGTCAGGGGCTAACTGGCTGGCATGTAAGACCTGGAATTGGATCGGGCACTAGAGGACCTCTGTCTTTATTGTTATATGGTTTACAGTCTAGTACAAGAGGCAGACAGTAAGTGGGACCTATACATGTCATAGGAGAGTATAGTTGGGGGAGATGGTTTTCTAGTTCCCAAAACAGATGGTCTTTCTTTTTAAAAGTAAAAGTTAGGCTAATTATATTTTTAGGATAGCTGAGGCTATTAAAAATGTATGTTTGAATACAAGGAACTGTACCAAAAATATCTATTATAATCTTGGATCATATATCAATTTCCTAGAGCCTATTATAGTACCATTTATTTATGTATTAACTTATTTTAAGTACAAGAACATACGGTTGGTATAGTACAATGGTATTTTTTATAATCTTCACTGCAATCTTTCAAGGAGGTTAACTTCGTTTTCATTTTAGAGGTGAAGAAATAAGGTCCAAGCGATCAACTAACTGCCCCTATCGTCCGATTTAGGAGTTAAAATAGCTTAGTCCCAAACCACAGGTTCCATTTTCCTGGATGTCAAGAGATATTACAAGCAAGTTTCCTACAGAAGCAGGCTTAGTAACCAGGGGTTCATGTCCCAAATCCTCCTCCACTGGGTGTCAGCCTTGAGCAGCTGGCCACAAGTGGTAACGCGAGTATTTTATTCTATAATCATATTGTAAATCTACCTAGTTCATGCTGCCTTTTAAGTGATCTTAAATGGATAGGAGACTCAGGACTACATAAGACACAGCCCATCATGATAAATAATTTTTGAGTTAACCCTATTTAAAAAAACTAATGATCCAGAAATAATATATTAGACTTATTGTCTTTTTAGATACACAAAAATAGAAAAAAAAAGAATATCTCAGCATTTTTCTCTGAATTTTCTTCATTAAAATACATTTTTCTAGTCTAACCTGTATCTTAAAATTCTCAATAATTAAAAAAAAATTCTCAATAATGCTGCTTTAATTATTTGGAATCAAATGTGTTTTAGCTTGTTTCCAGTTCTTGCATGCTAGAAATTAATGTTAAAAGGGAAATTTCCATTTTTTATTATATCCCTACTTAAATGAATTTTATCATTGGATAATAGACATTGAGCAATGTCCTATATATTACAGAAGTGAGCAAATAATTTCATTCCTGAATATTTAATTTTTAATAAAATTTTGTACTTTATTCTTTAGTTTTTCATAGGTTACCAAATTTTAGACAGATTGGTTATAATTGTACTACACATTTTCTGACTTTGTCCACCAGTATTATTTTAAATATTTTGGAGAAGGGAAATAAATGAAGCTAAAATAGTACATCACATTACGTCATAATATATTTTAATGTTCACTATTAAAGTAAATATATGGGGTAAAAGAATTCTTCATGTAGCTTTTGTTTTTCCAAAAAATCAAGATATAAAATTACTCCAATGATGTATAATATTTGCACAATGGTTTTATTACCTAAGGATTTAATCCTGACTCCAAAGACCATTATTTTTGGCTAAGATATTTTAACCCCCCCAAAAGCTGCTTATTTAGTACTGAACTAAAAAAAGAAACAAAGAAAAAACACTTAACCCAAAAGCCAATATCCAACACAATATGCAAATTTTTGAGCAGTAAAGTTGCCAATCAATTACTTAAAAAAAACTACACACACATTGCATTTCTAACTACATCACTAGCCTGAAGATTTCATATAAAGATATTAAGTCTCTTCCTCAAACTTATATGACGATTTTGTGCTGGAGTCCGCTTAAGACCACCAGGTTTAATCACTTTGTTTACTTACTACTCCATTCTTGAACTGTTAAAGACAGAATTATAAGATTTTATCATTTTAATTACTTATATTAGATAGTATCCTACAGTGAAGGAAGTGATTACAATGCTATACACTAATAGTCATCTAAGATAGCAAAGCAATGGCATTTACCTTAAATTTACGTCTCTGCACTGCACAGCTGTTGAAGAACCACAAGTCTGTCTCATGGCTGTAAATGTAACAAGAACAATAATGCGACCAATTTTCAAACCTAAACTAAATTAACTAGATTTGTCAAAGGCTAGAAAATTGATAATGTATTTTACCCAAAAAAACCCCAAACCCCCTAAAATTTTTGTGTACATGCGCATGCTTACAAGTATGTGTGTGCATGTGAACAACTCTGTATTGTATTTTACTCATTGTAATTTGGAAATTAGTCTCATAAAACTGAATCTATTCTATCTTCCCTCTGCCTACCTTTCCTCATGCTGAATGACTGTGGGTACAGGAAGGCTAGGAAAGGCTAGAAGTAAATCAAACAACTGAAAACCAGAGGCGGTCTTCACTGTCCCTAATATGGTATGTTTTTCTGGGATATAGAAAGAATGTAAAGACAAAGTATTTGGCAATGCTTAGGTTAATATAGCTCCCATTTGCACCAAAGTCGTTTTATATTGTTCATCAATATGTCATATAATCGATGCATTACTGATTGGGCCTATTAAACTTTTGTTTCAAGTGATAAACAGAATATGTACATGTTTCAAGTATGCAATCATATATATATACATATATATGTGTATATATATGTATGTCTATGTATATATATGAAAGGGAAGTCACTCCTAGACTTGGTACTCAAGTTTGTGAAATGTGATGATTTTTAATTTTCATTTTGCTTTAAAATGTGCCATCTGTAGCACAAAACCCTGGAAAATGTAAATGAACAAGTCATAGTAAATAAATACTCTCTGGTAGGAATAGATTCTGTCCCAGGCCACCCTCCAAATCTGGCCACCTCTCTTCAACATTTAAGAGAAGTTCAGGTGAGTGACATGAGCAACTGAGTATTGTTCTTGTGACTTACTTAAGCCATCAAAACAGATTTTTACAAATCTGTATTTTTCTCTCAAAACTTATAAAATAATTTTCAGTCAAAACTGTACTTTAAATGAAAAACACAGAAAATATGTTTTGGTCTTCTAAAGATGTTATGCATGAGACAGCAAGAAACATTATCCAGTAGCAACAGATACCTTGACTTGAGAATTCAGATTTTGAAACTTTCTCAACTACCCTTTTAAGTTCTTAGAAAATAACCTATACATTCACTGTTTGAAAGGTTGGTTAACCCCATCATTAAGTAGAAAAAGAACTATACTATGAGAGAATTTTGTAGAAAAAAAATCAAATATTACTTTCATATTCAAAGCTAAAATTTATTAAAAAATGGTTAAAATTTTTATCGAAATTTTCGATAGTGCAACTGGAGAATAGTGTAGTTTACACTCAATTGTATATATAGATGCAACATTAAGTAGTACTTAATGTCCTTGTAAGACAACAGATGTGTAAGCTACTGTTAAATGCTATTAGGTTTTATTAGCTTTTATTACAATCTGTCTTTAGTTGCTAAGATTATCAAGTATTGTGAAATATTAAAATTCTAGGTTCACATTATATTAAACTTGGGTTATATTTTGGAGGTTAAGTAAATCTTCATTCATTATTTCTAATTCTCATTCATAAAAAAACAGCCTCTCATTCCTATATACTTTGGCATTACCAAAAAAAAAAAAGAACAACAATAAAACCCAAACCAAACCAAACCCATTGCCATATATTTAGATTAATATGCATCACAAAGCAGTAAGTATAAATGACACAATGACAGTCTTTGCAGTAATGATCAGCAACCAAACATGTGAAAATGAATATATAATAATTTTAAACACTCTTTCAGGGTACAATGACAAAATGAGGGTCTTCCCAAATTTTATTTATGTAAAAATTAGAACATGAGCAATAAATCCTCATTGTAGGGCTATTATTCCCACATATTCTGTGTTTGTAATTTCCAAAAAGGGGCTGGGGGGGGTGCATATCTTAGTTAAGCAACATATCATATCTGGCCTACCTTTACAACAAAAGTCAAAACTTAAGAAAAAAAAAAAGAAGGGGGGAGGGAGGAGCGGGGAGGGAGGGAATAAAAAGAGGAGCTGATACCAAGGGCTCAAGTAGAAAGCAGGTATTTTGAGAATGATGATGGCAACATATGTATGAATGTGCTGGACACAATTAATGTATGCATGGCTTGTGATCAGAGTTGTATGAGCCCCTAATAAAATAAATAAAAATAAATAATATTTTTTTAAAAATAAAGAGGAAGAAAGAAAAACAAGCCCAGTCATTATTTGCAGAGATACCTTGGTAACCAACAATAAACAAACTTCCACTGTACTTAGTTTTGAAGAGGATGAAACAACTACTATGAATTCCTCTATTTTGTCAAGACATCATGAAATAAAACTATAGTGTTCTTTTTCTTCACATTTTTAATACAATAATTTCTTTTCTAACTTCCAGCCTCCATATAACTTATTTCATACCTAAAAACAAAGCAAAATTCCCAATCAGAAGCCATAGGAAGGGTCAACTTGTCATCCCCTACCCACTGTGACATCTATGTGAATTTCTCTCTGTCATGTAAATGAATTCAGAGTGTCTCAATGCATCCAGTAGCTGATGGGGATACTCCCGGTGTTACTAGGTGGGGAGGGATGCAATAGAGAGGAAAGTGTGGCAACCCAGAATTACTGCATAGTTAAAAGAGTGAGGAATTTATTTTAAGAAAAAAAGAATTAGAAAGAGGATTCAATGAAGCTTTCATTTGCAATGATGGCAGCTGGCTGAATGTCAGAGAAACGCCTTAGTCCCAAGTCCCTCCTCTCACTCCACACATGGATTTGTTCCTACATGAAATAGCCTCTCATCTCAAATGTATCTAAGGACCAGACATTCCATCCAGTTTCTGGGTAACAGGTAGTTTCTGGATTGCGTCCATCAGTCACATGTGTGCCACCTGGCACACCACCTATGCCTCGCCTCAAAAGGTCATGCTGTGACAGGAGGTAACTCACAACTGTGAGTACACCTGAGCATGGAAACAGAAGCAAGGCCACGCACTATCCCAGGGCTGCTTCATGAAAATAACGCGCCAAGACGGATGCTGGTGCCTTTTCCTCAAAAGTAAGCTTCCCTCACTAGATATGATTTTTGATTGAGACGGTTGAGGGGGGGAATGGGGTAAAGTATCTGTTACCTTTCAATATATCTGATAAACATTTTGAGAGGCATTTTATGCAATTCCAGATCTACCTTCCAAAGTTTTTTGAATCAAATGTTTTATTTACCCTGGGCAATATCCTATAAATTTTGGTTAGAAAACACTATCAAACAATGGTTATATTTTATAACAAAAAGTTACTTAAAAACACACACACACACACAAAATCAGTTTCCCAAGACAAACATAAT
>NW_022103920.1:31135137-31142232 GCF_000313985.2 Echinops telfairi
TATCAAAATCTGTGTAAAGTTTGCCTAATTTTTTCATGTTTTTGCTTCCCTTTGAGCTCATCCTTTTATTTTGTAAAGCCACAGCCCCATTTCTATTGAATTCTGCAGTAAATGATTATTCTTAAAGGATTATAATGAGAACAGTGTAGAATCCTGGATTCAAGAATGATTAGGACTAAAAGCAATCATAGAAATCAAAGAACCTGACCCCCTCATTTTTGCAAATGAGAAAAATGAGATCAGGAGTACAAACAGTTTATTCAAGGTCACAAAGCCATTTATGAGTGCTTGTTCGAGGACCCCTTGGATACAATCAAGCTAGAGCACATTCTAGAACATCACACAGTCTCTGTTCCATCCACGGAATTATTTGATGGCCATGAGTAAGTCTCTAAAGTCCAGGAGAAAAAGGCATGTGACAACCTAATGAGACCAGCTGTCCTGGCAAAGAAAGCATGTTTTAACTTAAAAAGACACCCTACTATAGTCTTCTTGCTTTGAATGTGTTTCTAAATAGAATAACTATCACAAACAAGAATCAATCACTCTTATGATTAACTGCTCCCACTCCTCTGGACTGGGACCTCAGTGCAAAATCCACCAACTGTTGGCGGAATTCTGTACTCTTAACAACCTGATCGTGTAACCAGGTGTTCCTAATAGAATTGCAGACACCTCGAGCTGGCCTTAGCTTTAGAAATTATCTAGCCTTGCTTTTTCTTAATGTAAATATGTAACGGATGACCCACTACTATAATAACTTGATTAAAGGTATAAAGCAGGGAAACAGCAGAGCCTGGTCACCAACATGGTCTCTGGTCTCTCAAGCCGTGGTTCCTGCCCATTTATCCAAAAAGGTATTATATTCACTCCACTCAACCTCAACAGGTAACCCTCTGGGATATAACAACTCCCAATGGCTTTAAGAGACATCCGAAAGCTAGATAGGTGAGAGGAACTTCAAAAGTTGGTGGGGAAAAAAAATCCATAATCTTTTCATTCTTTTCTCCCCCACCAACTTCTGGAAGCCCTTGTATTAAAACTGCCGTCCAACAAAGTAACACCAGACAAAAGCATACACACCCATTCATCAAGGAGTCATAATAATAACAAAACACCAACGGACAGCTGACAGACACACATCTCTTCTTATTAAACTCCCTGGGCTCTCAGGGGCATTTACAATTTTCTTTAAAATAGTTGAGGATCATCTTTCAATACACACTTGTAAGAAAAATAACGACTTGCCCATTTCAACATTCTTTCCATATTGGAAGAGATGGCTACAGTAAACATAAGAGGCAGAGGAGCAAAAGGCAATTCCGAAAGATCAGGGGTGATTTAGAACTCGTCGGCAGAAATCTTTGGCAGTGGGTCTTCTCACTGCAAACAGATATCACATGACATTTTTATTTCCAGTGTTCTGGCTCACACTGTAAGGCCAAATTTAAATAAACAGTTGCTCTGAGACATGAAGTTCATCCTTGCCATTTATTATCGCAGCTACTCAAAAGCTGAAAGATTATGAGATAAAGCACGTCCATCTATATATCAGATGTCAGTTGTCAAATTGGACAAAATCTTAATTTGGTAACCACTTGTCCACTTCAGTCAGTAAATACAACAGACAAATTCTGGGGTCATTTATAAAGCACCGTGAAGCATTTCATTATTTATATGATCGCCCCTACCCCCAAAATTAATTTTGAATAAAGGTGGCAAAAGATATTTACTAAATTCCTCTTCACATTGGCCAAGGCGCATCCAAATGAACCACAAGAGAGAGGTTTCACAGGCAGCCACAGGAGAGCTAGTTTCCAAAACACATTTGCTTTTAATTAAGGGTGCACTTCGTTTAAATGAAGTTATCTAATTTTAGTAAAGCTTAAGAAAACTAAGATAGACCATTTGAAAACTGGAATCCGATTAAATTAAAATGTTTCCAAACCCTGAATAAAACTATCTCCGTAAGAGGTGAAAGGAATCCATGTTTGGAGCTGCACCGCTGTTGGGGCACACCCACTTTGGTGCCCGTTGCTCTAAACTGAAAACACTGCTCCTGCAGTTACTGCCTCCTTTCACCCAAACAACACGTTCTTGAAGAAAAACAAACCACCAGCACAGTAGCAATAACTTGAGACTAGTTACGAACGTCATGGACAAAGAGTGGTTTTCATGACCGGGCCCTTGTGAGACTTAATAAAGGGTTTTAGGCAAACTTTGTCACCAGTCAGATCAATACTTACTCCTCCCTCCTCCCATCTCACCCTGCAAGAACACCCAGCACTGTCACCGGCGTTGCTGAAGAACAGCGACAGCCAGGGAAGCGCAAACATGGTCCAGCCACTAAGGTTTGTCAGTAACTTTTTTTTTCAAAGTAAATATATGTATATTTTGTGGAAAAACAGACATCAGTCATATCCTTCCCTATAAAAATAGGAATGCTTAACCTATCAGCCTGTTGCATTTGAGACATTAAAATGAAAAATGGCATCTACGCCCATTAATATCTTCAATGTATAAACAGCACAGCGTGGCACATTCTTGAGAGCTGAAGGGTACAAAATCTCTCTGAAACATAAATAACAAAGCACTCAGAAGCATATTTGATGTTGATATTCATCTCTGAGAAAAACACTGCTGCCTAGGCTTCTTATGAAAATAGATACAGCCCAAATGGATCTCCTGTAATTGGTTTCAGATAGCGAGGTCAGAAGAAATATGATACAAGAAACGATTATGTGGAACAGGCGAAACAAGAATGTTTACACAGGCACTCCCCAGTCAGACTGACAAGGGGTGTATACTTTGCAGATAACCAGAACCACCCCCCAAAACTGCCAGCAGGACAGCCAGATTTTTGCTCCCCAAGTTCATCTATTTTAACCTTGAACATATTTGGTCTTTAATATGTTACTCTGAACATTGAACATAAAACAAGTTTTCAAACAGAATTTTTGAATAAATATTTATTCAATTTATTCAATTCAAAAAAATCAACAAGTGGAGTTGATTTTAAAAAAGTAGATTCAGATTCTTCCACAAAGGATATGAATCCTTGCTCTGTTCCGCCTCCCCTTGCATTATGTTCCCACTACAGGGAATGCACGGATAAATGTAATCTGAAGTCTCATAATACTATTTAATAGAAGAAAATTAATCATCTAATTGTCATAACCTATTTTCAAACAGCAATCTATCAGAGTGAAATTATGCATCTGTAGTTATTGACCTTTCATTTTATCATGCTTGATACATAATTAGACTACATTTGTTGAGGAAAAAGCTAATTACTAGAAAATATTTTTAAAGAATTATTTTTGGTTTATAGTATATTTTGCATAACATTAAAATTAAATATGTGACTATATTGTGCACACATTGTGTACTAGCGTGGAGGCCAAATGGACGCTCTTATGTGCGTGTCGTTTATGACGTATGGCACGGGGTTGTTCTTGCGAAGTGCTGTTGCGTTGCTGCTGAGTCTGTGGACAACAGACCGAATGCGACGTGGCCCCGCTCCAGTGTCACAGCGCTGGCTCTGCAGGCGGCCCCAGTGGCAGCCACTGTCACTTCCTCTTTGTGAGGATTTTCCTCTCCTTTGATGGCCCTCTACTTTACCAAGCATGACGTCATTCTCCAGGGACTGGTACCTCCTAGTAACAGGTCCAAAGTACGCAAAAATAAGAGCAGGTACTTATGTATAAGGCATATCTTATTTACCTATCAAATATCAGGTCACTTTTGCTTAGCTATCATGAAGCAGATCCCACACAGAGACAACAGTGATGTTGAATCTATCATAGAATGGATCCTCAAGTGATCCCCGTATTTCTAACAAAGTCCTTATTAACATGTGGGCTCAAACCCACACCTCAGTCTATTCCAGCATGGCTTCACACACCCAAGTCAGCTTGGACAGTGTCCAGGAAAGAAGTCTTTGATTTCAGAGGACCTAAAGTCAACAGTTGATTTTTATTCTTTTAGGTCTAGAATCATCTTTCCCCTATAACATGATGAACATATCTTTTTATTTAGAGTTGGTGTTCCACAAATGGCAGTGCATGATTAACAAGTAGACTGGTGTTCATGTGAGTATATTTTCCTTATTTTACATCCAATGACAGTTCATTGTTAATGGGTTATATTAAAGAACAGTAATATTATTTATAATAATGCTAAATACAATTCTTGTTCACATACAAAGGAATTTTGTCCAACATTAAGAAGTCACAGGTATAAAAAGTAAAGATGAATTGAAACCCACTTATTACAATTATTTATTTTACAGCATCTCTTTAAATTATACATGTTCTATCAACTATAATGGTTTGTCTGCATTTCTTTGGTTATTTTTCTTTCTATCAGAAAATCTTTCCCTTTTTCTCCAAACATACTTTGGGTTTATTTTTTGCTTTGCTTTTTACCAACTCTCACAATAAAGCCAAAATCATCTCTTTACTTGCCATGAAGAATTATAACTGCTTTATCATTATAAATTCAATGGGACTGTTAGACATAAACTGAAAAGACATACTATTAAATTATAAACTAACATGTGAATGTAAACTATTATTTGAATCTTGTGACCCCAGTTTCTTCTTGAATCTTCTTCAGGTTTCTTATTCTTACTTCTTAAAATTAAGATATTGAGAGAGGTAATATTTGGGGCAATATTTTAAAAATAAGACAGTTTAAATTCCTTATTATTAATTAAACTATATGAGCTGAGTACATCCCAGGTATTCAGTATGGCACGCTGTACAAGTAGTGGGAGTAATAAGTAATATAACATTATTTCTCTCTTCAGAGGTCATATGTCTAAAACAAAGCACTTAATTGAATGCCAAAGGCCATCAAACAAATTTTAACATTTTTTCAGGAGGTCATAGAACAAAAAATTTATATTAGTTGAGGAACCCAGATAACTGTTTTTTATGGAGGATAAAATATTTGGAAACGGTTTCACCTCCCAGAGATAATGGAAGATGATCGCATCAGGCAGAGGCAAGGGGAATTTGGGCTCTACAATTGCACAAAAGGAACTCTTCATGAGCTAGTTAAACTTTCTGAGAATGTTAGTTGGGAATTGTTAATTGAGGTAATTAAGCAATGCTTGCCGAAGAGTCTGATAATATTTAGTAGGTAAGAGAATAGGTTTTTGAAACTGCAAGAGATGAGTAACACCTTATGCAGGACAATCTTGAAGGCCTGCTGTGAAAGATAGGTGAGAAATGGGAAAGAAAGAGAAGCAAGAGAAACAGACAGACCAGTCAAAAGGCATACACAACTGTCCAGTGAAGGGGAAACGAAATTCTGAACATAGTAGAATCACATTAATTAGGGTGGGGGAAGTGAATTCAGGACAGGCACAATCACACTAGAACGGACTGGGTTGCTCTCTGCCAACATTACACAGTAACAAAAGGCTAGGCAGGAGTCAATGGTGATGCAGCACTTTAATCAAGGGTAACTGATTTCCTCGTGGAAAAATAACCAAGAGAAGAGTTCAGTAACAGTACTTATGTGAAGATTAGTTTCAGAGTGGTCAGGTTGACAAGAGCTAGGTTGCTAAGACACAAGTAGTTAGTTTGCTGATAAAGAGAATGAAAAGACAAGAGTAAGAGGAACTAATGATAGAGATAAAACACAAATGGTGAGAGGAACAAAGGATAAACAAAGTTAAAAGACTGCTGAGAAATATTAATCAAGCAAAATTATTATATTATGCAGCAATTCCTCTCTAAGTATATGCTCCAAATAAAGAAACACCTATGTCCAAACAACAATGGCACAGGCATGTTTATATCAGCATTACTTATAATTACCCAAACAAAGGCAACCCAAAAAATGAATTGAAAGTGAATCAACACAATGTGAAAAACCCACAAACTGAACGTGATTCAACCGTCCCAAAGGAATCAAGGGCGGAGACTCCACACAGATGAACCTTGAAAGCCTACTACATGAATGAACCAGTCACACATGTAAATATCAAGAGCTTTAGGATTCCATGTTTATAAAATACCCAGAAGAGTGAAATCCAACAGATAAGAACTGGATGAGTGGTTATCATGGAATGCGATTGAGTGCTAAAGAACGGAGTTCCTTTATGATGTGGTAAAAATGCTCCGGAATGAAAACAGCTGATGGTTGTAAACTTTGAGAATCCACACCTTTAAAAGGGAATTGTATACTTTCAAAGTGTCAGTTTCATAGTATGTTGATTCTATCTCAATACAGCTGTAATTTTCTTAGAGGACTTCTGGTAGGAGAAGGTGGATCATATTCTCCAACACTAAACAGCCAATGAGACTTCTTGTTGATCCAATACATGAATGAGGTAACAGTTCTGGCCTAGTCTCACATTTTATGCAGATGTTGCATGCAATATATGATTTCAGAAAATCTCACAACCCTCAGGTGCGTAGTTACACAGGCATGTGATGCACATTATATGCAAGTGCATGTGACTTCCATGAGCACATTCTTTGAGAAAAACTATTCAGATAGGATTAGACTGAATGACACCTGTTTGTTGGGGGTCTATCTACAGAAAGGCCCAGGGGAGCAAATAATCCACTGAAAAGCTTTGTAAAGAACAACACAATTAAAAAAAATTGTTTGAAGGACTTTGTTTTGAATAAAGAAAACTAATGGTGAGCAAATCAGGACAAGCTGAAGCTGTAACAGAGATCAGAGAATTGGGAGATTGTCCCCATGGGGCAGAAACAAGTCATAGGTTGGTGGGGAGGAGAAACACCTCTTCTTGTAAGGCAGGATGCAGACGTGGCAGGGTGAATGATTTCGAGATGCAGACGCAGGAGAGGGAAAGAGTTGGCGCTGACGTCCTCAATGTCCTCTGACAAGAAAGAGAAGTTATCAGCTGAAAAGGAGAGCGTGCACTGGCACTCGGGAGAATCAAGGGAGCTTTCCTGGACACTGCTCTGAGAAGTGACACTGGTAGAGACACACTGGTACTTCCAAAGTTGTAACACACAACATGCTGCTGCGTAAGTCAATGATGAACATTTAGATGTCTTTTCCTGGATTGTTACCTCTACAACTAAACAAAAAATTATTTTTCTTTTGCTC
>NW_022103920.1:31142562-31144551 GCF_000313985.2 Echinops telfairi
ACCACAAAAATCATAAAAATATCTTTGTTGAACAAAAATGTCAAACTGTGAAATTACTGTTTCTCAACATATTCTCCATCTCATGGGCCTATATTCAAACCCTTTCATTGGAAACTAACCTCACTGCCCTCTGGTCAATTCTGTCTCATGGCGGCCCAATAGGACAGGGAGAACTACCCCTGTGGGTTTCCAAGACTGTAACTCTTTATGGGAGTAGAAAGCCTCCTCTTTCTCCCTCAGTGCAGCTGGTTTCAAACTGCTGACCTTGCAGATAGTAGCCCAATACTTAACCACTAAGTTACCAGGTCTCTTTAGACCCTTTCCCTGTCCACATATGCTCCTGGAGTGCTCTTTCTAACCTTTTCACAAGAATGGTGCCCTCTTCTACTTACATCACCTCAAACTAGCACTTTGGGCACCCTAGGGAACTCACACCAGGCTTCCTCTCAACTCTGAGTTTGGGGACCAAAAATAACTGAAGGGAAGGGTCAAGGCCATAGGGATCTTGGGTTAGGCTTCCCAATAAAAATTTCATTGGACAACCCTTGCTACCCTCAAAGAATGAATAATACATTTCCATGATTGGAAAAATTCTTTGGTACAACTTCCCTGGTCTTTTTCTCACCGATGCAATTTCCAACATCTCAATGCCTCCTGGGACATTGTGTGTTCTTCAAGAAAGTCTGCCGAAGTTGCCCCACTGGAAGGTTCCCTCAGAGAGCCACTGTAGTTTCATGAGCTCTCTACCAAGAATTTAATGGACTGGCAGGTCCCCTCTGAAACCACCTTTGCATGGAACTTCTTTTTTTTTTTCTAAAGCACTCTAATGAAACTAAGACAAACGTATCATGGGTAGAATTTGTCTGACGGACATGTTTAAACATGGTTTGCCTGGAATAAACCATCCTTCTGCCCATATCCTCATAGTTCTGGAATTGCTTCTTTTGGCATGGCTGAATATTCCAAAGTTTCCAATTGCAACCGCGAGAGAGAGCTTGATTTTGTAATGCTAACTAGATCTCAGAAGCCCTCCTTTTGCTTCTTATTCGCTGATTCACTTGAACTATTATTTCATCATATCGAGTCTTGGTTTCTGATGAATTAAGGGGGGTAAATAATAGCTTTTCCTAAAATCAAATAGTACAATCAATTTGTAAAAAAATATGATTATAAAAGATGAAACATAAAAATCCAAATAAAGACTTTTGACATTTTGTAATTCCTCCAGTGAACATCAGTTTTTCAAGCACATAAAACTGGCCATGTGCAGGGGCCAGAATAAACTCAGATTTCCATATGGGATACATATGGCAGCCCATTAAAAAGGAGGGGGTAAAAAGGTATGGGTAGCTGGGGGAACAGGGTACTAACCCACACAGGGGGAGGGTGTTGATTGTGTCTCCACAGGGAAAGAGGGACCAAACTTCAATCTGGAGCTCCAAGACCAGAACACAACACACTGACATGAAGGAGGGAACCGATAGAGAGGCCTGAGGGGCTGGTCCCATTACCAACTAAGTAGACAGGACCACCCTCCCCCCTAGAAGAATTCACTTCAGAGGACAGCACTGAAGCCACAGCTCACAAAGAGGGACTGGTATGGTTAGAGCACACAGGAGCCAACAAGAGAGAAAAGAGGAGGAAAAAAAAAAAGAGTGAAGCACATCCTGGCTCACCAAGTCCTGAGGACAATGTTCCTGCTCAGAGCAGCAATGCACAGAGATGACCACAGGGCTGGCCTCACCATGGGACACAGCATTCCTCATTGACCCATTGCACCAATGGGGACAACACTAGAGACACACAGCAGGAATTGTGCCGCCAGGAGCTCACTACACCGAAGCCAGCCTCTGGGGCCAAGCAGCAGAGCAGCGGGGGGAGCAGAGCAATGAAGTACCCAGGGATAGAGGTGGTGCCAGGGCATGACACCCCATCAGACTTGACTGGAAAGCACTCATGAAAGACAACAAATAGACCCTGAACTATTCA
>NW_022103920.1:31145493-31155418 GCF_000313985.2 Echinops telfairi
CAGCCTGTGAGATCACAAGGCATCGAAGGGATCAGGTATCAGGCATCAAAGACAAAAATATCATAGCATTGTGAATGAGGGGGAGTGCGGAGTTGGGACCCAGGGCCCATCTGTGGGAAATTGGGCATCCCCTTACAGAAGGGCTGAGGGGAGATGAAGAGTCAGTCAGGGTACAGCGTAGCAATGATGAAATATACAATTTTCCTCTAGTTCTTGAATGCTTCCTCCCCCCCACTATCATGATCCCAATTCTAACTTACATATCTGGCTGGATCAGAAGATGTACACTGGCACAGATAGGAAGTGGAAATACAGGGAATCCAGGACAGATGAACCCATCAGGGTCAGTGGTGAGAATGGTGATATTGGGAGGGTGGAGGGAAGGTGAGGGAGAAAGGGGGAACAGATTATAAGTTCTACATATAACCTCTTCCCTGGGGGATGGACAGCAGAGAAGTGGGTGAGGGGAGACATCAGATGGTGTAAGATATGACAAAATAATAATAATTTATAAATTATCAAGGGTTCAGTGGGGAGGGGGGAGAGGGGAGGGAGGGGAAAAATGAGGAGCTGATACCAGGGGCTCAAGTAGAAAGCAGGTATTTGAGAATGAGTTGTATGAGCCCCTAATAAAAAAATAAAAAATAAAATAAACTACATTAGAAAAAAAACTGGCCATTTGAATTTGGCTCCTTATTTTCAGTTTCATAGGGTTTTCGCTAAATAACTGATCATTTCAACAAATGGACTCATCGACCCTTTACATATCCATTGCCTTCAAGTCAATTCTGATGTACAGCAGAATTAACAAAATGAAATTGTAGACAGAGTTGAATTCCCCACAGGGCTTTCGAAGCTGTCATCCTCATGGAAGCAAATTGCCAGGACTTTCGCCTGCAGAGTGGCTGTCATGTTTGAACCACCAACTTTGGGGCTGCCAGTTGAATGCTAACCATTGTTGACAGCGGCACTCCCTCACACTGAAGATCATTTTCAATAATGGGCCCGGCAGACCATATTTCCTGACAAATTACCTCAATTTTCATTTAGTTCTCTGCCATCAGTTCAAACGAAAACACCACACAGAATAAGAAGATTATCTCAATAACCAAGTTTTATTAGACTTTTCAAAGTTATGTTATCATCTCCTCTGGGAGCTGCAGCCCTGTCCCCCTCAGCCTCACCCCACCACCTCTGGAGGAATGGACACAAACCCAACCTATGCTATGGAGCAGTTGGCTCCATGCTCAACCTGAGGCTCATCAGTCTGTGAACCAAAGGATGCACCTGTGCCCACAGCAAGCTGTAGGCACAGAGCTAAGAAGAACAATCATCTATCTATCTGTATAGAAACACCTGGATGAGGGGACTTCAAGAAGTTCATGGAAAAACAGAATGAAAAGATAAGGGATATTTTCCCCCACGAGCTTTTGAAGACCCCTAAAATGTCAGGCTCTCTGCATCTGTCAGTCTCACATTCAATCTTCAACAACCATGATATTATATCATTGGAAACCATTTCACAAGGTCCAGTAATATTTGGGGTGTGTGGACAGCAATGAAAAGGGCAGAGTGATCCTTCAAAGGCAAGCAGGGCAGGGTGGGGGGCATAAAGTGCTAGATATACATAGTATCTGATATTATTAGTAATCTAGGGATGTGTCAGAGCTTATATGTAAATACCATGGCATTTTAAAGAAGAGAATGGAGAATCTGCATTTCAGTATTCACCAGGGCCCTAAAACCCATTCCCTTGGGCACTTAGGAATAACTTCATATCTTTATATATATCGTCATCTCAGCTCATCAAATTAAGAAAGATTTCTGGAGAGAGCTCATCATCAAGTAAAAACAGGATATAAATATTCTAAACAAAATTGAAAAATACCCTGGTATTGCTTAGGACATTTTATGTTTCTAGGAAAATGATCTTTATCTTCTATTACATAACCTTGACAAAAAAGGAAAAATACCTTTTTGTCCAAATACCACATCAAACCAAGAATAGTATTAACATCAGGATGTCACAGGATTATCAAGATCATTAGAATAAAAATACTGATACAAGGGTAGAAGGGACAGAAATGATGGGGCATTGCCCCAAAGTGACTGGCATTTTAAACCCGTCTGCCCTCTGGGATGTTCCAGTATAGTAGGAAAAATAAAAAGCATGTTCACTATAACTACACTGTGATACAAATAGGTTTGGAGTGTCAACAGAAGGCCATACCAATTGGCTCTGGAGGGTCGGTCAAAAACAGGACAAACAAAAATAGAATGATTGCATACAAAATTCTTATTAAATGTCAGCCATCATCCTAAATCCTCACATTTACTCTCTGCTTTTACTCTCACAGTACCCTACCTTATCACAGATGTGTAAACTAAGGCTCACAGTAGGTAACAATCAAAGCCATTTCATAGAGCCTTAAAGTAGTAGCTGAGATTTTAATAATTCTTTAAATGATTCTGAAGCTCATGTCCTTTGCATAAAATAGCATCAGAAAGAGAATATGATATTACTGAAGAGACATTTTACATGGTTCAATTAAAAACAGAAACTGCATGAGAGCAAAATATACTGAGTCATTAGTAATGGTATTGGTTACATCAACTGTATCAACATAAAGTCAAACATCCTATTTAGATTGCTTTGCTTTTTCTTATATTTTATGATGAAAGTTAGATGTATAAATGTATGTACTAATTAAACCTATCCTTTAAAAAAAATGGGGGAACCTACCACAATGGTCTACATTTAATCCCCTCCCTGGGGGACAGACAACAGAAAAGTAGGTGAAGGGAGACATTAGTCAGTTGAAGACATGAAAAAATAATAATAACATAAATTATCAAGGGTTAGTGAGGGAGGGAGGGGGAAAAAGAAGGAGTGCTACTAAGGGCTCAAGTAGAAAGAAAATGTTTTGAAAATGATGATGGCAGCAAATGTACAAATGTACTTGACACAATGGATGGATGGGTGGATTGTGATGAGTTGTACGAGCCCCCAATAAAATGATTTTTTAAAAACATATTTCTTTATCTATTAAGTACTCACTCAGGATTTTGGACACAGAAAAACACCAGTACTAAATATGAAGAAAAATTTTAATAATTACCTTCTTCACAATTCAACATATGACAGTAGTATCTGCTAAGATATACTAAACAATAAATATGAGTTTCTGATAGATGCCATTTAGTGGCAATTTTATCATACTCCGGTGGCCTACGTTGCATTGATGCTGGAAGCTCTAGAACCAGCATTCCCAACACCATCAGAGTCATCCAGGTTGGATAGATTTCATTGGAAGTTCCAAACCAGGACCAACTGGGAAGACCTCAGGACTCATAGCTACTCTATAGGGCAGGGTAGGACTGCCCCTGTGGGTTTATGAGAGTTTAACTGTTTATGGGGGGAAAATGCCCTATTTCTGTGCCAAGGAGCGACTGGTAGTTTAAACACATAATGCACAGTAAAAATCGTATGAACACAGTAGAACATTTTCTGATATAGTGCCAGAAGATGAGACCCTCCCGTTAGAAGACACTCAACATGTGACTGAGGAAATGTTTCCTTCTCAAAGTTGAGTGAACCCTTATGATGTGGATAGAGTTCAATGTTTTGAGCTGAATTTTCTGATGTAACACACTTAACATAATAAAAATGACTGCAAGCGTGCATTAACAATAAAAATTTTGAGTCCACAAAGAGCGAATCTAGGAAAATGGGAAGTCAAAAAAAAAATGTAACACATGAAGGTTGGCGTTAGTGAAGGGAAATGGAATTGTCTTGGCCATTCTGAATCAGACAAAGATAGAAACTCCTATGCTGGAATGACAAATGAAAGAAGAATTACTTCATTTTCATCATCAAAAAAAAACATTTCAAAATCTATCATGAAAAACAATGGTGTCATTCATTCCCGGATTTCAGCACCAAAACAACAACAACAACACAATGGTGTCAGTGATAGGTAATAGCCATATATCTACACAGAAGACCAATTCATATATCTACTATTAAATCCTGTGCACCAACCGCTAACAGTGAGCATGAGGAAACTAAAGAATGATACCAATTTCTGTTCTCTGAAATTGATCAGACATGGAGTCAAGATACAATGATAACGACTGGTTGGACTAAGATTGCTGGAAATAAAAATGAAAAATTAGTAGCCGGGAACTATGGCATTGGTAATAGAAATTATGCCAGAGATTATATAATGGTTTTATAAGTTCAGTAATTTATTAATTTCAAGTACCTTTTTATCAACAACATAAATGGTCACTAACTATACATGTAGTCCTCACTAGATGGTATGTATACGAATCAAATCCACGATTTCTATGGGCATAGACTATGAAGAAGTTCAATAGCATTAATCAGTAAAAGGCCAAGGGCCCCCTGCAGAACAATCAATTTCTCACAAGTTGGAGTTGAAAATTCAAACAAACCCCAAAGATCCAAAGGCTGACTTTCAAGTGTATCCTACTTGAATTTAGAGATTGTCTCAGAAACAGTCTTGAGGTGCTGGACACTGATGACCAAGACTAAGCAAGTGGGACATGCCACACAGGACATCATGCGTGAAGAAGAAAAAGCCAGGAAGCAGGGAGATTACAGGGCAGTGAGTGCAGAGTTGCAGACAGGCAAGGCTGGGTTGACATGTCAAGTTGCTGAGAGATTCCAGGTGGGTTCCCAGGGTCAACAGCCCACAGGGCATCTCTCCTGGAAGCAGATACAGAGGAGGGCAAAGGGGCAGAGAGGCGGAGACATGCCCAGTTTCTGTTCTATAAAAAGGCCACACTCCCAAGGAGACATCTCCAGGTCTCAGGTTGGACTCCACCCCCACCTTTACCCAGGTATCATCAATTTAAATAAAATCTGCCACACCTGCACTGAGAAACCACTCAAAGGCATTCAACTTTGTGGATCATAACATACTGTGGATAACAGTGTGCTGAACGGGAACTCCAGAAAAAAATAACTGTGCCTGTGAACTCCTTGTACATAGACTGGGAGACAGGCAATCTTTTGAACAAAACAAGGGAATCCAGTGTGGTTTAAACTCTGGAAAGGTGTGCACAAGGTTTAAATCTTTTCTCACACCTTTTCAATCTCTTTTATGAGCAAATACATCTGAGAAGCTGCCAATAGTAAGAGCATTAATAGCATCAGGGCTGGAAGAAGGTTTGTTAATAACTTCAGATAAGCAGATGACACAACCTTGCCTGCTTAAAGTGAAGAAGACTTGTAGTATTTACTGATAAAGATCAAATACTACAAACTTCGGCATAAATTAAAAATTCATATAACCTGGCCAATAAGCAACATCATGATAAATGAGGACAGACTGAAAATGTCAAGATTTTCATTTTATTTGGGCCCACAACCAAGGCCAGGAATCAAACCAAGGTCAGGGCATCAAACGACCGATTGCATTGGCCAAGTCTGACGCAAAAGAGCTGTTTAAACTTTCACACACATTAAAAAGCAACAAGACCATTTTGAGGAGAAAGGCACACCTGACACAAGCCACATTATAATCAAACACCTTGTATGTATTTAAGAGCTGGATAATGACGAAGGAAGTGTGAATAATTGATACCTTTTTATTATGGTGTGGGAAAACATGATTGATGATCTCATCAGCTGCCAGGAGAATAACAAATCTACCTTGGAAGTCACGCTAGCTTGCTGGCACGCTCACTCACAAAACACACTGATACCACAGGATACAACGGCCTCTGTGGGTTCCTGGCACTGTCAATCTTTCCGGGAGTAGAAAGTCTCATCTTTCTCCTGTGGAGCCGCTGGTAGTTTAGAACTGCTGAACTTGTGGTTAACAGCCCAACATGATGGCAGTGATCTCTGGGAGCAGTGCAGTGAACGATGTTCCCTAGAATTGAGGACGGTGAGACATTCCCCCCTCGCCACCCCGCCCCCCACGCATATTTTATATATGTTATCAGAAGGGACCAATCCATGGAAGAATGTTTGGTAAGGTGGAATTTCACCAAATAAAAGGAAGACCCTTCATGAGAGAGCCGGACCCTTAATGAGTGGCTGCAACACTGGGCTCCATCCCGGCAAAACCGTTAGGAGGTTTACAGACCTGGGCAAGGTTGCCTTCTGTTGGGCGCAGGCTTCCTATTTGCCAGTAGCAAGCCCATAGCACCCAGCAGCAACCACCCAGTTTTTTTGGAGTTAAGAGTGTTGGGTACATAAGGGTTCCCAATATTTATTAAAATAAAGTTGAATTTACTAGGAGTATTACTTGCTAAATCTGGCAATCCTATTAGTAAAAATATCTTCAAGTGGGTTGCCAAAAAACTCAGGTTGTTGCTTTTTTTTTTTTTTTAAGGGACAGAGTTTTTGATTTAAAAGTGAAAAGATGACACCCATCATCAGTGGAAAGGTTTTCCTCGGCCTCCCGAGTCACGAACGCGTCCTCATGGTCGTCGGCAGTTGCGCTTGAGGAGCGACTGGGAGGTGGGAGAGGTCTCCCTAGGAGACACCAGGCTCGGTGGCCTCTGATGGGGAGCCCAACATTGAGGTGGAGAATTCCGAGGAAAAGTGTCTTTTAAATTCCACACTCTAACTTCCTGAGATTTGAGGCAGAGATGAGAAAAAATACAAAACGTGGGCTCTTTCGATAGCCTCTGATAGCCTCTGCTCAGCGAGGATGCGGATCAGCAGCCAGGAACCCCCAGGCAAAGATCATGACCCTGCCTGGCACCAAGGGGCGGAAATGCGCTCACAGATCTGAAGCAGAGAGCCTTGGGCCAGAGAGTGTGGGCGCCCTTAACCCAGAAGCAGGCGAGGCCCTCCCAGCGGAGGGAAGGATGGTGAGAGCAAAACCATTTGAGAAGAAAGAGGCCGAGATTAGTCCTGGTGCCGACACACTGGGCTCAGAACCTCTGAAAGAAAGCCCCTAACGCTAAAATTGGTGTCCTTAGAAACAAAATGACAGCGTTGCCAAAGAGACCTCAGACATTCCAAGTTCTTCAACCAGGAGAACCATTCCGAGTGTCAGTCTGGCCCCATCTGTGTCACGGGTCACATCCATTTCTTTTCTCCAAACAGTAGACAACCTGTCAGTCTTATTATTTCTATACGGATCACTCAAAAAAAGATGTGCTTCATAATTTCATGACAAACAATAAAGCTTACATATAATATGACCTTAGGAGAAATCCATTTCTTCTTTTATTTATTCAATGGACGACTTTGAATACTTGCGATGCTTCGCCTGCCAGTAGTTACCATTGACCACATTTCCTACAGTCAATAGCTTTTATGTTTCTCTCTAAATGGTTCTATAAGACTAGCAGATGGTCTACTGTTGTTGCCCCTCCACACATTCTTAATACATCAACTTATTACACTAATAACAATAGAACTCTGTCATTGTTATGGATGCTCTAAAATCTTCTAAAGACCATGGGGATTGGTTTTGGGGTTTTTTAATTGAACTCTACCAATGATCTTAAAATAGTATATGATTTCAAAATAATCTCTTACATTTCTTCATTATATAGCTCTGGTCGTTTGCAAGAGGCCTATCAATGAGCACAGTAGCAGCAATCATCAATGATGAGAAATGCCCTCTGGTCGAATCAACAATTAAGGCTTCCGCCTTGCAGGAAAGCCCTGCTGAAGAAGCAGACAGTACCGGTGGATGACTGTTCTGCGAAGGTTTTGTTTCGCTCTCTAGCTTGATTTGTTCCATCACCACAAGGAACATTACAAATGGGAATGGTTGAGGAAAGGTTAATTCCAGCCTTAGTAGTCTTCCCAATAAGCTTTGGCCAATAGCCTATTCATTGGAGATAAGCATACAGGTTCAGTGGTGGGATTCAGGCGGTCTGCACTGATTTGGCAGAACCAATACTTAGATTTGGTTGAGTTCAGAGAACGGAGGGGTTAAAATGGCACTTGTCATCAGGGTTCTCTCAAAGGTGTGAGGCTGAGCAGTGCCTAATGTGGCAGTCACAAATTTACATTCCTTACTCGTTTTAAAAAGTGTGCCTCTTTTATTATTCTTATTTAAGTGCTAACTTTATGAAATAATAAACTACCTTTCAGTAGATCTTTTTTTGTATACTTAAAGTGATCATTAGAGCAACAAACCAGTTGTTACATTATTTGAATAGCACCACAACATCAAACCCCAAACTAGAAGGCAAGCCTTAACACACGCAGTATTTCTGTGCATAAGCCTACTAGGTAGCATAGTCGGTATGAGTTGGGCTGTAATGTGAAAAGTTAGCAATTCAAAACCACCTGCCTCTCCAAAGGAGAAAGACAGGGTTTTCTACTCCTGTAAAGAGTTAAAGTCTCAGAAACACACAGAGGCAGTTCTACCCTATCCTAAAGGACTGCTGAGAGTGGGCATCCAGTCAATGGCCGAGAGAGAGTAAACTTACTCCAAAAAGGCCAGCCATCTTCCAAAATAAGCCCTTGAATCCCTCCAAATGCACAGCCTAATAGCTGATGTCTAGTCACTCCAAAGATATTTAATTGACAGGTATAAATCTTGGGACATTACTGAACTTGTAAACACATCTGGTGGGGTTGACCAGGTTCTTTGGCATAGAGCATATACACTCACAGTGATAAAACTAGTAATCACTCTAGGCACTGGCCTTGCACATGCTAAGTCCACTACACATCTTTACAAGTGTGTCTTTTACAGTAACAAGTGATTTACCAGAAATTTGAAATAAGCATAAAATAAGATGTTTCCCTTCACCAACTTTTATTAAACATTTTTATCAAATATATTTCACAATACATAGTTTTTTATCAAGTCACACCCCAAAATAAATGATTAGTTTTGGAAAAGTTTTCTTTTAGTTTCTCCATTTACAGTAATTGAATTATTTCAAGAAAATTACTTCAGTGTAAAAGAAAATCATTCCTCAACCGACCTAAGAAACTTGAGTCCAGGGAAAGAATGCACACACATTGGTTATTTTGTTATTTAGTTTATGAATTCGGTTACTTATAAAATGCAAATATTCTTATGCTTTTTACAGATTTCATTCCCTATGGAATTCTGGCTTTTTAATATTTACCAATATCCATGTATACATAAAGGATTGCTCTAAAGGAAAGAGAAGCTTATATAGCAAAGATCAGGTTTGGAATTAAAATAAATTTTCAAATTTACAGAATTTACACTACCTACTGCCGTAGAGTATATTCTGACTTATAGTGAGCTGAGGGGGGAGAGTAGAACTGCTTCTTGGAGTTTCAGGCTGTAAATCGTTATGGGACCAGAGAGGCTCAACAGTCTTCCTCCGAAAGGCTGGTGGATTTGAACCACTGACCTTGCAGTTAGCGTCACAATGCTTAGCCTACAGCTGTTTTCAATACTTGGAACGTTCTGAGGGCTATATTTCATTTCTTTGAATGCAATCCTGTTCTGAGAGCTATTTAGACTTTTCATGTTGCAACACATTTCCTTGTAATGCAGCCTTGTAAAAAGCTGCAAAAGTGTAGTGGTTGGGTTAAACAGTTCTCAGCACAGACATTTTTACTCCCATTGATTAGCACAAAGCACTTCCAGGCTGTTTTGATGGACTTGTAAGTCCACCCACAATAGAGGAGAGTCCCTCTTTCACCTTACTCTTGAAAATACTGGACATGATCACTTTTTTCAATGATTGAGATAGTTAAAGTTTATTGTGCCAACCTGGCCAATAAACACATGTGGGGTTAATTGAAGGGCAGAGAGATAAATGGCTCAGTAAGCCTCACCTTTCTAGTTCTCAGGCCTCTTGTTTTCTGATGGTCAGACCAGGGTGCAGCTGCCTTAGCCAGTTCCCTACTTCAGCTGGCAAGGCTCACTTCCTTCAAGACAATCCTAAGAAGAATCCACATGGACCTACCCCGATGCAGCCCTGGGTGCTGGAG
>NW_022103920.1:31156241-31174363 GCF_000313985.2 Echinops telfairi
AACATGAGGAATGTATTAAAGGGTCGCGGCATTAGGAAAGTTGAGAACCACTGATTTAAAATATGAAAATTTTATGTGGAAAACTCTTTGGTGAATAAAAGTTGGAACTCTATATGGGATGAAGTCCATGTGGTTGGTAATTAAGAGGTATGATTATATTTGAAAATATAAAAAAGGGACATCATTATATTTTGGAGACAGTGTCTATGTAGGTGAGAGGCAAAACTTAAAAATCAAATAAATCACAGGATTGAGAGAAGTCTGGTTCCACCATCCTAATATAGAGTGTGCTTGTTTCTCTTACATGCGGCTTCTGCTTTTTATTATTTTTCAATATATAAAGCTTCTGTCCTAGGGAATAACTATTGAAAATAAGCTGTGTAATTACCGCCCCACCCTTTTTAAAAAATACTTTTCCCGTTGAAGTGTTTCTTACTTAAAGTAATCATTTTGGCATGTTCTCAAAAAGCAAGCACGGAAAGGACACGGGCAGAAAGCTGGAGCGAGAAACCTAGAAATCAAACCTTTATTTCTCAGGGTCACCCGAGGAAGCAGTTCGGCAATGCCGGGCAACTCCCAGTTGGCCTTGGCTCAAAATGGCACTCCTCTTCCAACGTCTCAAAGATATTAAGCCTCTCATTGAAGGGGGATTTTGTTGTCCCCCCGCCTCCAAGGCTTCTTTATGATTGCAGGCCGATCTCTTTAAGAACTGCACATTCTCTTGTGGAGGACACAATTTGGCACCCTCTTGTCATGATCTTCATTTACATAACTGGCACCTCACAGACCACACACCAGAGAGGAACAACAAGCTGTGCTTGCTCTGGGTATCTTTATGTGGAAGTTAAGCCATTCCACTGACTCTGCGACAAGCTATTGTGAAGTCCCCTGGCATCGCTCCTGCTATCACTCCTCGGTTGTTAGAAGGGAGTGATCGCTGCCAGAATCCTCCGGCAGAAATGCAATTTCTGCTTTGAATGCTAATTCATTACAAAGTCGGCAACAGCTTGCACACTAGTATACACAAATGAGGCATTCTGCAATTTGAGGACACATCCAAAATACACACCCAGGGCCTTCCCGTGATTCCACATCCATGGAAATAGCCACTTAAAAAGAAAGAGAACAAGAATCCTGTCAACATCTCACCCCACCAACACCAGGCTAGACCCTTGCAATCGACGCCTCTATGCGTGCTGGCTCCCTGCTCTTCTTCAGGACTCGTTTTAAAGGTCTCAGCTACGCCAACTTTAATGTCCCTTGAAAACATGGAACCAGATGTGGGGGGGCGGGCACCTAGAACACCCTGAGCACCCCTCTCCGCAGGACAGTGGCCCTTCAGTGAAACAAAGAGGTGCCGCAAAGATAGACCGACAGTCGATCCCAGGGAAGAACTGTGGAGTGGGTGAGAAGGTTAGGGTTCAGAGTAGGAAGGTGACAGTGATGGAAAACAGTGACAAAAAGCCATAGGACATGTTAAATTTCTTTTAGTTCTGTGGCTGTTTATTTTAAGAACGATATTAAATAACTAATGAAGTGAAAACCTCTACTAAAATTCTTTTGCAGTTACACATGTCCTTCTGATTACAGGAAACTATTAGGAAACCACCTTTATTACACTGTGCTTCCCCTTGTCACAGTTCACTATTGCGTGTTTCTGCACAGTGAGTCCATCCTTTCCCATTTTAGAGAAAACTGTAAGAAGTTTCATAATCTAGGGAAGTCAGAACACTGTAAGACTTCACATAGTTTCATTGAATATTAACTCATGCACACTTAATTTTTAAAGAGTACACAAAATATTGTCGACAATATTTTGCTTACAAATTGGTATGTTCTTCCAGAATACATGCTTAAACTTCTTTTTAAAATCCTATATACACTGGTATGCAAAGGAGAAAAAAAAAACTCGCAGAGACATAATAGTGGTTCTTTGGACAGTTTTCCTCCACAGCATTTTCAAAATTAAGTAAAATGATCCAAAAAATGGACACTTGTCTAGCCATAATACCACAAATGTTGTTAGGAGTTAAAGCTAAATTCTAGTAATTTGAGCTTTTGTTTTGCTTTAAAATGGCCATAGGTTGCGATATATTATATGGCCTTTGTTAACACTAAATACTCTGCCCCCAACCACATGATTATTTCAACAAAAACATTCTATTATGTCAGAGTAAAAAGCAGGGCTTATTAGATAAAACTTACCTTTATGAAGAAGTGGATTACTTTGAAGATCTATATTTATAGAGAACTTCAAAAAATGTGGAAAGTGCTGAGAAAACAAACATATTTCACAGACCTTTCCTATGTAAAATATTTTTTATGGAAAATTCCAAACCTTAAAACATTCTTATTTTATTTCACTGAGGACATGTACTATAGTGGTTCTCTGCCCAGATGGTCATGTGTTCACACAGGAGTAGATCTGATAGACTTTTGGGGCTATCCTTTCAGAGATTCTGACTTAATTAGGTCTGCGGTGGGGTCTGAGAATGTCCAATTTTTTGAAGCTTGCCAAGCCATTCAAATAAGAAGTAAAGCACAGGAACCAGCGCTCTAAGTAAACTTTTGATGCTCCTGCTAATTTCAGTTGTGCTTATTGTTACCTGCAACATGCTTGTTCTTACAATATCACAATGTGTAAATTACATTTGGAGAGAGAAGATATTCTCTAATCATCTGTCAGTAGCGTCCCCAATCGTGTTTTACCAATTACAGAAACTATTGTGAAAGAATCAAAACACTTAAAAACTAAGCAAACAAGGTTACAAAAACAAACAAGATTAAAAAATAGATTTAAAAAAATCTCAATATTGTACTCTGGGAGTAATTTATCAAGGTCACAAGGTTTGTTAGCAGTATTACTTTGACTCCAAAATTTCTCCTATTTTTCTCATACTACTGTGAGTTTAAAAAGTACACACATAAAAACAAAGACTTTCAAATGATTCAGATTTTCCTTCCTCCATTTGGTTCCCATTAGCTGACCTCTTTCTTCAAGATCCTACTCCTTATCCATTCCCTAATCCCTGAAGAATCCTATCAGAAACCATTGGGCAGGTCTGTGGCCAGCTCCCTCATTCAGGGTCCAAAACCTTTTCCCTGTACTTCCATGGGAACTGTTACGTGGAGCCACTACCGTCTACTCCCCTTCTTGTCAGCCCTAAAGGCCCTCAGAGACCAGGACAACAAAGAAAAAGAAAAAAAATCCAGGGACTCTGTTTGTATTATTATAGATATGTGATGGTTAAATAAGCTTGTGAGGTTTGATGTGGATCATACACAACATTGTTTCTATGGGAACAGGAATTCCTGTTTCTGAACAACGGGCTTAGAAATGGACATAGGCAACAAACCTATTAGTCAGTAGGGGACAGCCTGTGAGTGTGCCTGAGTTTATGAAAGCATTTATAAACCAGCTCATTTCATACCAAGGCCTGTGCGATCCTGTTCTTTCTGAGGCTCTGCAATAATATAAAATGAAAAAGCTTGTAAACATGCACTAAGATTATGGATTCTAACAAGTATGAAACCAAGAACCAATTATATTGGAAATGAACAACAACCAAACCAAACAAATTACAATCAAGAAAAATCAAACCTTTAATTACTTGTAAGATAGCAATTGCTATCGACTAAATTAATAATAAAGAGTATATAATACAAGTGAGCCTTTCAACTGCAATTCCTTCTATTTTCCTATTCTTTATTTTTGTTCCTTTAATTTTAAAGGTAAATTATATTTCTTTAATTTATTAGTGGGGAGAGAAACTAGTATTTTATGCCATATTGCAAAAAAGGAAGAAAAATAATGACAAGAATAGGTATAAAAGGGTAACGTGATGCAAAGTAAATGCTCATCACACTAGATAATTTTTGTAACTAAATATTATTTCACATTTATGGGAATTTATTGCCTTTCATGAGAAAAAAAAGTAAGCAACGTTTAGTTGAAAATGCCACAGTGGAATAACCTTCTTTAAAATTACTAATGAATTATGAATGTAAATCTACCATTAGTAAGAACCAATTTTTATTTTGCAGCATAACTGCTTAGCCATCAACCCCTGAAGTTTAACTTCTCTATTGCAAGCCAATCTGTGTCCTAAGGCAAGTTGTCTGATATTTTCTTCTCTAAAGATTTGGCTGGTCTTTGGTTCTCCACTGAATTTATTCCTTTTTTTTCTCTCCCTACATACGCATCGATGCAAAAGCTTTTCTGTTGCAGGATTTTTCTTTGATTCCTATCTCTTTTTCACTGCACCAGCACACACTAGTTTGTATCAAGAGACATAGAGAAATGTCAGTATGTGTTTTTTAAAGTGCCCTTTATTCTACCTTTATATCCATTTGGTTCAAAAGAGTATACATTTTTCTATGGAAAG
The DNA here is from genome assembly GCF_000313985.2 of Echinops telfairi. Classification (NCBI taxonomy): domain Eukaryota; kingdom Metazoa; phylum Chordata; class Mammalia; order Afrosoricida; family Tenrecidae; genus Echinops; species Echinops telfairi. The sequence continues at coordinate 31,160,627 of NW_022103920.1, forward strand.
TCTTAACTTGAGGAAAAGTTTGAAATTAAGAAATCAACCTTGTAAGTTATGAATATGCAAAATGAATCTTTCCAAAGAGCCACGGGGATGACCTACATCTTTGTCCATACTTTTTTCTATCCTCCTACCATTATTTGCCCTCCTCTTCTTCCCTGCTACCTGTGCTTCTCTTTATCAAGCCTTCAGCATGGAGTCATCGAGCAGAAATTGGCCTTCAGGATTTTAGCTATGAGGACAGGATAGGATATTAATGTCTGACGTCTGTACCGACAGCCAGCGGAGGTAATTCAAATTACACTGAATCGATAACGTAGTTTCATTTCATCTCATCTGGATAATGTTTCTAAATTTAAAAGTTGACAATATGATAGAAACACCTGGAAACTCCACTTGTAATAAGCTATGAAGGTGGGTTTAGTAAGAATAAATTGTAAGCCGGTGTTTATTAGCTCTCAGCTACCTCTCTTTTTTCTTATCGCTTACTATACTAGCTGATACTTCTTAGCCATCGGTGCAGGTCTTCGTCCTCTCCACATCTCAGTGTGTCTGAGCGCTCAAGCAACCTTGGACTTCTTTTCTGGTTTATTCCCATTTCTTCAGTTACTATGACTGATGAATTTAACTTGTATGCCCATGTGTCTTGATCATGCCACTTGTCTTTCAAATAATCACTGGGATTTCACATTTCATTGACTGCATGGTCAAGACTTCAAAAGTCTGTACATGAACTGGCTAACTGCGCTCACTCAGACTGAATTTCATACCATTCTCCCCCGGCTCACTCCAGACTCACAGCTTCCTCGTTACACCTCGAACTGAGAACTCAATCTCTCACATCAAAGCCACTGCACTTGTTATTTCCTTTGCCTGTGTTCCTGCATATACACAGAGTTGCTTATTCACGTCTTTAAGATCTCTATTATTATGTTCCTCATCAGAGAAGCCTTTCTGACTGAAATCCCATGGACGGAGATCCTTTGTCACTCTATGCCCTGAACACTACATTACAACATTTATTTGCTTACTGGTTATGTGCCTAACTAGAACAAAAGGTCCGTGAAGGCAAAGACTTTGTCATAACCTCTTGCATATAGTTGGTGCTTAATAAATATTTGTAAAATGAAGGAATAGAAAAATGCCCCCCAAATACAAGGGAAACTAAAAAAGTATTACCACAAAATCACAGGAACATTTCTTTATCAAATAACAATATAAAAACATGAAAGATATTATTTCTCAATATTACCTCCAATGAGGTCAATGCACTTATTGAATGTAGTGTTTCCATCTCGCTAACACTTTCCTGAATAATGCTATTCAATTTTTACCATGTCAAAGTGGCAGCATGGCCACCCTGAAGGGGTTCAAACTATGTTACTTCTTAAGGTGTTTTGAGTGTTGGGAACAAAAATAAGCCAAATTGGCAAGATCAGGGCAGTAGGTAGATGGGGTAACGTGCCCCCTCACCCCCATCGCTCGCTACCCACCCCACTCCATGCCCATGTCCATACCTGACTGAGATTACCCACCTGGCATCCTACAGAAAATGATCATCAAGCTTCTGACCTGATCTGTCTTGGATTTAAGTGGCCCAATGTTTTGATTGGGTCTTTTTCATAAGACACTCTAATGAGACGAAGACATGTATTTTTGAAAAAACTTGTCATTAACTATCAACTGATTGCAGATACTTATTTCAATACATTTTGCTTGGAATAAACCTATGCCTGTGTAAACTCAAAGTCTATTAGCAATAGTTACATACTTTGACTTACCTTAATGATAATGTCTTTGGCGATTATGTAACACTACTGTCTTCAAATGGCCTATTTCTAGTAGCAACACCTCCTCTAAATTCAAAGATTCGGGTATTTTTAATTATTGAAAGAAAAAAAGTTTTTCTCTATATGTCACAGACATCACAAACTCAAATGTACCTAAAAATGAATTTGCTCTCCTCTTCAAATCTTAACATTTTTGCACAATTTTGATTATGATGAATGATAGCCCCTCCCCTATTCAGAGACATGCTTGATTTATTCCATTTTATAAAACCACTATGCAATTCATCCCCATGTCTGTCAACGCTGCTTCCTACGTGTTTCCTATATTCATTTCCCTTTCATCACTATGACTACTGTCTGAGATTCAGATGCTACTCTAGTCTTATAAAATGAAAACTTGACGGTATCATTCCCTTTAATAATTCACTGTTCTAACAAATGACTGCCACTTGCACAGGAGGGTATATACTTCCAGCCCCATCTTTTGGCTCCCCTTCATTCTTTTTCTAATTGCTCTCCCTAAGGATACTGCCTGGGTTCTACAGTAATGTCCTCCTGCACAGGTCTCCTGTCTCCAGGTATGTCGGAGTCCCAAAGGCGATGTGCTCTTACGTGGTAAACCATAAGCACCATGAAGACAAGGTTCCTGTCTCTTTTATTAATCCATACAGCTTCTGGGCTAAAAGTACCTCATGATTAGTGATGTTGCCCAGTTCTGTTGAGTGGATTCTTACAGTAACCCCCAGTGACAGAGTGGAGCCGCTCCACAGGGTTTTCTAAGGTGTAATCTTTCTGGAAGCAGAGAGCCAGGCTTTCTTCTATGGGACCGCTCGGTGCGTGTAAACTGGCAGTCTTTTGTTAGAAGCTTAGCACTTCAGTGTTACACCACCAGGTATCCTTTGAAAAGATTAAGTGTGAACAGATGGTGCAGAACTAGACAGTGTTCCATTCTTTTGTATACTGAGTTGCCTTGAATGGAAACCAACTCCACAGCACCGAACCACAACAACAAATATTTGCTGAATGAATGGCTCTATATTTCTGTACTAAAGGACCCCTCTGTCACGAAAAGTGATTTTTATCCTTCCCATTCTACACACACACACACACACACACACACACACACACACACACACATTATATAAATATGCCAAACCCACTTCTCTCAGTACCATGCTTGGGTTTCATCTTCTGTGCAAAGACTTTTCTGATTTCCTGAAGCAGAAAGATTTCCTACCTTGCCGTTCTAGAACAAATCTGTTATCTGTCATACTTTAAATAACACTTCCATTGCTTCGCAGATTGTGTCCATCTTTTTAGAGTGTGTGCTCTCCAGGGTAAGTACCATGTTTAGATTGCAATAAACACACAATATTGGCTCAGCTTTGATGCCGACACACCAAAGGTCATGAAGATGCCACAAGATAGGGTAAAATTTTGTTGTGTTCTACATAATATCACCATTTGGTACCAACTCAATGGTAACTTAGAACAATTACTAATACATGATTCCCCACCATCACCAATTTCTCTGCCATGTTCTTGTATTAGCTCAAATAGTACAGTGCTCACATAACTAATGTAACATTAAAAAGTATCCTGAGTATGTAAGACCTCAATCCATGGAAATGGTATGGAGTCATTTTAGAATCGCAGGATATATGCTAACATAAAAGTAGCTAAAATAAAGCGAACTGCAGACGGGAGATCTATGTCTGGATAGTGTAAGCGCCTGCAGCAGTGTCCGCGTAATTGTTCAACTTCATTCATGATGTCTCTTTAGGGTAAAGAAGCAAAAAAAAAAAAAAAAGGAGCTGAAACCAAGGCTCCAGGAGAAAATGTTTTGGAGATGATGATGGCAACATATGTACAAATATGCTTGATACAATCGATGCATGGAATGTTATAACAGCTGTGAGAGCCCCCAATAAAATGATTTTTTTAAAGAGAGAAAACCTAGTTTAATTAGCCAACGTCTTAATTTTCTAAGCATGTATGTATTGAGCAACTATTAAGCACTACTGTTTCTAAATACTTATGTGAATGGTTACCAAGTTTTTTGGTTTGTTTTTTGTTATGTGGACGGATGTAGTGAAGAAGAAAAAGATAGCGGACCGCAAAATATTTCCAAGACCTACAAATGGCAAACACAAAAACAAAACAACCTCCTGGCTCATAGTCATCCTATGTGATGTTTCCAGAGTGCTAAATCTTAATGGGAGCAGGTAGTGTGATCTCTCTTGGATAGGGAAGCAGCATGTTACAGGAACAAAACATGCTCAGCAAACAGCATGACGCTGGGGGAAAGGCCAATTAAACAGGATAGCTAGGGTCTAGGGCAGACATGACGGCGTATGTAGGAGGCCTAACTATTCACCAACCCTTCTTAGTTTTCCATAAAGACATAAGTCAGTCACTGTAACCTTCTTGTGCGCTTGAAGAGAGGTCACATCTCTGAATTATTTGGGGCTTGGTAGCATGAACTCGAACATGTGAGATCATATCTACTTGCCATTTCTGGCATAGGAAAGCTTGTCGAAATGCAGGTCACTAAAAGGGATTGGCGAGGGCTTTCACGTTTTGTTCCAAAGTCACTTAGAAAGTGTAGAGATTTGAGTGTTGATTTTTTAAAGAAAGTGATGATCCTGACTTTACCTATTACTGTGTCCATCTCCAAATACAGTGAAGTCATTCATAAAAATCACTAAATAAATATGCAAATAAAATTAAACCTCTCTGAACTGAAATACTTAAAAGAAATGGGTGTGGAAAACAATCACAGAAATTAATGAAAAGCCTGACATTTTAAAGGTAATTCCATTTCATTAATTTCAAGTACATATAGCAACTTGAACACTTAAGCTAAGTGTTGCCAAGTAGAAATCCCGCTGACCTGCCTTAATTAACAGAAAAGAATAATTTGTAATTAGCACATGATCTGTATGAGAAAGAGTGCTCCTACATGAGGTCAAGTGTTTGAAAACAATTTGATTCCTTCCATCCTTCCCCCTGTAATCATGATTTAATGAGTACGTTGTTTAATTAATCTGAGGTTTTATTATATAAATTAATGAGATTTTATTCCGAAATGAGGAGAAGGGAGACAACAAAGGAAGAGAAAGACATGGGAAGTCAGCCTTGTGTCTGAGGATAAACCTAAGTGAAAACCTAACTGCATAATTCTGATTGAGAATTAGCCAACCAACAGTAGAAATAAGGCAGTTCATTTCCAATGAGGAGCAGTCAAACGGATTGTCTGCCAAGTCTAGGGACTCCGTTCGCATTCGGGTGGTTGCAGTGCAAAAGACACTGAAGTCAAGGCTCACTGAGGGCCTGCACATTTTCCCCCACCCAACACCACATGCTTTCAAACAAGCCATTTAATCTCTGTCTACCTGATGGAGAAAAGGAAGGGTCATGAGGAGGTTATGATTATGTCCACATGATTCCAAACATCTGGATGAAACCTGAAAAATTCAGCCATATATCATCTATATGGAAAACATCTGTCTATTTGCATAATTTGTTTAGTTTCCCTCCTGCAGATGCTTATCACCTTGACACAACCTTACTCTCTGCATGACTCCTTTTCTCTTTAGGGCGAACACGGACGCAGCCTCTTCTCAAATACGTTCATTGGTAAACTATAAGTATAAAGGGTAAAACGTATTACAGACATTGTATTTACTAGCTTCAGTGAATGTTGATCACAACCATGAGTAAAATACAGCAGAATGATCTAGAATATGGAGGCTGAGGAACAAATCACTTGCTATTAGCTAGAGTTGATGTGCTCCCCTTTAAAGTACAAGTTGTGTGATGAGAACAATCCACCTAAATATAGGTAAAATAGCAGGGCATTATCACGACGCTCCAACAGTATCCTGAGAAACAAACATTACTCAGATAAAAATTACCCAACAATCTTGTCCAGTAGAAAGGACAAGTGGAGAGAAGCAGTTAGAGTTTTAGAAAAAAAAATGCTTCAAGGATCATCAATAAATTATGAGATTAAAGAAAGGAAACTGGAAAAAATGTCAAAATGAAGCAGGATTTATAGATTCCAGTAAATACCCTGTTGCATTGTCTATTATGTGAAATTGTCTCAAAATACACATTTTTAAAAATGACACTGTTACTTTAAAAAGACTTTCCCAATGTTTTTTTTCTTTCCTTTTTCTAAAATACTTTTATTGGGAGTGCTTACCCAATGTTTTATTTTCATGTAGTATCTGTCAAACATGAGACTTGGGTTTCTATAAACTGTACCACATACAAATTTATCTTTATTCTTGGGTAAGTACTGAAATAAGGTCCACCCCGTGCCCCATGGACACTAATATTTATGCCTACAAAATCATTAAAATAAAATTTATTTGTATTTGTCTATTATGAAAGTGGCAATATTTTATTACAGATTCAGCAGCAGGAACAGAAAAGGGCAAATCTTATTTATTATTTAATTCAACTGAAAAACCAAGTAATGTGGACATTTAAGCCAAGGTCGGGAATGGGAAATTCTGTCATCATTATGAGAAAAAGGTGAGTTAACTTAGCCTATGTTAACATGTAAAACAAGATCAAGACAAATGAACCCATACTACAATTTACACTAAGTATAAAATTAGGTATTACAAAAGTATCTTTGCTGTTGATAGAGCATGAAAACCAAAAATAGGCATGTATATGTATATATATGAATAGATGATCCTTACAACCCTGAAATCTGGATCAGTCATTGCATCTTTATTTTCAGTGGATTTATCCTCTGTAATCCTAGATAGCTCTCCTCTATTTTGAATATTTGAGATTCTATACATTTTTAGGTGTAACAATTTAAAAATAAACTTAAAGCACCTTTAATATGCAGAGAAGCCCCCAAGTAATATTATTTAGAAAACTAAATGAAGATACTGACTTGTCATGTCAAATTTGCTGTCACTGTAGCATTTATATTACAATAAAAAATACTAATTGAAAAACATATTAAATTAACAGGCTGGCTCAGGATAGACTTTTACTTTGAGTAGAAACTGATCCAATAAACTTAACAGAAAGAATAAAGTAAAGTAAAACAAAAAAGCACAATGGTATTTCTGTGTGCTTCTTTCTGCTGGGCCATGCCCGAGCATAGGAAAAGAGTTTCACTCCTGTTGTTTATTGATTTTCTAGATTAAGAATCCCAGGGAGAGAATTGTAACAGACAACCATAAAATTATTTTTGGTGTGCTTATTTGCCTTTCCCTTGCATCTATTTGGCCTGTGCCTGTAGACAATTACGCGTTCTAGCCTAGACTCAGGTGCTAATAATGAAGGACAAATAGAATCATATGTGTAAACTTCCCCTTCTGATGAAAATTTATATTAACTTTCTGCCACTGTAAACAGAACTGCATAGCTCAGCGTCCCTGATGAATTGGTGATGAATTCAGTCATTTATATCCCAGGAATCTGTGCATTTATGGGAAAAGATGAAAACCGGCTGTATTGTGTAACCTTGCACTTTTTGAGTAAGAAAAAGAAAACACCAGCCTGTTTAGTTCATCACTTAAAGTGTGTAAATTTCAGCTCAAATACCAGATTTGTGCATGACTCTGTCAGTCTCCACATTGGGGAGCTGTGCCAATATAAACAAGCCACATAGCGAAGAGTGCCATGTTATCGCTACCACTGTGAACTTAGACACTCTGAGCCGTCCATAAAAATTGTTATGAATAGCTTTACAATACAACAGAATCTTTGTTATGTATGTCGGCTGGGAGCTCCACAGTTTGGCAGCTCTGTGGGAGAAGAAAGACATTTGGGATAGATAAGGGTGTTGCCCTTTTTCCCTGACAAAAACCATTCCATCCTATTTTAAAAACTACACTTACCAACCCCCCGCCCTACCCCCACCTCCAAACACCCAAACAACACCAAAAAAAACACCCTGTCACATTTTTTTAATGAAATTTTCAAAGACCAGCTAGATTAATGAATGCAAAGATGTAGACTACTCTTACAGAAACAGAATCCTGCCTTTAAAATATAAAGTTTATCAGGTAAAGCAAATCTATTCCAAGCATACTGAAAGTTAAAAAAAATCACAATATTGACATACAGAAATTTTGTCTTCTTAATTTAAACCTTTGGATGAATGGAAACTTTAAAGCCCCACCATTTGCAAATATATTGATGACCTGGAAGACAAACCCAAAACACAGCTTAATCCTCCATCATGTTTCTTCTAGAGCCTATTGACATGTGGCAACGCCATGCTAAGACATGTATGTAAAACTGTATTCTCAATATTATGAATATTATACATTAACAAAATTATGTGTACATTTTTCCTAAGGCTGTCACATATGTGTGTATTATAAAAGAGATGGTATGTTTTGTTTTGTTTTTCATTCAACAAACATTTATTAAGTACCCTCACTGTATCAGACACTATTTTATGTACTGGGACAAGATTAGTGAACAAATCAGGCAAAAATTCGCTGTCTTTATGGAATGTGTCTAGATCGAGGAGACACATTAATAAATGAACAATTAATAGAGATAGTGTCTGGGAAGACGAGGAAATGGTGCGGAGGTTGGGTTAGTCCGGGTTGACGAGAGAAACAAATTCATTGACACTCACATATGTGAAAGAGAGAACTCTATATCAAAGAGTAATTGTGTGTTTGTTTTTTAAAACATCACCACATTCTTACACTATTCTGTCACTTTAAAAGGTTGATATTTCCTAACTGCTTTTGTATGTCACTGTTTCAATAACAGAAAGAAAACAGAGATTGCTTACTCCTAAAGGATTGGACAATATAGTTGTGATCAGGCATATTTTATTTTTACCTAACACTTAGACTTAACTAGATAGATGATTTGTATTTTAAAAGAAAATGCCGTTCAAGTCTAAGTTTCATGGTTACAATATCGCACACCTTTTCACGCTACCTCATCTCCAAGTTGTCTGTGGCTGCTCCTACCACTCCGTGTGCGTGACCTTTTAGTAAGCTGGAGAAGATACAGTTATCTTATTTTCTGACATGCAACATCTATCAATCAACATGTTTTCATGTAATTTATTCAAGGCAAATAGCAGCTCCTAAGGCTAGTGAACCGCTGCACTATCCCAGTGATTTTGATTAAGAAATGATGTGCACGACTTAGGTGAGAAATGGAAAATGCAGGAGTATTGATAAAGATGTAGCAAAAACAATAAAATGGAACCAAAGGATGAAATGAATATCTGAAAACACGTACAGGCTCAGCTTAACTAACCTCAGTGAGCTTGCTTATGATCCACTCTAATAAATTGAGGGGATGTATAATTTGATGAACTTCTGATGGTACCAACTTAGTTTACCTTTAGATCTGAGGCACTGCATCTATAGTTCTGTTGGGTTAATTCACATTTTTCTCATTGAATCAAGAATGTAAATTAAGACAAATGATTCTTTTTCAATTTCATGCTGAAGTAGCTCAAGTTAGTGAATGTAATTTCTCCTAACAAGAAAAATTTATCACTGTACAGCTCACTCCGTTCCCTCTTGTAGTGAGCTGCAGTACATATTTATGGGATTGAATGGATAAGAGGATTGATAGATGTGCTAAAGAACAGACCCCATTTCACGAAGAAAAAAATAAAAGGGGCTCAATTAAATGATTTTGTAAAAATCTTTATTCCTACTCATAGTATCTCTGTAATAATTCAGTATCACACATTTAAATGAATTTTTGCATGGAAAATGTGTTTTAATCTTTTCTTGGGGGGTGGCAAACATTCTACAGAAGGAGGAGAATGTGTCTACTCCTGTTGGTCCTGTCTCTACTTCTCAGACACTGTATGTGGTCACCAAGAACATCTCGGTCCTGCACGTCTTCACCAGAATCTCCCAGATCTCTTGTACTTCCAGTTACCTGTGCACTTCTTTGCAGCGGTGTTTCTTAAAGAAATTTACTTTTCTCTGAAATTTTCTAAACTAAATCACAAGTTAAGAACATACGAGCTAAGAAGCACAGCTGTGTGTGTCTGTGTGCGCATGGTATTTTAAAAGTAAAAATATAATTTTGAATACCGGTAAAGACTTCAGGTCCCATAATACAAACAGGAAAAGTACTGAGGTGTTGAAATGAGCAAGCTAAATGTTCACACTGGTTCTATGAGCTGCCTCAACCTCGGCAAATACATTCTAAGATTCAGTTTTGACTCCAGAATTCCTAAAACGATGTTATGAATCTAAAATTCTTGATTCTGCTGTATATTCAGCAACTGCACTGAACCTTCTTGAATTCTTGTTTCTTGAATGGGGGTGGGGTCGTGGTTATGAACTAGGCAGCCGTCAGCCAGGGCAGCAATTTGAAACCACCAGCAGCCCTGCAGGAGCAAGAGGAGGCTTTTGGTTGCTGAAAAGTGCTACAGTCCCTGAACTCACAAGAGGCAGTCCCACCCTGTCCTACAGGATCCCGAAGAGTCAGCATCGACACGATGGCAAGGAGAATGGAGAAAAGCATATCATTTGAATGTTTCATGTTAATTAAGCATTCCTTAATGTGTCCTTCAAAAGGATGATCGTAATTATGTTGCGCAACATTTTAGAAATTAATTTATAATATCAAAAAATGGCTTTGGACTAGCTTGGGAAGTTGACTCACAATTGAGTGAAACGGGGGCAGCTGTGAGTGTTTGCATAGCTGCCAAGGTTCTTGCACATAGTGATTTTACCAGAGTAGGAAACAAGCCACCACGTCACCCTCAAACATGGTGGCCAACAGTTGGACTTTGAGTGCATTGGTTGGTGCCAACATTCCACTGCCTCTTTCCTACACAAGCCAAAATCTAGTTTGCAAGAGATTGGTTACCTAGGCAACACATACGCTACTCTTGTCTACACTGGTGGTGACTAAACCACTTTGAATTGGTTCAAAGTGCTATCAGTGAGGAATGGGGGTCTGCCGGAGGGTAGGGGGAAGAGAGGGAGAAAGGTTTGGGAATATAAAACAGATCAAAGCATACCAAAAAACTACTATGCTTCATATATTTGCTTAGTCAAAAATTTGATACTGAGATTTGTAGCACTCCATATGAAGAGAGAATTATAACCCATTAGAAAGTTTATTGTGTAAGATGAAAAGAAATAAGCCATTAATACATATGATTATTTCTGACAATGGAAATTTTCCCCCATGGGGCCTTAGGTACTGATCACTGGAGAATGCATTTAATAAGACCCTCTATGTTAGCTTTAGATGAAATAAAATAGTACATTTTATGAGATAACTATCCTTAAATATAGGTTACCAGTATCAAGCCCTCTTACAGGAAGTCAATAGTATGGTGATCTAGCCATGAGGCTGTCAACATCAGGGTTAAGCTTTAGAGGATGGATGGGAATGGATGGATACACAGCCTGCAGGCAAAGTTGCACAACTGTTCCCAGAATAGTTGTGAATAGGTCCTGAGCAGCTACGAACTGGATTGTATGGGTCCTGATGAAACAGAGTAGTGGCTTTCAAGCCGGTGGTAGTGAAATGGTCAAACTGGAGTATGCACCAGAGTTACCTAGATTTCTGACTCCATAAGTATGGAGGGACACAAGATTAGGCTGGTCAGGCAGCTTCTGATAGTGTAGGATGCACACTTTAAGGCTTTGTGTTTTGATCACCAATTAACAGCAAGATGTGAGAAAGAGACAATGCCCTCCTTAGAAAGTGAGGTGCCCCACTATGACAGTGAAAATGAAAGAAAACCAGAAAGCCAACAAAAGATCCTCCCTAATACATGTGCCAAGATATATTACTTGCAACGTCTGCTTAGGAAAATAAATGAGATGATGCTATATGGCTTATCGTTTCTAACCAGTTACAAATGTGGACTAGTCACTATTTATTTTGATATAAGAAGACTTGCTCTCCCCCTCAGCAGCATTAATTAAATAGCCATCGATCAAGTTCACATTTTGTCCATGATAATTAAATCCATGCCACTCTCACATAAACATGCTCCCAGTATTTAAGTCCCAGTACCCAGGGTTTGCTTTTAGTGATGGTCCTCAGTTTGACCTTCAATGTTCCATTCAAGTTAATCATATTTTTAAATATCTCACTACTTACATGCAACAACGGCTCAATTATAACAACAATTGTGAGGATGGTGAAGGATCAGGCATGGTTTCATTGCTGCAGGTCACTGTGAGTCAGAGTTTACCTGGTGGCACCTAGCAACAATGGCTTATGTTATATTTACTCAGAATGAATTGTAAGTCTTTTCCCATATATATTGTTTGTTTGATCATTACATTTAGTGCCTAGAAAACATGACCAATGAACATTTACATAGATGATTGCAACAGGAGTTACACATGTTTTTAGATGAATTAATTCCAAACCATTATGGAGTTCACGGAAGGACATAAAGCAAACACAGTAAGTGATACTTGCGCACTTATTTTAAAAGATAACAGCCACATTAATATTGGTGGATGGTTTCTCCTCTCATGAAAAGCAAATCTAAAAGAAGCAAAATTCAACAAAGAAAGCCTCCCTAATCACAATGGATTCGATATAGTGGCAATTAAGACTTATAGGTAATAATTCTATAAAACAAATAATTTCTTTAACATATACTGCACTGATAATAAAGGATGTTTTAGGGAAGAAACACTAGACTAGAAGAGGAGGCAGACAGAAATTCATGTCTATATCCCAAGCCCTGTGAGCCTTTACTGTATAGCATTGAACATTCTTATATCAATTTTATCTTCTATAAATAGATACGATAATATTATCCTTATTCTGTTTCTCATTCTGAAGCTAATATAAGATGATGAACATAAATATCATTTGAAAATTGTTCTAGCATTTTAAAAAGAAATATATAATGCAAAGCATATGGTTATGAATAAATATATTAATTCCTCCTTGTCACTTGTAACTAAATATCCTAGAATAACTTTTAATAGCCACCTTTCATATACATATATATATATATATTTATATATTTTCAACTAGATTATAAATACCTTAAAGTCAGGAACACTACATTGCTGTATTCACTTTGTATAACCCTCATTACATACTTGGATACGTGTAAAGTTGAGTGCAGTTAGTGAAACAAGGAAACACATATTTAAGGAACTTCTCTGCAGTGTACAGTTAGCATTTATCCCAAGCCACACTCGGAATTACTGCCAGGGAGGTTAATAAACTCACTGAGCTTCCCTGGATATCAGAAAAGATAAAAAGTTCCTATTTTCTATATTTAGACTGAGTAATACTACATATACCCCTCAACAGTTCAATAGCAATCGATTTAAGTAGATGTATAAATTATACAAAAGGCAGGTAGATGAATGTAAAATCATTAATATTTTTTTTCTAGATTTAGTAACTTCAGATCTCTGGACAAGCATTTTTTGTATTTGCTAATTATAGGTAGGACCTGAGGCTGATACATTTTATAGCATCTTACATACAAAAACTTAAGTCTGTATCTCTAAATTAACTAGTAATTTTTGACCTTCGTATTTTGTTAATCATTTTCTCATAGAAAACTTCTCAAAACATGAACTTGTTTTTTGCCCTGCTGTTTTTCTTACCTATAAATATGTTATTTGTCTTTGATGAGATAAAAATGACCACACAATGAGCATGCACTGCATCACATGGGCAGATCCTATTTTCCACTTCGAGAATTGCATCATTCAAAGTCCAATTTCATTAAGTTTTAATTTTTTTGTGTGTGTACAATTTCTTAAAAACAGGAAGACATCAATCGAGGCATGTATAATTGACATTTTTTCTCAGAGCAGAATAAATTTTAGGATCATATTAGTAGCAGATGCTGCCACGTTTATAGTGATAAATGTTTATGATAAACAGATTTTTTTTCCTTTCTTGACTATGCAAATATTTTACTTTAATTACTTTTATATTCCAAAGTAATAGCTATTGATAGAAAACTGTCATG
>NW_022103920.1:31174890-31176243 GCF_000313985.2 Echinops telfairi
CACACACACACACACACACACACACACACACACACACACACTACAGCATTCTTTGATGGTTAGCCAGGATGGGAAGGGAAAGAAGAACAAATCACTAACAAGAATGAAGGAGTAGGTAATATACAAGAAGTAGGAGGTCATACAAAATGGTATCAATGTGACTGAATTTCTGTGCTAAGAAAAATAAAATATGTTGGTTGGGAAAACAGTGATGCTGGTCATTACTATAATACTTGAGATTCTACTAAAATCTTAACCTTCAGTGGAAATCGTATTTTAATGAGAATATTAGATTTTGTATTTTCTGTAGGGGATTGACTTGATGTCAGTGGGTTTATTTTTAGTTGTAGGCTTTTTTTTTTTTAATGTTATTTTCTACAGGGCATCTTGATGCTTATCTTGGACCAGTATGGGATTTGAGGGCAGTAGGGAATATACAAGCCTCTGGCCCCACATGCTGACCTGGTAACCGCCAATACACTCTACTGTACATCCAGTCTTAACTTTGATCAAGTATTCATACGAGCTCCAGGCCTGTTAGGGTTTACCGATTGTATGTGTGCTAAGGTAAAGTCAGAAATGAAAACTTGCATGCTCCCTCTATAGCAGCTGTGGTGGGATAGCCGGGGCTGACTGTGCAGTCAGGCATCGCTACTTTCTCTCTCCAAATTCCGACAGATCTGTGAACACTGTTGCACTAGCATAAAACCACGCCACCTTTCATGACTGTTAATATTAGAAGGTTTAAAATGAATGTTTCAAAAATGCATGTATCAAATGGTGCAAACCACTGGAAAGAAAAATTGGGAGACCGCCTTAGAGCCGTAGGTTACATATTGAACTCTTAATCACAAAGGGAGCGGTTCAAATCCCCCAGATGCTCCAGTACTAGATAAGGCTTTCTGGTGCTGTGGAGTTCCAGTCTGAGCAACTCTCAGGGACAGTTGCACCCTAGAGGCCACTGCAAATCTGAATCAACTCACCAGAGAAAGGTCTGAGCTTGGTGGCCCAATGGCACCCTAGCCAAACGAACCATGACTCCCATCGGCTGCCCCGTGGGAGAAAGAAATGGCAGTCAATTCCCATGAAAACTACTCCACGGAAAACCCCATGTGAGTCCTCTGTGGTCACTGGGGGTCACAATCAACTTGCTGACAATGGTTTTGTTAGCCTGTATGTTGTTTTCATACAAACTGAGACAGAACTAAGCTACATCAACAGAGCTTTCAGTCCTCTGTCTGTGGCTTTGTTAACAGTGACTACGAGGTCGATTTCCATTTTTGAAAATATTCCAGAAATTGGCAAATGACTAACTTCATGTGAATAATACCAAGGAATAAATATCTCTTCATT
>NW_022103920.1:31179338-31239338 GCF_000313985.2 Echinops telfairi
GGGGAACACAGGTGAGTGGAAAGGAGCTATGAGAAGGGTGACAGATTATGGGAATGTAGCCAGACATTTTGTATAGTAATTGTCCAATGAGAGACTAAGGTGCTGTGTAAACTTTGATGAAAAAAAAATCCGTATTTTCAGAAAGCTTCCAATAATAAATAGGTTTTGTTCTCAGATGCAAACCAAAAGGTTGACAGTTTGAACCTACTCAATGACTCCACGGGGGAACAATGGCTTCGCAATGTGATCTCATAAAGACTAAACCTCACTGCCATCGAGTGAATACCGACTCACAGCAACCCTGTAGGGCAGGGCAGAACTGCTGGTGCCTGTGAGTTTCCAAGAGGTTCTAAATTTATGGGAGTAGAAATCCCCACCTTCTCTCACAGAGTGTCCCGGTGGTTTCAAACTGCCAACCCTGCAGATCTCAGTCCAACGCCGAGCCACTATGACACCAGGGCCTCGTTCATAAAGATTACAGCATATAAAACCCGAGGGGGCAGTTTTCTGCAGGATCACTCTGAGTCAAAACTGACTCAACAAACTTCAACAACAGCAGCAATAAAATGAATTTCATATTCAAGGTCAATTCCACATACTGCCATCAAGTCCATTGTGAGTTCACTCGTCCCTTAGAAGTGACTAGAATGTGTGCAAGCGGTCACCAGTCTCTTGTTTTATTTAGGATTCAGTGTATGTAAATAGCCAAGGTTATGGTTTCTTTTTAGGGGGGTAAAAGCAAGTTCTAGAAATCGATAAAAAATGGGTTTATATTTCACAATTACTTTGGAAAGTAAATACTTTTTCTCTCAATTCCTTTGGAAAACAAAGATTTTTTTTTTCTTAAAAAAAGTAACCTTAATAGAAATAAGAAATATGTTTAAAAATTGTGTGGTGTTATCATACTGGGGTTTCACAGAGATAACTTTAAAACTTTTTAAAGTTTTCAGCTTCCCAAAACAAGATTGATTATCATTTTGAAAGTGTCTAAAATACCACTGACAAAATGATTTGAAACAGATATAGCATCTGTTTTTGCAGGTGGGGTAACCTAATAAAATCTCAGTACACAGGCTTTCATTCTTTTTTTCCCCTATCAATCCTTCAAAAGTGTTCATATTTCAAAGTATTGTTGTCTTAAGCCTCTAAGTTTGTGAGCTCATTAACAGTAAGTATACTGGACCGTCTAGCAGTTCTTTAGTCATCTAACTTCGGAAGTTACCAAATGGTGTTAAAGAGGCTCAGTGAACACCGAGACCTGTAATGTTGGGCAGTTTCAGAAAGCTTAAAGTGCATCCTCCTACTTTAACTGGAAGCTAAATGGCAAACACAACTTGAGTCACAGAGTTGAATCTGACCATTTAGCGAATACATTGAGGTGAAGATTTTTCTGTTTTTAACCTTTCACATACCCATAGCCATTTTCTTATTGGCAAGTGTGTTCTATGATGAAAGTAAAATGAGGTCCCTGAGTAAAATGGAGAATTAAAATTTGTATGAGACGTATACTTCTGTCCCTCCTGTATTCTCTGAAGCATGTGAACTCCACACTAACAATTTTAAAGATGTGCATTTGTCCACATAAAGAGCCATTCCAATTTACAAGGCATGTTTTTCGTCGACTAAAGTTGACTACGAGGAAGTGCAAATGGCTTTCTGTATGAGCCCTCAATTTACATTGCCTATAATATACACAATTCAAAATATGTTTTGATTATTGACTGCACTGCAGACACTTATCACCTCTGCTCTAAAATGGAATAAGTATTAAGAAGATCCCAAGGGATGTTGCAAAAGTGGAATTTTAATTTGCTTTCTAACGCTCACCGATCGGTCTCTCTCTCTCATGGACGCGCAGTACATCAGCTCATATTTGCGGTGGGGTCCGTCTGGAGACCAAAGGCACCCATGATGGGGGAGAGGAGTACACAGGAGGAGGTGATAGGCCACTAAGTCAGCAAACTCTTAAGTCAGAGAAAAGGCCAACCCTGTAACTGCAGTTAAACTACTGATTACTACACACTTTTAAAGACATTAGAAGGAATAGGATAATTATTTTAGTACTTCCAATAAAGGTAAAGCCTTGTCTCACACAAAAAAGATTCGAAATGTAATATCCAATAGTTTGCTACATTTATTTACCGTATATACTTGTAATTGTTTTTGATATTAAATAAGCGAATATAATGAGGCTTCAAAATATTCATAGAATAAATAGAACTGAAAGGTAATTTAAGTTTTCCATGAACTTTTTGAAGCCTCCTCATACTGTGAAGTAATGAAGTAGGATTTTGAGAGCGAGCGAAATAGGTAGCTGATTGCTACCTAGGAAAACTCCATTTAATAAAAGGCTACTGTTTCTCAGCAGTCTGAAATGTTCAATAATCTGAAACCAGGAAGTGCTCCCTGGTTAACGTTCCATCATTAGAGTCACAAAGTCGCTGGGACGAAACAAGTCCTATCTGCTAAACCGCTGAGGGTCCTTCAGCGGTGCCACTGAGAAACAGACGTGAAAGACAACAGACATTTCCAGGAGCCTTTGAAGCTTTCTCATACTGCCCCCAAAATTGCATTAGGGCATTATAAACTATATATATATATATATATATGGCTGATACCACAGTTTCTGCTCATAAAACAATAACTGCATCATTATAGGAAAGTGGTCCCACCTTTTAAAGAACACATATGAACTTTTTGAACTACTTAATTCCTTATGGAAAAATTCTATTATCGTTTATTGGTGAAGCCAGTTCCTCATTCTTTGAAGAAGAATTCATCTACTACTGTTCTCCTATTGCAAACTTCTCAAAAGTGTGTAAGAGCATTTACCATATACTATATGGCAATGTAATAGGTCTTTATCTTCTTACCAGCTTTGAGCTCCCTGAGGAAAAAGGCACTTTTTCTTCTTTCATTCTTTCAACAACTCATGAACATCTTTTAGACATGGTGAAAGTGATGGGGTTCAACTTTCAGAAAAACAAAAGTGTCTCCAGTTCCTGACCCAAAGCATAAACATATATATATTTTTAAAATCAATTTATTGGGGCTCATAAAATTCATCACAATACATAGATCAATTGTGTAGAGCACATCTATACATTTGTTGCCCTCATTGTTCCCAAAATTCGCTTGCCTCTTGGGTTCCTGGAATCAGCTCATTTTCATTTTTCTCCCCTCCACCTCCCTTCCTCTGCCCCCCTCCCCCATGCACCCTTGATAATTTATAAATTATTATTATATCTTATATTACACCGCCCGGTGTCTCCCTTCACCTACCCCTCTGTTGCCCATCCCCCAGAGAGGAGGTTATATGTAGCTCCCTGTGATTAATTCCCCCTTTCTACACCCCCCTTCCCTCCTGGTATCACCACTGTCACCCCTGGTCCTGAGTGGTTCATCCGTCCTAGATTCCCTGTGTTTCCCATTCCCATCTTTACCGCTGTGCATCATCTGGTCTAGCCAGGTCTGCAAGGCAGAATTGGGGTCCTGGTAGTTGGGGGGAGGAAGCATTTAAGAACTAGAGGAAGGTTGTGGGTTTCATTATTGTTATACTGAACCCTAAGTGACTCATCTCCCCACTACCCCTGTGCAAGGTATGTCCAGTTGTCTAGAGATGGGCATTGGGTCCCCATCACGCGCCACCCTCATTGACGAGGATATGATTTTTCTCCCCGCCTTTGGTGTTTGAAGCCTGGTTCCTTTGGCCCTTGATTATCACACATGTTGGTGTGCTGCTTCCATGTGGGCTTTGTTGCTTCTGGGCTAGATGGCTGCTTGTTTACTTTCAAGCCTTTAAGTCCCCAGACGCTACAGGTCTCGATAGCCGGGCACCATCAGCCTTCTTCACCACACTTACTTATGCACACATTCGTCTTCAGCGTTTATGTGGGGAAGGTGGTCACACAATGATGGCTTTTGTTCTTTGGTGTCTGCTGCCTGTTCCCTTCAACACCTCGTGTTCGCACAGGCTCGTGTGCTTCTTCTCTGTGGACTTTGTTGTTTCCGAGCTAGATGGCCGCTTGTTTGCCTACAAGCCTTTAAGACCCCAGATGCTATACTATCTTTTGATAGCCAGGCACCATCGGCTTTCTTCACCACATTTACTATTGATAGCAGTAGATGTTAATAATAAAAATGTATTACTTTTGAGTGCTATGTATTTTATGTGCTACAGAGTATATGAGTGTTTATATAATAATACCCAAAGATAAATGTTTTATTTGCATATGACTACTTAGTATAGATTGAACCACGACAAACTGGGGCGACCTAAACAGCAGGAGTTTTCATGTGATTCAATGTAGTACAAGTCATTTATATGAGACCGAGAAGATGGTCGTAACAGAGCAGCAGCGGCAGACAGTGCATGGACTCCATATTGTGGATGAGGAAACCAATTTTGGAGGGGAGTTCAATGCCATTGTTAAGATCATAGCCTCTGATGTTGCATCGTCTGGATGTGCACTACAGTTCCCTGCCTCATGGGCTTGAACATTTTATTTAAAACCCTATTCCTCAGGACACTTTTCTGTAAATAAGGAACACTACAAGGTAGCTGGAAGGATGAAGAAAACCAGTATATGTAAAGTGCTTTGAAAAGTACCTAGAACACATCTCAGTATAAAGTAAATACTAGCTATTCTCTTCCTCCTCGATGTTAACTCCTGCAGTTACTATTAGCATTTGTGTTAGCATTGCCTGCCAAGTAAAGAAGATGTCCAAGTTTTCACATAGTTCTCAGTAATTCCAAAGCTCACATGTTTAAATCTTTATGCTTTGCTAAGAATTCAGATGATAGCTTTCTTAAAAATGAATATAGTTATGTGTTTCCATTCATACATTTTGTACTACTATTTAAAAATTGTGCTTTAATAACACAACTGCTTTTATTGCAGGATATATTTGAGATCACTTGAACAATATAAAAACCAAGATCTTTCTAGAACTTTATCTCTCCTGAATGTTCTTATTTCCAGTGCTATCTCTGAGGCTCCCCAAAATAGCAAATATTCACTTTTGTATTTTCAATTTTTCAGGGTGGGAGTCATATTTATATATTACCATAAAACATATGCAACCTTTCTAATATTTTTATAAATAAAGCATCCCTAAAACACAATTTTAGGGGAAAATGTGGTATTTTCCTTTAGGAGATAAAGATTTTAAAGTCAAAACTGACTTTGAATTGTAATACATTTTCACTAAAAGTAATGCTTTCATTTCAAAGTTTTAAAATTTAGAATATGGGGCAAAATAAATCTATCACAATATGTAGAAAGTAAGTGCAAACCACACTGATACTATTACATGATTCTGAATTGTTCATAAATTACCTATTTTAAAAGACCTTTTCCCTAAAAATGAAAAAAAAAATCACACAGATTTCATCATATAAACTATGTAGTTTCTTAAATCCAGAGTAAATAGTTTCCTAAGTTTGATGTAAACCAAGACCAATTGACGAACAAATGTAAAATTGTACAACTTAACAAAAATACTCCCCCGAAAACCAAATTAATTCTGTTTAGCTAAATTCCTTTAGATGTAGACTGCTTAATAATTTTGAATAGCACCATTATGTTAACTTTTGATTTCTAAAATATATACTTCTTGAAGATATAAAATATTATTATCTATGGATAGGTGGTGTTTAATGATTACAGTATGAAAGGCTTACCAGATGCAATTAGGAATATGATAGTTTATGTAAAAGTTAACATTAATGGTAATGCCAGTCTATACCAATTTGTAGGAAATCAAAAGTTCATTTCTAGAAAATATGTGATCAATATAATATCATTATTATTATTCCTTTGGGAGAAATGTTTTTCACATGCTTTTATCCTCATACTTATTAGTGGATCACAGTTCACTTACATGAGAAAGATGTTGATTAGCCCTCTAGCCAACTCTATTAGTGAGCACTTTCATACAAGACAACATATTGGCTATTGGGCCACTGGATAATATATCAAAATGACTTAACATTATTGATGCTTTAGAAGGTTAAATAATTGTTCTTTCATCTCTTATTTGATAGTGGCACATGAGTGTAGAAGATACAGACCAAATTTTAAAAAGCCAAAATAAACTATTTGAACTACACAAATTCTCTTGGTTTCCTTTGGAGTCAGTAGAGCACAGAAGGACTCTCAGGGGATTCTGATCGCCTCCAAAAAGATAGCACTGCAGTGAAAGAAACCTAAATCAGCATGTTTAGTAAAATTTTATCAAAATTACTCTAAAATGTAATTTAAGAATGAGGGCATTTTCTTCCACAAGAAAAAATGTTACCTTAGAGTTATAAAATACTATAAGGAACATGAACTTCATAGAATATTAACGATGATAGTCATTTTCTTCCAATGTGATTTATATCCCTTTATTGTAAAGTACATTTAAAGCTTAATTGAGTAGGAATGTAAGAAGGCTCTCATGTCTTAGATATAACAGCAGAAGAAGTAGACCAGTAAATTCAACTTTAATTATAATAGGGAGAGAATGTTCCAAGACTGCTTTATTGTTTTTTAAAATGTACATCTAATTTGATTATATTGGAATGTCCCATTTATTATTTTTACTCACTCTGATCTTATTTAGACACATGTCCAATCATTTAGGAAATATTTATTGAACAACTACTAGGTGCCTGGCACATATACAGCACTCTTCAGATAGTGCCTTTGCTCAAAAGGTAGACAGGTAAGAAAGATGGTTTTTCAAAGGCGGTGTCATAAAGTTGCAGGGAAATGACACCGATCTCAAATACCAAGGAAGTATGGGGTGAGAAGGGTGTTAGTCAGCTGAAATCGTTCAATAGTTACAGAAATCAGAAGTCTTAAATTGGGATGCAAGCACGGGTGGGGAGAGAGAGAACACATGGGTCCTGTTGGGGATAGAGTGCTCAAATTTCCTGAAGTAGATTTTATTTCAGAGATGATCAAAAAGAATGAAAAATAACAGCAAAGAGTTTAGAATCCATCTACACATTGGTTAAAGAATTTTAAGTTTTTGAGCAACGGTATTTAATCCTATCCAAGTAATCATTGAACTTGACACCGCCCTCAGACATCCAATATGAAGAAAAGTGTGGGCACAAAAGCAATGGAAAGCACGGAGACCGGCTGTATAATGATTGAGATCTGAGATAAAGAAGGATGTGGATGTGGAAGTGAAAAGAGAAAGGAATGGAAGGAGATGTTCTGAGGGAAAAATCCAGCCTGGCAAAGTCGTCAGGCTATGGGGTGCATGAAAGAGACGAACTAAATACAAACACAGAACAGGTAAGAAAAAAACAAAAACTAGAGGAGGAAGGTGGTCTGTCTGCAATGCGCCAATCTACTCCATGTCTGCCCTGATCAACCCTATGATCTTAGCAGTCTCTACAGTGGAATGTGTTTAACAGTGGGCATTTTATCAAATCACAGGGAAGAAGGAGAAAGGAGTGAGGTTTAAGCAAAGCAATTTTAGTCCAAACTTAAACATTCTCTTCTGTTACGTATTTGAGAAATTAATCTGAGAGGTGAAATCCAAAAGTATGGCTATATCGATTGCCAAGGATCACCCAACAGCTGACTTAATTGGATTTTCCCCACATTTCTTCTTCCATGAGTTGGTGTTTTAACTTAATGGGTTACTGAAATGTAAGCTCACAACAAAATAAACCAAACAGAAACAAACCCCACCCAGCCCATTGCTACTGAGTGGATCCTGATTTACAGAGACCATACAGCACAAAGCAGAAGGGCACCGGGGGTGTGCATGGCTATATAGCTTTATGGAAGCAGACAGCCACAGCTCTCTCCTGCAGACAGGCTGCTGGGTTCGAACCACCACATTTTTGGATACCACGCAAGTGGGTTACCACTGGGATCCAGTGCTCCTTCCAGAGACAGCAAGGACTTTTTAAAAGCCTGATGTTTCTAAAACCTGGGAATGGTAATGAAAGAAGAACCTTCTGAGAATGCTGTGTTCTTCTATTTCTTCCTGATCACAATGCACCTTCCCGCCTCATTCTTATATTCTTAATTTACAAGACATATAAATAACATACATTTTCAGTCAAAGCCAGGAGAGATCATCAGACTGATAATAAAACACTTAATGGAATAAGTGATCGATGTTCTGTTAAGTTCCTATAAGATCAAGTTACATTAAATGGAAAACCCAAATTTGGAATAGTAATTGACCACACTGCTTACTGTACATTTAACAGAGAATCAAATAATATAGCATTGAATTCTGAAAAATAAATCCCGACGTCAATCTTTCTGAGCCTCCATACCATGGAGAGGCTTCCACATGATAACATGGTTGAAAGCACTGGAGGAGGGCTTCTGGGCTAACTGCCAATTCCTATTACAAGTTATTTTCTCCTCAATCATGAGTTCTAGCATGCATGATATCACAATACATAAATAGTAAGATATTTATAAATAAGCAGGCAATATGAGACCACCTCTTTTTTTCAGTCCTCCTGTTATACTGCGTACTAATGGAATTTAATTTCTGGAATACTGCACGTGGTGCTGGGAGTCTGCCAATGAGGGGAACAGAGGCCCCAAAGAGAAGAGAGCAGTCAATGGGGATCATTAACTTAAAGCAATAACCTTACTCAGACTTGACCCCTCTTCTGGAGGAAGTCGGGGACATTTTCATAATTCCAAATTAATGACAGCAGAAAAGTTCTCTGCTAAGGGGTCTACCATCCAGGCCCCACTACTTAAAGGGTGAGAGCTGGGACTGATGGGATTGCTTTGTTGTGGGGGGTTGTACAGGTTGTCTGCCTCGGGCAGGGTGCAACCTCACCACTTTCCTAGAGCTCTTTATTTAGTAGGAACTATTTGAGTTTTAGGTTTCTACCTTACTCAGATTCCAGTGTTCTTGGGTTTTACTGCATAAATGGGGTCCTTACTGGTGCAGTCAACTAAGCACAGCTACCTGAAAGGTCTGTGGTCTCAATCTACTACCCTCCTGGGAGGAAAATATAGAAACGGACTTCCATTAAGATCACAAACCCTACTGAAAACCCTTTGGGGGGGGGGAGGGGGGATTGTACCCTGTGCAATACATTCTCTAGGTGTTGGAACAGACTGGATGACGGGAGCTTTGGTATGGGGTTTTACTGACTGTGATGTACAGGTGACGCCAGGTTCTGAATGACTTAAGAACTATTCTCTGCTTGCTCTTTAATGCTGTAAGCATTTCCCCTCACTTTGAGATGAATGAGCTGAATCATCCTTGCAGCAAATGCTTCATAACAATCACCTTCCCTTGCTGTATGCGCAGCTTGTAAATTACTGAAAAGCATTTGAGCCTTGTCTCACCCTGAAGCCTAGATTCCCAAACTTGGTTGATCATTAGAATCACCTGGGAATCTGGTGGAGCTACAGATACCTGTAGCTTCATTTGCAACCTAATGAATTTGAATCTCTAAGTTGCCGAAGAAGGTAAAACAGCATTTTCACCAGTGTGGTAGTTTCACATCAATTTGAAGATGCATAAAAGTATTGGGGTGGTATTTAGCTTCTCAATCAGGTCACAGTCTGATGGTGGCTCCTTGTGGGCTTGGCCTGCTCATATTGAGGATCCTGGGAACCTCCTTTTCTCTCTCTGCCTATGCCTTCCTGCTGGCTGACCCAGGTTGCTGCCGGAGCCCTCGAGATGTGTCCCCTGCCACTGGACCCACAAGACTTTGCAGCCACTGGCGTGTGATATTCCTGCATTCTGCATCACTGCATTTGGCTGTGTGAGTCTGAAGATGCATTCTGCATCACTGCATTATGGACTAGTATTGGACGTAGGGACTTGAGTTGGATTGGGCTGGGATGTTTTCTCAATAAATAACTACCTCTCCATATAATGCTCTTTCTTACACAAAAATGCATGTCCCTGGATTTGTTTCTCTAATCAATCCAGCCCAACATTGCCAGATTACTGGGTGATTCCAAAGATCAATCAACTTTGGGAACCTCAGCACTATAGTCGAAATAGGTCACATGTGCACATGTTTGGACTCATCTTTAATAGAGGTGCAGTTTGGAGCAGATCTTGTTTTAAACTCAGGGATTGACTGTGTACAATTTTAATCAAAGAAAACAGAAGAAAAATATTCACATGAGTTGACCTGAACTCAGTACTTTGGGTACATTTCAGGGGATTTCCTGGAGATGGCTTGACAGACAGGATTCTAATCCTGAAGAGGCAGTAGAGGCAGTGATTAAGTCAACATTACTGTCACATCGATTTCCACGTATTCTTTTGGAAGGTACAGGTTGTCTTCTGAGTAGACAATCATTCATTGCAGAGGCTATTTTAATGTGTCCCACTTTGGGGCCCATGCCTTCGCTTGTCTTTGAACGTCTGAGCGGAGCTTTACTTTTCTCTAGAGTGTGATTAGTTAGGCTAGCTGTAACAGAATACACTAGCAATATTTTTCAGATGTGAGCGGGTTATATAGACTTTAATGCTCCTCTAGATTCGGAAGAGTAACAACAGGAATACAGCAGCCCTATCATATATACTCGTGTATAAGCCGAAGTATTTTTAGCACATATTTATGCAGTTTTTGTGGTAAAATTAGGTGACTTGGCTGATACTCGAGTCAGCTTATACTCGAGTATATACGGTAATTCTCTACAGTTAATGCTAAGCTAACTTGAAAAGCTGTGTTCAGAGAATTTGAAGTCTGTATTTGAGGGGTGAGCAGGAAAGCTAATATAAGAACTCCGAATCAAAAGGTAGGGGTTGTAGTTTTATATTTAAGTGGGTCTGCCCCTAGCTTGCTACTGAAAATCATCTGTACCAGCTTTCCTTAGAACTGGAGAGCTTAAACTAGGACTGTGACCCTGAACATCGCACAGAAGTGTATCTCTAAGACAAAAGTGTTCGTGGAAGTTTCAGTTATTGCTATTAGATCAGGCTAAATGAAGTTTCAACCACATTTATTTCCCAGACAATACTGGGAGCTAAGTGTTTCATCCACATCCAAGCATTTCCTGGGAAACTGACTAATCTCAAGAATGAATATTGTTTCAATGATCACTGACAATTCTTTAGAGCAATTCCTAAGCTGTGGGCTTATGATTCCTGCCATTAGAAAAAGGCTCTCATAATCAAACTGTTTCTAAATTCATCCAAAGGATGTGTGTGTGTCAGATAAAAGCCCCTCTCCAACTATTTTGCCAAAACCCCAATTTAAAACATCAAATGAATGTGTATGTGTAGATACAGAAGCCCTGGTGACACAGACAGTAAGTGAGTGGCTCCTAACTGAAAAGTCAGCAACTTGAACTCACCAGACACTTGGAAGAAGGCATTTGGAGCAGTCCGATGCTACAGAGATTTGGTGTTTGGAACCCATAGGAAAATTCTACTCTGTTCTATAAGGTCCCCCGATAGAAAGAACTCAATAGCCATGCCTTTGGTGTATGTAGATATGTGCCAAATATGTGGGTGACAAAGGGAAGAGTAATTAAGAACACTGGTGACGAGGTCACAATGTCTAAGCTTGAATCTTTTGATCTACCACTTACTTCCACCATGTGTGGCCTCAATGTGGTTCCCCATTCTCTTTGAGCCACGTTTTTCTCACGTCTACTTGAGGAAATATGGCTACCAATCACAACTCGGGTTAGTGTGAGGATTAAACACCGTATATACTCTTGTATAAGCCGAGTTTTTTTTCATAAATCATGTTACTGGGGGCTCATACAACTCTTATCACAATCCATGCATACATACATTGTGTCCTGCACATGTGTACTAATGCTGCCTCATCGTTTTCCAAGCATTTTCTTCTACTTGATTCCTTGGTACCAGCTCCTCATTTTCCCCCTCCCTCTCCCTCCCTCCCTTTCTCATGAACCTTTGATAATTTATAATTTTTTCTTATTTTTTCACATCTTGCACTGTCCGGTGTCTCCTTTTACCCCCTTATCTGTTGTCCATCCCTCTGGGAGGGGGTTATAAGTAGGGCATTGTGATCGGTTCCCCCTTTCTTGCTCCACCTTCCCCTTACCTTCCTGGTATGGCTACTCCCAATATTGGTCCAGAGGAGTTTATCTGTCCTGCATTCCCTGTTTTCCAGCTCTTATCTCTACCCATGTACATGCTCTGGTCTAACCAGAGTTGTAAGGTAGAATTAGGGTCATGATAGGGAGGGGAGATGGGGGAAGGAAGCATTACAGAACCAGAGGAAAGCTGTATGTTTTATCAGTGCTATACTGCACCCTGACTGTAAGCCGAGTTTTACAGCACATTTCTTATGCCATTTTTGTGGTAAAATTAGGTGCCTCAGCAGATATTCGGGTTGGCTTATTCTCGAGTACATAGGGCACATGAGAAGTATTGACAGTACTGCCTAGAATGCGTTAACTAGGTGATAAACATTGATGGGATTCTGCGGTGAGAGGTGCCCCGCGAAGCAGGGACAGCAGTCATCCTCAAGAGTTTGACTGGCTCTTCTTCTCTTGGGGGTAGTCAACGATGCAAAGGACAGTCAGTAGAAATAAAACTAATTTGTAATTACCAAGCTTCTCCTGAATTCCAGCTGAAAGGAGATTGCAGTCAGAGCAGGCTCGAGTGTTGAAGCACCAATCTTTGGGTTAACAGCTGAGAGTTAATCACTGCACAACCAGGCTTCCTTCTCCTTACCCGAAAGTACGGTGAAATAAGAACTGTAGGCACCTGTTCCAACTTAACTACAGGTTCTTAAAGGCACAGCAACCAAGCTTGTTCCTACCCCAGGAACCTCTTGCATTTGATTCATGATTGCAGAACTTACTCAAGAAAATAAGGATTTTCCTCCTCACAGTACTTCATATTATACTTTTTAAAGAGAAATACTTTTAGGGTGTCATTCTCTAGAACTATTCTTAATATAAAGTACTACCTAATTAACCAAAACTCAAAAGACTAAGGCTTTCAAATATCCACTCTGGAAGTGGGAAGTACACCAATTTTATTTTACTTTCAATCTATATTTGTTGTTGCCTTTGCCTCATCTAAGTAATTCATATGCATGGACTCATATAATACCTGTCATTTTGTGCCATTCAGCATAATGTTTTAACAGGTCATCCATGTTTGAAGCATGCATCATAACTTTAATTCTCTTTATATCTGAGCAACACTCCACTGTTCACATATACTTCATTTTGTATATCTGGTTCATCTGTTGATGGCTGCTTGGGTTGTTAAAGAATCCTTTTTAAAAAAACAAGAAAACATAACCATAGCACCATTATCACTTCCCAAATTTTAAGAACAATTCTTCATACTGTTAAAAAACCAGCCAGTTCTCCGGTTTCCAGCTGTCACACTGATTTAAACCAGTGGTTCTCAACCTGTGGGTCGTGACCCTTTTTGGGGTCGAATGACCCTGTCACAAGGGTTGCCCAATTCATAACAGTAGAAAAATTATAGTGATGAAGTAGCAACTAAAATAATTTTATGGTTGGAGGGTCACCACCACACAAGGAACTGTGTGAAAGGGTCGCGGCATGAGGAAGGTTGAAACCCCTGATTTAAAGTATTGCTTGGTTTTAGATACTATTGCAATGTATTTCTAGCTACTTCTGGGCTAGGGTTTTGTTGTTACTGCTTTCTCAGGATTTATGTTTTTACTGGAAGAAACTGCAGTCCTGTGGTAGTCTAGATTTTGGTGATTTGCTTTCCTGATGTATAGTTCAATCCTGTTAATATGTCCTGTGTTTCCAGTAGTTTGATAATTCAAAGTAGATACTAAGATGCAAGTTTGATTTGGTTTTTGGCAGGAATGCCCAAAACAGAAGAGAGTATACAGCGAATGGCATTTAGCACCCATCCAAGCTGCACTCTCTGTGGGGACAGACCACCAGGTTTTTCTCCCAGGGAGCCATGGGGTGGGTTCAAACGGCTGACCTATTGGTTAGCAGCCTATCACTAATCATTGCACCAACAGGGCTTGGCTTCTTTTAGAATATAATAGACAATGGTAAAATTAAGAGTTATACGGATGTTTCTTGTTTTCCAGTTAATATAACTGTGGCTTACTTTCATATAATCATTATCAGCAAAACAAGAATTTAAAATGTTTGGTAGAATAAACATAGTCTCAAAGTATGTCATAATTAAATGACTTCATGTACTTTCATCTCAAATCCAGGTCATCTAAGTGACTGACCCATAGATTATGTAAGAAGTAACACTGCCAATATCTGGCCCTTGGTCTTAAGGCACTGGGGGCTGTCAATTTGAGCTTCTTGCTCTTTTCACTCAAATACTAAACTGAGAAGCAGCTAAAGCAGCCCAGGGAGAGTCCCATGTAGAGATGGGCTGAGGCTCCCAACTGACAGCCAGATCCAACTTGCCAACCGAGTGTGTGAGTGTGCCCTGGTCAAATGAACCAGTCATAAGAAACTGTTCCAGAACAGAGTAGAAGGAGATTACTCATGTTGTGCCTTGTTCAACTTGCAATAATTTTTATTGTTCCAATGCTGATAGAGTTAATAAATGTATTTAAAGAGACTCAGAATGTTACTGGAACCAAAGCTGATATAAAAATATACCCACTCCCCCACCAAGTGATCACCAAAGTCCATTTGCAGAAATAATTAAAGTTTTAGAAAGATTGCATTAACTTCCCTACTTGATAGTATTAACGGAGTGTCTTCCACCTGAACATCATCTCTCAAGGTAGCCAAATTCCTCACACCCCACAAACTACCTGTTGAGTGTATTCTGGCTTACAGCAACTCTACAAGACAAAGAACCGTCCCACAGGACTGCCAGGGCTGAACACATTGACAGGAATTGGTTGCTGTATTAATCTAGGTACTTTGGAGAAACAAATCCACAGCAACTCATGTATGAGAGAGTTTTATGTAAAGAAAATGTGCATCACGAAAACATCCCAACCCAATGCTGCCCAAGCCCACAAGTCCAACATTAACCCATTAACCCAAAACCAGTCCACAAAGTCCTCCACCTCACAAAACAGAGGCAATGATGCCGACTGCAGGAGGAAAGCTGAGTCAGTGAACAAACAAGCATCTCAGCACTAACAGGGGTCTCCACACGGCTGCTCCGGCACCCAGGGCTGCACCGGGATAGGTCCATGTAGCTTCTCCTTGGGGATGTCTTGGAGGAAGTCAATCTTGCCAGCTGAAGCAGGGAACTGCTAAGGCAGCTGCAGCCGATGCAACCATCACAAAACAAGAGACCCGAGAACTAGAAAGGCGAGGCTTCACCACCCATTTATCCCGCTGCCTTTCAATTAGCCCCACATGTGTTTATCAGCCAGGCTGGCAAAATTAACTAACTCAGTTGCCCTCTCTTTCTTTTTAATGGAGAAGCTGGTGGGTAGAAGCAATTAGTAGTCAATATATTAACCACTGTACCACCGGGGCTTTTTTGCGATGATACAAGAGGAGAAGAAAGTTTTTACATAAAGAAGAATATATGATTATGTTCATGAGGAGGAAGATGGCCTGTTAGGTGAACTTTAAAATATATGTAGGAATTAGATAGGCAGAGATACAAAGAAAAATATTCCAGAAAAAGCAAGGTACAGAAATATGAACTAAATTTATATTAGCGATACAAATTTATGTAAGAGTCCAAAGCAAGATTGTGGGTTACGAAGTAGACTCATTTTAAGTGGAAACCAGCCTTTTAACCTTGTTGACTTGTTCCATTAGGTCTGGTGAAGCTAAATTGGAACAGATACAAATTTTAAAAAATGTAAGTAATCAGTAACAATAACCAGAATGGAAAAGTTATACAAGTCCAGGGATGGGAAACTGGGGAGAGGTAAAGTGAGCCTGTTCAGGAGCCTGATGCATGCTAAGGGGTTACAGGCAGGACGGGGGATGGCACACACATTCGGAGCACCACAGCCGCCCACCTTTCAGCAGGACCGTGTTGTTTTGGATTCGGCTAAAAATCTGATAGGCAGAGATTTGGTTGCTATGCAATACACACTGTCTTTGTTTCTTAAAGAGGAGAGAACTAGCATGGCTTACCCTGTAATATTTCCCAATCTGGTTTGCGTTTTAGAAATTCTGGACTATTCTGGTTTAGCATACTAGGTCAGGACTGAACTGAGAACAAGTTTACAAGCCTGGTTGAAACCATTAGTCCAGTGCTATTTGTAAATCCGGACAGAAAAGCCTGGCAAGCTACTATAGAAAACCAGTCACTGCAAATCTCACGGATCACCATGGTAAACTCGGCAAAGGGACCTGGGAAGGGCCATAGTGCACGGGCTCGCCATCAGAGAGTCGAAGTAACCCCATGGCAGCCAACAACGTCGTCTTGGAAGCCACCAAGGATCTAGAAGGGTAGCAAGTAGAATATAAGTGATCTGTTTCTGCAAATACATTGTCTTGGCACACAATTGTGCCCATAGGTTAACAGATTTTCTGTGTCTGCTTTAAAGTTCAAACAGCAGAGTGGAGTAGTTGTGACAAACAAGGTAGCAAGGCAGGGCAGGGGCGGGGGCTCATCTTCTTTCAAAGGAAATCCTTACTTTTCCAATTTCATTCATATGCAATGTATTTACACATTTCAGTGAGCAACATTGTACAATGAGCCGGAGATAGTTCTTAATAGGGAGTTACATAGATGGCTTCATAAATCTACTTCTCTATATGTATTTATGTTATTTGCAAACACTGCTAAACAGAGTAACACAGTTTTTAATGTGCATCTCAACAGCATGTGACCACTTAAATCACCTGAACCACGGCCTCACATATTTACTACTAAGGGCAGGAGGGGGTGGGGGGAGTATTCTGGCAACTACTATAAAGGGATAACTTTAAAATTTTAATCAAACAATCTTAAAGCTAAAAGCCTATAATTCATTTACTGGTCATTATGGTTCAGTATATATAACAAAACATTCTATCCTTCATTATTCTACTTATTCTTCCAAAATACATGTTGGAATTTCATGCATAAGAATATCTGCTACCTTGGGGGGGAAATAACATGATTTTCAGCTGAGAAAATTTTACTACATGTTCTCTGATTTCTTGGTGACAAATATGTAGGTCTGCATTGTTGATAACAAGCTACCGGGATTCTTTTTCAAATGATATGTATCATAATGTTAAGAATTTCAAGTATTATCAATAACTCTGATAAAATCGAGTGAGTTTTTTAAAGGCATAAAACTCAACCATATGTCATTTAAAAGGCAATGAAATATTTTGATGCATAAAAAAACTATTAAAAACAATCACTACTTAAAACAGTCTGCAAAAAGAGTAAATTTATATTTGCTGAAGGGGATGTAGAACACCATAAATTGGTGTCAACTTAAGTGGTCTGCTTTACTTAGGAGAAAGGACAAATAAAAATCAAAACTTAAGAGTCACAATACATTTTTAATTGATCTGCCTCAGCTTATAAAACAGCAGAACATAGTTTAATGTGATTTTAGGGATTTTGTTTACTTACTTATAATAATAATAATAATAATAATAATAATAATAATAACCCTTGCCCTATAACTTAATTTCTAAAAACTGACCTGAGAGTATAAATATACTATGACACATTATATAACATGCCATTAAAGCACAGCTTTCATAAAATATGCTCGTATAAATGGAACAGGGCATAGCAAAGTCATCAATATGCCATGCCAAAAGAACAGAAACAATGGAATGATCAAAAAAGGCAGATAGACAAGAGAGAATGAAAGTTGCACTGCAGTTTCCTCCTCTTGACCTCACGGAGCAGAACTCTTCTGAGGAATCAAGTCCAAGGTCAAGGAGTACCTCTATAAAAAAAGTCAAAGGATAGAGCACACAGCTCAGAACCACGCCAGCCCAAAATCTCTAAATGTCAACTGGACTACTGCCCTGTCCACTCACCTGCACTTCCAGCCCACGTTTCTCAGGAAA
Organism: Echinops telfairi; assembly: GCF_000313985.2. Lineage (NCBI taxonomy): Eukaryota > Metazoa > Chordata > Mammalia > Afrosoricida > Tenrecidae > Echinops > Echinops telfairi. The sequence goes on from NW_022103920.1 coordinate 31,197,239, forward strand.
ATGATAAGAACAGGAGATAAGCCAGACTTTCCTTTGGTTTCCACCATGTGAACTTCTCTATGTGATCATAATAATTAATTATTCAGGCCTCATTCATACATTTATTTGGAATCTAAGTTTAACCATCATTCTGAATAAGTTTTATTAATTTATTACTTGTTAAAGGGAAATGACTATTTTAATTTCTTTGGACTTAAAAAATCAGCAAAAAAGACTTTAGTACTTTGAAATTTGTTGAAATGTATTATCAACATAGCCACATGATTCATTATGTTATATTTAGGCAGAGACTGTCTCAGTCTCTTTCTCTATAGAAGTCTCCCTAATGTTGTAATAAATGACTATAAATGTTGATACCAAGGTGCTCCTTGGTTTTTATTTTTATTATATTGCCTTACTGTTCTTGACAATTATAGTAGAGGTAGTCCCCAACTTAGGATACGACGTTAGAATGCTGATGTCTCCATCATATGTCAGTGCTGATGTAAGTTGAACAAGTCTTTTTTTAAAAGTTTCCTTTATTATGATCATGGTAGTGTTCTGAACAGTAAATCCTAACATTCAACAAGGTCAGGGCCTGATTTTGCTACTGGCAACCGAAAGTTTTGTGCTACATGCGTTATTGGTATATATGCTTTATTGCAGTGGTCTAGAGCCCAAATTGCAATATCTCCGAGGAATGGCTGTATTTAAAAAAAGCAAAAACAAAACTGTCCCGCCATCGACTCCATGCTGACTCACAGTGACCCTGCAGGACAGGGTAGGACTACGTCTGAGAGTTTCCAAGACTGTAGCTGTTTCACCGGAGCAGAAAGCCCTCTTTCTCCTTTAAAGTGGCTGGTGGTTTCAAAATGACCTTGAGGATCACGGCTCAAGTGTAACCACTATGCCACCAGGGCTCCATGTAGCCAGCAGAGTCCATCTGAATTAGAGACCACCTCAAGAATAGAGTGGACACCGTGAACAAGCACTGTGTATCCAAGACACCTAGACGAATTGTGGGATGATTTCAAGGACATTGCACATGAAGTAAGCAAAAGGCCATTAAAAAGACCAGGGGAAAAGACCAAAATAGATATCAGGAAAAAACAACAACCAAAAAAAGTAAAGTAGCTAAAACATACAGGAGAAAAATGATGTAAAAGAGCTGGACAGAATATTTGAGAAAAATATGAGAAGACTAAAAAAAATAATGAAAAGTATGAACACCTGGAGTTAAAACACCAGACAGGAAGAAAAGTTTGGGTGAAGATAATTCAAAAATGGTTATAGTAATTAGACCAGCAGGAAACTGCTAACAGTTCCCATCAAATTCAGAATAGAGGTGTCATTGCTGATAGCAGATGGAATTTGGGTGAAAGTGGAGGAAACCAGTGAGATATTTCCCTGTGACTTACTGACCATGCAAAGGCGCTTGCCTATGTGGAGCATAACAAATTGCGGATACCCTTGTGAAGAATGGGGTTTCAAGAATACTTACTGTGTTCACATAGAGCCTGTTCAGGGAGCAATATGCAGTCACTAACACAGAACAAGGGTATGCAAGAATATACTAGCACAATGTGCATCAAAGTTGTATATATTCACTAGATTTTCTTATTACCTGTACTTTGCAAATAATACAAGAAGTTGGGTTGTTTGAAAAAGAATGGGCATCAGGATTGCAGGAAAACTCAACAACAACCTGGGATACGTGACAGGCAGATGGCACAACCTGGTTTGCTGAAAGCAAAGACTTGGAGCAATTGCTGATAAGATCAAAGACTATGGCATCAATATAAATTATACTCCAACATAAAGAAAACAAAACTCCTCACAACCAGAACAATAAGCACTATCTTGATATCATTGTTGGAAGGTTCCATTCAGCTGCCTCCAACTCACAGCAATCCTGTTTACAATAAGTGGAAAAGTCCCTGGTCCTGCGACATCCTCACAATTGCCACCATGTTTGAGTCTACAGTGCCGACCCATTGTGAGGGACTTCCTCTTTGCCCCACCAGATGCCATTCTCATGGGACAGCTCACTCCTGATAACATGCACAAAGTAAGAAAGTTCTGCCACCTTCCCTTCCAAGGAGAAGATTCTCTGAGAGATTTCTTTGTTCTTTGGACAGTCCACAGCACATTCAATATTTTTTGCAAATGTCTGATCATGATAAAGAGCTAAAACAGTGAAATGATCAAGGACTTCCCTTTATTAAGATCCATATTCAACACTCATGGAAACATTGCTCAAGAAATCAGGAGATACATTGCCTGGGTAAATCTGCCGCTAAAGACATCTTTGAAACGGTCAAAAGCAAAGATGTCGCTTTAAGGAATAAGGTCTATCTGACCCAAACCATGGTATTTCCAGGTGCCTCCTACCCATGCAGAAGCTGGACGGTGAGTAAGGAAGGCCACGGAAGGGTTGCTACCTTGGAATTATGGTGTCAGTGAAGAATATCAAATATAACATGGACTGCCAGAAAAATGAACAAATGTGTCATGGAAGAAGTACAGCCAGAATGTCCAAAAAAGCAAGGAGAATGACACCGTTTCTATATTTTGGATATGTGACCAGGAGGGGCCAGTCTTGGAGCAGGGAATCATGGTTGATAAAGGAGAGGGTCAGCAAACCGGAAGAAGCCCCTCAAGGAGATGGACTGATACCGTGGCTACAACAATGGGTTCACATCACAATGAGCCGAGGATGGTATGGGCCCCAGTGTGTTTCATTCCAGTTGACAGGGCGTCCCTCTGAACTGAAACTGATTGGAGGGCACTGAGCAACGACAATCAGTATTTGATGCATGGATTAAGGGCGGAGTTGGTATATGGGTGGAGAGTTAGATGAATAGATGGATACATATTTTATTACGATCTGACAGCTTCATGTTAGTTTGATAGACGAAGATAAGACTTGGTTCCAAGGTCCATTTTATTAATCTAGTCCCCAGTGTGAGCTTCAGACTAATTTCTCCTTGATTTATACTGACGGAAAGAGCCGGATGACCCAATGGTTAAGAACTAGGTTGTTCACTGAAAGGTGGGTGTTTCTAACCCACCAGCTGTTCCACGGCAGAAAGGCATGGCAGTCTTGCTTCTGTAAAGGTTCGAGCCTCAGGGATGCTAAGGAGCCCTTTCTAATGTGAACATATGTTCTCTAAGAGTCAGAATCCACACAGAGGCAGTGAGCTCTCATGGTTTGTTCTTATTACTAATTACAAAAAGGCTCTCAGCTTTCTATGATTCTCTCTTGGATAAGAATTCCATTTACTTCATCACTGACTTACCTATGTGCCATAAAAGAATTTAAAAAAAAACTGTGGAAAACAGAGGATTGAGGTATACCAAGAGGCCCGTTTGGAACAAATAACAGTGCATGAGAGAGATGGATGGGAAGGCACAGGCAATGTCATTACGTGGAAAGAATGAGGGAAAGTTGTTTGTTGAGAAAACACAAGAATTGGAAAACTACCTGAAATTTTAATTATAAGAGTTTATCAGCAGTGAGGGCTATAGTGGTTGATAGCAAATCCTGTGGTCAAAATACCTTAACCAACTACCATTCTAAATCTTATATATCGTTACTGATCATCTGCTATTTTCTAGGATTTTCCATTGGGTTGAAAGTGTAAGCTTTAGTTTATTTAAAATCAATAAAAATAAATCAGAGCCTGAGTTTGGCTGTAAGTGGCTTACACTGAGAAGAATAGCTTTGTGAGAGTGGGGCAATTTGTTATGCTACACAAACAGAGAATCTATATGGGCTTAATATTAAGTCATAGAAAAATTTTCTTTTTCTGATTCATCATCTTGATGTGTCTAGCCCTGCAGCGAACATCTGGGTCAGCCACAGATGTCAGTGTAATTAGCTGGGTCAAGAACATCATCACAGATAACATAGATTTGAGAATTTTATAATAAACCTGAGAAGCCCTGACACAGTTTTGGAACTTTTTGAATTCATTTAGTAACCGTGTCAAAGGAATCTGCTGCCTCATGTTTCTGATATCCCTGAATCCATTATGTGTGTGCCCAGGACACTGGATAGGGCTTCCGCTGTCACAGATTGCTTCTATGCGATTTCTCCATGGGAAAGGTGAAGCTCACCTCCCCTTTTGTTTATAAGGGAGGCATGCCTCCGAGGCAGTTTATTCTAAAGACAGGTCAGGGGCAAACTCTGCAGACCTGGCAAAACTACCGTCGGAGCTCCAGAAGTGGCTTCGGGAGGAACAGAGCAAAGAAGCAGATTTTATTTGTATTTTCTCCCCTTTAACTTTTGGTGTCTGGGAAAATACTGTTATGCATGGTTTCACCATGCACAATTCCTTGGATTGGCTCGAAATGGAAGAAAAACCCTTAGCTCGGAGTAGCCTTTTGACTGAGACCCACAGTTCTGGCTGAGATGGTGTCAGGACGGGAAGAGAAAGAAAGACTTGGCAGTGTCTGCCACATTAATCCCTAGACGCTACTGTGATGGTGGTTCTTGTGGTTTGGAGTCTTTTCAAGGTACGGGAGGGAGGGCTCCCTTTTTGGCAAATGATTCCGAGGGGGAGGGAGATCAAGCTGCCTGCATCGATTTGGGGCACAGATAGGAGGCATCGCTTTACAAGAAGCTTCTAGTAAACAGTCCTCCTCAGTATTGCTTCCCACTGTGGCCTCTCTAGTTCAGGGCACTTTCTCAGGGAGGCAGCCCTCTCTCTGTATCTGCCTCCTTCCTTCCTTTCTAGCACCAGTGTTTTGGGAGCATCTCCACATGATGCTTGTGTCATGGGTTGGGAAATGTACAAGTATCTGGGCTGTGAAATATAAAGGAAGAACGTTTACAGATATTTGGGGGAACTAATTCCCATCCAGGTAGGGCCTAGAAAATCTTTTTCCAAGTCTGGAATCTAGAATAGAGGTTTGGTTCTCTCTAATGGCATTGATTAAGTGTAATTTAAACTTAGAGAGGTAGTGTCTTCAGCAATCTACGTGTAGGCTTCCCCATATGATGAATAGATGAGATAATACCAAGCACCTCACAGGGTGCCTGATGCAGACTGAAAAAGGAGTTTTCTCTGTTTTCCTCTCCCTTTCTATTATCAGTTAAGTGTTGAGAATCCCTGTGGTGTTGGCATCTTTCCCTCTACAAACACACACACACACACACACACACACACACACACACACACCACACACACATACTTGCACACTGGGAGAGAGGGGTCCCTTTCCTTGGCAAGACAGACTCATTTCAGATTCAATCCAGTGTCCTAGAATGACAAACGGGAAACCCTTACCAAAGCTAAATTTCACAAGGAGAAAAGTTTAAAACACACAGGATAAATCCATAAATGGGGTGGTAGTGCCATGTCAAATTCCATTTGAAAGGATTTGCAAAGCAAGCCAATAGAGATTCACTTTAATTTAGCTTATAGGTATAGTTTATATATTAAAGCTTTATACTAGGTTAATAGACACATTGACAACTTTGATCATTTCTTTCTACCTTTTGAGCAGTATTGGTTCAAGGGGCTTATCTTTACACCTCGTGACTGTAATATGAAGAAACCAAGACTAGAGGTTTAATAACACCAAATGGCTATTAACGGTTACATCCTAAATTACATCCCAAACAGTAGGCTTCGCTCAGGAGGGCATAGATGAATCTATTCACCAAATGACAGCAGCATATGAACATCTGTATATAAGGGGATATCTATTTCAAAATAAAATAAGTCCTGAGGAGAGGAGTTCCACGGGAGTATAAATAGCTTTGCTCAATACCAACCCAAACATTTGTAGTTAGTCCTATGCAGAGGCATCCAGGAAGAAAGGGCTGGTGATCTGCTTCTTAAGGAGCTTGCAAACCCCATGGAGCAAAGCTCTATTCTGCAACTCAGCATCTCCACAGGTCAGAATCTACTAGTGAGCACTGATTAAAGAAAAAGGACAAATGTTTTTAGAAGCAAAACAGATGTAGTCATAAACTCTATGGGGAAGTGTAAAGAGGCAACCGTGATATTTTTTTCATGAAGATTAGTACAATGACTAGGATTCCAGAGTATATATGACTAAAATTTTTGAAAAAATCAAAAAGTAGAAGAGTAAAGAAGGGTATTCAGGTTGAGTAACTTGATGCATACAGATTCAAAGAGATCCATGTCGATTTGATGAACTGACACTGAGAATGAGGTTGTGGTGAGAAATGAGACCTGAGTGGTTGTCTGAGAACAGATCAATTGGGGATTGATTAGGAGCAGAAAGGATAAAGCAACGCTGTACTCTCTAAATATGAAATCCTTCATCACCTAAAAATAGTCAAACATCAAGTCATTCTTTTTCATGCTAAATGATAATCATGATCTTCAACTATTTATTAAGTTTTATTGGCTAATGTGCTATATAAAATACTGTACCAGAAACTGTGGTCTATCCATTACTGAATGAGAAAAAATTAACCCTGCTATCAAGATACATAAACGATATTGAAGACCAACAATGCAGAAGAGAATGATTTGCTCCAAGAAGTAGAGACGGAATAAAAGGAGTGTGAATGGTGAATTTAGCCTGGAAGGGCATAGGAACAAGAAACAGCTTAAAAAAACAAATAGCATTTGAGCTGAACCCTAAAAGAGGCTTAGATTTTCATAATTAAACAACAACAAAAAAACAAAGAACATTTCAAGCTGACACAAGTAAAAAGAAAATGTAAAGAAACGGAATCGTAGGTACGGAACACAAGAAAAAAGCAATGGGAGTGGTGTTGGTGGTATGGGGTGGAATTTTACCCCTTCTACCCCTGCTAAAAAGAAACAGAAAAGAAGAGGGGGGTATTGGATAGGATAAAACAGTGAATCTGACTAGATTTGTAATATGTTTCATTAAATTTACAGAAATTTATTCTGTAAATTATATAAAGGAGCTCAAAGGAAATCATGAGTAGAAAATGACCATAAGTGGACTAATCTAATAACAAGAAACCATGGGCCGCAGTATGAAGAAGACAAAGATTCATTCAACTCATCCATCCATTCGTCCAATAAACAGATGCCCGATGTCTACGTGTCAAGTGCTGAGCCAGGTCTTAGTAATACAATGGACCACCACCATACTCTCTGGTCTCATGAATTATATAGGCTACCAGGAAAGAGATCTATTCATCAAAGAACCACACAAATAATATGAAAACAGAACCAGTCCTAAGTGCCATGAACTATCGTTGTAAGAGGACTTCATTAGGTTTTGAGTGTTAAAGAAAGTTCCTGAACTAAGGATGAGTTTAATTAAATCTTAAAGATGGATAAGAATTAGTCTAGTATATGTTTGCATGTATTTGAGTGGGTGGTTACTGGATCCAGGGAAAAAACAATCTAGGTGGAAGGAAGAGCTTGTAAAAAGGACTGATGAAACTGAACTGTCAGGCAGGTTAAATTAAAAATCAAATCACCAAATTGGAGATTACAGAGCAGCAGATCCAAGCAGTGTGAGAACAGAGTTGGGACAGGGGAAGTAGCCTGACTTTGCAAGGCACCAAGAGATAAGTTTGTGGTTGGTTTACCAGTTTTTTAAAAGTTGCTGAAAGTTTATTGCATGTGTAAGGCAGTTCCTGACGTGTAGTACATTTAACCTTGAACAGAAGTTATCTACATTTTTAGTATAAACTTCTAGATGCTAAGGATTATCGATAGTAAACCCACACTCCTCTGAGAAAGAGCAGTGCCCAGTGTAACGCAATGCCATGAGTGTCATGTGATAAGGACCACAAAATTCTGCCTATCTGCTTTCAACGCAGAAAAGTGTGAACAGCTTCATGATTTTGCAATCCAAAACATCAAGGGGCAATATAACTCTTAAATCACAGTGAATCTCACTTCATTATTTTCATGTCCTTCACATTTCTTATGATTATCACAGATCTCAAAACTCGTCTTTTGGTATATTATGGTGAAGTCAAAAATAATGACAGCCAGCTGATCTGCTTTCTAATGACATACTTTTGACGCTCTTCACTGAATTCTTTGGGTCATCATCTATCTCATCACCAGGCCCACTGACGAGAGTGATATACGATAAACGACAGAACTTAAACTTCCCAGGCATGGATGTTTCCTACATTTCAATCGGCCTCAACAAAATATAAGCATTTTTCTTTGGTGTTTGGATAACTTTCTAGAAAATTGATCACTATTGGAAGGTCACCAGCCATGAACTCTGAGGTCACCACAGAGTCAGAAGCAGGAAAAGCTGCCCAGAAGGTCCAGAAATTACTCAAAAGAGGAAAAAAACCTCAACAAAGAAAATTTTGATTGAAACGTGAGGTATGTGGAATGAGGGCCAATAAAACTGTTTAAAAAAAAAAAAAAAGGAAAAGTTCCCCTTTCTTGTATTTGGCTGGTAAGATTGACTCTCTGGATGTGTTTTTGTATAATTTGAATTATGACATATTAGTCTGTGACAGTAATATTTTTTCTTTTGAAAACCTGTGTGACACTGCAAAATGCACTGATTTCCCCTCCTCCCTAAGAGCAGGGAGAGGGAAGGAAATGGGCAAAGACTGCTCAGCGTCACGGGCAGAACACGGTCAGTCTGGGGTCAGGCTAGTCAAGAAGCTCACAGGACCTGACAGTACGCGGGCAGCGATTTATCTGATGTGGTTCTTCTAGGCAATGTCTTTGTCACGTCCACCTAACAACGGAGTAGAACCATGTGGATTGTAGGTATTTGCTCTTTTCTTGATGGAACTGGATAAGAGAAAGTGTATGAGTCGTTTTTAACGGGATTGTGATTATAAAAATCTTGGAACGCTGATTGGTGAAATACGCCAGCTTGCTAGGTACCAAATCAACTATGTCATTAGCAGAAGTTCCATCAGGAAAAAAAGAGCTAAAAAAAAGAAAGAAAAGAAGAACCAGGACTGGAGCCTGACCTTTGGACCCCGAGATCCCTGCATGCAGGGACAGAAAGCTGACCTCAGAGATGTGACGGGGGAGTGGTAAAGCAGCAGCGGCGGCTGAAGCAAAAGCCAGAGCACAAGGGTTACCCGGCTCATGGAGTAAGCAAAGCAAAGTGTCTTTAAACAGGAGGCTTGCTCGCAGAATGGGGTGCCTCCAGGCACTTCACTGGGGGGCTAAATTTGCTGACCCACAGAGCTAGAGCTGAGCCCTTATGGACTGAGGACAAGAGGCCCTGTGACGAAGAGGTCAACGATCAGAGACCAGTGTGGCTATGGGCATGGCTGGAAGGAGCTGTATTGACTGGAAACACTGTGCCCTCACCATGAGCATTTCTGATCCTGAGTTGTAACCTATTAACTTCCCTCATAAAACTAACAAGCAAAAAGGAAAAATCAAGCTCACTGCCGTTGAGCTGATTCTGATTCATAACTCCCCTAACAAACCCCCACAATAGTGAGTGTGTCTGTGGGTTTTGTGTGACCATGTGCAAAGACTGCTGTGGGAAGAACGGCTGGTGTCAGAACTGGTCAAGAGGGCTGGTGGTGGGGCATGCCTGACCTTCACCTGACAGGAATGGCTCTTTGATTTTGAGTTTGCTCTTCCTTCCCGCTTAGTCAGACATCACCTCCACGGCCCTTTTTATGGTGGTAGAAAGAAAAGGTGAAAAGACAAACCCAGTCACTTCAGGTGGCAAAAGGAGAGGTCAACTAAAGACTGAGAATACACAAAAACTTTATTAAGAGCTCCTATGTGCAAAAGGCAAAGACAGAAAGAACAACCTTCAATGTCATACATTTTCATTAGTTACTCTTTCATTCAGTAACTGAAATATTTATTGAGCATCCATTAGATGTCAAATTATGTGCTAACTGATGAGAATTGGAAGATGAATCATCCTATGGCTTCAAGAAGCTCACTTAGAGCAATTTGATGGAGACAGACATATAAGAAGACTATGTTCACAAAATGTAACACAAATTCATATCTTTGGAGGGAAATCAAAATGGAATGACATCTAACTTAGTAGCGAAGAGTTGCTTGTAATTCTTTCAGAAAGAGCGAAAGACTGAGAGGTTATTCCTGATAGGTGATGGCATGAACAAACACAGTTACTAAGGTAAGGAACGTACCATAGTTGAGAATGAGAAACAGGATGAGAAACGACAAGCTATTGGAGTTTAAATGATGGCGCAGGGAGTGTGAGGACATTAAGTTGTGTAAGGAATCTGCGGGTAAGTCACTATAGGATGCCGCCTGAAGTAGCGTGTCCAATGAAGCATCTTAGATTTTATTTTTAAAGTAATCATTAAAAAATAAAATATTTCCTCAGGAATGAAATTCTTTGGCCACTGGTGTATGACAGATAAACCAAAACCAAATTCTACTAGGGGTCGATGCTGACTCATAGCAACCTTACAGTTAGACCTGCCCCTCTGAGTTTCTGAGGCTGTCACCCCTTTTCGAGAGTCAAAGGCTGTCTTTCTCCCGCAGGGTGGTCGGTGGTTTCCAACTGCTAACACTGCAGTCATCAGCTCAATGCACAACCCACAGCGCCACCAGAGCACCTTAAAATTAAGGCAGAGAGACAAGGTATAATATCACTGCCATTGTCAAGGTCAACATCTGGATTCAAACTAGTGGAGTTGTGGCAGGAGTAGAGTTGATACTTCCTTAGAGAAACAGGGGTAATTATTACAGAAACTCAGCAATCAGTGCTGATCCCCAGACTTTCAGAACTTACAGGAATTTCAGAAGAGAAGCAAGTTAGGGGCAAGATAAAGAATTTCATTTTTAAAATGGTGAATGGTGTTACCTAATGCCATTAGCAGAAATACCCAACAAACTGCTGCAATGAACTGAGTCTGAACCTCTGAGCCAAAGCTTGGAAACATTCGAGTTTCAGAAATATTAACCCAGATAGCAGAGGGCTTCAGAATGTTTGTGGGAAATGGAATGAAAAGATAATGGAATCACTCCCCCTCTCCCCCAATGGTTTGCAGCCTCCTCCTATGCATGGCTGCTAAATTCCTGAGGGTGACTGATCGCGGTGCACATGCCCTGTGTTGCAGAAAAGAAGTAGGCTGAGAAACCGTGCCTTGGGTGAGAAACATTTGAGGAATGGCAAGAAAAAGGAGGAGCCTCATCAGGAATACAGATCCCAGTCAGAGGTCTATGAAGAATAGCAAGGCATGACATTGTTTTGAAAGCCAAGAGCAGAGAGAGCTCAGAAGGAGCCCTGTTGAAAGAGACACGCTCCCAAAGTAAGTGATTTCTAGTATCTTACTGTTAAGGCTTTTTGTTTTTAAATGGCAACGTGCATAAATAGATACATGCTGTGAACAAATTACTCTCGATTCTGTCAACCTCTCAATGTCCATATATCTATTCTTCTGATAACCCGATGTAGGCGCTATCAAGGGGTATGGAGCATGACTGCCAATGAGTCATCACCAGAGCTTCAAACCAGGCCTGGAACATGACTGACTGTAGTAACAGCAGAGCCAACGGACAGCAACCATGAGAGGAGTGGAGTGCGGGGGAATCAGGCCAACGTTTGTCCTGGCAGTTGACAGATCTTCAAAATAATATGCGAAAGTCAAGTACATGCGGGCCTGGCTTCCCTTGGTCAGGTTTGATTACATCGTCGCTGGCTTATCCCTAGTCTTCCTGTGGTGTCCTGCTGAAGCTCCCTCATGCGCTTTTGGACTTCGTTGATACTTCTTTCAGGAGAAAGGAGCGCCTCGAATATAACTGCAAGTCAAGCAATACCCTTATGTAAATGGTGCTTATATTTTTACACGAAAACTCGAAGCCAGCTATTCAAAAGGAGTATCATGTTTGTTTTGACTGCAGACCCGACGCAGACCACCACCACTACTGCTGCAAGTAGCAGCCAAACATAACAAGAAACACAAGCAACCCCCAAACCACACATAAAACAAATCCGAAGGAATGTATGCGGAAGCTAAATAAACACTGCAGGTCACCAAACACAGGCACTGTTCGGAAAGGGGAATGAAATCTATGGTAAAAGGGAAGCCACCTGCCAATTTCAAATAATTCCACTCCAGGAACTGACTGCGGGCGCCTCCTCGCTGGTCCTACACAGTCACCACGCAGGCTCTCTGCACTTTGAACCTCAGCGAAGCCATCTCGAATGTCAGGCCGTGCAGATGGAACACACAGGTGCTACCCTGAGCTTCCATTTGGTCCTGCCTTTATTTAGAAAATAATGGTCTGTGGTGTCCTGATTTGGGAAAAGAGACAAGGAAATGATTAAGCCAGATTTTGGGGGTCGGTCAATATCAAGCATCTCCATTTCTTTCGTTTAATTACTTCTGAAGTCACAGCAACTCCCAACAAGGATGCTTAGAAGACAGAAAGAAGTTAGATACTGACTGGAGTTTTGAAAGGGTACCACCTTAAAGGATCCATTTTAAAATGATTCGAGCGAGAGCCGACAGGTGACAGATCCAAGACAAGGCACCGGAAGTAAGTCCATCTACTCCATCAATACAGGCATCAGGGAAGCTATCGGAGCACATTTAGCTGGGAAGGGAAATTTAAGATTCCCGAGCATCTACCACACAGAGGAGGAGAGGGCTCAAGAGCCGAACTCAGGTAGTAAGAGGTCTCGGCAGCTAAGCAGGCACAGCAAAAGAACACTGGGGAGGCTGTTACCAAGCAGACTTCTGAGCAAAGACGAAGTTGATGTTTCGAAAGCTACTGAGCTATATAGTTTACTCAAAGGTTCTCTCCCACCTGGCTGAAGTGCTGAAGATGGATCAGAGGCCAGAGCAAGGACAGGCTCAAACAGTTATATGGTTTGCAAACTTGCAAGGTGGCTCAGGAATGACACTACACCAGAATATCAAGTATATAAAGGAGATAAAGGGTTTAGAGATGGGAACCATGCAAGAATCAGAATCACACTTTCAAAAGAAATGAGCTGAAAATGAGAAAAATGGATGGAAACCAAATTACAGTGAACCCTCGCCACTTTGCGCTTCGACTTCCGCGGCTTCACTCTATCGCGGTTTTTGTGTAACAGCGCATGCTCTGTCATTACTGCCACTGATTGGCTCATACTGTACACGCTTGATGCCATAAATAATATAATAAATAATAAATGATAATTGTAACGTCCAAAATGTTTTACTGTATTTTCCCTTTTTTGTTTAATAAATTGGGTAATACGAGTGTAATGGTGACTAAAGGGTGTTTTTTCATGTCCTCTATGCTCTAACTACGAAAATATTTGATTTACAAATAAGGAATCCTATTTCACGGAATTTCATTTATCACGGTAGGGTCTAGAACCGATTAACCATGATAAACGAGGGTTCACTGTACTCTCATTTTGACATCTTAATTCTCAGCCCAGGAGAAGTTTCCATCAAATATGTTTTAGAGCAGTGGTTCTCAATCTCCTAATGCCGCAGCCTTTTCATACAGTTTTATGTTGTGATGACCCCAACCATAAGATTATTTCCGTTGTTACTTCATCACTGTCATTTTGCAACTCTTATGAACCGGGCGACCCCTGTGAAAGGGTCATTCAACCCCCAAAGGGGTCGTGACTCACAGGTTGAGAACCGCTGTTTTATTTAAAGAAGACGTTTAAAGCTACTCCTTCCTCGGTCAGCCTTTCGGGGAGGTGCCCAAATTTTGAGGGTAGAGGTGGGCTCAGTAGGTGGAGATGGAGGAGTAGCTGCTCCAACCAGTGGGCTACTTTCTTCTTCCAATCCTACGTTTAGACCTGGTGCCACGAAAGAGCTCTGTGGTGAAGTGGAGCAATCGATGAGGGGAGAGGTGGGGAGAGCATCGGCTAGGGACTCAAGTAACATCCACTTCAAAACTGTGCTCATTAGATTCCAAACTCCCGGTAGAAAATGTGGGTCTAAGGCTATACGAACTGGAGTATGGTTAGACTGTCTAGTTTTTGTTTTGCCATCTGAAATGCTCCGTGCCCGGCCCTGTGCTGCAGACAGTCGGAGTCGGCTGTTACACAGGAGCTCCAGCAACTCTGGGGAATGTACTGCGAGCACATTCTTTTCTAAAGCGAACCCTGTCCTTTGGGGGCTTGGGCCTTTTTCTCCTCCTTGTTTCCCTTAGAATCTCCAAAAAAGGAACAAATAATCACTTTAATGAGTTCCTTTACATCTTGTCCATTAGCTTCGAACCTTTTCCAATTTGCTTCTCTCTTATAATGTGTTCATTAGGCATGAAACTCCAATCTAACGAACAGAAAAATAGACGAGTGCCTCTCTTACCCCTAAAATAACAGATGACAAACAAAGAAAAAAATAACAAAACAAAGGCATTAGGTTGTCCTTCCAGTCAGGTGATGAGGAGACATCAATCAAGCAGAATCTACAGCATATTTGAGACACTACTGTAAGCTGTGGACGAGATAAAGAAGGGGTCAGTTTTTAAAAATAATACATGCCAACTAAATTTAGGAAATATGCAAGAGTTCAGAAGAAATATAATTCTCGTAGGACCTGAACATGGAAGATGATTACTTAAGAAAGCAGAATGGGTGGGCAATCAAAGACCACAGCAGCAGGTCTGAGAGCAGTGAAGAGCTCAAGGTAGGAGGAGAGTGAGATTACTAAGGAGGATATGAAGTGGGGGGGTGTTGTCAGGGAGCTACGGAACCACTCTATCACTGGATCATGGTAGAGGGTAAAAGACCATTTTAAAAATCATAGATCTGCATAATAAACAAGGGTACATTTGATTGCATGTCAACTATATCTCAATAAAATATATTTTATTATTTTACTGTGGTTAACATTGTTGTTAGATTCATTCCAACCCAAAGTGACTCCCTGCACAACAGAACTAAATTCTGCTTAGTCCTCTGCCATCTCAACAATTGTTTTGTCAGAGCCCATTGTAATACATGGGATATACATAGATCATGTAGGAGCTCTGGTGGCACAGTGGTCGCATTGGGCTGTGATAAGCAAGGCCAGCAGTTCAAATGACAAATTGCAATTCAGGAGAAAGACAAGACCTTCTACTCCCATAAAGAGTTACAGTGCCCTGTCCTATAGGTTCACTATGAGTCAGCATTGACTCAGTGGCAGTGACTTTGAGTATATGTAATATATATATATATCAGATATATATTATATAACACTTGTCAACTTATATAACTTTTATATGTTATATATAATAATAGTCAAATTGGTAATTTTACATGTACAATTTAGACATTCATTAAAGTATGATACTATAAAAATAGACATTATATTCCCAATTTTATAGAAAAGTAATTATTCTGCCAGCTAGCAACAGTGGCTATTTTCAAGAGGCATGAATATAAATGTACTATAAGACATTCCAGTTAGAAGTGGGCAGTTGAGCTGACAGGTCATGTAATCAAGACGGTAGCCAAGATAATGAGATCACGTGAAAGCACAAATTATAACCAGAGAAATCACTGGATATCAAAAGCAATCACTAGAAGTCGAATGAAATTGATTCATTGAGAGAGAACGACAGAGTGGAAGGAACTAGGAAGAGAAATACATTCCCACAGCTGTCAATGGAGGGAGTAGGTATTCCTACTCATAGCTCCTGGGCATCACTCTGCTTCTTGAATTGGCCCTTGTGTAGAAAAGACTGCCCAGGAACAATCTCAGCTGCTGAGAGAGCAGACAGAGTGCAGGTCACCTCATAAGAAGAGTAATCACAGGGTTACCTGTCTTTACTTTGTTTCCTGGGTGCTTTCCCTTCCCAATGAAAGTCCATTTGGAAAGAGGTGCCTGTTTGGGTGGAAAGTCTCCTGTGGATGGCGGAGAGACAAATGCCAACCATCCCTAACTAGAAGCAGGCTCCTGGTGAAACGGGTGCCATTGTTCACCACTGATGAGGAAAGTAGCACCCGTGACCCCACGGTTCCCTTGCCCTTTGAGGAATCTGACACCGGGTAGAAAAGCAAAATATAAAGTAACAGCAACAGGGCTGAAGACAGAATTTTAAAAATTGCCCAAGAGCTCACCTTCGGCTAATCAGTATTCTTTAGAAATGGGCTTGTCAACTAATTAAGATTTACCCAATTGCTGTGTCATCTGCTGCCTGTTGCCTTTTCTTATTTGGGCTATTACAGGAAACCTTTTTGAACTCAGTAGCTATAAAGCATGTGTTACATTTTCCTTCCTTCTTTCTTTCTTGCCGAAAAAGACAAGATAGTCTTTTGGGAAAAAGTTTTTCTCTCTAAGCTCATGTTTGTTCCGAGGGATCATTGCTTCCCTTTTTAAGAGCTCATCCTCCAGGTAATTTGTTTTGAGTCACAATTTTATAACAATGAGTACTCACCGGCTCCCTCCCACTGTTCACTCTGTCTCTCCCACTTCCCCCACTATTATAAGAGGAATCTCAGTGCTTATCCTTTGAGCAATTCTTTGAGCAACATCTCCAATCACCATATTTACTAAAAAATCAGCACAGCAGTTCTGAAACATCATTTGCATGTTTCATCATCTTATAAAATTTGATCATTCTAGGATGAGGACTCAGGAACTGCTTTTAAGAATCCTGTCTCTAATTCCTAGTTTTGTTTCTAAAACTCTAGTTTTATTTTGTTTGTTTTTATTATTAAATGAGTTGGTTCAATAGTTTTTTTCTAAGTTTGATTTTTTTAATCAGGAAAACATTTTCAAAATAGGATGCTAAATAAATTGTTTCTCTTTTTCTCAGTTATTCATTAAGTCCAATGCAGATCTTTGTTCCTTCTTCTTGCTTTGAATACAAGGACATCTCTAGTCAAACTATAGTTGTAGCTTACCCACTGTTTTGTTGTTTTTTAAATCTGTCTACATTTTATGTAGATTTAGTATTCATGGTAGTGAATGTTATGGTAAGAACAAAAATGGAGATTCTAGGAGGGATCTAACCATACTTAAACAATCGCTTTGTCAACACCACTAACTGTGTTAAATATTCTACTGTGTTTACTTTAAAAAATACAAACCACATAAGATTCACCATAAGTAAGTAAAAAGCATTCAATTGTGTATATTGGCTTTTTATTGTATCGTGTATAATTTTTCTTTTTCATATTATATTTTTTTACTGTCCAAGATGGTAGCAACTAGCCCCATGTGACCATTTAAATTTAAGTGCCTTTGAGTTACATGACGAATAGTAAATTCCTTAATAGCATGAGCGACACTTCAAGTGTTCAGTAGCCACAGTACAGTACATTTCCAGTATCAAAGAAAGTTATATTGGAAAGCAGTATTCTAGACATTTGAAGCCCCATGCCGAAGGAGTGGTTCGGGAGAAAAATGAGGCTTTCTATCTCTGGAAAGATTTGTAGCCTCAGAAACCCTAGGGTTGCTGTAAGTCGGAATGGACTCAATGTCAATGAGTTTGTCTTTTGACAGAGGAGCCAAACATAGAAACAAACTCAGCCATTGAGTCGATGAGGTCTCACAGTGAGCTTATAGATCAGGAAAGAAGTGCCCCATGAGTTTCTAGGCCAGTAACTGTTAAGTCCCCTCTTTCACCCATGGATTGGCTGGTGGTTTCGAACTGCTGATCTTTCAGATTGCAGCCCAACCCATAACCACTATTCCTCCAGGGCCCTGCAGTAAAAACTATTCTACTAGCTGTAGGGGTAGACAAGCATGATGTTTGAGAATGGGGGTGGAGTGGGCTGTGAGAGTGTGACCATTAATATATATATATAGGTCTGATACAGGATTTTTTTTAATGTGTCTTTACCAATGCTATAGATATAAACAAATGCGTTGGGGAATACACAGGGAACAAAGGCATGAGAACCAAACACCTGATGGGAATTAGTTCCTGAGTCTGGAAGCTTAGGGCCATAGGGAATATGAGGGTCAATTGACATAGCTTGGTCCACAAAGACAATGTTGTACATTTTACTTTGATAAGTAGCCACTGGGATCATCAAAGCTCATGAGCAGGCACTTAAAGGACAACTATTGGTCTTTCCCTGTCTAATGGAAAAAAGGAATGAAAATTGAAGATGCATGGAAACAATTAGTCCAATGGACCATGCGAACATCAACTTCCATGACCCTGAGATCACAAGAACTACCGCCACCACTACCCACTGCTCCTTAGAGTAAACAACCATCGGAGATCAGAGGCCACATCACATCACAAAGATCAGAAAGGTTAGGAAAGAAAGAGAAATGGAAACAAAGGAAGCAAGAGGGATATGTGACGTTAGATAGTGGGGATTCCAATCCATGACATGAAGCAAAATGTGTATCCACTGTCGAATGGAAAATGGATCTACTTGTTTTGTAAACATTCAGCCAGCTCACCATGGAAAAAGTGAAAAACAAGAAACAAGCAAACAAAAGTTAGGATCTAGTGACCCAAATCCCAGTCAATATTTTTACTCTCGTTCATAGCATCTCAATGGGATATTTAGGTTTTATTATAATGTTAGATTACACATTTACATCATTATCAGTTCAAATTTATGGTGACCCCAAATGTGTACAGTAGAACTATCTCCATAGGACTTTCAGAGATAGCTCATTAGGCTTATTCCAAGAGACGCCTTGGTTTCCTGTAGCAGTCCCCTGCCTAACTAGTTAAGCACCTGGGACTCAACTGTTGCTACAAAGGAGAATGGTGAGGGTTTCTGCCCCCCCACCCCCTACTATCATGATCCCAATTCCACCTTACAAATCTGGCTAGACCAGAGGATGTACATTGGAACAGATAGGAACTGGAAACACAGGGAATCTAGGGCGGATGACTCCTTCAGGACCAGTGGTGAAAGGGGCGAGGCCTGGAGGGTGAAGGGAATGTGGGGTGGAAAGGGGGAACCAATTACAAGAATCTAGGTTTGCCTCCTCCCTGGGGGAGGGACAGCAGAGAAGACAGCGGGGGGGAAACGTCGGGCAGTGTAACTTATGACAAAACTATAATAAGTTGTGAATTATGAAGGGTTCATGAGGGAGTGGGGGTAGGGAGGGAGGGGGAAAATGAGCAACTGATATTAAGGGCTGAGGCGGTGAGCAAAGGTTTTGAGAATGATGAGGGCAGCAAATGTACATATGTGCTTGACACAAGGGATGGATGTATGGATTGTGACGAGAATTGTACGAGCCCCCAATAAAATAATTTAAGGAAAAAAAAAAAAAGATTTACACCTCGGGGGAAAAAAAAAAGATTTACACCTTGGAAACCCAAAGGGGCAGCTTTGCTCTGTCTGATAGAGTCACTGTGAGTCAGAATTGACTGGATAGCAGTTTGCTTTGCTTTGGGGACTCATTTTATTATATTAAGAGGAACTCATTTTATCGTTTTATTATATTAAGACTCAAACAAAACCTACCATTTCTATCAAGTGGTTACTACTTAAAATGACCCTACATAACCCACAGGGCCTCAAGACTAAGCTTTTCTGGAAATAGCTTACCACTTCTTTCTCCTGCATAGCTTGATAGTTTAGTTTTAAAGCTTTTGGTTAGAGCTCCTTTATAGTGTACCAGATAATTAGAAAAACACAGACATATATTTCCTTTAAAACACTGACACTTGGGAATCACATCCACTTAGCCTAACTACTGGGCAATTAATGCTTTAAATTGTATAAGCCCCAGAAAACAGAAATCTTATTAGCAATGCCTATGTTGCTGCTAGTGGCCTTCGAATCAATTCTAACTCGTAGTGACTGCACGTGACAGAGTAGACCTGTTCCATGGAGCTTTCGAGGCTCAAATATTGACTCAAGCAGCTGTCCAGACTCTCCAACTTGTGGGTCAGCAGCCCAGTGGGGCTTCCACAGCAGCAGAACTCCAATAAATCTGACTCCCAAATCCATGTGTTAATGAACCTTGTTGCTTCCTTGAGAACAACAACTCTTACTTAT
The DNA here is from genome assembly GCF_000313985.2 of Echinops telfairi. Classification (NCBI taxonomy): domain Eukaryota; kingdom Metazoa; phylum Chordata; class Mammalia; order Afrosoricida; family Tenrecidae; genus Echinops; species Echinops telfairi. The sequence goes on from NW_022103920.1 coordinate 31,217,042, forward strand.
TCCTACTTGAGTGCTCAACAGTTCAATAATTATTTGCTAAATGAATTAATAAATATGATCTTCCTTACTATAATATTAAAACAAGGTCCAAAATGAACAACAAAAATCCCTGAAATTAACCATAAAACTGTTCTGCACACAAATAGAAGCTTAAAAGCGTATGTATATTTACATGTAGATTTATAACTACAATTTTATGGGTTGTGTGTTTCTGTATAAAATTTGAAAATTTGGTAAAATGCTTGAAAACTGTTTATTCAGAAGTCCAAAATCATTTTAAAATATTTGTAATAATATTTATATTAAAGAAAACTCAATAGACAAAATCATGGATGCTGAAGTTAGGAAATGGGACTTTTGATTCTATCGTGCTTACTCTTTCTTTACACTCTTTTTTAAATAAGGAGGCTAGATGAATCGGATGAAAAGTAATCCGGGAAGTAGCTAGTCTTCACTCCTGCACATGAAAGTTCTCCACTCATTAAGAAATGGGAAATGCTCCCCCTTCCTTCTGAATCCCACTAACTTCCTAAATTTCCTTGAGCAATAGAAAGTAGTGCAAATGTCAGTGTAAAGGTGCCTGGATTAGCCTTTAAAAGGAGTGGTGGCTTTCCTTTGAACTCTTTGAGCCAACTGACATGCTCAAGAGAAGGTTTGCTTTTGCTATTGTTAGGTGCCTTCAAGTCAGCTCTGACTAGTGGGTACCCAATGTACAAAAAAACGCAGCCACTTCCTGTCCAGTGGCATCCTCCCAACCACTCCTATATTTGAATCCACTGGTGTAGTCATTGTGCCAGTCTAGCTGATTGAGTCTCTTCCACTTTTGAGCTGACCCTACACGTTTAACAAACGCCATCTCCTTTTCCTAGGAATCAAGCCAACACTCAAACTCACTGCCATTGAGTCACTACATTTTCACAAGTTTGAACGACGGGGCTTTCTACTCCCATAAACAGTTAGGGTCTTTGAAACTCCCTGGGCTGTTCTGTTCTACCCTGTCCTACAGGGTCACTATGAGTCTCTAGGAACTGGCCCCTCCTAATAACACACCCAAAATAAGCCAGAAGAAATCTCATCATTCTCATCTTAAAGGTCATTCTGGCTATCATTCTTTCAAAACCATCTATGCTTCTTCCACCGTCTTCTTTAATCTTTAATGCTCAGCTTCTGCAGCTAGGAGGCAAATGAAAGCTCTATGGTTTGTGTCAGGTGTGCCTTAGTCCTCAAGATAATGTCCTTGCTTTGTAATACTTTAAAGAGGTCCTTTGTAGCAGATCCCCCCCACCCCCAGCACAGTATGTCGTGTGATTTCTTGACTGCTGCTTCCATGGGTATTGATTGTGGATCTAAGAGAATGAAGTCCTTGACAAGTCAACATTTTCCTTATGTAACAGGGTTTTGATTACTGGTCAAGTTATGAGGAGTTTTGTTTTCTTTATGCTGAGACGTAATCCATACTGAAGGGCGTAGTATTTGATCTTCATTAGTACATGCTTCAAGTTCTCGTTATAGCTGAGGCAGTATGACTTGCGAATGACAGAATGTCTGTGCACTATCCTCCAATCCTGATGCCACCTACTTTCTTCTTCATATTGTCTACATTCTTGGATTATTTATTTGATCATCACACGGGTTGAATAAAAACAGTGAAAGGATACAACCAGGACATACTCTCTCGAGTCTACACCAGGCTGTATTTTCTTGGACTGTTTGAAGGGGTAACTTTTGGTCTACATACAGTTCCACTTGAGAAAAATGAACATGATTAGGAGTTCCAGAATTTCCATTCTTTGCAGGGTCATCCATAATGTGTTACAATCCACATATGATCCCTTTTCATAGTCAATATCACACCAAAAAATCTGTTTGGTGTTCTCTTTCAGCCAAGATCCATCTGATATCAGCAATGCTATCCTTAGTTCATCCTCCTTGGAAAGTTGCTTTAATTCTGGCAGTTCCCTGTCGATGTGCTGATGCAGCCATTTTTAAGTTATCCTCATCAAAATGTTATTGCATGTTACATTAATGACAGTGACAATAATGCCTTCTCTCTCTTGGATCACCTTTTCTGGGGAATAGGCATGAATACGGGTCTTTTCCAGTTGACTGGCTGGGTTAACTGTCTTCCTTATGGACAAGTGCATGCCACAGCCACTTGCAGAAGCATCTGCGGTGGCACTCCAGTAACTCCTGGAGTGCTGTTTGCCATCTGTGCCTGCAGTGAGGCCTGTTCTTCTTCCTCTGGTCGGATTTGTCCTTGACTAGGTGTTACTTCTTGAACTGGTGAGCACACTGACAGCTTATTTTTGGTGCAAAGGCTCTTTGTTCTCCATTCCACTATTGAAACATCTTGCAATATTCTATATTTTCCCATAAAATCATTTCATACCTGGACCTCGAAGCTTGAGTTTTTACTTAAGTACGTTTAACTAGAGAATGCCATGTATGTTCCTCCCACTTGGTTTTCGATGTCTAGGTCTTTCTACATTTCCTTCCAGTCCTTCACTTTGCATTCTCCAGCTGCCTTTTTGACATCTACTTTTGAGGGCTTTTATTTCATCATTTCTTCCATTTTCTTTAGCTACTCTACATTCAAGAGAAAGTTTTAGAGTCACTTCTGATATCCATTTTTGTCTTTTCTTTCTTTCTTGTCTTTTAAATTACATGATATCATGTCATTCTACAATGTGTATATCCCCAGGTCATTAGTGTTCAATGTATATATCCCCAGGTCATCAGTATTCAATCTCAAGTCTAAGCTTGAGATGGTTTTTAAAACCAGGTGGAATTCATATTTTGGCTATGTGGACTTCTTTTAAGTGTCTTCAACACCAAATTGAGTTTCCACATGAGCAAGTGATAGATGGCCTTGTTCTGACTGATGATAGTGAACTTCTCCATTGTTGTCTTTTTCTGCAATTGAAATCAACGATTCCTTAGCATGTCATTGAGTGAGGTCCATGTGTATGGTTGCCATGTATGTTGTTAAAGATGTCGCTTCTATTGGACAAGTCATGGGTCTTACAGTTCTATCACGGGAATCTCTAGCATCATTTCCATTACTGAAGCCGTGTTTTCAAAGGTTGGTCTTTCCTCTTTGCTTCCAGCTTCTGAGTCGTAGTCACCAGTAACTACCAATGAATTTTGAGTGTATGTTTGATTATTTTCATACTCAAGTTCTTCATCTTCGGTTTGTTTGCAAATTTGAGTAACAGTCATATTAACCGCTTCTCCTCATAGGCATACGGATATTATATCACCGAAGATTTGTACTTCAGGACAGATTGTAAGATGTTCTTCTACATGATGAATGTGAGGTCATTCCTCTTCATGTTGTCATTACTGAAATCATACATGATAGATGTGTACATCTGATGTGTGGCTAGATACCAAATAAATGAGAGGCTCTGGGAAGACAAAGGAATCAGAAGGGATCACTGAGAAATGGGATATGGGAGCAATGTCTTCTCAGCTATTGAAGGCCAGTTTTCCTACCAGATGCAGTCAGTCACAAGAGTGACACTAGTTGCATTCCCTTTGGCCCAAACAATCATAAGAAATAATAACTGACTGTTGTTTAAACCCTAGGTTTAGAGTAATCCGGAAGCAACAGCTAACCCAAACAGATAGTACATCTGAAACTTCTTTGGAAGACTTGACACTTACTAAAATACAGTTTCTTGAACTTCAAATAAACACAAAAGTCAAGTTAAATTGCCATTGTTAAGTGGTAGTTACCAATTGGGGATGATCTGAAACATGGTAAGATATTGCTTACTTAATAGTTCGTATAACTACTAAAAATTACACAAAGAATAGTTGTTCTTCACGGCCATCAAGCCTATTGCGAAACACAGCCACTCTATAGGTCAGAGGAGATTTGCCCCATATGTTTCTGAGGTTGTACATCTTTATGGGAGCAGAAAGCCTCATCTTTCTCCTAATGTAGCAATGGGTGGGTGACAGCCACTGACCTACTGGTTAGCAATCCAATCCAATGTCCACTCTGCCACCAGAGCTCCTCAACAAGACATTGTTCTCAGATTTTTTTTTCCTTTTTCCTGTGAGGAAATTGATGTCAGATGATGTTTATATGAGTAACATACTTCTATGGACATACCCAAGATCATACAAATGTTTACAATGCTAGCTAAATTAAATCATATTGAAATACAAGTAATAAGGTTATTTGCATTAATTCTAATTTTTATACGTAAAATTATACCCCTTTCATTACTGCACCATTAACAAGTCTCCTTTTTAATATCAATTTACTCCAGTCACATATCGCAGATGACCAAGGTATATATGTGTAGACATTTCTGTCATTTAGCTAAAATTGGAAAGATGACCAAGAGTCTTATTTTGTGCTCATTTTTTAATTTGTATGTATTTAAAAATTAAATCATATGACTTTCTTATTTTTAAAAGCTTCTTAAATACTGCTCTTCAAGTAGGGAAGAGAATTCACTTGCTTTGAGATATTATCCTCTTTCCTATAATATGAATGAGAAGATACTTTTAACAAGACACTTTTGATGTAATGCTATTTAAAGCATTCTTATCTAAATTAACATTTTAAAAATAGAATATTTAGATATAGGAATAGAAGTTTTTATAGATATATGACTTTTCTATATATATGAATCATCTGGTGAGACATTTGAAAAGCCATTATGTTTATAGAGGGAACTTATGATTTATTCTTCATCAGGGAGATAAATTAGTTACTCCTTTGAAAGTACAAATTCTCAAAGCCCCTTTCAGATATAGAATGTGGAGCTATAGTAGGGTCTTAATCTAGATATTTAAGTTTGAACTCTTATGATACTTTATAAAAATATTTCAGGAAAATAGTCTGTGTAAGTAAAGTTTCTATGAATCAAGCCATTAGCCTTAAAAAGCAGACATTTATCTTTTAAGGGATACATATTCCTTTTATGTAATGTTGTTGATTCATATCTAATTTATGCTTGATCTAATATTTAACACTTCACATTAATTTTCATAAAAATGAATGCAAATGACCATAAAGATCATAGCAGAGATACTAGCAATAGATCGGTCTGGATGGCACAGATAGCTAAATGCTCAGCTACCAACTGAAGCACTGGCATTTTAATCTATCTCAAAGTACCTCGGAACAAAGGCCTGATGATCCTCGTCTGAAAGATGGCAGCAATGGGAGTGAGCCCTGACTCCTGTGAGTTTGCCATGAGTTTGGTTACCCAACAAGAGGGGGTGGCTCATGCAACGCAGACAAACCCCAGATCAATGGAACATAAAATTCCAAGCAGTGCCATGGGGGACAGGAGAGACAGGTAGAAGCTGGGCCATGGAGGGCTGTGGGAGAGATGGGAAGGGCTCTATGTTTTAAAGAATGAAAAACAGTTCAGAAGATTTTAGAAGAGTCCGATTGATTGTTGAGGAATCATTCTGAAGCAACGCAGAAATGAATTGGCAGTGACAATGGGGATGAGACCATTAATGCAAGGCTGTTGTAATAGTCTGATACAAAGTTGTAGTTTAACTATTTATCTGGCAAGTGGTGTGCAGAATAGAAAGAAGTGTAAATGGGCTGAAGTTTGTATATATAGTGCCCATCCAAAGTGCAAGAGGCCCGCTTCTGTCGCAACACACTAAAATATACGGATTTCTAAATACATAACTCTCTATGCTCCCTTAAATAAGGTGTCCTCGTGTATTTTTCAGTCCTCACAACAGCAAATGATTCTAAATAATGTTATGAACATGTTTAGTGCTTAAGCTTGTGAGAGAGAGCGTACGAGGAGAGGAACCAAGAGTCCTTGGAGAGCTGCCTGCCGGCTATTGCCATGAGCTGCGCTACGGCATCTGGGCAGACACAACAGATTAGGGTAGGAGTCATTTTAATTAATTCCAGTTTAGGGCTCTTGAAGCTTAAAATTCCTACAGAATACCTTAGTGCAACGTCTATCACACATTAGATCTACGTATCTTTGAATTAGCAGAGAGGGCAGAGCAAGATAATAGTTATATTAATGAGACTGCTTAGAGAAATATGCAGGGGAAGATCAGCAGGCAAAGAAGACAGCATTGGGACACAGGGAAGAGATTTCCATAAAGCAGGCCAAAAATGATGAGAGAGGCTGAATGAGTACAGTGGCAAATGCTGCCAGAGTGGAAGGGGAAGAGGTTCATAAGGGGCTATGCACACACAACCCCCCCAAAAAACACCAGCTTAAAAAAAAAGAAACTCAATTTAGGGATGGAAGCTTGCTTACGCGGTTAAATTCCTAGTATCTAGGACAGGTTTTGTGACCAAGAACGTTCTCAAGCAATATTTCTGGACTGTTTGGAGACGTCCTGTTTTTTACCATTTTGCTTTTGAGAAAAGGAGAAGCAAGATGACAGAGCAGAAAGGAGGTGAACAGGAAATGCTACACGACTATGCGCCTGGCTACATATTGGGCTGCTCACTGCAAGGTCAGCAGTTAGAAAACATCAGCCTCTTGACAGGAAAAAAGGGGGCTTTCTACTCCCAGAAAGCGTTCGACTCTCTGAAACTCACAGGGCTAGTTCTGGTCTCTCCTCTAGGGCTGCTGTGAGTTGGCCTTGGTAATGGCAGTGAGTTCGAAGCATCTAAAATAGGTTCGATTCTGTACCAAGAGGTGTCTCAGGATTCTTATGAAGAATGGAGCATATATTGCTGTAAGCCAACCAAAATTTCATAGGACTTAAATGTAACTTGTACAGTACATTTGCTTCTAACAATCTCTTTAAAATCTTAAAGACCAAGGATGTCACTTTGATGACTAAAGTGTGTTGGACCTAAGTCAATGGATTTTGAGCAACCTTGTATTTATAGGAAAGCCAGATGAAAAAAAGGAAGACCCAAGAAGAATGGACAGCACTAAATATTGATGTTGGCGAAGAATATTGAAAGTGGCACGGACTGTCAGAAGAACAGACAGATCTCTCTCTCTTGGAAGACTTACAGCCAGCCAGAACGGTCCTCAGAAGTGAGGATGGAGCGATTTCATCTGGCTTACTTTGGATGTTATCAGGAGGGACTAGGCCCTGGAGAAGGACACAATACTTGGTATAATAGAGGGTTAGCAGAAAAGAAAGGTCACCCTCAATGAGAGAAACTGACAATGCTGCAGTCATGAACTCAAACTTGACTACAAATGGGAGGTTGGTGTAAAACAAGTCAGTGTTTCTATGACATGTGGAGTTGCTAGGAGCACAAAACCACTTTATGGCACCCAGGAACAGCAACTGTCAATGGGTGAGCTGGATTTAAATCTAATATCTATTTACAGTTAAGGAGCTTAGCCTTCTCCCAACTTGGTCTCTAAAAAGATTTTGACAAAATGAAAATCTCCCCGTTTATCTGAAACTTCTAAGACACAGGAATAGATGGTGTGCAGCATCCTTGCATCTTAAGAACCATAGTTTCCTTTGTACTGGTCACAACCAAATCCTTGATGTGTACTTTCTACCTGACCTGACTCCTACTTTCCCAAAAGAATGAAAATCACTCTTATTCTTATTTCTTATTCTGAGTCTACTTCAGAGTTCCGAGAACAACATAAGTCTACTACTTCTGGTGAAAGAAAGGTTTTTAAAATATAGTTCTTCATAAACTTTTGAATTAGCTCTTCGAATAGTCAGAAGTGATTATTACCAGAGAAGGAAGTAAATAGCATGGGTCATTAAGAAATCAAGGGCTGGGGGCATATCTTTGCTTACATTAAATACAAACAGGCATTAGACAACCAACATGCCTCCTGAAAGATCCCTTGTGGAGGGAAGAGCTTGGCGGCTCCCTGAAAAGTCCATGATTTGCATGCACCAGCTCTCTGTAAGAGTGTTCCTAGATACAGCCTTGGGAATATTATGGGGCAGTTCTGCTCATCCTACAGGGTCACCATGAGTCAGAATGAACTTGAAGGTGATGAATTTACTATACCTACTATGAATAATGAAAAAGTAGAAAACCAAGGCAGAAGGCCAGATCCCCGTATTGATATCAACAAGGTGCCATGCAACTAGAATACTTACATAGTGTCTGGATATGCACCTTTCCACTGAGTAACCCATCAAAACGAGAGAAGTGACATGCCTTCACTGTGGACGATTAGAAACAGGAAGCAGGTTTCATGTAAAGTTTTATCAGATCATCTGAGACATGACTAAAAATTTTAAAGTCCACTTAAGTGAACAGGAAGCTATGACAAAGATCAAGCTAATCATTCAATTTTCAAATCTACAGAAAAGCATTGAGTCAGAGGCTATATTCATTAACTAATGATTTTTGTAATTTAGGTGAGCATATGTGTCAAAGGCCATTGATCTCTTAGTGACTTAGGTTGTTTCTGCCTTCCCTTATGAGAGCCATTCTTGAGCTAATTAAAATGCACATCTTTTTAGAAACAGACCAATTGACAACAATTTTACATATCTCATGTATACGCAAATAACCTGTAGGTGCATATAACACTCATAGCGCCCAAGGACACTAACTGAATGGACGAGGCCACACCATTTACTTAAAGGATCAAACACCCACATCATCTGTGTGAAAGGCAGAAACTTGCTTCTCTGACAGATAAATGTCATTTACACGTGACTTGAAATCAGGAAACACAGTAGATTCGGTTTTGCCTAAGTCCTTTATTCAATTTCATCTACTGTCTTGCCAAGAAGATTTAAACAAGAAAAAGTTGTGCATGATTGATAGTGTACCGGTGGTCTGGATCAGTCCCTAGCTGTCAACCTAAGGAACTTGGAGTCTGAAAAAAGGCAACTGGTAAGAATTTCAAATGCCAACATTAAGAAATGGCCCCTTTACTGCAGTTTTTAGGTAAAAATCCTTTTCTCGGGCTAAAATAGATGTTTTCTGCATTCCTTTACTCATATCACTTATTATTCTTTCTTCAGAGCACTTACTGCAATGTGTTCATTACCTACTCTTGGCATTTATTTATTCAACAGCTATGAAAAAGCACTTGTATAACCTTGGAGAGACTGTCAGGTAAGCATTGGATTGCTAACCATGAGGTCAGTGGTTCAAACCTGCCAAATGGTCCAAGGTTAAAAAAAAAAAAATTAGGCTGTTGGCTCCCATAAAGATTTACGGCCTCAGAAACCCTCTACAGCGGAGCTCTGAGTCAGAACAGACTTGATAGTGGGTTGTCTGCTACATTTGGCACCAACGGCAGGATGCTTACTCTGTCCCTGTGCTGTGAGCTCGAAGCGGACGAGCACTATTTCCATTTAGTTTAGTTCTAAGTACTGGGGCTGAATAGAATGGATTTAAGACTACATGAAGGATGGAAAGAGGAAGAGGCTTGCTTTCTTGGTTATAAGGACAAGTGCAAAGCACATGCATTTTGTGTGTGTATGTGTGCGCCTGCACATGCATGCATGTGTGATCTGGTGTGTACTGGATACTCTCTATACATGTTTAATTTTCCCATTTCAACAGGGAATATTATTCTTACTTAATCCAATGGTAATTTAAGAATTGTCAGTGTAATAGAGTCATTTCCAACTCATATCCCTCCTCTATAAGGTGTCTGAGGTTGTACATCTCTATGGGAGCAGATCAGAGAGCGGGTTAGGCACTAGTCCAAAGTCAAAAGCTGGACAATGAGTGAAGGTCAGAGTCAAACCCTATCTGTCCACTTTAAAGCCAGAATATCTGCTTTCTACTACTGAGTTTCTACATCGAGGTCTAGGGTCTGAAAATATATTAGAGAGCTTTTAAAATTTAGTGGAAATATGGGGACAGAAAATCATGGGAATCTTTAGACAAGCTTTGGGAATCTTCCCCACACATTTGCCAACAGGTCATGTGGCAAGCCATCTGTTGCCACATGTTAGCTACACCATCTGTTGTTTCACAGTCCCGATGCTATAAGACGTCCAAGTGAGAAAACCTGTAGGCTACTCACTATGAACCGTTCGACGTGGACTCACACGAAAGTCGGGTGGGTGCGGAGGATAGAACTGGAAAGTGGTGCACTAAGAACACTTGCATGCATTTGTGGCATTTCAAAAGAGTCATTTCCTGACAGCAAAGCATCTTGTGAAAACACAAGCATTAAAGTGAACAGCTCATGTGTGATTAGTAAGATTTTACATATATACTTAATTTTAAGTATCGGTTATATTTAGAAAATAAAAAGAGTTGATAGTTGTAAAATCAAGGCTTGAAGTCTTATACTTGACATTATATTGAAATATCCGAAAACATTTCAACCCATTCTTTTCCTTCCTGAACTCCTTGACAACAGCTCCCTTTTACTCCCCCACACCACCTCCACTGTAACAGCCCCCCCCCCCTCCGAAACCCTTATTCCACTTGCTGTCCCTATAGGTTCATCAAACCTGGGTTTAATGTACTGATAAACAGAAAAAACAAATAACAAAAGTTCGAGGGTGACCCCAACGACATAACCCATCTGAGAGAAACCCGCTCTTGTATTTTAAGTGAATCAACATATTAATGACAATAAGTTCAATAATCAGAAATATGCCTTTTAATTATTTAATATGATTCTCACATGCCTTGTCTCTCTGTTAAAATATATCCCTGATGAAATTTTAGTTTTATTTTTAAAAGAATAGTAGATGGTTTATCAGTATGTTATCTTAAAATTATAAGGAATTGTCACACCTGATTATTCCACGTAAAGCTGTTTCTAGACACATCATGTAACTGATGTTAATTACAGAACTTCACAAAAGGCAAATTCCACAGAAGAAAAGGTTACAGACCAACACAGTGCAACAATATGACCTCTTGACCCACACTGGACTGAATGTTCATCACAAAAGACCCATGTACCTGTCATTTTCAGAGAAGAATGAAAACTGATCGGAAAGATACATCGCTACCAAGTTATCATGCAGAAACCGGAGAGGCTGTCTATGCATACCTCAGTCCGTCAGGTCAACAAGCTTTAGTCCTTCCTCGCAAGCTCCACATTTGGATTTTGACCCATAATTTAATATTTATTTTATGACCCGAGAACACTACTAAGATGCATGCTAGCGTTCTTAGTGCACCACTTTCCAGTTCTATCCTCTGCATCACCCCGACTTTCGTGTGAGTCCACGTCAAACGGTTCATAGTGAGTAGCCTACAGAGTTTCTCACTTGGACGGCTTATAGCAACTCGGGACTGTGAAATGACAGATGGTGTAGCCAAGTGTCTCAAAATCAAGCAGGGGTCACATCAACCTGACACAATGCAGATTCAAAGCTCATTTTAACTCACAAAGTTTGCAGTTATTTGTAAACGAACCATTTAGAGACAAGTTGGAACACAAACCCTATTATTTTTAAGTGAAACAAAGTACTACCCCATATGTGTAATCTTATGTTAACCTTAACCCCAAATTAAAGCATATTCCTGGATATCATATATTTCACACACAATGATTTATAATTTCAATAAAAAAGAGGGCTTTAATACATAATGGAAATACATGTAGCTGATATCTAAAGTTTTTTTCAGTATGACAACATAATGTATTATTTTTTACATCTAGATTTACTTATGCCTGAATTAATAATGTAACACAGGTATGGAGGTCCATCTATTTTTAATAGAGGGGTATGTAGCAATTACCATATATATTCAAGTAGAAGCCAAGTTTTTCAGCACACTTTTTTGATGCAGTATTTGTGGTGAAATTAGGTGCCTCGACTGATATTTGGGTCGGCTTATATTTGAGTATATACAGTATTTATAATTCTATTTTTAACATCTTTATTATATGGGTTGATATGATATGCAATCAAATTTAGGAAGCAGAAGTGAAATTAAATCTGTATATCTAAACTGGAAGACGGGAGTATTCCAGATTCTATGAAAAAGATGGAAAGTAATGATCAATGAATTCAAAAGGAAATATGTTTTTCCAACGATAGCCCACCTCACAAAACCCATCCACAGGTTGGAGACATACGGTTTCTGGCATTTTTAACACTTAACACCCCTATGTTTTGCAAACAACAAGGCACTTCTTATTTGAACCATGTTTTAGGGATGAGAAAGAAAAAGAACAAGTGGACCTTGAAAAGCTTGTTAGTCCGATTTAAATATAATGACAAAGCAAACAGCTGACATTTGCAGGAAATAAATGAGCTTGGATTTTCATTCAAAACAAATAAACAAAATAATTCCTATATAAAGGCACTCTTATGAAGAAATTATACATAAATGCAACACTTAGGGAAGTGGAAGCCATAGTTAATCATGGTATTTGTGACTTCTCTATTAGCGGGAATGTAAATTTATATAAATTACCTAAATAAACTCCTACTAATATAAGTATGATAATGGTAGGTAGTCCACATATGATGCATGTATATAAGCTTATTTTTATCTAACATAGACCAAACTGTTTTATACCCTTTCTAAACAACAAACTCTTTTAGTTTCACAGCAATCCCATAACGATAATATCACTAGTATTCCCATCTTAGAGGTGGGACAAAGCAAGGTTAAAAGAAAGCAAAATGCTATTTTTAAAATAACTGCTGAGAAGGCAATAGCTATTATTTGTATTTTTGACTGTCGGTTTCTAATTTTTTAAGATCCACCAAAAATGCTCTATTTAAATTCTTTCTTCTTAAAAGTTTTGTTTGGCTCTGCTTCCAGAAAGAAGTTCAAGAATCCCAACAGTGTATTGTCACATGTAACTACTTGCATAAACTCATCAAAAAAAACAAAACAAAACAAATCTGGCAACTGTAAAGAAAAAAGGTAGGGATTCAGAGGTTTGCGGTAATTAAGTGCCAAGTTCATCCTAACAAACTACATAGGCCACTTTGTTTAAAGTTGCTTGTCAAATGACGAACTCTTATCCAAAAAAACACAGTGGCTCAGTAATTGTGTATTATTTCTCTACAGCTGTACTACCAAAGATTAGCCTGCAAACGCTAGTGTCCCCACTGTGGGTGCAGCTGGAAAGGCCACCATCAGGAGCCAAAAAAAGGCACTGACTTCAACTTTAAATTTCATTTCCCCCTGCTTAAATTAGGTTTCTTACCTTATTTAAATGCAATTTTATTACATTTACTACACGATGGGAACACTTGAAATGTAGCTATTGTATGAACCTGCCTGGGCCTCAAGTACAATATAACCCAAAGCTCCTAGCCCAGCTTTGAAATTAGCGCATGAGTCTAAGGAGATCTAAAGCCTAAGCTGCAAAACCCATCTTTACTTAGCAGATTTGCAAAATAATTCATTTGATTTCTATTAATATCAGTTGCTATTTTTTAAACTCAGATTCTCTTCTTTACTCTCTTTACCATTCTATTTTGCCAGAGACTGCTTTTCCAGCTATTTACACCAGGCCACAACATTCACAACTAAACTGTCAAAGATAAAGTTACCAAGGATAGGTTTTGAAGGCCTTTTCCCTCTCCACATTCACAACAAACATATATGATTATTGCACTAAAGTTGCCTATTAAAAACGTATTTCAGACTCAACCAAAAAGTCACAGTGAACAGATTATGCATGTTCTTAAAGAACATTTCATTCATAAAGATAAGCCTACCTTTAAAAATTATTTATTTTTCAACTATTGAAATTACTGTGAAAGGCTTCATTCTAGCTTTTAGATGCATTCATTCATTTGCATTCAACAAAAATTGACTTTGCATCAATCATGTGCTCCACTCTGTAATGGGATTTAAGAGACACCGTCCTTAACAGAAAGAAATGGACAGGAAGCAACTGTGCTGAAAGATCTGAAAGGGACAACCAAACTGTGGTAGGTGTGTGTTGGTGTGGGGGTGAGGAGGGGCAGGCAGGTAAGGCTTCCTGGAATGGCTTTCGATCGTGGAGCTGAAAGATGAGTGGGCATTACACTTGGCAGGGATCGAGGGTTAGCAGGCTGGAAGGTGGGGGTGAGGGAGGCCATGTAAGGTTTAGCTTGCCAGAAAAAGGGGGAGGAAGCAAGGGAGCACTTTATTAACTAGGAGCGGAAAGAGGGGTTCAGTGTGGCTGATGCAGCAGGAGCACAAGGCGAGAAGGATAAATGAGGGTAGAGTGCATTGAAATATTAAACTTTGGTCTAATTCCTTTTAATTACATGAAAAGGCCAAAAATCTACTTAAGTTCATGTTACATATTGGTTTTTAATTAAGACTATGTTAAGGGCTCATATAAAATGTGAATCTCTAATTACTGTACAAATTAGCTATAGCATTTTCATATGTACAGTTCTCTGCAACTGAGTCAGACCAGAAAATTGGAGTGAAATATTTTCTTAATATTCTGATGGAGTTTTTATTATGCACTTAAACGGGATATGTTTTCTAGAGGTAGTTTCTTAAACTTTTGTAGAATTATTCATACAAAGGTGTATTAACCATTACATCACTATAATCAATATGTATCAATACTTATAGGTAACCCTTAAGAAGACTAAACTTAAGTTAATAGAACATTATACATTTGTATAATTTTGTACGATGACAGTGGAAATGAAAAATGGACTATTTTATTTTAAATTTCCATACAATTCACTATTAAAATGGGGCCTGTGTTTTGTTCTGGTCAATATGAAGGCATTAGGTAGGACGGTAGGTGAAGCACTGGCTGTCTAAAAACAGACTGACAGTTTGAATCCACTGGTGGCTCCACGGGTGGAAGGGGAATCCTTCTGCTTCTGTAAGGATTTCAAGGCTCAGAGACCCCGACCCTGCCAGGCAGCCCTACTCTGTCCTATAGGAGCACTATGAGTCAGAACTGGATGGTCCCGGGTTTGAGTTGGCTCTGTCAACCTTATAGGACCTTCCATTTATCAATCATTTCAGAATTTAAAATATAATATTGAAGACTGGTTAACTTGTAAAATGGGACATCCAAACAGTTTCAGAATTGGAAAAACTCGGCTTTTTGGTCTTCATTCTCTGATTAAACATAAAATAAAAACTTTGAACGCTCAATTAGAAACAGAACTCACTAAAAGTCAACGTTAACAGGGAATGAACAGTGAAGTCAGACTTGATCTTGAGTTATGTACTGTTGAAGACCAATTTATTGCTTGTTTAGAAAAGGGTCATCATAATGCTTTTAAAGCTTGATGCCTACAGCAACTCTCTTCTTATTTACAGAGAATAAAAAGGCACAAACTCTTCTTAATAAGCTTCTTCAGTTCTTCAAATAGTTCCAAGAAGTGCCAAAGGCTTGCCTTAGTTAACAAGGACACAGATAATGCGAAGAACAGCAATGCCAGCTACATAGTGCTTCGTCCCCAGAGATTCTGTTGGTGGGATTTTAGCAGCTATAAAAGTGTATGACGTATACATTTTAGAAATACCATTGTGAATGAGGCAAAAAGCTAAAAGCCTTATATGAACTGAAACTGCTGAACAGAAAAAAGAAAAATAAGCCCTGGCTCTGAGGCATCGGAATTATATTTTCTATGTGCTAATTGCGATCCCAGTGGAATAGACTCTATTCTTCTTAAATGATATGTGATTCTGTTTACACAATAAAGAATGTGTAGGAAGAAAACTTAAATGTAGGAGGAAAAACCCATAATTTGGTTTTTCCATTCTACATGCAGTTAAGTCTTAAATATTAATTAAAACTGTATAAAGTAAATTTATTGTTTTAAATGTTTATTTTCTTGGACATAAAAGTAACGGTGAATTGCACAGAATTTTAAATGGATAGAGAAAGCCATCAGTTTTAAAATTCAATACGATATATGTATTTACTAGTTATAAATATTCTTTCACACACTTGTTCTCAGTCCAGTAGTTACATGTGAAGTTAATAAGTGTATAATTTGATGCATCCTGGAAAAGTCAGTATTTGCAAGATTGCACTAAACACAATTAAGTATTTTTTGAAAAGCAGTTCATATACTTTTGAACATAGCTCAACCAGGGGAAAAGGGTAGAGCCAAACTTGAGGAAGGGGGATTGCTCGCATGATTGAGAAGTGTTTGGCAAAACACAAAATATGAAGTTTTACAACTAAGAACTACAAAGGTATATTGATTTCAAAAATCGAGAAGCTCCATTCGATTCAATATTTTCCGATATAATTCCACATTTTGCCAGCTCCTAATCTGTGAACAGATTATATGCTCTTTGTCATTATGCCTTTGCCTTATTGCTCAGTCAAGTCTTGGAAGACAAGTGTTGAGGTCAGCATCAGAACCAGGGACAGAGAGCATCTTACACTAATCCAACAGGCATTTCTCAGTATATACATAATGCAATCACTGGTCACTGTGATACTAGGTTTTTCTAAGGATACAGAAGCAGATGATTTATGATTTGCGTTTTGGCCTCAAACATCCTTAAATTCTAGCTCAGCATATAAAACCACAAGCCAAACTCCCTGCCATCAGGGTCAATGCAGACTCACAAGGACCCTATAGGAGAGGGAAGAACTGCTCCCTGTGACTTTCTGAAACCATAATTCTTGACTGGAGTACGAAGTCTTGTTTTTCTCCCATGGAATGCTTGGTGGTTTTGAACTGCTGACCTTGTGGGTTGCAGCCCAATGAGTAACCACTATGCCACCAAGGCTCCTGAGCATATAAAGCATCTGTAAATATGCATAAAGCAAAGCAGAATAGTATTTTTCTTCTTTATTACAGATAGATGTATGAGATGTATCTATATCTATACATACCACCCAGACACTACATACTTTACCTACTAAATGTTCACAAAATGGAGAACCTAGGATAATACATGTAATTTACTGATGTAATTACTGACCATGCCATGCATTTCATAGTCCAACCTTGAGTGGAGACATTGGTATGAGTCATGGGGACAACCCAGAGCACTCCGGAGAAGGCAATTCTTTGTCTTTTGCTAATCTTGCTGAATCCCTCTCTTTTTGGAATTTGCGTCCTTCACTAAACCCGTTCATATAGAGGAACTGCCCATTTTCAGTCGCAATGACATAAACATACTATAAAATAGTATTGCCACTTTCTAGGGAGAGGGGGAGTTTTTTTTTAAAAAAAAAACCCAACTGTTGGAGAATAATTTTCATAGCATAAAATTCACCCATTTAAAATGTAACATGTAGTGTATTTTTAGGAAGTTTCAGAGTTTCAAAGCCATCAGTACATCCATATTTAGAGTATTTCCATCCTTCCAAAAAGTCCCTCCTGACTATTGGCAGCCATGACTCTTTCCTACCACTGGCTCTAGGCAACCACTAACCTGCTTTCCGTTTACATACATTTGTCTTTTCTGGACATGTAATATAAATGGAATTATAATATACGTAGCCTTCTGCACTTTTTTTTCACTTTTAGCGGAATGTTTTTGGAGATTCATCTGTGTTGAAGCATACATCCTTACTATGTTCCTTTTGCTTGCCCACCAACATGCTAGTGTCACGTTTATCTCTTCACCAGTGGATGGACATATTGGTTGTGCTTTTGAGCTAGTATAGTAATGCTGCTGCAGACACTCACAATGGCTTCCGGTCTATGACTATTGCCATGTCTGCTGGGTGGCTAGGGCTGACATTGTTGAACCATACCGCACGTGCCTTTTAGGACTATGTACACATCCTCATCAGAAATGGGCTAGGGTTTCTATTTCTCCACATTCTTTCTAACATTCGGTATTATTTTGATTATTATTTTAACTACTTTAGGGTATCTCAATTTCCACAATATAAAAGCTTCACAGCTGAAGAAACTGAAGCTTTAGGAAATTATGTATCATTCCTGAATCCACAAAAAATAGGGCAAACACTATTATAATAAACAGAACAGAATCATGGCATTTTTCAATTGTGAAGGTGAGCAGGATTTTCCAAACTCACCCATTTTTATGTATGACGACAAGGAAAAAAATAGATTTTTCCAAGTCATTTTCACATGGGAAATATATAAAACAAATTGATGGGATATGCTACCCCTAAACAATACTCTAATTTGGATCAAGGTCTTTATAAAATATTAATTTTGCAGAAATAAATAAATTCTCCCATATCTTAGATTTGTTCAATCATTTTCAAAAATATCTTTGTCAACAATTGTCAAGAACACATTTCTCACTTTTGTGTTTTAAAATCTGACTGAACTTGCTATTTTACCACAAGGGCAGCAGACGGGTAGCAAAGGGTATTCATTAGAAGCTCAAGCAGAGCAAGGTCTACAATGGCTTATTTTACATGTACCTTTAAACTCTGACCTTCTTGTGTGAAGAGCCTTACATGCCAAATGGGTGCACAGCAGCTATCTCCTGAAAATTAAATTATGTGAGTTGTAGAAATTCTACATAAGTAATGTTAACTTGACCAAGAAAGCAATAATGTATTCACGGTTTTCCTTCTCCTCTCTGCTTTGAAATGATCTGTTTTAATGGATAGACTATTATTTCATAACCGAGAAAAACTCCATGTGAGCTGGGTATCCATGCGAGAATATGACTTCCACATATTCAATTTAAGCAGATACCAGAAAAATACTGAAGTCCAAACATTCAAGAAATCGCCTAAATTTTGTCTCATGGCTAAGGTGCACTAGCAGCTGGTAGGTGATGGCCTATCCCTGTTTTCCAAATACCCTCCTCTTCCTTCATAGAAAGCTTCTAAACCCCAAAATATCAAGAAAACACATTCTGACCAAGGACCATTTGAGAGGTGTGATTGGAGATTGTGTTGACATTTTTGGTAGTCATGCATAGCTAGAATAAGACAGTGCATTCTAGGGCCAAATTCAGTGTTAATGTTTCAGAATTCATGTTCGGACTTTATTGACTAGATGTATGCAGCCGAGTGGGCCCTCTCTGTAGTTTAAAATGTTGCAGATAAAAAAAGAAAAACAGGTAAACATAACCAAGTATATCCAAAACATCGCCATTTTAATATGCGAATTCTCCCTTTCATATGAATCTTGGAAATTCATTGTGCGTTTTGTATTGACAGCCCCTCAATTCTAGGCAGCTGCTTAAAAGTCCTCCAGAGCACAAGTTGCTCAGTAGGACTAGAGAATCGATGGAGCCATGAACATTCAAGCAGGGCAGCCTGGGCACCTGGCTTATATGGCTATAGAGAACATGTCCTGAAAAGGGGAGGGTTCCCTATCTCTTCCTTAGATTGTCTGGCAGGAACATATGGCACATCTGAATATATAATGGCTGTATAAGATAACACCTTTTATTAACTTAAAATAATAGCCACAGCAATAATTCTTACCACAAATTTATCTTGCTCACTTACTAGATAAGTGATGGTCTTCTATTGAAGTTAATCAAAGCCTTAAGTTGTCTTATGAAATAGAGACTATTTCCCCATATACACTTGATGTCTAGTAAGTTGGTACCATGGCAAAACTGTAAGGAATGGCTGCAGATATGCTTTCTCAACAATTAAATAAAGTAATAATTATCCCGGTCACCTCCTGAAGGTATTATCGATGGTCTTTCAGGAGCACGTGGTGCCCCATTCAAACCAAAAACCAAACTCACTGCTATTGAGTCAATCCCCATTCATAGCAACCCCACGGGCAGAATGGACCCGCCCCTGTGGGTGTCTAACACTGTAAAACTACGGGGAGTAGAAAGGCTCATCTTTCTCCTCCAGATAAGACACGTGACCCCGAGAGCTACAAAGATATATTTCAATGCCGTGTTCTGCAGCTCAGGAATTGTGATGAAAACTGAAAAAACACTTGAGTCACATACAAGTCACTTCTGGTAACAATGTAGCTTGTTTCAGTAAATATTGAAAAGTGGCCAAAGTAAAACACCATCAGTCCCTAAACAGTGTGGATTATTTGAGGGGCAAAAGCTTGAATTAAAAAAAAAATCAATGAATCAACAAACTGAAGATGGATCGTGCAACATTGAAACGTAATTCAACAGTGAACGACAAGAAACCAATTCCTTTCCAAGAATTAGTCTAATCGTAAGGCCCGCTTTTAGAAGTTGTCCTGGTAATGCTCCACAAGGGCATGGGAAATAAAGTGATAAGCTACAGCTAATCAAAACCTACTTATGCAGGTATGCGTATGATATGTCAGCATACTAAAATGCCTTCCCTGGGTCGAGTTTTCATCTAATAACCTTTGACTTTTTCTTTACAGCCCCAGGAAAGCCTTCCTTGGGCACATGATCATTATGCCTCTATAGTAAGCTCTCAAAAGAACACACCTGTCTCCTGGGAGGCACCTGTCAGTCCAATCTTACAGTTATGCACACATTCTTTGACGGATGTCTACATCCCCAAGAGACAAGAAGCTTCATGAGGGCAAAGACTACATCATTTTATCTCTTTTGTAGCAAAGAGCTCAATATACAGTAAGTGCTCAATAAATATTTGTTGAATAAATTAATACATATGCAAAGCATTTTACATGCATGACTTTATTAACTCCTAAAATAATCCCATTGGTTGTTCTCCTTCTAGCTCATAAGGAAAAGACCACAGCGCTAATAATAGGTACAACCCAAGTCGTTTGATTCTCTGAATCACGTTTGGAGACCCCAGCCTATGCTGCAATTCTTCCCAGCACTCTCCAATCCCTGTGCAGTGCGGGTAAGGTTGACTGGCCTTTTAAGTTTGTCTCTTTTCACTTTCTGTACTACCTCTACGTCGGCCACACTGCCCTAGTGACAGCTTTCTTAAATGTAAATCTGCCATCCTATTTTTTTTTTTTTTTACGGAAAACAATCGATGGCTGATCACTATCTGCAGATTAAAAGCGAAATCTTCCGGATATTATAAAAAAAGGTCGTACAGAATCTAGATCTTGTCTACTTACCACACCAACCTCATCTTCTATTGCTTTTCCAAATTGCTTTCTCTATGAAGCACAAGAAAAAATGCACTGTTTCTCAATGTGTTGTGTTTTTCTGTAGACTGTGGTGCATATCGTGCTCCTTTTACCTGGAGTCCCTTTCCCCCTCTCATCGCCCCTGCTCCCACTCAGCCTTGAAACCTGGAGAACTACCCTCACAGGCTGTTTCTTTTCAACAGGTGGCCAGGCAGGGACTGACCCCAAGATGTTGGGTCCAGTGAATGAGATAGAGGTCCTTTAATGGCACCTTTTAACTCCTTCAGGCAGCTTCTGATAGGAGCGTTTTGCAAGAGTCAGCAGAACTATTTTTCTTCAAATTTTATGTCTTTGTTGCAAAGAGTTATCTTTATGTTTTTATTAATATTATCATTAATGTCTAGGACTTATGAATACCCATCCGAAAACAATTTCAAGATCTTTCTAAAACTTTTAGGATCATATCTATATATTTGTAGAGGAAATGAATATTTGGCAGTCTCATTTAAACAGGCCTTTTTACAGAGAAGTTAAGTGTAATGTCACATCCTGTGTTCTTCTTCTTTTTTTTTATGATTTAAGGGACTTTATTAGGGAATTTAACAGGTTACCACAAGCCAAGATCAGAGAACAGGAAGGATACTGCCATTGGTTCACAGCAACACCCTCCTTAGCTAGCGGCCAACTCTCTCTCCAGTTGTCCGCTTCTCAGCTATGTGGTCCTTTGGCCTCTTTCTCTGTTGGCCAGGAAGCCCCCCCAGTAACCAGCCTCACAGACTCATAGTTTCCACGCTGCTCCTCTGTCCTGTCTCATGGTCTTCTCGTGTTGGCTCCGGCCTGTGTTCTTCTTAAGAAAACAAATTGCTCTACTATAAGAGATGAATTGCAAAGTAAAACTCATATCTAGTCAGTCTTTACTATTAATTGCCTTTATCACCTGAACCTCCAGATCACACTAAAACAATATAGATTAAAAGAAAGAAAAAAAAAACTCTGCTAAAATCACAGAGTATGTTTTAGAAACACTAATTTCATCTAGATCTAACACATGGCAATGCTTTAATTTCATAAGGAATTAAATTTTCCATTGTTAATTATATTACCACTTATTTCAATACATGGGAAATACCTGTTGTGGAAAAATTAGAAAGCCCCATTATAACCCTTTTTTCTTTAAAGAATGGCAAACTTATCATATAGCATTTAACAGGAATTTGCTTCTGTGCTGTTCATTTAAAAATATCAAACAAAAAAGTAATTATTGCACATTAGTTATATTTTAGTATGAATCAAAGAGAAGAGAAAAGCTACCACTTTTATTGTACTCAGTCACTTATAATGATGTTGAGCAATAATTGAGCCCTTGTTGTTGCTTATTGTCAACGGTGTATATGTGTAAAAGAGAAGGTGTGCTTTTAAAAATTATAGTGAAGTTATTTTTATAAGAATATATCTACATAAAGAAAAACCCCAGCAGCATTTGTGTTTTCCGTTGGCATAAGTGGGAACTTGATAT
>NW_022103920.1:31244338-31246838 GCF_000313985.2 Echinops telfairi
GAGTCAGCATGCTTTTTATTGATTTTAAAACATCTGCTATCTTTTAAAAGATTGTCGCACCTTCTTGATCAAATTATCAGGCTTAAAGGTCTTAAAAATGAACTAAAATGATAAATCACAGGTAATAGTTTTATTTATCAAATGCCCAATCCTATACTCTTGAAGAACGAATCCATTTCCCAGGTTCATTTTGAAAATAATCATTGAAAATCACAAATTATTAGCATTTAAGTGTGTATGTAAAGACTGTTTTGAAGGACTAACTTTAAAAGCACTGGCGGCAAGGCAGTGCTGACCAGATTGTTTTTAAACGTCATCACCTGAAACACCTTCAGAGCAGGATGATCTCATAAAACATTCAGAAAGATGATCTGACTTAATGAACGCTCAAAATGCAAGCTCGACTCTGCTCTGTAAAGCAATCAAGTTTTTAGCAACTATTATGACCTTAGTGACACAAACAATTAATCCTGCAAACCTAATACCAAAATAAAATTCTACATCTAATGCAGAATAATTTCTCAATGTAGTTAATCTAAAACAACATTTGAAATACGCTCCCTCCATATATTATACATTCTAGTATTTAGTACTAATTTTAGAAGATTAGAAAAAATAAAGGCAAGAGTAATTCACAAGTAGAAGGATTTTTTTTGCTACTAATTTTTCAGTGAATATAAAACAGCAGAGCTAGTAACAAAGACATGGCTACCACAAACCTATCCATTACATTAGACATTTAAAACTTTAAAGATAGTTCAGCTTTTTGAAATATTTCAATATTAATGAATTGAACATAGGGGAAACCTACCAGTTATAGTTTACCAATCTCTTACACTGACAATTCATATATCACTGAGTATTAGTCAGGATGTATTCTGAAGCATACACTGTTCCTCCTAAAAGGGTAACTGAACCTGCTCACCTTTAAAGGACTATAAAGTCATGGCAACGGAAATAAACACACTGTTTTCCAAAAGCACTAGTGTCGGCCAGAAGTTAATGACATCCGAGTTTACGCTGTTTACATCATTCATTACCTCACACGTTATCAATAACCATAATTAGTATACTACGTTAATAATAATTCCATTCTCTTATATGAAGAACTCTTCCATTTTCATAACACTATCTAGAGACAAATTTGTATATTATCTCCAATTCTACCTATGAATTAGTTGTAGTATTTCTCCTCCTTTTTTTTCCAGCTTCTATGAAAGATATTGACCATGCGAGACTTCAAAGCACTAAATGCAATGGTGTTATAGAAAGGGCACTAACCCTTTCTGATCTTCCAGGCCTATCCTTAAACACACTCAGAGCTGGACAACACAATAACAATAACAGTGTCTCACTATGTTACTCTAGCTAAACGCAACCCAGGGTGGAGAACACCTATACTCTGGAAAGGAAGTCATATTCTCATGTCTTACGTAGATGTCTAATGTAATCACTGTGTGGAGCATACTTAAAGAGGGTGCTCCAGAAACATGCAATCCCGGAGGGCAGTTTTCGGGTCATCTAAGAGGCATATCCTTTTGTATACTCTTATTAACTGTTGGCATAAACCAACTCCATAGACCAAAGTAAACTTCAAACACAGGCTATAAGCACACCTTATAGACTACATCATAAAACGCCTCTAGAGTATTAAAAATTAGCATAGACATGATTTCATTCTGTTTTCTGTTGATTGAAGATCTAATCAGAACTTTGAAGAGAAAGAAAATAACTCCTAACAGCCCTTTCAGACATTAACTGCTGGACTAAACCATTCATTTTCACTTGTTCTTGTTACTTTGCTTTATGCATGTGGTCGACTGACGTCTCAAACAAAATAGAGGCTGGGTATCAAGGCTAGGGACTAAGGGCAATCCATGGGGATATTACAGCACCCTACTGCTGTGAGTTTTGTTATCAATAACATTACAGGGGAAAAGAACTATCCAGGAGAATGTGTTTATTTTAAGTAATTTATAACATATCTAAATCTGTAGACTTGGATGCCATTTAATTTTTATGATAGTAAAAACAAAACTTCCCAATAATAATTGTCCATGAAAACAAATATAATTTATTCTAAAAATGGTGCACCTGTTCTAAGTATTAGCTCTAGCACTTTATAAAGATTATTCTTAAAATAATGCCCGATGTTTAAGATATTATTCAGCCCAGATGCTTTGAAAGGCAACTTTTAAAACTGTGACTGTTATTTGAAATAATGCTTTCTTGCATGATACTCCAGTGTGGTCATCTGCTCCAACTTTTGAGATGCAGTTTTCCTCTTAGAAACTACCTTCCAATGTCAATGCTAGCTCCCTTCAGTTAAAACAGTCTTTCAGTATAATCTATTCTATTTTCACTTAAAGTTTCTGGGTG
Organism: Echinops telfairi; assembly: GCF_000313985.2. Taxonomy (NCBI): domain Eukaryota; kingdom Metazoa; phylum Chordata; class Mammalia; order Afrosoricida; family Tenrecidae; genus Echinops; species Echinops telfairi. Next base: position 31,246,718 of record NW_022103920.1, read on the forward strand.
GTTGGGTTGGTTTGTTTTTTTGTTTGCTTGTTTTTCAATGACAATCAGTCTAAATGTCATCTGGAGTTGTAAATAAATAACCTTCATGTTAAAATATAATCTTTGCAAAGAGGTATAGCCA
>NW_022103920.1:31251838-31254338 GCF_000313985.2 Echinops telfairi
TAACTGCGGCATCTCAACCACCACCAGGGACCCTACTGGTCCTTATCGCTCTTTGGACCCCATTCCTCTGCTTTCAAACTCACAGCACACTCACTCTCATTTGCCTCCTTCCTCCTTCTCTACCTCCACCACTGCAGATACATGTATACATATGTGCATGTGTGTGTACACACACATGCACGTATACACAAGAAAAGGTAAGAAGGAAAATACTATTGCTTCCTTATCAACATACACTCCATTTTAGTCACGGTGCTGTAATATCAAATCTCACATTTGGATCTTAATCCTTCAATCTTACTAGATGGGAAAGAACCAGCATCTTCACACAACGAAAGCTAAATGACATGTGATGTTTTTCTTTTACTGATTTCTGTGAACATTTCTTAAAATTATTGACAGTGAGAGTAAAAGAGCTTATACTTCCAGTACTTGATCCCTTCCAGTACTTTTAATCAAATATATATTCTGAAATGTAAAGGTCTTGAATGCAATAGTTACGAAAGTTAAAATATCCCATTAAAAATAAATGTTCCTTTAAAGAATGATTTTTCAATTGTCATTATTACATAGTATTGATTATTATTATGTGATTCACACAAGAAAGGGTCAAGAATCAGGAAGACCTACACATTTTTATGTGGCAGCACACAAGTTAACCTGGAAATCTCAGCTAAATTCTGATTTGGGAAACTTGACTGTGATGTAAAAGTTATGAAAGAAACTAGCATTTAAATAATGATAACTTTTGTGCTCTGGTGGAATTAATTCATCATGGGTACCATGCACAGTGCATTTGAAATCTAGCGCTGCTTTGCTAAAAGTCTTTAATACTAAGATTGCCTAATAAATCAAAATGCCAAATATGAAGGACATAGCTGACTGTGTAAGAACAAAAATTGAACAAGCACATGAATATTTTTAATTTTGTTTAAACTGAAGATGTTTAAACTCAAGATGATTCAGGGAAGGATTCTGCTATTATCCAAGTGATGTAAGTGTATTCTAAAACGTGATATTCTGATTTAAAACAAAGGAAAATTAACTTGTTTCTAGAGGGATTAAACAATCAGTGTTACTTTTCACCTAGTTTACACACAAAACTGACAACATGTTTATAGACAAGTTAAGACCACATTCCTGGGAGGAAAGAGCCTTAATTCGTAAAGACTCCTGCTTTTGTTTTAAAAGGTTATGTAAAATATGCAGAGATAGAATCTAGCTCACCATGATAATATTTTTTATAATGATGGTGCCCGTCTTTTGATGCTCAGCAATGGAAAACAAGCTGAGGAGCAGGAGACAGAACCAAATGAAAATTCTACCTTCTCATTCAACCAGCTCTTAGCTAATTTAGCAGTGCAGAATAGTATATGTTATGCTACATGATTAAATATAAGCTGAGATTTAAAACACAAATAGCCAAACAAAAATTACATTAGGAAAATAGTATGAAGTGCTAAACTAAGTATTCAACCTCTCTGCTGTTTCTGTTCAATAAAATGCAATGGTGAATACGAAAGAACAGGAGCTATTTCAATGAATTGTGCTCTAAGATTAAGATTCTATGTCTATAGGTCAATAATCCCCAAGTATAATTTGGAAGGATTTGATATTATCGAGGATACTAGTTGAACTAATTCTTTCACATATATTTTAAAATGGTATTTGTACATTCAACTTTACATCCTTGCTGTATAGTTTCATACATTCATGATTACTCCATAGAGTATTTATTTTTCAAGTACATGAAAATGTGAATCAAGTTTTACTTTACAAAGTACAAGCTAAATGGTAAAGATTCGTTACCAGCCCACAGATATTATTGCCTGCTAATTCATTAATTCTTTAACATTGTTTCCAGCAGTTAAGTCATCGCATTAATATTTCTTTTCGTAAACAAGGGGAAAATGCTTAGGAAGGTTTATTTTATCTTGTTCTCGACAAACTCTGACAAATTGAGTTGGTATTAATTTACAATACCAAAATGTGTGCGTGTATATTTACAGTATGTTGAACCACCTAGTCATATATCTTATATATGTGAGAGGAGGGCTTAAAAATTATAGAATGCTGCCAAGGGATCAATAGGAAAGCACTTGTTCTAGTTTACAAGACAACCAAAGCAAGCCAGGATATTGTCACCCTGCCTTTCTTATCCTTGACTAAGGAAAAAGAGAAAATCTTTCATTTCTAGAGACCAAAAATATTTTTGAATATCTACTAGAGAATCTAATAGTAAAAAAAAAAAAGTATGAGTATGAAAGCAACAAGAAATAATTAGGGCTCTGAGAACACAAAACGAACTGCATAGCAGCCAAAGCCTCCCGCTTTTTTATTTAAAAAGCTTAGTGACTGAGTTGTGCGAGCTTGCAAGTTTCCATGTAGTGGTTCCATTGACACAGCCCAATTCCCAAAACCTGGACTGCTTGCAATCGCCAGTCCCTGTCCCCTGGCTAATGAGGACTCTGAGTGTGCACTTCTCTTGTGATGGCATCTT
>NW_022103920.1:31261838-31269492 GCF_000313985.2 Echinops telfairi
ATTAATTTTCAATTAAAGCAGACACAAAGCGGACAGCCTCAGGCTGGCAGACAGTGTCAAGAGCCCATCTCTGTAGGCAACAGTTTCACACAGCTATCAAGCCATAGGTGCCTCCCGCACAAAGCTGCATCGGGGTACGTCAAGTTTGGCTGGTTACAATGACATTAACCTTCAGTTCAGGCCTAAATAATTTATAGCAAGCTTCACTAAGCATATATAAAGGTGACAAAAACTAGGAAAAGAAATAATTAACTAATGCAAATACTTCTCAATGTACACAAATACTCACACACACACACTCACACAAATGTATTAGAAGGAAGTATATATCCATTTTGTCAAGTCATTTGTTCTTGGGAGTCCCACATGCTTGACTATCTGCACACTACTCTTCAATATCACCTGGGAATAACTCCAGGTTATTAAAGAAAATGTTATACTCTGCATATTAGTTTTCACAATCAAATTTTGCTTAACATAAAAGACTCTGACTACATTACATTACATAATAAAACTCTTTCTTTTTATAACCCCATGGCAGGATATGTGAGCAGGGGCTACGAGTGAGTGAAAAATCTTAACATGGAGCTTCCCAAATAATACTAACTGGTGGAGAAAGAGACTGCTAGCCAGGGCATGGTGCTTTCTTTGTTTGTAGTACAATTTCTTCTTTATTTTAATTTGTTCAACACGAGACTCCTGTCAGCAGTGCGATGACACTGAAAACAAGGGCATTTCTCAAGGAATAACATAGCAAAGGTTTGGCTCTGTTTAAGCCAATTAGAAAAAAAAAACCCACCACAGTCACATGAAGTACCTACTGTGTGCCTGGATTGTGCTCCTTCCAAAACTATCCTGCTTTTCCCACAGAGATAATTATGCAGAACCAAACATATGAAAGGTCGAATTCCCCCCGAATTGGATATAATCAGTAGCAAATCCCCGGACAACTGTCAGCTCTTAGAAGGCTTGGTTGTTCTCTCCAGTGTAGAGGGATCTATAAGCAAGACACATCGCGCGAGCGAGGACACTGATTAAATACCATTCTTGAAAGCGGAACAACTCCCAGGAAGAAATGCCCAGCGCTATCAAAACTGTAGCACAGTGACAATAAAATTAAACTAAACTGGTGGCATTTACCAAATTGCAGCCACCATTTCTAACAGACAGAAGCTGAAATACACATTTTAAAAACAGAAACATGGATAAAACCACCTGCTTTGTTTTGCAGCCACACTGCAGAACTCCTTCAGACAAAAAGTTTACTTCCCATCTTTTGAGTACTATGATTATCTTCTCTTAAAGCTCACATAAAAATTCATATAAACTATGGAGGGAATTCTGTTCACTTCCAATGAGTACTCATTTTAGTTACAGGTGTATATTTTCATTGTCAGGAACTTGAATGGGGAACATATCCATTTATATTTATTCATTTTAATCAGCATTTTCAGAAATATACCGACTTGGAGGGTAATTGCAATTTCCCCTCCATCAGACTAAATATAGTCACACACCACACTAGTAATCTAAACTCAAAAGCCAAGGAGAGAATAGGGGCAATGTTTAGGGATATGAAAGAGGGGAGCCCAGAGCCCCTCTGGTCGGCACTTGCGTTTTGCTCCAGGGTCCCAACTGCAACATAATCCCAACACCTTGTTAATGTCTCTTTGGTCTCACAGCTATTTATGTATATACTTTCTCTCCCTGTCACAAATTATGAATTCAATGGGAGTGGGATCTGTTTCAAGTTCATTATGTTGTATATCCTGCTATAACAAGACAACTTCACCTATGTGCGGATTCAGTGAATAAAAGAAGCAATTCATTCCTGGCATTGTCAAGGCTTAAAGACTTCTGATATGACTATAGCCATCTCAACCTATGCTCCTGCCATACACGAGAAGATGGTTGGGAGATATTTCAGGGAGGCAATAATAGACAAAGCCAACTGAGGAAGTAGTCTATAATGTATAAAGGTCTTTTCTTTTTTTTTTTACTCAAGGTACTGTTAATTTTTTTCGCAAAACAACATATAGATTCTAGTATTCAAAAACTCCTCTCCTAGTCTATCTGAAGTAATATATGTATCAAAAGTAGTGCCATATTTCAGCTACAATAACATCTCAATGCCACTGAGTCAATTTCAATGCAGAGATGGCATAGATTCTATATGTAATACAAACTTTCATCACATAAAGCAAAAAGAGAAATAATAGCTACATTCTGGACATTCTGGCATACTGTAAATATTTTACAGGTATAATTTCCAATCTTGTATTCAACCAAAAAGTAGATGATGATAGTACCTTCTTTACCAATGAAGAAACTAGAAGTGGCATAAGTTGTTCAGGGACATATTCTTTAACATAATATTCACATACAAACTATATTCAAATTCCCAATTATTCTCTTATGCTACAGCACATCCTGAATCAAATATAGTTAAAGATCATCTTTTATTGACAGAGTACTATAGGAAATGTGTGGGAGAAAGACGAGGCTTTCTACCCCCACAGTTTTGGAGTTACAGCCTTGGAAAGGTGCGGGGCGGTTCTACTTTGACCTGCTGGTTATCTATGAGTTGGACGGGATGTGCTGGCAGTGCAGAATGTTCAATGGACTCTGGAGAAGCAATAAGGCAATTCACAGTCAGCATCATCTCTACTACAGAGATGTCCCATTAATGACTGTCAGTAAGCTATGGAGCTTCAGTACGATAGTGCAATATAGAGTATGACGCATGCATTGAACGAGTCCAAATGTCATGTAACATGACTTCTGAATGACAAAGCCTTACAAGGAGATCAGGGAAGTTTATGTGGTAGAACTAGTCTGGGAAAAAAAAGGTAAAAATTCTATTAAAAACGAAGTTTGTTTAAGAATGCTCCAGAAAAAAAATCAAAACTAGAAACATAATGATAATGTCTATCTTGAGAAAAGCATAAGGTTGAGATAGATTACTTAGCAAGCCAGGGTGTAATGGGATATACAAGGGTACGTTAGATCTGTCAGTAGTTTAGTGCCTGGGGAGTAGCTCACACTTTATTCCGTACACAATGAAACCCACACCCACTGCCATCAAGTTGCTGCCAACTCCTCACAGCCCGACAGGACAGATGATAATTGCTCCTCAGGGTTTCTGAGACTTTACATCTTTATGGGACATATGGCCTCATCTTTCTCCACCATAGTGGATGGAAGGTTTGAACTGCTGACCTTGAGGTTAGCAATCCACTGCCTATCCTACAATACCTTGGCACTCCTTCCATAGGCAATGGAGTCTCAAAAGTAATGTTAAGGATAAGCTTGAGGAAGTCAACTTGACCAATCTAAATATAAAATTATATACAGGTGGAAGCTGGAAAGACCAATTGGAAAATATGTTTGATGGTGACTAACATGTGAACCCTACCATTTTCCTCCATTCTACAGAATGGGGCTCTGGGGCAGAAGCAAGTGAACTACTTACTAGTTACACAGCCTGAAAATGGGTAGCTGTGGTAAAATGAGGAGGAGCTAAATGTTTAATAAAATATTTAAGTAAAAATGAAGTTCCTGCTAAATGGACCGTGTTTATTCTTCACTTGAAGGATGCCTTGCTTTATTTTATAATACTTTATAATTTTAAGTTCCATAAAAATGAGATGCTTGACCAAGATAAAATTATTTTTGTCAAATAGACAAGCGTAGGAACATTTTCAAGTGACAGCAAGATTCTTAAAAATGTGCAGCTATGTTCTCCTCTCAATACTTTGTACTCCGTCCTGCACCTCGCTATGTAAGACATCGCATCATTGGGGGCATGGAAGGAGGAAGACACTTTGCAGTAAAGTTCACATAAATTTGAAAAGGCTAGACTATATTACAGACTCCTCTGTGCTGTCTAGTGGCTCTGTAGATACATTTAGGGCAGTACCATGTGCTGGAAAAATGTCTGTACAAGTTGTTGATCCGCATCCAAGATAATGGTACAGATTAGAGAACTTCCAGCGTGAGATAGAAAAAGTACTAAATCAATGATAAGTAAATAAGCAAATCACAAGCAACTTTCCTCTGTAAACAGCTCAACGATAGATTCCTAGGACTGTCTCCATAGTGACAGATGACACAACACTGTCCAGCTCTAGCCAAAGAGAGACCGCAAGTTCCTCTTGGACAATGAAGACTAGAGGAATTAGGACTGATGGTGACTATTCCACAATGAGGGTCTGCTTTCTCAGGGCCACTCCGAATCTGTCATGCACCTGGGCTTTCCCCAGCTAGCACAGGATGTCAGCAATGCTGTCAACAGGATCAGACGCACGTTCATCATATTACCTAGCATGGGATCACAGACAGAAATCTTGGGAATGATAATGTTCAAGGTAGGAATTAGAATATTTCGCACATTTTAAAAGTCAGGGATTTCAAAAAATTACAGCAGGAAATGGCTGCATGTAAATTTGTACTTCAAAATAATCAAGTATACTAAAGGGCTATACTCCTAATTTTAAACTGTGGCAATCAACTACGTTGTAACAGTAATTTTATATTTTTAAATCATATATATTCCTTTCTATGATAAAACTTAAAAAGAAAAACAACTTGATGCCAAAATATTAACACACTATTTCAGAAGTCAAACAAGTATCCAAATAAAGTCTTGCCCTCATCCTTATAGTGTTCAATTTTATAAATAAAACATGACTGAAAAATCATTATTTTATTTTTATAAGAAGTAAAAGCAACAAAAATAGTTCTCTAACATTTCAGAATGCCAGCATGTCTCCATAAGTTTTAATGTTGATTTTTCTAACATGTTAGAGCTACACTGGGAAAACAGACTGCAGAAAGATGAACTATAGTCCATGCAAGAGAACAGAGCAAAACATGCCTGTACTGAATTATGCTACAGTGTTGGCTCTTATGGTTCTTCCAATTTTAGCAGACATTAACAAACATTTGCTAGATTGTTATTAATCCCTAAACACATACTGTTTAGTTTTGCAATAGACCATACAGGAATACACAGGTCAAAGAAAAAATAAACTGTTTAAATATTTTCATACGCATAGACAAGATAAGAACTTCTTTAGAAAAAGGCTCATTTTGCTTGGTGGCTGCTGACAACAAAGTATTCACATTTGGCTTACTAGTAACATTAAAAAGGAAAACAGAATATTTTCAGTGTAGCACCTATCACTATGAAAAAGCATCTTTCTCTTCTGCAAACGTCTTCTAGTAGCTTTGCAGGTGACGGCGCTAAGATGAGAAGGCCACAGGACAGGTGATGCTGGGTTCTTCCTGACATTGTTGCTCCCGATGGAGAGCTACCTGGAGCGTACACACAGAAAGGCCATTTCCAAGATGTGCATCATGAGACTGCACCACTCGTTCTGATGCCAGGCTACTAAAGCACCTTCTTGGTGGTCCTGATATCTTATTGCTATCACAGAAGTTAAATTGAAGTTTCAATTATTTATGTTTGGGACTCACCCTTCCAGGAATATGCTATTTACTATTTACCAATTTATTTTGCAGTTTGTGAAAATTCTTTCAATAATGCAAATATCAACTCTCACACATTTAGACAGTTTTCACACTTTCCCGTCCATTGATGCAAAGCATTACGAACAATATGATTTATTTTAATTGTACCATATGAGTTACTTTATTTTTACTTGCTATCAGCTCCACCTCTTCCTCTTATGTCTCTCTGCCCTTGTACTTTTTTTCACTTGTTTTCTTCTGTCTTCCTTCTCCCCTCCCCCTTTTATTTCTCTCCAAGATAAACAAACAGAAACAAAGGCGTAACAAATGCTCATAAAAATGTCTCCCATTTTCCTTGTCCACTGGCTTTGCTATTTAAATCAGCCTAGGGAGCGATGTCCAGATATCATTAGGGACAACCACTGGGGAAGTAGGTGAAGAGGAGAAAGAATAAAGAAGAAAGCCAATCAACGTGGCGGCATTTGAAGGCCTGGAGGAAACAATGTGGTTGGTAGTCTTCCTCCTTGTAGAAAGCAAAGCAAGATTCAGAAACCGAAATATAATTTCCCTTTTCACTTTTTCCTCAATTTAGTTTTGACTCAGTTATTTTACAGAACGGAAACTGCATTATGTAATTGAGAAAGTTATATACAATGAAAGAGCAGGTTCCTCATTTTCTAACAACTCTTTCTATAGTATATTATGTCTTTAAACAACCTACAAACTAGAAAATGAAGGTAAATGTGTATGATAAGATTCAAATCAAAATGATGAAATCAGTAAATTTCATGAAGCCTTTCATATCATGTTCATGCAAAATCATACAGCAAACAATTCATTTGAGTTCATGTTAAAATTATTAGTAAAATTTATAAAACTAATTCCTAAAGAATATGATCAAAATTAGTTTATTTGAAAATAAACTATTTATTAGAAAATAATCTAAAATATAAGCAAGACAATTCTAACCAAAACGTCCAGAAAACTCTGAAGCTATTTAAGTGACAGTGCGAAAATTACATTCTACATGGAAGTGGACAACTTTTAATTTGTTAAAATTTTGATATCAGTACTTTAGAAGCGGCCTGGCTTCATTTTCTCAATTAAGCTTACTATGCATTATTGGTAGCCCATGTTAATCTATTTCCTTCTATGAATAAATGGTCTCAGTGGATTATGTAAATATCTCACTGCCTATTACTAAAATTCATCGTCATCTCCCTAGGCAAATTCTTAATTTCCTATCTAACTCAAAACTCTCTAAACTCCCTACCATCGAGTCAACCCTACTCGCGGTGAGCCGGGGGCAGGGTAGGCCTGTCTGGACGGCTGAGGCTGTGACTGTCCTGGAAGAGAAAGGCTGACCTTTCTCCTGTGGAGTGGCTGGGGCGTGGGGGCGGGGGCGGTGGGGGTGTCTGTTCGGACGGATAACCTTGAGTAGTTAGCAGTCCAATGCATAACCACTACCCCACCAGGGTCCTGAATCTCCTCCCTAACATACCGTAGAAGTGCTGATAAGGAAACAAACAAATTAACTAACTATAAATAAAGATGAACAAAAAAGATCCACTCATAAAAGGAGCTGTACATATGTAATGTACATACTAAAATTAGAGAGTGCTGTTTACATTCATTCTCAAAACAAACAAAACTCAGAAGGAAGTTTCATATAGAAATTTACTCTCAGAAGATCTTTACAGTGAATTTGCTACTCATACTCATGAAAATTATATTTGGGGTCATGGGCAGTCATTATAATGACGGTAGGTTAATCGTGTTTATCGCTTAATGTTGGTAAACTACACCTATTTCCACTTAGCCTTTAAACACTACTACTTCTTACCAGTAGGCAGCACTCTTACATCTTTTACCTGTTACCACCATTACTGTCACACATGCCAGCTGCAACTCATTACACGTGTCTGACCTTTGCTAGCATTCTAGCCTCATTATTTTAGCTTTATGCTATTTATCTCAGATATTCTTTTTTTCCCAAATCAAATTTAGAACTCATGATAAAATACTTGTAATGTTAGGTACTAGTCCATATAAACATCAAATAGGAAGCAAGCAATTAGTAGTCGTTACCATTGCTTTTAGTAATTTATTTTATGGTTTACTCCGAACTATAATTTAAAAGAAACTGTAATTAAGATAGTATGAACTATTTGATTAAATGAGT
>NW_022103920.1:31270367-31292814 GCF_000313985.2 Echinops telfairi
GCTTCCAAAAACCACTATAATGCTTCGTAAAGTGTGATAAAGCCAGTTAGAACTGACACACATTATTTGTGTCACTTGCTTTCTTAAGGGTCTATTTCCCTTCATTAAAAATTTTTTTCACAAAATTTTCACTGGCAAAAATCACCTCATTCTCCTTGAGACCATCATATCTTTAAATTTTTATGTACATTTTCCAAAATGAATACACAAATATTTCTGCAGGTCCTTTGGCTAAATCTAACAAACTCAAAAGTGTGTCACCATTTGTTGCTTCCGTCCTTTCCCATTCATTACTCCTATCTTCCACTCCATCCCGAAACCCCCATCACCTGTGCTGTGCGTTGTTCTCTAATCTTACAGAAGTCACCATTCATAAAGCTAAATTCAGTACTGGTGGGTTTGCCCTGCCACCCAAGGCAAATACTTATCTTATTGAAAGGTAGGAAAGAGGGTCCTACATGATTGAAAGAGTAAGTTTCTGAATAATCCCGTCAGGTGTTTGCCTAGTAGTAGATATGTGGCCCAGGAGAATTCCCTGCAAATTTCAAATCACATCATGTACCCTTCTTACTCCCCCTTCCATGTTGCATACATCACTGTAAAAGAAGGGGTCAGAGAGGGCTCCTTCCTATCAGACCTTGTCATGAAAGGCAGATAATTTCTCCATCGCTTTGAAACGCATATCAGAATTTTCTAGGAATTTATAATCATGCTACATTGCAGCCACGTAATTTAACCACTTATGAATATGTGCATGCAACTGGGAAATAAAGACAAGGGTACGCTATGGTCCTCTCCTATCACTAGCAGAGTGTTTCTCAAAGAAACCGTGTCTACAGAATGCCAGGCTCCAAACCTACTCGACACGAAGAAGACCTAGGCGTCCGAATGGACTGCGTGGCAGTGAGTTGAGATGGGGGTAGATATATATGTTAGAACCATAAACAACGTAAAGATGAGGGTAAGGGATAAGGTACTGCCCTGAAGAATCCAGTTTATACCTGCGTGGGTATATTCCAAAGAGCCTATCTTCAAGATGAGGGATGGCAGCAGACATGCTGGCTCAGGAACATCCTTGTCTTAGTCTTATGTGGGAGTCGTGGAAACCAAACCATAACATTGCCACGAGTTGAGTCCAACTCATAGTGACCCGATCTAGGGTTCCTGAGGCTGTCAATGCTTATAGGGCGCAATGTCATCTGTCCCCCAGAGAGTGGCTGTTGAATTTGAATCACAGACCTTTCAGGGGTGGTTATCATGAAGGCTTTTTTTTTTAATCATTTCATTGGGGGCTCATACCTCTCTTATCACAATCCATACATACATCTATTGAGTCCAGCACATTTGTACATATGTTGTCATCATCATTTTCAAAATATTTTATTTCTACTTCAGCCCTTGCTATCAACTCATTTTCCCCTTCCCCAACCCTCCCTCCCTCATGAACCCTTGGTAATTTATAAATTTTCTTTTTTTCAAGTCCTACACTGAAGGCTGTCTCCCTTCATCCACTTTTCTGTTGTCCATCCCTCTTGGAGGGCGTTTTATGTAGATCATTGTGATCAGTTCCGCCTTTCTCCCCCACCTTCCCCTTACCCTCCTGACATGGCTACTCTCATTATTGGTCCTGAGGGGTTTATCTGTCCTGGATTCCCTGTGTTTCCAGCTCTTACCTATACCTGTGTACATGCTCTGGTCTAAGAAAACTGAAATTGTACTGGTGAGGAAAAGGCCAAGAAAATCCTAGAGAACTTGTTTTCCCTTACCAACAAATGTACCTGCACATTCTTCATAAGGGATGTCCTCTGAGCATTTCATTGGGAAATCTTGACCATCCACACTAGAGACTAGATTCTACCCTTTGAGATACCACTTTGTTCCCCAAACTAAAAGAACCTTGAGGAGGGACACAAGTTGAGTTCCTTGAGGATGTCAAAACTGACTGTTCAACATGATGCAAATCAGAGTGTAAAATTCTGCATGGCAAGGTTTAGAGACATGGCAACACTGCCATCAGAAGTGCCTAGATTTAGGAGAAGGCTATGTCAAGGAATAATAATATTTTGAAATAATATTATATTAAACTATTAATAATATTTTGAAAATCATGTTTAATAAAAACTTCCATACTATAGTAATATTTTCACACTTGTTATATATGTGTCATATATGTTATATATTTTTATATGAGGGGGTACTCCACCTCCTAAAGGGAATTTTTTTTCAAAGGTATGTGCTTATTTATTTATTCATTTATTTTTACAAAACAACCTTACCACCTTCAAAGTACTCTCCATTCCACATAATATATTTGTCAAATCTGTAATTCCATTCTTGGAAACATTATTCAAACACAACTGTTTGGATGGCTGACAGCACCCCCCTTCATTGTGTTTTTTGTTGTTGTTGTTGTTGTTGTTTTACCTCTTCTATATAATCAACTTGCTGTCCTTTCGTACCCCTTTTTAGTTGTGGAAACAAAAAAGAAGTCATATGAAGACCGGTCAGGTGAGTCAGGTGCAGGGGGCAAGAGAGGCATACTGTTTACGCTAAAACTGGTACACTGAGATGGCTGTGTGAGCAGGTAGGTGCATTGTTGTGGTGACAAAACAGGTCCCCTGTCTGCCACAAATCAGGCCTTTTTTGTTGCACACTGTTATGCAATCTTTTCAGAACCTTTGAACAGAAAGCTTGATTAACAATCTGACCTGGTGGAACAAACTCCAAATGCACTACAAGATGGCATTTTTGTCCTTTGGGGAAGTTGACAGATATCCCAAACCAAGTTTGTCATCAATCGACCTTTCATCTTTTTTAACATGAGACAACCACTCCTACACTTGACTTTTCCCCATAGCCCTGTCATTTTAAGCTCTGTTCATTTTTCCCAAGCAGGATACAAAATTTCACAGCCTTATTCTGTTGTTTTAAACCAGCCATCACAAAAAATGAGATTAGAGCGAAACGGCTTTTATTAAAAAAAAAATGCACTGCGACCAGAGAGAACCTTCCCCGGAGACGCCGTGGTGCACTAACTCAGAGTGAGCTGCATGATGCTTGCCTAGTGGGAAAATGCGTACTATGAGAGCTTGCTTCACCCAGTGAAATTCCATTTTTTGGGGGGTGGTACCCCTCATATGCGTGTTATATATTTATAAATATGTTATATATATTGTTATATATGTGTTACATATGAAGATGAGTGGGCGTCAACAAGTTTATGAGAAACAGAAAAGTTAATGCATTTTTTCCAAAAAAGGTCAGCAGTTCAAGCCCATCAGCTCCTTTGCAGTAGAACGATAGGGCAGCCTGGTTTCACAAAGGGCACCCACTTGACAACCCTATGGGGCAATTCTACTCTTTCCTCTAGGATCGCAGTGAGTTGGAATCCACTCTATGGCACTGGGTTTGGTTCATGTAGCCCCAACACAAATAGATACTGCGGAAGATAACACATATGTGTTGTTCCCACATAAATGCCTCTGGGGTAGGAAAACCTGGAGCCTCTGTTGGGACCATCCTGAGAAGGTGAGAAGCATTCCTGATATTCAAATATTCCCGCTCTAGTTTTACTTTCAGTTTATGTCAATGGACAACGGGTATTGCAACAATAAACATTAAAAATACTTTTCAATATTTCACTTCTCTATTCTCTAAGTTAAACAAGTTAAACGTATCTATTATATCCTTAAGAAATTTGGCAGGTCACATTCATCTTTAATTAGTCCTGCCACTTTTGTTCTTTAATTTTATGATTTAATATGATTTTAGTTGACTAAAATAGTAGCAATCTAAGCTGCCTATAATATTCTAATATCCGCGCGCATGCGTGTGAGAGTGTGTGTCCTCTAAATAGCATTTAAATCCTTTGATTCTATTCCAAATGCTAATCTTAAGTTTGCAGTGTTGAGCCTTTAACTACAGGTGAGAGATCAACCCAGGATGGAGAGGAGGGCGAAGGCTGAGGAATCTGACAGATCTGGCTTTGACCCTCAGCTCCACCTTAAAAATAAATCACCTCACTGCAAGACATTTATCTTCCTGAAACTCAGTGTTCTCCACTGTTAACATGTGAATGATAATACTGATCCAGCAGTGTTGTGGGGCTTAAATAGGGTGATATATGAAAGGTGCCTGACAAAGATTAAGTTATTATTAAATGGCAGTTCTGGGGGTGGGGGGGAAGGTAGAGGAAGAAATAAAAAGAGTTGCATTTTATGGCTTTAATCCTTGCAACTCAATAGAACAAACCACTCCTTTAAAAAGCAAAAGTTTCAATGAACTCTCTGGAAAGACATGAATTAAAATGTTAATAATGGTCATGTTCCAAGATTTTGCCTGGGAATAAGACCAGTATCATCTGTGTGTGTTGTAACACTCTCAAGTGTGGGAGTTAAAATTAGTAAAAATTGAATTCCTTTTAATTTTTAGGAAAATGTACTCCAACACTTAAAGATCATCAATTATGCAGAAATTAATTCATGAAGGCCTGTTCAGTCCTCAAAAGTCTGGATAAATTAGCTATTACTCTGAATGGAAAATAATGAGAAATGAGGAGTTTTACCAACCCATTCAAATTTTATTCGCATATATAACACCCCCACCACTAGAAAACATACATTTTATGGAGAAATAATGATTTATCACTATAAAACTAATGACTTATCCCCTATCTCTTTTCCTGATCTCCCCTCCCTCACCCACCCATAGCTATCTTTTTTTTCTCTCCACATTTTATTGTTTCAGGTGAAAGTTTACACAGTTTTCTCCCCATAATGCCTACACAAAGTACCCCAGGGCATCCGTTCTACTCTCCCAGGGGTGCCAGTGCTCTCCCCATTCCCACCTGGATTCCCCATTTCCATTGCTTTGGCTCCCCTTCCTGCCTTTGCGTCTTTGTTTTTGAGTACATTTTGACATTTTGATCTGCTGCAGTTGATTACCCTAAGGAACACATTCTTCATCGGTATTATTGCTTAATTTATTGGCCAGACTATTGTTTGGTTTGGCCTCCAGGGGGGACTCCAATTCCACCTTCTGAGGGTGACTTACAAAGGCAATGATTTTGAGGTTCTATCAGCCCAGTAAGATAGATCTTTTTATTGAATTTGAATTTTCTTCTATATTTTTCTTCCAATCGAACAACAATCTTCTTTTGTGCTGCTGGTGAGAACAGTCAGTGGTGGGAATGGGGCACCATCTAGTTCTTCTGATCTCAGGCTAGAAGAGGCTGGTTTTTTGTGGGGTACTAGTTTTTTTAACACATTTCTGCCTTGAATCTGGTTGTAATCACTTGCCTTTGCTTCAGGTGGGTAGAGAACATAGTTTTATCTTTGATGACTGCATATGGGCTCTGTTAAGACCCCAGAGGCTATTCATTAAACTACCATGTAGAATATTGTCTTTAAGGACTATGGTCAACCAGTGATCCGAGATGTCCCCCAAGATGATGGTCTTTAGACTTCAAATGCAGTAGCTTAGTCCTGTGGGGTATTGGGTTATGCTTAAGGCCTTCATAATTGTAACCTGTATGTGTCCTATTTTAGATATGAAAATATAAACAACACATAAAAATACATCTAAAGAAAGATTCTGAACCATAGCTATAAAAGAGGAGGTAAGCAAAAACAAAAACAGAAAAGAAGCTCCTCTGGGCAGAGCTTTAGTAGTATGCATATTTTCACTGTAGGCAAGCACCTAGCAACTTGTTCTGAGCTAGCGCACCCAGTGGCATCATCTGGGAAGGTTCTCCCAGGTCACAGTGAATTTTTTTGTAAAAGCAGTTTCACTGGAACCTCATTTTTTGTGATGGCTGAGAACAGTGTGTGGTTGTGAAAATTTGTTTCCTGTTTGGGAAAAATGCCGCAGAAACTGTTGTGATGTGGAACACAGCTTATATGGACAGCACTATGGGATAAACTTAAGTTGTATTTCTCACTTCAAAAAGGTGAAATGTCGATTGATGACAAATTTTGTTCTGGATGTCCATCAATTTCCCAAACAGACGAAATGTCAATGCATAGGGCATTTGGAGTTATTGCACCAGATCAGACCGTTATCAAGCTTTCTATTGGAGTCTGAAAAGATGGTTTAAGAGTGTGCAACAAAAAAGGCCTGATTTGTGACAATGGGGGATTGGTTTTGCCGCCAAGGCAATGCACCTGCTCATGCAGCCATCTCAGTGTGGCAGTCTTTGGCAAAAATCAGCACGCCCGTTTTGCCCCACGCACCTGATTCACCTGACCTCACACCTTGCTACTTCATTTTTATTATGTCTGAATGATGGGAGACATGAAAAGACAGATATTTGAAGACATATAAGGTGAAGGAAAAAACCAAAGAGGGGCTGTCAGCCATCCAAACAGATGAGTTTGAAAAATGTTTCCAAGAACAGAATCGCAGATTCGACAAAGGTATTAAGTGGAGTGGAGAAAACTTTGAAGGTGATAAGGTTGTTTTGCAAAAAAATTTAAATACATAACTTTTTTTAAAATTCTGTTTTTCGGGGGTTCCCCCTCGTATGCACGTGGGTGTAATCCTAGCACACGTATCTACTTAGGTTTCCACTCAAAATCTAGTGTTCGCTCTGTAGTTCCAGACTAAGCATGGTATGGTATCTGTGGCAGTGGTCCTTTATTCTTGACTACCTTTCAGCGTCTTCCTTTGCCTTCATCTCCTATCTGTCACCCGAACCACTCCCTCAATAACTCTTATCACCTTAGTTGGTTTAATTAAAAATATTTTCTTCTACTATCACCAACCCCATTGAAATATTAGCTGTACAAACAGAAATAAATGGTTTATATGGTTAATGAATGTTTAACAGGGCATTAGGACAGTGCTAGGCACATACTAAAAAGTCAAAAGCCAAGCTCACTGCATCAAGGTAATGCCAACCCACAGCAATTCTTTAGGACAGGATATCACTGCCCTGTGAGTTTCTGAGACTGTAACTCTTTATGGGAGTAGAAGGCTACAGTTTTCTCCTGCCGGCACATTCTAGCAGTCAAGAAATAAATTTATGTATACCACAGAAATGTTTAATGGACGCAGTGCTTGAAATGACCAGTAAAGGGGGAAGCAGATACTTGTGAAATTCAAAACTGTCCACTGAGGACACTGGTGGTCCAGGGGAAGACACAGGTGAGACAGCTAGCTGTCACCCATCAGTCAGTTATGGCTTAGGTACTGTTATGATGCAGAACAAATTTTCAGCAAGAGTTTTCAGAATATTTTTTTTAATCAGTCAATAAGAACAAATAACACTAATTTAAGTACCCCTAATCATAAATCCACCACTAGTCTTCTCTCTTGGTTAATGCAATCATCCCCTACCCATTTTTTTTCAAGGAAAGAAGTAAAAACTTCATACAAAAACATGAGAACGTCAATTGTGTTTCACCCTGAAAACTGACAATCTGATCACATGGTCATCTCTGGTCTGACTGACTGAATCATTTTCTTGCTGAAAGCCCTCCAAGAGCCTTCTGTAATGCATAGAATCTGGGTTACCTGGTCCAAACGCAGTTCTGCAGCCTTATCTCAGGGTCACTCACTTACCCTGCTTCCTGCCTTGACCATTTTTGCTCTTCCTATTCCTGAGTTCCACCGCAGGGCATTTCTATCAGTTCTTTTCTCTGTGTGCTGAGCCCTCTCTTAGTGAGGCAGATTGTGTTACAATTCAGATGTCAGCAAAATTTTATGATTTCAGTGAAATGTTAGTTCTTCAGCCTCCCTTAAAAATTCAACCTAAAACATCTTCATCATTTTCCTTTCATGTCCTCCTACTTTTTCCCCATATGGATTATTATCAATAGATTCTTTCCATGTGCATAAAACAGGAAATGTATTGGTCTTGCTCAGCATCCTAGTCCCCTTTCCTGAAATGGTCACCAGTAAAGGGAATACAGTAAATAAATTCTGAGTTAATGAATGAACAAACAGGTAATTACTTCTTTGCTTTTCTCCCCGTTTTTCCAAAAAGAAATATGAACTATTTTTAATATTTTTATTAACGTCTCCTAGCAACAGTTAATAAGCCTTACTTATTTTCTACTTTTCAGTGCTCATTTCCCCCACTTTATGTTCTAACCAGTAGTTAGAAAAACAATTTAGTATTGAATATTTTATCATGTTTTTATTTAGTGATTCGGAAACTGTTCATACTTATATTCAAGTTATCTAATTATATAATTATATTGCTTTCAAAAAATTCAATATTATTCTGTAAATCTATACTTTGTTTCTTTGTTACATCTAATTACACTGGCAATAATCTTTTACTGAATCATTGACTTCTTAAATTCATAAAAGAAATATAATTCTGATAAGAGGCTTTCTCCTCCATAAAAACTCATTGTTTCCCCTTTATCTGAAAAAAAAAAAGATATAAAGACCTGGTATTTGAGGATCATATATTTCCTTCCTTCCTTCTCCCTCAATGAGTCTCTGTGGTTGAGTCAAGCTGAACCCAGTACCACTCAGATCTCTGAGGTTTGCCCATGTCTTTTTTCTCTCTGGAAGGCCTAACTGCCCTTCCCATTACTGCCACCTACTGTAGTGTGGTTTCGGGTCATCTCTGCGATTATACCGACAGAAATGACCTCTCCTTCCTGCTACATTTCTCTCTCCTATTCCTTTTTGGTTAAACTACTCGAGTGAAGGGCAGAATACTTTACATGTGGGTGTCAGGTGTGAACTATTGTAGGTAAGTTACCAATCAGATGCCCCTAAGAGCTTTTTTCTTATATAAATACACCGCCTTGATAAACATGAAATTGATAAAATACACACCCACCTTTTGAGTTCAGAACCACTTCCCACCTTTCGAGTTTGGAACCACTGCATTGCATTTAGGGTAACACAGTTCCTTGGTGCATCTTTGTTTTTTCACGATCTGGACACATTTGAAGAGTATGGGCAAGTTTTTATATATGCTCCTTAATTTTGGTTTGTCAGTTCCCTCATGATTAGGTTCAGGTTAAGCATCTTTTAGAAGGCATAAGAAAGAGTACTGCTGTGTTTTTCTCATTATATTCTATCAAGGTGGAACATGATTTCAGTGTATCTCTTATAATGTTCACTTTGATTACTTGATTAAAGTAGTGTCTGCTAGGCTTCTTCACTGTAAAGTTACTCTTTTCTCCTACGTAATTAATAAACATTTTGTTGAGAGTTATCTTAAAACCATATAAATAGCCTATTCTTCATCATGTTTTCAATTTGCATGTATGTGTGTTTATCTACTCCTACTGCCCTATTTATTTAGTTGCTTATTCATCATTTACTTTGTGAAATTTTACTTTTAAATTATTATTTATTTTGCTCCAATTGCCTCTAGTTTGACTTTCATGTACTTTTCAAATGTTCCTATCATTCAGTAAGTGTTTCTTTGTTTTCTGGCACAAGATGCTTCAGGCTCCTTTTGTACTTTCCTTGCCCCAGTTATACAAGCAGGCATTTCTCCAAGGATCCTCGTTTCCTTTAGTGGAAAGTAGGATGTAGTTGGAAGACCTGGGTGCTAGGTGTGCTAATTGCTTTTAGGGTGTTGCTATTTCTAGAACATTTCATAGGACAGAATTAGAGAAGATTTGTTACACACAGAGACACACAAATGAATACATTCACATCAGTCATAATGTACATGTCTATATTCATATTCATAGCTTTATCTACAATCACATCTATAGCTAGAGACAAAGAAATGTATGTGTTTGTGTTAATGCCTATAATACAACATGGTCACAGAAATTACTATGGTTTGTGCCAGCTCGCATTTGAACTTGCTTCCTTACGATATTCAGACCACTAACTGTGATATACCAGAAATCCGCCTCCTGTGTTTACTCCCTCTTTTAATCCCCTGGATAAAATTGATTTCTCCTCTTTATCTTCATGTTCTCCAGCTTGGTGGCTCCTTATACCCATTTGGGCTACAACTCATGCCAGGCTTCCCTGAGATGCTTCCTCCACGCTGCTGTGGAAGTTCTGATATCTTACATCCTTCTGTAGACATGCCCTCGTCATTTCTTTATAGCTTTGGTACCCTGTGCCAGGCTACTGCCCTCATCATCTCAGTTAGGCTCCAATGCTCCACTTCAGGCTGGCCTTCCCTGGGAATTCAGGCTCTTCCACTTCCCACACGACATCTATCTCCAGCAGACAGACACCTTCCCTGCTCTACTTGTACTCTAACAGATATTCTGTGCCGATGAAGTCCCGCTACACTTCTAGTTGTTGTTGACTGGTGGCATCTGGTTTATTTCAATTTGTAGAGAAGCTTTGTACAACTGAACAAAATACTACCTGGTCCTGTACCATCATCACAATCACTTCGTTTGAGCATGTTGTTTCAGCCACTGTGTCAATCCATCTTTTCCTATTTTTTGCTTACCCTCTACTTTACCAAGGATGATGTCCTTCCCAGGAACAAGTCTCTTCTGATAACATCACCAATGTATATGAGATTAAGTCTCACCATCTTCACTGCCAAAGAGCATTCTCGCCGCACCTCTTCTACAATAGACAGATTTGCTCTTCAGGCAGCCTGTGGTATATTCAATGATCTTTGATCAACACTATAATTCAAATGTGCCAATTCCTCTGTGGGCTTCCTATTGTCCAACATTCACAAACATATGAGGTCATTAAAATTGGCTTGAGTCAGGTACACCGTAGTCTTCAGAGCAACATATTTGCTCTTTGACAATTTTGCATCAGATTTACCAGACCAATGCAATACACATTCTTGACTACAGTTTCTAAGGCTGTTGATTGTGGATATAGAAATTAACCCTTCTGGTACAGATACTTAACTGTTGTCCCACCTTAAAGTCTTTATAGATCTCCGTGGTAAAGTAGCAGGTCAGCATAAAAGACTTTCAGTGAGATGGGTTGATACACTGGCTGCAACAAGTTCAAACATAACAATTGTGAGGGTGGCACAGAATTGAAAATGTTTTGTTCTACCAGACACGGTTTGCTGTGAGTCGGAACTGACTAGAGAGCACCCAACAACAAGGACATGGGTTGCTGTGAGTCAGAACTGACTAGAGGGCACCCAACAAGAACAATGGCATTGGGCAGTAGAATGGTTAAGTGCTCAGCTGCTAAACAGAAGATTAGCCATTCGAACCTACTAGCTACTCCATGGGACAATGCTTTGATAATCTGCCTGGAATACTTTATTGGGCAGTTCTAATTTTACCCTATAGGACAACTAAACAGTATCAACTCAATGGCAATGGGTAATCAATTTAAAAGGAGTTCCTTGGTGGTAAAAATAATTGAAAGCTCAGCAACTGATGTGGGAGGAAGCCGGCCAGTGGGGGCATTTTGTTGCAGGGCTCGGCGCGCTCACTTAGGCATTTCCAGCGGCTGTTGGAGCAGCAGCCCCTTCACCAGCTTAGCCTCCAGGAACAATTAAGTGTTGTAGGGATCCTGGAGAGATAAGGATCCAGTGACACACAGCAGAGAACAGGGCAAGGAGCCACAGAAAGGATATCACTTCCTGACCACAGGATGTTCAACATGAAGAAAAGACACACATTTACTAAAATTAGAGAGCAGCAAGGTTGTCGAATTTTAATCCCCTTGGTCATCCCCCCCTTTACCCCCCCCCCCACCCCTGGTGCACTTGGCCATCAGAGGGCAGACTTCTGGGTCTATGAATAGAGGAGCTAACTGGAGGGGAGGCGCCACAGAGCAGCAGAGTTGTAATTCTATGGGACCAGAGCAGAACCGGGACAAATAGAGGGGGAAAAATTGCATTGGCTCTTTGCCCAGACCAGAAGAGCCCCCAGTGTATACCCCACAGCCAGGGCTCCCCAGGAGCGAGGGACAACACAGCCTACCAAGCTGTATGTGGGTATACGAACGCAACTTTACATTTTTCCTCCCAATTTCATTTGTTTTTGTTTTTTTCTAGTCCCCTAACACACCGTCTACCCAGAAGTTACCACCCACGACAGAGACTAAGCTCCTGGGCAAAACTTAGTGCAAAAATATCATTAACAGCTCTCCTGGGTTTTCTCTAATATTATTTTTATTATTATCATTCTTAAAACTTTTGTCTCTTGACCTTTCCTTTAATTTTCCTTTCTTTAATCTAAATATCTAAAATTTTACCTCAAAACACTATTAACCTTATAATTTCACCTTTCTTCTCATCAAACCTTTTCTTACTTTCGCACTCTCATAAAACCAAATGCTGACATTATTACTACCTCTTTTAACTTCATATTTTCTATTGGATACTAGTAGCCATTCTTTTATAATTGAAAATTAGGCTCTTGTGGAACCCAATTTCCCTTCTTTTAACCTGCCAAATAACATGACCTGTTCCCGCACACCTTCTTTGTTTGACCTACCACGCCTTTCATGCTACTTTCCCTAATACAAGCCCCTCCCTCCCACTTTCGGATTGTTCTCTAATCTAAGTCTCCCCCAGATACTTAATACAAACTGTCCATCACCCCTCTACTGTACCACCTAACAGTTAACCAATCCAAAATAACACCACTACCCAACACCCCCTACTAGTGACTCCAAGATGCCAAGGAAACAAAAGAAGACATCAGTGCATACAGAGAGAGAGAGAGAGAGAGAGAGAGAGAGAAACTAATAACCAAATACCAAAGAGACTTAAATGTAATGCCTGAAATGGAACAGACTATGGAGTTATCAGAAAAAGAGCTTAGAAGAATAGTGATTGCACTCATGCAAGTGTTGAAGAGAGAGCCTGAGACAAAAAGTGAAACAATTGAAAAGCTAGTAGCCTCACTCGAAGAACTCCAATAAGAAATGTAAAACTCAAACACTACAATAAGAGAACTAAACAGCACTATAACGGAACAGCACAAGACTATAAACGAGCGGAGAAAAAGAACTGAAGAGATGGAAACTCAAACTAGTGAGTTGGAGGATAATCTGTAGATTCCAACCTAAACAAAAAACAAGTAACGAAAAATGCCAAGAGGCTGAGAAACCCTTGAGAGCAACGTGAGACACAACTCGGAGGAATGCCTGTGTTTTATCCACATTTATATAAATCACACAGAGAACTTCCCTCAATGTCTAAGGGAGGAAAAGACGATTATGCAGGAGCTGAAAGAACCAGTCAAGAGAGACCCCCAAAGGACAACTCCCTGGCATGTTGTAGTCAAGTTGTTTACCATCAATGACAAGGAAAACATTCTAAGAGCAGACAGAGATAAAAGATCAATACATACCAAGGGCCAGCAATTAGAATAACTTCAGATTTCTTAGCAGAAACCATGCAAGGCAGAAGACAGTGAAGTGACATAGAGCACACCAGAGGAAAACTTGTCAATATAGTGAAAACAAAGTAGGAAGGAGAGAGAGTGGAACACATCCTAGCCCACCAAAGTCCAAGGACTATATTCCTGCTCAGAGCAGCCAATGCAACATAGAGCCGGCGCCACCATGAGATAGGACATCCCTCACTGATCCATAGCGCTACAGGAGACAGAGTGCGGGAACTGTGCCCACTCCGACCCCACCACACCAGGGCAAAATGCTAAGCATGTGCAACAGAGCAGAAAGGGGAGCAGAGCAATGACGTACCCGTGGAATACCAAAAATAGACTGTGGGGCCGGACCGTGGCACCACATCAGACTCCACCAAAAAAATGCTCCTAAAGGTCAACAAACAAACCTGGAATTATTTATAGGTCTTTCTTTTTGTTGTTGTTGGTTTTTGGTATTGCTGTTTTGTTTCTTGTTTTCTTGTCTTATTTTTGTGCTTATTATTGTCTCTGCATGTCTATCTAGATAAGATAAGTGGCATAAAAAATTCAAAGGAGAAAACAATGGGACCGACCATTCTGGGGGGACATGGAAAAGAGGGAGGCTGGGGAAAGAAAGGGGGATGTCAACAAACTCAGGGACAAGTGAGCAACAAGTGATCTCAAATCAATGGTGAGGAGGCTGTAGGAGACCTGGTGCGGCTTGATCAAGGGCAATGTAGCCAAGAGAGATTACTGAACCCCAAATGAAGGCCGGACATGATAGTAGGACAAGAGGAAAGAAGAAGGATGCAAAGGACATTTATAGAGTTCTAAATACAGGCATGCACATATGTAAATATATAACGATAGGGAAATAGATCTATGCACATATATGTTAAATATTAAGGCAGTAGACAGACATTGGGTCTCTCAAAATCTCCCTCAATGGAAGAATATTTTGTTCTAATAACCCGGCATTTTGTGATGTTCACCTTCCCAACACAATCACTGAAGACAAAATGGGCACATAAGCAAAGGTGGTGAAGAAAGCTGATAGTGCCCCTGGATATCCAAAGATATAGCTTCTGGGGTCTTAAAGGCTTGAGGATAAACAAGCCGCCACCCACCTGAGAAGCATCAAAGCTCATATGGAAGAAGCACACCAGTCTGTGTGATCATGAGGTATTGATGGGATTTAGTATCAGGCATCAAAGACCCAGAACCAAAAAACCATATAGCTATGAATGAGGGGGAGGGTGGAATGGAAAACCAAAGCCCATCTCTAGACAAATGGACATCCCTTCACAGAAGTGTCACAAGGAAGAGATGAGTCAGTCAGGGTGCAGTATAGCACCAATGAAACATACAATATTCATCTAGGTCTTTAATGTTCCCCCCACACTGTCATGACCCCAATTCTACCTTATAAATTTGCCTAGACCAGAGTGTATACACTGGTATAGACAAGAGCTGGAAACACAAGGAATCCAGGACACCTAAACCCCTCAGGACCAATAATGAGAGTAGCGATGCCAGGAGGGTAAGGGTAAGGTGGGAGAGAAAGGGGTACCAATTACAATGATCTATATATAATGCCCTCCCAGGGGGCATGGATAACGGAAAAGTGGGTGAAAGGAGACAGCAGTAGGTGTCAGACATGAAAAAATAATAATTTATAAATTATCAAGGGTTCATGAGAGAGAGAGAGGAGGGGCAATGAGCTGATACCAAGGATTCAAGTAGAAAGAAAATGTTTTGAAAATGATCATGGCAATATATGCATAAATGTGCTTGACACAATGGATGTATGTATGGATTGCGTAAGAGCCACTAATAAAATAATTTTAAACAAATATCCTGTATCCAGCAAAATTATCAATTAAATATGATGGTGAAATAAACGTTTTATAAGATGAGATGCTAAAAAAATTCACAAAAGCGAGACCCCCACTAGAAAAAAAATACTCAATGAAGTACCGTGGCCCAAAGTCAAGAACAACAACACAGAAACCTGAAACCAACATACAAGACAATTCCTAGAAAAATAAATCTTTGAGTTAGTTAATTGTGCTAGCCTGGCCGATAATCACATGTGGAGCTACTTGAAAGGCAGAGGGATAAATGGGTGGTGAGCCTCGCCTTTCTAGTTCTTGGGTCTCTTGCTTTGTGATGGTTGCACCGGGTGCAGCTGCCTTAGCAGTTCCATGCTTCAGCTTGCAAGAATGACTTCCTACAAGACATCCCCAAGGAGAAGCCACATGGACCTATCCCGATGCAGCCCTGGGTGCTGGGGCAGCCGTAGGGAGGCCCCTGCTAGTGCTGAGATGCTTGTTTGTTCACTGAGTCAGCTTTCCTCCTGCAGTCGGCATCATTGCCTCTGTTTTGTGAAGTGGAGGACTTTGTGGACTGGTGTTTGGTTAATGGGTTAATGTTGGGCTTCTGGGCTTGGGCAGCATTGGGTTGGGATGTTTTCATGACGCACATTTTCTTTACATAAAACTCTCTTATACATGAGTCGCTGTGGATTTGTTTCTCCAGAGCACCCAGACTAATACAATCTTACAGTCCAATTCCTGAAAAAGAAAGAAATGGCCACCTACTGGCCATAACCTTTTTATGTACCTCACAAGAGCCATCTGGAAGGAGGAAAACTAACAATGCCTGCGGTCACTCCTTCAAGAGGTGGGACATGGGAAGAGACCATCCACTTGAGGCTAGACAACATTGAGACAAATGGCTGGGACAAATCCATGGATCCCCAAAAGGAAGGGAAGGACAACCATGCCATTTCCTTTTACTTTCCTCCTGTCCCACTATCATGTTTGACCTTCATTTGACTCTCTGTAATTCCTCTGGGCTACACTGCACTTGATCAAACCCCAACAGGTGTTCTATGCCCTCTCACCACTGATTTTAGATCCCTTGTTGTTCCTTTGTCCCCGTGTTTGTTGGCTTTACCCTTCCTTTCCCCCACCTCCCTCTGTCTCCTGTCCCTTGGGTCCCTCAGTCCCATTGTTTTCTCCTTGGGATTCTTTATCTTGTCTATGTTATATAGATAGACATGAGAGAAAGAAAAAAAAAAGGAAGAGTGGGGGGCTACAAATAGTTCCAGGTCTGTCTGCTGACCCTAATGTGTGTTTTCTGATCATGTCTGAGGAGGTGCCAAGTTCTGCCCTCTGAGTCTGACATTGGCTTGGGGAACCCCTAGGGAATTCTTTGCTGTACTCCCCTTGCTTCTCCATTGCATTCCCATGTGTTTCGCCAGGTAAGGGGGAGTTGACTTCCCTCTTGACCCAACGTGAAATTCTTCTAGGTGCAAATATTTCTTGCTAGTTCCATGACAATATTTCTTCCCGGCCTTTTAATTATTCACAGTAGTCTTTTCTTTCTTACTCACTATCCACATTTTTATCTTTGTATTATTATTACTTTATCCTTATCTCTTTATTTTGTTTCTGTTTTTTATTGATTCTGTTGGGTTTTCCAGTTTGAAAAGCACAGAAGGAGTAGATGCAGAGAGATAAGAACTGATGCAAGGGTTTATGGGAGAGGTAGGAGTGGGGGTGGGAGCCAGGGAGGATGAGGGGGGTGGGGGAACAAACAATGTATGTGGGAGGGAAGAGGGAGCACTAGAACTGATGACGATTACACAATTCATTTTGAAAGTGATTTAATTAAAAAAAAGAAATTGATTTAACTATGGGGGGGGGGAAGTAGGGAAAGTGTTCTAAAATCGTGATAATGACTGTACAACTCTTCTTGATATGATTGGACTACTGAATTGTGTGATAAGTGGGTTGTGTCAATAAAAGTGTCTAAAATAAATTTTAAAAACACTCAGCCACTAACCAAAAGATTGGTGGTTCAAATCCACCTAGAGCAGCGGTTTTCAACCTTCCTAAAGCCGTGACCCTCTAATACAGTTCCTCATGTTGTGGTGACCCCCAATCAGAAAATTATTTTAGTTGCTACTTCCTAACTATAATTTTACTACTAATATGTATCAGGCGATCCCTGTGAAAGGGTCACTCAACCCCAAAGGTGTCGTGACCCACAGGCTGAGAACCACTGACCTAGAGTATCTTCAGATGTTATTTCAGAAAGGCCAGAGTCATCAACAGCCCTATTAGGTGCAGTTCTACTCCAAAACAAAGATGTCCCCAGGAGTCAGAACCAATGAAAGGGTACCTGGTTCTGGTAATGGCTTTAGGACTAAATTTGAAGAAAGGAAGGGAAGAGGTGTGTGGGGGGAAGTAGTAGGTGGAGAATAAAAGTAATTGAGCTGATTCCAGCTCAAGTAAGTATTCTAACTGATTTCATCTTAGGGAGCATAAGAAACATTGTTCAGTAAGATTGCTTCAGAACAGTTGAATGGCATGCCACCTTGATGTTCTGTGTCTATCTTAATTATATTCCAACTATTACCTTGAAAGGGTACTGGATTCCTCACCGGAATCCTTTCTTCATTTTCTTTTGCTGAATACCCAAATTTTCCACCACATGTGATGTAGACTGGGTGGATTCTTACCAAGCTACACTGAGAAACTTAGATCCCCTGAAGCTAATCAGCATATCTCATCCTCTGTTGTTGGTTTTCCCTCATCTAGTTGATTCTGACTCAGGGCAATCCCATGATCACAGTGGAAAACTGTCCCATTGCATCTTCTTACCTGTAATTCTAACAGACGCTGACCACCTGGCCTTTCCTTCTGAGTGGTGGCTGGGTGGATGCTGAATGCCAGTCTTTAGGTTAACATTGTAGAGTAAACAGTTTGCACCACCTTGGGATATTTTCATCCTCCAAGCTGGTGTAATTAGTTCAGAAGCAGGTTTAGCCAGTTGAAATTCCCATTTCCCTTACCCCTCACTGGTCTGGAGGCAAGCGTTTGAAGAAGCTCACCGAGTGAGACTTGTTATAGGAATGCTGGGCTACAAATGCTCTCTCCATCTCTGGGCAGCTGGTTTGAGGCTACAGGACTAGGACCTCCCTAAGAGGAAAGCCTGAGTGACACAGGTGTCAGTGTGTGAAGCCAGAGGAAAAAGGAAGGAATCCAGAAATATCGGAGTCTTGGGTAAAGAAAAGCATTGAATTCTATCAGTAACACGTCACTGTCTGGAGACACTCAGATTGCTTTAATTATCCACTGTGACTATAACCTAGTCACTCCATATATGGAGGTCAGGAATGAAACGTTCTTCTTGGCAATAGTTCAATCCCTTCCTCATTCACTCTCAGTCGTATCTGCATCACCCTTGTCCCTAAGTTTCTGGTCTAACAAGTTCCTGTTGATTGTGGCGTCTGCCCTTTCTGTCTGGCTTACTTCTAATCATACTCTCTGGATTACAGGATTTGGGCTTCTCAAGAAGATCACAAGCACGTTGTTTGGTTGTTGTTCTTCTGCCTTGGCCTGAGCCCCTTCTCTATTGCAGCTTCTACTTGGAAGAATCAGGCACATTAAAC
This sequence comes from Echinops telfairi, assembly GCF_000313985.2. Taxonomy (NCBI): domain Eukaryota; kingdom Metazoa; phylum Chordata; class Mammalia; order Afrosoricida; family Tenrecidae; genus Echinops; species Echinops telfairi. The sequence goes on from NW_022103920.1 coordinate 31,289,076, forward strand.
ACGTTATGGAATTCTCACTCTGTGTCAAGCACAATATTAAGGATATTGATTGCTATGTTTTCCTTTGACATAAATGTAATGTGAGTAAGCCATGCAATTAGCATATTAATTTTATTTTAAAATTATTACATATGGTTTCTGTCTGAAGAAATCTGTCTAACTATACAGTGTGTTTTCCATGGTATACAATTTAACTCCGACTGGAATTAACAATGATCAATTTGTCTTGATCCCTTAGCTTCCAAAACACTCAGGTTTTGAGGACCAATTATTTTCTTTGTTTCAATAAAGCCAGTTGACGATTCTTAAAGTGTCTAGTTAGTCAAAGGACAGGAAGGCTATTTTTAATGATGTCTTAACTCCTAAAATGAAGTACCTTTTAAACAGAAGTACGTTGTTACCATTTGTGCAGAGCGGCATGCCTCGTCACCGCATCTATCAACCTTTGAGAGCTACAGGCTCTGCAGGCACCAAGGTTGAGGCAGAAGACATTTCTGTGCCTTAAATTACTGTGAAAGATGGATGTTCATCAAAGTCTCAAACACAAAAACAAGAAATCGCAACACTCTCAAGTTTTCATTTGAATATGTCTCTTACATTTCTAGAAGAATGTTGCTGTGAGGTAATACTGAGCTAAGTATGACTCATAACAAAGCTACAGTAGAGCCATCCTTTAGGGTTTGTTGGCCCATAAATTTTATGGGAGCCTTATCACTAGGTTTTTGCCCTGTAGGGCAGATATGGATTCAAACTACTGACCTGGCAATTAGCAAGCGGTCAAGCATGTACCTACTGAACTACCAGGGATCATGGCAAGCATGACTTCTTAAGTAAAAGGCTCACAAATACCTTAAACCATGGAGTCTTAATTCAAATGCTCACGCGGGCTAAGCAGATGTTCGCATGGGGTAGAAGCAAGGTGAGAAACACGTCAAACATCCAGCCTGCAGAGAGAGGTTTCAGCACGGATATGTGGACGCAGTGTCGCAGTGCTTCACATGCTTTCCAGAGAAGCCAGTTTTTAATGCTGAAAATTGATTATAAAACTACAGGACCAAACAAAACAGGTATGGGGATTTGGCCTGCCAGCCATTAACTTGTAACATACACTGCAACAAATGGTGAGGCCCAGTCATATGATAATCTGATTTACAGAAACCAATTCAAATCTTATAAACAAATTCCGGTACTGTACCCGAGCACCAGCTCTCTGTGGACAGCATAACCTAGATGTTTAATAGTGACATTCAATGAGTGCTAATCTTCATGAATTTTGTTACATTTTATTTTCATAGGACAATGACCTGTAATTCTTTGCCTGTATCTTTCAATTGTGATAAACTAGTCTCTTTAAGCTAAATATGCTACATACATTCTTCTATTTTAAGTTCTTGAAATGTTTCATATATAATTTTCTTGTTTTGTAGTATTTGTGCCACAAAACAGTTTCATTTTGCCAATTATCACTTAAGTATCTCATGTATATTTCTTTCTATTAGTAAATAAATGAGTTGAGGTTTAAAATATTGCTTAATATTTTCAGGCCTTCCTGGAAATTTCTTAAAGTGAAAAATCATCTTTTTCCCGTTATATGGTGCTAGGGAACAATTGCAGATTGATTTGTACTATGTTCATATGCCCTTTCTTAAGAAACATGGGTGAAGAGAGATAGCGGTGGGTATAAGATATGAAACTAAAAATAATTTATAATTTGTCAAGGGGTCATGGGGGGAAGAGGGGAAAAGAGGAGTTGATACCAAGGGCTCAAATAGAAAGCAAATGTTTAGAAACTGATGATGGCAACATATGTACAAATATACTTGATACCATTGTTGTATGCATTATTATAAGAGCCCCCAATAAAATGATCTCCGGAAAAAAAGAAATTCATTTTCGAAATCCTACCTTCATGTACAAGTACACCTCTTGCATTGAGCACTGGTGGTAGAGTGGTTAAGACATTGAAGTGCTAACCAAAAGGTGGACAGTTCAGAAAGACCATAAAGACATCCAGGTGTATGTTACAGCCTTGTAGCTCCTGCGGGGAGTTGTTCTAATCTGTCCTAAGGCTTGCTCTAATTCAGAATATAATCGATGGCGGTGGGTTTGGTTTTGTTTGGACTCCTTGTGGAGAAGGAAAAGAGGCTCTTCAGTAGTATTATAATATTGAGAAAAGCTAGAAACCTTACAGTTTACCTACTGGATCTTTGAGGTTTAGGATTGGTGGTCAGTACATAACCCCAAATGATAATTTATTGGACCTGATTCGCTTTCATACAAGCAGGACCCGGTTTTCACCCAGAACTTTGATGCAAGAAACCATTCACGTACTCTTACAGAAATTCTAAGGTTATTTATTAGGGATCATTGAAAGCTATCTACATGGTCCATATTGCCTAGGTCTACTACAAAATTTGATTGCGTTAGTTGCATTTTCAAATGTTCCTTCTAATATATCAGGATACAGTACAAATAAAGATTTGTATAAATAATATGATATTAACAGAACAATGATGAAGAGGGAATGCTCTACTATATCATTCAGGAGAAGTTGGTCATAGTCAAAGTTGTGGCCCTTTATAAAAAGATGAGACACTGCCTGACCTGCACCATCCGCAAAGCCATTGCCCTGTTCAAGGCCCTTGTTTGCAGCCACCCTCTCAGTGCATCCTGCTGGTATTCTTCTTTCTTGTTGACCCTTCACTTTACCAAGCAAGGTTATTTTTTTTAAGGGACTGGTCCTTTCTGATATCTTGGTTGAAGTATGTGAAACAGAGTATCTATCACCATCCTTACTTCTAAAGGGCATTATGCTGTACTTCTGAGATAGACTTACTCCATTTCTTTTCTGTGAAAAGACCAGTCGCTGGAAAGGGCATCTAGTTTAGCAAGTATGAAATCCTTTTCCAGGGATTGTTATCTCTGGATCACATGTCCAAAGTATTTGAGAGGAAGTCTTGCCATCCTGGCTTCTAAGGAGCATTCTGGCTGCACTTCTTCCAAGGCAGACTTGTGTGTCCTTTAGGCAGTTCCATGGTGCTTGTACTATACTTCACCAGCACCATCATTCAAATGCATCAATTCTTCGACGCTCTTCCTAGATATATATTTTCAATTTTATCAAATACATTTTATAAATTCTGTATGTGATTATCAGAACTTATACTACTGCTAATAATTTACATTCTCCCTCCCCCTCTCGCTCAATCCCTTCTGCTCTCTGGTACATGGAAAGTGAGATGTCATGGGAAAATCGCACACTAGTGGCATGTATCAAGATGTTCATTTCAGCCTTAACCTCTCAGAAAGTTCACAAGTCCACAGCCCGATTTGCTAAGAAAGTCTAAAAAGTTTAAATGCAAAAATCATAAATGTGAACAATAATAAGAGTGATATCTTGATAGTTTGGGGATTTACTTAGGTTATAAATTTTCACATGGCAGAAACTACTTTTTAAAACTCTTTCATAAGAAATTTAACAGTCTTGAAATATAGGATCACAGTATCAGACCCATCTTCTCAATCTGCTGTGAAATTGAGAAGGACGTCTCTCTTAATAAGTGAAAGAAACTATTCAAGGAAGTTAGACTAAAAAAAATATGACCTAAGAGATCTGAAAAAATTTAGACTTTTGTAAAATCTATGTTTCAGTCACTTTGTCTATCAATGACATTCATCTTTCACCTTATCTTTGACATGTTACCTTCATGTATAAGCCGAGTTTCTCAGCATATTTTTA
>NW_022103920.1:31293042-31300751 GCF_000313985.2 Echinops telfairi
CAACCATTCTTTCTTTCTGAACTCCTTGACATTGTCTCCCTTGTACCCCCACCCACCACTATCTTACCCCAAACTCTCATTCCATTTACTGTCCCTATAGGTTCATCAGTCCTGAGTTTCACATACCAAAAAAAACAGAAACGCATATCACATCGGAGGGTGACCGCCCATGACTTAGTACCTTTGAAATATGCCCTACTGTGAACAAACAAAAACAAAACAAAAATACAGAAAATGTTGAAAACCAGATCAGGTCCAGCCTCCATCAGAGGGGGGATCAAGTGAGTAAGTTTTAACTGTTTAAGTAAGATTTATGCATTTGATGCTCCATACTCATCTGTCCAGTGCCCTCTGTTTAGTAACCCCTGTCCTTCCATCCCTCAATTGTGAATGGGGTGCATTCACCAGAGGCTTGTTTCTTGTGTAGTTCCCACAAGTAAATCTCGGGCTCCCACTGTCATCCACAGTCTTCTGCAAACTGCATTATCACAGTTTAGGCTCTGATACTAATCCCTCCTTCGATTTCAGATTACACAATCTACAATCCTTTGGTGCCTGATGATGGTATGCTGCTTCCATGTTGACATCTCACTTACATGGCTGCTTGTTTGTAGAAAAACCCTTAAGACCACAGATGCTATTTTAACTGATAGCCGGCACCATCCAATTTTTGCCACAATTCTAAATTGCTTCCACAATCAGTTCCCAAACATACCTTTTCTTCCTGGACTCCTTGGCACTGTTTCCTTTATACCCCACAACCTGAAACCTTTATTCCACTTGCTCTCTCTACAGGTTCATCAATTCCTGGTTTTATTTACCAAAAAAACAGAAAAATATGTAACAGAATTTCAACACACAACATTTCAATGACCTACCATCTCTTAGATACCTGTGCTGGACACTCTGTTTTTTGCTTGTTCATATTAGGGTCAAACTAAGAGATCTTATTTTTTTAACAATACATTTAAAAATATTTTAGTATGAATATTTCTCTCTTCTATCAATTAAAGAGTGTTTAATTATTTTGCTTACATCTAAGCAAACATCTTCTTGTCTTCTAACATGCAAAAATAATTTTTCTTGGTCAAAAACCCTTTCATACTAGATATGGGTGCTATAGCAAAGTGTGGTGAAGAAATCAGATGATGCCTAGCTATCAAATAAAACAGTATCTATGGTCTTAAAGCCTTGTTTCCAAACAAGCAGTCATCTAAGTGAGATGCCAACTAAATCCACATGGAAGAAATACACCAACGGCAGTCACAGAAGGACTGTAAATCATATAAAAAGTTGAAGGAGGGAATCGTAGCAGAACATAAAATGTGAAAATCTGGTTTTCAATGGGCTGTGAACAGCAATGGGAACCTAGGATGCATTTGTGGTATCTTCACAGGCAGGAAGCCCCGTGATCTCCCTCTGCCCGTAACAGAGGTGGGGGGGAGGAGACTGGTTACCAAATAGAGTGCACTGGAGAGATGACTACAGAAGATCAATATGATAAACCAGATTCCAACAGTTAAAACCTTGTCAGTTGATCCCCCTCTAATGATCGTTAGGCCTGATCTGGTTTTCAACATTTTCTGTATTTTTTTGCTTGTTCATATTGGGGTTTACCTCAGATGTGTGATGTCATTAAGGGTCACCATGTTGAATTTGGGTTCTATGTTTTCCTGTCTTTCAGTATATGAAACCCAGGAGTGATGAACCTGTAGGGATAGCATGTGGAATAAGGATTCTGAGGGTACTTGTGGTGCAGAGTGGAGTCAAAAGGAGCTGATGTCAAGGAGCACAGGAAGGAAAATAATGTTTGAAACTGATTGTGGTGACAATTGTACAATATTGCTTGATGCGATTAACCTATGAAATTATATGATAACTATATTAATTCCCAATAAAATGGTTTAAAAAAATTACAAAACCCTTCAATACTATGAAAAGCCCTTAAGCAAGGGTTCCCTCTGACTTACGAACACTTGTCCATGGTGACCCTGTGCATTCCACCCAGAGGACAATGAAACCCTTACAAATTGTCTTCCACCCCCTGCTGACAATAAAGTGGCATCGCATTGACTCTGTGTCCCATCAGGGTGGAAATGGATTATAATTTCCGCAAGAGAATTCTTTCTAACAAGTGTTCCATGTTCTTGTACATTTTGAAGACTGGCCTCCTTTTTGCATGAAATTATTTTATATCCCAAGATTTAGTTTAGTTTCAAAAGTTTTTGTGAACAATGTTTTCCAAAATAAAACAAATAAATGATTCAATGAATGTGTGAATGAACTGAATTTGGGAGGAACTTCTAAAAAATCACATACAATCCCTGAAAACAAATACCGTAGTTACCAATTCCAAACTCCAAACTCATGGCCATCAAGTCAATGCTGACTCACGGTGACACCCTGTAGGTCTCCAAGACTGTAACTAGTTACAGAACTCAAAAGCCCAGTCTCTCCCACGGAGCTGCGGGTGGCTTCAAACTCTGGACCATGTAGATCACAGCCCAAAGTGCAACCACAGCATCAGGCCCTCCAAATCATTTGTACGAGAAAATCACCATTGTAATAAATTGTTTACAATCAACTTCCATCATATCAATTACAAAACTGGAAAGCACATCTGGAAAAGAGATGGGGAACATGCCTATGCAATTATTATCTCCAATAGCACACTGCATTTCTCAGTTTACGGTAAGTATAATTATGTTAGATGAAAAAGTGAAACAAGCATTCAATCTTATTGAATATTGGTCATGGGATGAGCTCCAATAGACATGCATATATGGAGTCCGTCTGGGGCTCCAGATCTTCCAAAGAGTTCTGAAATGTATCCTTCCTTCCTTTTTCTTTTCCTGTCTGTTGGCTTCTATTTGGGAGGAGTCTTCTTTCCTACATGACCTCTATTTATTAGCAAACACTGTGGCTCAGCATGTCATGTCCAAAAGCGAGATCAGCAGGGTGAAAGAGAACGAAGACCAAACAATTGCTTGTTTTCCATTCCCATTGTCGGGCTCTTGGCTCCGTTTCACAACACTGTTGGGTCCTGGTGGAAAGCCTGCCTCTGAAGTGGTTTATGGGACCGTTGTGACCTGGGGTAGTTTGCATCTGGTTTTCTTCCCAGATCTAGAGTGTTCTGTCTTCAGTAAACAAAGACCCACTATTAGTAAGGCTTGCTGATTTTGCTCTTCAAGATAAAGGGAATGGGCGGGAACTTTAGAAACAGGACCTCAAGTTCCTAAAAACAAAAATAAAACCAACAAACAGACTTACTGCACTGGACGAGACAAGAGGGGACTCTGAGACTATTGCTCTGAGATAACTCTTTTTCCCAGCCTTGCAGGAAAACTCACCCCTTCGGTCACCTGAATATCAGATTGTCTCACAAACTATCACCTGGTAGTACTGAGTGCTCCTAAAATAGTCACTCATATGAACCCCAATAGCCAACATTCACTTCAAAATCGAGATGAGCTGGTGTATGAGTCTGGGTACTTTAGAGAAACAAATCACAGAAACTCATGTATAAGAGAGAGTTTTATATAAAGGTGAAGTGTGCATCAAGACAACATCCCAACCCAGTGCTACCCAAGCCCACAAGTCCAACATATGTCCAACACCAATCCACAAAGTCCTCCTCCATCTCGCAAAACAGACACAAAGATGCCGACTGCAGAAGGAAAGCAGAGTCAGTGAACGTGTAAGCATCTCAGCGCTGGCACGGGTTTCCACATGGGTGCTCCAGCACCCAGGGCTGCATCGGGGTAGGTCCATGCAGCTTCTCCTCGGACATGTCTCCCAGAAAGTGAGCCTTGCAAACTGAAGCAGCTAACTGGCTAAAGCAGCTGCACCCTGGTGTGACCATCACAATGCAAGAGACCTGAGAACTTGAAAGGTGAGGCTCACCAAGTCATTTATCCCTCTGCCCTTCAATTAACCCCACATGTGTTTACTAGCCAGGTTGGCACAATAAACTAACTACCTCAGATGGTAAGGGGAAGAAGATGAATGGAGGCAAAACTGAAGGGCAGTAAGGAGAATGTCCATGCATTGTGAAGAACGCAGCCAGTGCCACTGAACACGGTTTGCAGATGTTACTGAGGAAGAGCCGGAACTTCCGTTTAAACCCTCATCAAAAACAAAATAAAACATGACTAAAAATAAGGTAAGAGTTAAAAGAAGCAGAAAGCAAAAGAGCATATGAGAGAGAAAATATCACCTGTAGTTTCTTCCTTTGTTATTTACAGAAACTTAAAAAAAAAAAAAAACCTTAAAAGATTACATGGTAGACTGCATATGACATTCAAGGAAAGTAGGATAAAGGAGAAATTGTGAGACATCATTATTTTGCACCTGACAAAAAAGCAAACCAACAAAACTCAGAACACCACAGCCCATGGCGTGTAAGGACTTACTCTACACAGGACATCCACAGGTGCATCCGGTGCGATTCTGAGAGGAGCGTTGTTAGGAAGCCCGACGCTGGCCACAGAGCAGGCCAGGTTCTCTAGTCATGACTTAGCATTCGTCAGCGTGCTATTTTGATACTCCAGGTGATTTCCCAGGAGCCCTGGTGATACTGTCAGGTAAGTGCTGGACTGCTAACCATAAAGTCGGCAGCAGCTGCTGTGTGAGAGAATGACACAGCTGTCCGTTCCCATCAAGAGTGACAAAGACTGTGAGACCCTACAAAGGGTCACGATGAGTCAGAATCAACCTGATAGCCACGGGTTAGTAGTGGGACCTGATTCTTAAGTCCATTTATAAATTCTTTGATTGATGCCCCATTAGAAACTAAGACAGACTCGGTCTCTATACTGGAGAAGGTTAGATTGGAGCGGCAGTGAAGACAAGAGAAACAGTACCATGAAACAAGTGCTTGTGCACCCCACACTTTACTGACAGTTCGGACAAATGCTACACAAATTCCAGGGTAGCATCCATCAAAAAAACTTAGCTAAGTCTTGGGTGTGCAGGGGAGGCTGGGTGAAGGAAGGGAGCCTGGATATGAACACAGCAATAGGGATTTTAGGGGCTGTTTGATGAAGAAAGAGAGGCGCATGAGCATGCTAGGAGACAGAAACCATCGGGATGAGAGGAAGATGCTGCAGTCTGTGACTTAAAGTCACCATGTGGTTGCTGTGCAGGTTGAAGTAAAGGAAATAAGGGCAATGAGGGAGGAAGACACTTTCTGCTTCATCCCCAGAGCAATGTGAAGCTTTTAAACGGTTTTTACCCAGAATCAGAATTTTGCTTTAAAAAGAAATCAGGGTGGTGGCAGCCAGGACAGTGCTGAGGGGGAATTAAAGGAAGAGCTGGAAGCGAAGCTTTGGCGGACCATAACCAGTAGGCAAGGAACCCCATCCCTCCGGATCGCTCATCAGAAAGCCTGGGGCCCAGGAGGCGCTGGCAGCTCCCCGTCAGAGAGAAAGGACATGGTGTTCTTCTAGCTCTATTGTAGTGATTTGCCCTTGATGACTCTCTGACTGCATATGCCACAGATAAATAATGGCAAGGAGTTTCCTTCTCATGCTGTTAGCATGGTGCTATGTTCCCAAGTGGTAGAGTAGGCTTTAGTTGCCAATTTCTGGCAATCCCAGATTTCCAAATCTGACCTCTCCTCTTTTCCCTCAAACTTTCACTGCCATTGACTTGAGTCCAACCCTATAGGCCAGGGTAGAACTGTCCCTGTGGGTTTTGAGATTTTAAATCTTTACAGGAGTAGAGAGTCGCTTCTTTCTTGCAAGGTTCAGCTGGTGGGTTCGCACCACTGGCCCTGAGGTTGGGATTTCAGTGGAGAGCCCACTAGCCACCAGGGCTCCTTGTCCCTAGATATGGAATTTCAGTCAACTCTGAAAACTGGAGTTACTAGCTTTCAATATTAAATAGGCATAACTTCATAATGTGCATCAAAACATTATTATTACTGTATTATTATGCCAAATAAAGATTTAGCATAGCTGTGCACCTAGATTTAACATTTACTGTGTCTGGAAAGGTATACTCTATATTATAAAGGTACACTATATGTTAGTTAGTAAAGTATATATTATATAATAAGACAAATATTAGACCAACTCAAATTTCTGTACTGTAAATGACTACTGACATTTTGTGTCTCTGTGACAGGAGTGGAGCCTACAATCAAACTCTTAAAGCAACTTAACCAAGTTCCCTCGATAAGCAACTGAACCAGGATTTGAAGGGAGGCAGCAGTCTTAGTTCAGAATCTAGGCTCTAACCCATACCAGTATACTCTGGGCAGTAAGGGGGACCAGATAAACTTTACTTATGGGAAAACATATATGTTGTTCGAAATAACCAAGGAAATATCCCCTGTCATGAAGCATGGCTTTCTTTAATGTTTATTTATGCTGACATTTAAACTGGCATTCGAGGTTTCCTATGTGGCTGATAAATGTGACATATGCTCTAAGCTCAACCTTTACTATTATTTTTTTTTCCATTCCAGAGAGTATGCAGTAAGATTAAGTATAAAACTTTTGTGTTTCTACCTTATAAATAATTTTCAGGTTTGTCTACCTGCCTGAAATGCCCTTCTGGTTTTTTTTAACAGTTCTTTTTCAGATCCACTCAAATATTCCCTCCTTTGTGGAATCTCTCCTCAGTAACCTAATCCCAAGGACCTTCTGCAACTCTTTCTGCCAGTTCCATGCATTTGGTCCGTCAGATACAGAGTCTTGTATTGTCAGTGTTTTATATATTCTTCATTCTAAAGATATTTAGCAGCTGCTCTGTGTGGGTCATTGCCTTGGGTGCTAGAGGGAATTACAGAAAGAGGATAAGACTTGAGCTCTCCAACCAAGCTACTCTAAAACACCACGCTCCTGCCATCGAGTGAACCCAACTCCGAGAAGGACCCTAGGGGGCAGAGTGGAGCTGCTCCACAGGGTTTCGGAGGCTATACATCTTTAGGGGAATGGACAAGCTCCTCTTTCTCTAATACAGTGTGATGAGAGGCAGTTTAAATATTAGTACACAAATAATTATAACTCAAAGTGAGAAATAATGAGTCTGAAAAAAAAGGCAAAGAGTCCTGGTGCCAGTAGACTAAGCATCACTTTGTTAACTGAAGGGCAGCAGTTCGAACCTACCAACTTCGCCACAGGAGAAAGATGAGGCTTTCTATTCCCATAAAGATTTACAATCTTAGAAAACCACAGGGGTAGTTCTATTTTGTCCCATAAGGTCTCTACGAGTTCAAATTGACTTGATGGAGGTGAGTTTGGAATTGTTGTTGTCATGGAAAATAGAAGAGTGACCATCCAATTAAAATAGCTTCTTGATTCAGCAAGAGAACAAAAAAAACAAATAGCTATCAAGTAATGATTTTTTTAAAATCTCACATTATCCTGAATGACTTAGGAGATACAAAGTTTTACTTTATTGAGGCTTAAGAGGTGCCAGCAGGTAAACAAGTGGCCATCTAGCTCAGAAGCAATAAAGCCCTCATGGAAGAAGCACACCAGCCTGTGTGACCACCAGGTGTCGAAGGGATGAAGTATCAGGCATCAAAGAACAAAAAAAATCATAGCATTGTGAATGAGGGGGAGTGCGACGTGGGAACCCAAAGCCGATCTGTAGGCAACTGGACATCCCCTTACAGAAGAGTCTCCGGGAGGAGATGAGCCAGTCAGGGTACGATGTAGCAATGATGAAACAACTTTCCTCTAATTCCTAAATGCTTCCTC
>NW_022103920.1:31301284-31305937 GCF_000313985.2 Echinops telfairi
TTTATTTCAGAACTCTATGTCACGCGTACTATTTAAACAAATGATTTATCGCTTTAGATTTATAACATATTCATCAGCAAATAATAAATCTAGAGGTTTGTTGCCATCAAAATTATCCCACCACACAAAATACAATTGAGTCTGTTGTGGATGATACATCAATTTTTAAAAATTGCATAAAAATCACTGACTGAAAACCCTATAAATCACTGTTGTCCTCTTTTCCTTTACATCCAAAATAACTAAGGAAACTCCAAAGTAAATAAATATTGTATTTCAGCTTGGATATTTTCTTAACCTGAGTTCTTCTTAAGCAATATGAAATCATCAATTGACAGTGAACGCCTTCTATCACAAAAATGAAAATCTACTCCAAATGTTTTATTTAGTTTTAAAATATCTGTTCTAGTTAAAATTACCCTTGGTAAACCCAGATATAAGCATATGTAATACTTAAATACAAAATAATAAAATATGAATGAACTTTAAAATGTCTCAATGTAACTTTGTTATTAAGAAAAGAATCATTTTTAAAGTATCATTGTTATTAAATATCTTTCAGTGTCACTGTTATTAATATAAGATGCACAGCGTATTATTTTCTTATCAAAAATAGTCTTAATACAAATCCAAATGTGCTATTAATCATTCCAAACACAAAGACTAAGAGCTTCTGAATTTGAGCCTGCTGTGTCACCATCTTGATTTTGCCATGGATCCAGTTTGAATGGCCAGGTCCTCTGGCTTTATATTGTAGGGTAAATTGCTTATGCCTGACACCAAGCAGCACTTTACCAGGCTCAGACACCATGTTGATATGCTAATGATCCATAATGAGGCCACCAGACATCAATTATATAAATGAGGCTAGGAACTGAGCCAACACAGGTACAATCTGCTAATTTGTTCATCTCTGTTGGCCAAAAGCCAACTGCATGACAGATGAATGCCCCGAAAGCCATTGGGGCACGACTCCTTTGCTTTCAAGAGGGATTGGACATTACAGACCTTGGTTTTCTGTGTGATCTCTATCTGTCTAAAGAGACTTTAATGAACTACACAAGTGCACCTAATGAGAGGACATCTGAAGGGTCAGTAGATTCACATACGGAGAAGAGTAGAAAGTAGTCCAGGAAAGTTAAAATGAGGAATAAAGAAATGAGACCTGGGAGATTGCTATCATGCTTAATTGTATTTCTGAAACACAGAACAAATACAATACCAAAGATCCCTTGATTCTTTTTCAGTATTTTTAAATTCAAACAGACATAAAATAAAAGACAATAATAACAGATTAAGAATCACTGAGTTTAATGATTAAACATTTTTTTTGCTACTCAAAAACTTATTTCCTGTATTATATGCTTACAGCTTCAAGTTAAATTATTTTCTCTTAGGACACATCTTTGAGCTTATAACTTTGAGCTCTTTGAGAAATGAGCAGGGAAATATAATTTCGTGAAAATCTCCTAACAAACATGAATATGATGAATGTTATTACATGCAGAAGAGAAGCAATTAGTGGTGTGATAAAATGAAAATATAACCAATTCCTTAAATGTAATACATTTAATAGTGAAATAATTTAATAGTGGTTTAAACACAGGGATAGAAAATTTCTATATATCAGAATTTGGGGGAAATTTTATACGAAGCTTTTAATATAAAATAGTACTACCAAAATAGTCTTTCAGCTATTTGTGATGATTATGGTAGTTCTTAAGGATCGTCCTTATGAATCACTGAGCCATGTATTAGGACTTCCATGTCCTTATGTGACCAAGGAAGACCCAACTTACCCTGAGAAGGAAGGGGAAGACAATAAGGTGCTTGGGTTGGGTGACAGTTTCAGCTGTCACCAAAGTATTAATGTTCCACCTACATGCAAACTATTTTATCTGAGTAGTTTAAAAGCAAGAGATTTCAAACCAGGAAAGCATAAGACCAGACCATCTCAATGAGTACAGGCTGCCTCCCAAGGATTCGTGATAGAAGAAACTTGAAGAAATTCACAAAGTCATCAGAGTAGACAATCTCACCACAGTCATTTTCTTCACGCTTCCACATTATTCTGCAGCAAAAATAATCTGACTCCTTTCTTTATGAACCCCAACCACAGCACATATTCTCCACTACAATTCAGATTGTTCCCCCTCGTGACTCAAAGAACCATATGCATACATGTAATGAAAAGACATCTGAAAGGTCAGTAAATTCACATACAAGGAAGAGTAAAATATAGTAGAGAAAAGTGAAACTTCGAATAGAAAAGGTGAGACTGTATGTTGCTGTTAGGGGTCACCGAGTTCTGACCCACAGCACCTCTGTGCACACGAGAAGGAGTCACCGCCCAGTCCCACGCCGTGCTCACCATTGTTCCTATGCCTGAGCCCACTGTTGCAGCCAGGGCATCAATCAGTGGGCCAGTGGCCATACTACTACTTCTAAAACAGACCATTTTGTCCTTCTAGCTATCCCATGGTCCTTTCAATATCTTTCTCTGGTGCCACAATTCGAACGCATCCATTCTTCTTCCGTCTTCCTTAATCACTGTCCAACCTTCACAGACATAGGAGGCAAAGGGAAATACCGTGGCTTATGTCAGGTGTTCCCTAGTCCTCAAAGTAATGTCCTCGCTTTTTTTTCTTGTGTAGCTGATTTTCCTAATGCAGCATGTCTTTTGATCTCTTCACTGCTGCTTCCTCTAGTGTTGATTGTGAATGCAAACAAGACAAAATCCTTGACAACTTCACTCTTATTTCCACTTATCATGATGTTACCTACTGGTCCAGTTGTGAGCAATTTGGTCTTCTTTACATTAGAATCATAAACCAATCCTTGATTTTCATCAGCAAGTGCTTCAAGTCCTCCTCACTTTCAGCAAGTAAGCTTGTCATTTGCATAACGTAGATTGCTAATAAACTTTCATCCAATCCTGACACCACATACTTTTTCATATAATCCAGCTTTTATGATTATTTGCTCAGCATATGGAATGAATAAATATAGTGAGAGGCGACAACCATAATACACACCTTCCTAAATTTTAAAACAAATAGTACTCCCTTGTTTTGTTTGTACAACTGCATATTGATCCACGATACAGACTCTACAGACACTATCATCTAGGTATCATTTCCCTACCTCAGGACCCTCTAATATTCTTAAATTTCTGGAACATCTTATTACAGAACATGGTAGATTCAGTCTCCATTTGTTGACTATGCCCCACTTATACATCCTTATGGCACGTCTAGAGTTCTAATGCTCTCAATAAAACAATTTGTTTTTTTAAGAGGAGCTCTATTTACCAGATAGGTATGTATTTATGAACACCATTGGGTCATTCTATAGAGGATTCTCAGGAAAAGTAGAGTAAGTAGTACTCTGATAGCCTGGTAGTCTGAGAGGGTAGAGAAATGAACCATTTCAAAAGAGTATAGAGCACAGTGGTTAAGGTCCTTGACTGTAATATGAGATAGTCAAACTCTGAACCTGGATTTACCATCACCTACTACGAAACTGCTTTCAATATTGAAAGTACCATGGACTGCTAAAAGGACAAACAAATCTGTCATGGAAGAAGTCTGTCTACAAGGAGCCCTAGAGGTCAGGAGTGAAACTTCCTCTCACATACTTCAGACATGTGAGGAGAGATCAGTCCCTGGAGAAGGACATCGTGCTTGGTAAAGGAGAGGGACAGAAAAGGAGAGGAAGGTCCTCAGCGGCCTGGATTGCCACACGCCTGCAACAATTCAAGCACAGGGACAATTGTGTGCATGGCACAAGCCTGGACAATGTTTCATTCTTTGCCGCACAAGGTATCTGCAGATCGGGACCAACTTAATGGCACCTAACAACAACACACACTTTGATCCAAAGGAGCCCTGTTCACATAGTTGGTTATGCATAATCACAAGGTAAGCAGTTTGAAACCACCACCTACTCCACAGGATAAAGATGAAGATTTATACGCCTGTGAAGATCTATAGTCTTGGACACCTAAAGCGTTAGTTCGAATATGTCCTATAGGGTCACCATGACTTGGAAACGAAACAATGGCAGTGAGTTTTAGGGCTTAGGGAAAGCTATGATCATTCAGCCAATAACGTACCCATAACATCTCTGTCACAGCAAATGATGCCATTATCCATTAAGGGGGCTATTGTGAGAATGAATTTTTTTTTAATGTCTGTAAAGTGTTTACATCATTGCTTGCCCAGAGAATGTGTCAACTGTCACGGAGTCTATAACAAGTCACAATGACCCTACAGGATAGAGAAGAACTGTCTCTGTTTCCTAGGCTAGAATATTTATTGAAGTACACTGCTATTTCTTTCTCCCCCAGATCAGCTATTTGGTCTGAACCAATAACCTTTTGTTTAAGATGAAAACACTTAACCACTGTTCATCCAGACTCCTTAGTACATCAAATCAATCAATCAATCAATAACCCCCAATCTCAAACTCTTTGCTGTTGATACAATTCAGACTCATAGTACCTCTTCAGGACAAGCTAGAACTGCCTCTATGGCTTTCCAAGACCATAACTCTTTTAAAAAAAAATAACTTTATTGGGGGCTCTTACAGCTCATAACAATCCATACACCAATTATATCAAGCACTCTTGTACATATGTTGCCATCATCATTT
>NW_022103920.1:31306406-31315337 GCF_000313985.2 Echinops telfairi
ACACACACACACACACACACACACACACAGTAGGTATGGCAGCATTGCAATTACGAAGCATGCCCTGCCCTGAAGGATCATGCATGAATCCCAGCACATGAGTATGCCCAAGCCCTTCAACTCAGCAAGTGTCACTAATACCACAATTCTCAATCTTTGTTGGCAAATTACAAATGGCCATACCTTATTATCTCTTCTCATTGTGGGATGGATTCAAATTGTCTTTCTCCTGAAAATGGATGGACTTGCTAACGTTTTAAACAAATAATATAGTATGGAAATGATGTTCTTAGCCTTCAAAAGCTTTATCGGAGCCTTGCAGTTTCTTGAAAACATTTCTTAGAATACTTATTGCCATGCTGTGAGGAAATTCAAGCAATCCTTATTTTGAGACACCAGGGCACTCAGCTGACAGCCCTGAGGAAGCTACCAGCCAGTAGCTTAAACCAACATAGCAACCTCATAAGTGCATTTTCGTGTGAATGTCTCTACCCCGTCTCCACCCTCAGTGAGCAGCTCCCACACCAGCAACACAGAGCAGAGGCCAGCTGTCCAGGTGAGCCCTGAAAACATTGCAGAATTGGGATAAAAATACATGAGTTTGTTGTTTTTGTTGGTTTGCTGCACAGCAATAGGTAAGTAGAACTTTGCTAAGACAGTCTACCCAGAAGATAGACTACAGAGCCCTGTTTGCTGACACCGAATGTATTTTGGAGCAATGCTACCCTGACAACAGTGACTGGCAGAAAACTTCAGTGCTGGGAGCAGGACGCACAGCTGAAATGGTCACCAGTCACCAGGCTAGATCTTCTGGCATTTCAACTTGGTCACCCTTGAGAGTTTCCCTAGAAACTAAAGAATAAAAACCAGAAGATGATAGAAATCCTTTACACTGTTTTGCCATGCTGTTTCTGTCTTAGTCTGGAAGCTGCATTGAAACCTGTCTGCCATGGTATTTGAAATACTGGTGATATAGCTTCCAACAGTACAGGAACAAGCCGGCCACCACAGTAGGACAAACAGGTCATTTGTAACTTCTGATTATAAACTACCTAATATGAGGTGCCCGGGTTCTATAGTGATTATGTATTGGGCTGCTAACCTCAAGATTGGCAGTTAAAACCCACCCGTGGCTCAGAGGGAGAAAAGTGGGGCTTTCTTCTCCTATAAACAGTTACAGTCTCAGAAGCTCACAAGGACGGCTCTACCCTATCCTACAGGGCCACTATGAGTCAGTATTGACTTCATGGTAGTGATTTTACTTTGGGTAATATATACTCAAAATCATAATTACTTTCAGACTAATAATGAATTTAAGTATATCAATGCTTTCATTATTTCATTTTAAAATTGGAGTCATACTTAGCAGTCACTAGGTTGAAAAAAGTTAAAAAGTGTTGCCCAATCCTGATCTCAGTGTTTTTTATTTGTAAGAAATAACCAATTATGTTCTCCAATTCTATGTGCCAAGGGTATATATAACCTACGTGTATAATTTAACTCCGTAAACAATTTGAACTGTAAATAAACCAGGTTTTATAAGTCACCCTAGTGAGGTTATCACTGCAACTAAAAATATTAATTAAAAATTAAAGAAAAGAATTAGCATGCCCTCAGCTTTTACAATCAGACAGATGTTTTACTAACAGTGATAAGAACTGGAATAGTACACTTGGCCTTGGGACCAAACAAATGTGTCTATTTCACTAATGTCAGTGAAGTGTTTAATAAGAAATCAGATTTTTTTAAATGTACACAGTTAAGCTAAAACTGTGTGGTAGTTATGTGTTGGGCTGCACATACATGGGATAATATATGTACTGATATAACTGGTGGGAGTGGGGGGTTTCTGTGGAGCTGCTCTGCTTTCATTACCAGGAGGTGATGGTCTAGGATTGTCAAAGAAGCAATACTGTCTTGGGAGAAAGAGAATAATATTATTACTGAACGGATCATGGATGAAAAAGTCACATTAAAGAGTGCACAGACGAGGGCCAGAAAACAAGTGATGGGAGCGGCTGCTGTAAGGCAGAAACATGGAGACATCAGGCTGAAAAGAATGTCGTCCGGGAACTTGGAGAGCACAGGTAGCTCGTGTCTCCTGTAGTCGATGTCATCATGCAGTCCACAGCACTGGTTTAGCGTTATCTTTGCTCACTTGTTTTGTAGCTCAGAGCTCTGTTAGCCAGATTTGAACACTTAGTGAACTACTACACGTAAACTGACAGATCCCAAAAGATCTGCGGAAGCAAGGAGATCAGATGGGCAGGGTTCTATAGGGATTCCAATATACACCCCTGGCAGAGAATCCCTTGATGCAACTATTTTTAAAAGCTGGGTTTTCAGAAGTCTCAGCAGCCCCATTCAACCAGTAGTGCTGTTTTCCTTGACTGAGACAGTACACCTGATATTTTAAAAGCCATCAGATTGAAATCACTTAGAAAGAGCCAGCTTTCTCCTGTTGTGTCTTTGTTGGGTTAGGTGCTACCAAGGCGATTTTCGACTCATAGAGACCCCATGTGACAAACGTTTTCTAGTTTATAGAGAAAATGGCCAGGTGTTTTTACCGACAGAGCCCCTGAGTAGGTTTGAGCCACTAACACAGCTGAATGCTTAGCCTTTGCTACAGCAACACACTTTTTGTAGTCTGCACCACCTCCTAATTGATTAGCCTGTTTTCTTCAGGCATGTGCTAGGGTAGGCTATCAAAGACATCGGAGTTTAAACTTCTGAACTGTATTTGTAAACCCTATTATCTACGTATTTGTTGAGATGTCATGTTAACATACACATAGAGAGAAAACATATACACATGTTGTAAGTGGGCCTCTGCGCAAGGCCTGCTGCTGTACATCTTGAGGGCGAGGGAACAAATCAAAAGAGCTATGCAGAATCTGTTTCCCTACTCTAATAACAGACCTGGTCATTTGAATTCCGTAATATCCAATCTTAACAAAATGCTAATAACGCTTTAAAGGCAGTAGTATAATTCCCCTGAATCAACTAAACTCTAATTTTACTTTTAAAAAAAGCTAATAGGAATGAGAGGTAATAATATGTATAGCATATCTTATAAATGGCATCTAAGACAAAACAAAATGACAATTATCTTCATTTCATGACGCAATAATTGTTGCCAGGAAAAGAAAATAAGGGTATGACAGCTTAAGAGTCTACCAACTGAAAATGTATAACTACTGCTGCTGTGAAATTTCCTAACCCCTGTTCCATGCACCTCCCCAAACAAACGACAGACTGCTTCAGATGTGTTGCCAGACGAGTAGGTAATCGTTTTCTTTGTTTTGATTTGTTTCAAGCCAGCGGAGTTCAGTGACAAACATTCGTCTTCTCTGCCTATAAACATATGTGGGTGTGCACACGTGTGCGTGCACACATATACACGTGTGTGTCGTAGTGCACACAAACCCAGAGTTTCAGTTAAAAGAAAACAATCAAAGAAAAAGAAAACAAATCGCTATTCTCTCAGTTGAGGTAAAAACAAAGGCAAAAATGTGTCTTTTCAGTACATTAATTATGAGCCATCATTTGCTCTTGGTTTAGAATATACTGGGGGAAAATAACATTTGCAACTCTAGGTATTCAAATGAGATTAGACAGGATGCTTTTGAAATAAACCTCAAACAGCTATTACCAAGCCGTATTAGTTTAGTAGCTTCGATCACAAAGCCATGTTAGTCACAAGTCTGTGGCTATCGCCCAATCCGTACTGGCTTCTGAAAGACAGAGACGCCTCCGGATGAGACAAGATGCGGGGAAAGCTGTCCTTGAGGCGGGGCGTGCAGCTACTTCCTGTGGCAGTTTGTCCACGTTTTCCAGCATGGAGTCCACTTATTTAAACAGGTGAAAGTAATTAGATTTTTAAATGATTGTATTGTCAGTGGGTCTGTACTCTGACAGAAGAATTCATATTGACTGTACAAACCCTAAAACTCATAAAAATAGGAATTTCGGGAAAAATGATTAATAGCACATTCCTAAGTTTCCACAAAATCATCAGAAGGGTAGATCTCGCCCCGCCCCCAACCCCCATGGCTTACCAAATAACCACAGAACGAAAAGACAGAATTGCCTTTTGGAAATCAGGTGTGAGGAGTTCTAAGCCCTCTCCAAATCGGCAAATTTTGAAACCATGCTTTAAAAAATAATTAACACAAGAAAGCCACGCTTACACTACAGCTGCTCTCAATCACACTGTGCTTATTGTACAAATTAGATTGAAACAACTTAAAATCTCAGTAAAGGGCTATTGTCAGACCCTAGTGGTCTGACAATGGTCTTTTAGGATCTAAAGAGATTAATCTCCTCTAAACAGAGAAGTCATTTCAATGTAAAAAATTACACAATGAAAACCACAGAACTCTAATTTCTGAAAAGCCCAGATAAATATACATTCCATGGCTCAGACTTTCTTACCAATAGTGGGACTCAATTCTACATTTATATTTCACATTTGGTTTTAGAATCAAAGCCTTGAATAGGTTTAAAAGAACCATTTTGGTTCTAACAAGAAATCACTGTGTATATTCTATAATCCACTTGTACCAATACTAAGGTTTGAGATATGCTGATTAATTAGGCTGAAAGAATAAAACAGGTTTCTGCTGTATTAAATTAAACTCACCATTTTAAAAACAGAATGCATGTAACTATGAGAAGCTTGCCTCATAAAAAATATCTGAGATGACCAAACGAAATGTATATTGCTTTTCAAGGAAAAGTTAGACTTGGCTTGTTAAGTTGTCATTTTAAAATATCAGTAATGCTATTTTGTATGTGAGCTTGTGGAAAGAAGAAAAATATCAAAAGTGAATCTTAGCTATGTTCACATTAATTACATGATACAGCATGATTAGGTGGGAGTAATTAGTGTATGCTTAAGTAAACTGAGTTTGAAAGCTTACTCAACATTATTAAGCGCCCTTTATGAAAGTAGCGAACAGCTTAATTTAATGTGTGCTGGTTGAAGCACACAGGCTTCCAAATATCAAGACAATACGAAATGTACTCTTTTATCAAATCATCCTAATAAATGCAGAGCAAGGGATGTCTGAATAGCACAGGCAAAGACGCTGTGCTTGATTTAACCTTCTTTCATGATTAATAGTCAGGACAGACAGATTTCGCCTCATCAAAATCATCATTGCTCCTGCAATCTTGCCCAGTGCTTTTCTCAAAGTGAACAATGAAGGAGACAGTGACCAACCCACTCTGTCCTACAAGAACTGTCACATTTTAAAAAGAAATGGATTACATGCAAACAAAATGTGACATATTTGTCCAATACATAGTTATAAAATTTCAAACCAATGAAT
The DNA here is from genome assembly GCF_000313985.2 of Echinops telfairi. NCBI lineage: Eukaryota > Metazoa > Chordata > Mammalia > Afrosoricida > Tenrecidae > Echinops > Echinops telfairi. The sequence continues at coordinate 31,311,740 of NW_022103920.1, forward strand.
TTTTAAGTGGGACTGCATTTTAACTACTCAATAAAAGTGAGATTTTCTATAAGACGGATGACAAACCGCACTTCTACAATTCGAATGAGTATAAACAACCATGTGCTGGCCATTAGGGAGGCATTTGCTCAGGGTTATTTTCCTTGCTATGGTGATGAATTTGCACCAATCCATCTACACAGTCTCACCCAGTCCTCCTTGTCACCAAATGCACACATTTGCCAGCCAGCTGTCTGGGGTGAAGGCTACATCCTGTGCCACACAACAAAGAGAAGTTTGCTCGCCCGAGTGGCCATGACCCCTACTTCAGTAATACATGGGTATTCAAGTGCACTAATCGGCCAGTGATTAAAATAAATGTATACCTGGCTGGGCAGAAACACAAGCCATCAGCCTTCAGTATACGCAGTCAATATTACGAAATGAAATCCAACACTACCATCATTACACGCAAAGTCCTTAAAATTTGAAGGGCAAAATGAACTGCAGGGGAAACCTTAAGCACTTCAGGTGAATTAATACATTCTGGGTGGAGTTTAATTCAGTTGATTAAAAGTGAACTTTACATTGAAATAGCTCTAAAAAGGGCTTGGGTGAAGTGAACTAAAAGTATTTTAATAAGCAGTACTGAAAGCACGTAAGCAAGAGTTTCTTGCAAACATAAATGCCCAATCTATTTCTTACTACTCACAATGTCAATCATATTATCATTGGTGTGAATTTTATGTTTTCCATACTCCCACACCCGCAAATACGGATGCACATACCTATCAACAAAAGGAGATGGGATATAAAAATAGGAAAACTTCCTAAACCAGTAGATGTCTTTTGATAAGACTTCAAGTATCTTTAATGCATCCTAATGATAGTAACTGCAACTAATTTTTGAAAAACTTATGGTCACAATTTGCTGAAATGAGAACCTTCCCTTCATGAACACCAAGGAGAATGGATATGGCCATGCTCTGGGGTTCACATCTCCGCATTTGCTTCTCTTTCATTTCAAATCATATCCTTTGCAAGGTCTGATCAGGACTAGATAAAAGAAAATATTACTTTTGTTTAAATGTTATAATTTATTATCATTATTATTTAATTAAAATATCATTTTATTAGGGGTTCTTGTAACTCTTATAGCAAGCCATACATCAATTTTATCAAACATATTTGTACATATGCTGTCATCATTCTTTTCTAGCCATTTACTTTCTATTGAACCTTTGGTAGTAAATGTTACAATGTGTTCACATTTGAAGGTACTCCCAGTAAATCTCTGACACTAACATCTATTTTTTCCCTCACACATCTATTATTTTGTTAGCCAAACACCTGTGTCTAATACTGTATCTAATATTTGAAAGATGTCACTTTGCAGAAGCAGTGTGTGCCTGACATTACAGTGGCAGGGTTGGTAATGCAACAGTGGGGTTGGACCCAGGGTCAGTGGCCCCAAAGAGTCCTGCATTTTTACTGTACATGCTTAAAGATATAGGGAGTAATGCTGTACTTCAGGCTTGAGATGTGTATTCTTCACCATCACTAGAAGAATTTAGAAGAATTCCTATTAAGTTTATCTTTGTTTTTAGCTTTGGTCTTTATCTCACTAAGATCTATCTGAATGTGTATTATATTTACTAAAACTATTACCTCAAATTTTATGGCCAAGTCATTTTTCCCCCTTTTAAAAGTCAGTGATGAAGCTTGGAAATGATAGAGTTCCCAGTTTATACAATTCCCTTCTTCATATATGGTTCTGACTCATGGAAACCCTATGGAGAACAGAATAAAACACTGTCCGGTCCTGCAGCATCCTCCCAATGGTTCTTAGGAGTAGGTTTGAACCCATCAGTGCAGCCACCGAGTCAATCCATCTTGTCACAGGTCTTCCTCTTTTCCCTGCCTTTCCACTTTACAAAGCATGACGTGCATCTCCAGGGTCTGGTCTCTCCTGACATGTCCAATGTGAGAAGAATGGCTTAACTTAAAAAAAAAAAAACAGCCATCTGTGGGAGACGTTAACTAAGCCTACATGGAAGAAACACACCAGACGGTGTGATCCAAGGATTGTAAATAATATAACCCAAGTGCGAAGAAGGGAATTCTATCAGAGCTTAAAGTGTGAATACCTGGTTGGCAGAAGGCTATGGAGTAGAAGCCCAAACTCCATTTGTAAGTTTCATGCATAGAATTTGCCTCAGGTGAATCCCCTCTGACCAGACCAGGGGTGTGATAGACTTGCTATCATGCAGAGGGTATTGAAAAATGGATGATTGCAGATATAGTTTGGTTAAAATTTAATACCTTATCATGTTATCATCCTTTTGACCCATTTTAAAGCTGTTCTAGTTTTTCTTGTTTTCTGTTTCTTTTCAATTGAGGTTTTCCACCTGTTTGAGTATGTTACCGTTGTTAGTTTTTGTGGTGGTGGTAGTGGTGGCAGTTGTTTGTCTTTTGTATATTTTTCTGTATATGAAATCCAGGATAGGTAAATCTATAAAGACAATAACTGGATTAATGGTTTCTTAGTGTTATGGCAGGGAAGATTGGAGAGAAGTGGGGAGCTAATAACAATGAGTGCAAGAAAAAATAAAATGTTCTAAAATTGACACTTCTTGATATGACTGAACTACTGAATCCTATGATATTTGGATTATGTGACAGTAAAACTGCAAAAATAAAAATCAAACAAACAATAAGTATGTGAGCTAAAGCTTCACTACCCTTGTCTCTAAGGAGTATTCTGACTGAACTTCTTTAAAACAGATTTTTTTGTGCGTTCTTTTGGCAGTATCTGGTACTTTCAATCTTTTACAGAACCATAATTCAAATGAGTCAGATTTTTGGTCTTCCTTATTCAGTGTCAACTTTCATATACATATTACGTAATTGAAAGCACCATGACTTGACTCAGGCACATTTTAACCCTCAAAGTAACATCCTAGCTTTTCAACACTGTAAAGAGGTCGAGTGTAGCAGATTTTCCCAGTGGGATCCATCATTTGATCTCTTGACTACTGATTACATGAGCACTGGTTGTAGATCCACGCAGATTTGCAGTAGCGATTTTAATATTTATCTTTTCTTTTTTATATGTAAATAAATCATTTTATTGGGGGTTCTTGCATATATTATAACAATTCAAACATCCATTATATCAAGCAGACATGTACAAATATTGGCATCAACAATTTCAAATCATTATCTTTCTTCTTGAGCCCTTTGATATCAGCTCTTCTTTAGTCACTTTATGCTCCACCCTATAATCCCACAAAGCCTTTATATATTATATATAATTATTGTTTCTACTTATCTTACACTGCCCATACTATTCATTCACCTACTAACCTGGTATCAGTTCCCCTGGAGGAGGGTTATTCTGCCACCAATGCTATCCATTCCCCCCATTTACCCCTCTTCCATTCCCCTACCTTCCTGGAATTATTATTCCCATTTCGGTTTCTTTTTTTTAAATCATTTTATTAGGGGCTCACACAACTCTTATCACAATCCATACATACATCAATTGTGTAAAGGACATTTGTATACTCATTGTTCTCATCATTCTCAAAACATTTGCTCTCCACTTAAGCCCCTGGCA
>NW_022103920.1:31316889-31385184 GCF_000313985.2 Echinops telfairi
TTTTCTTTTAACATACTTTTCACCCATTTTCTTTCCCAATTATAGTTCCATCATCCCAGGATTGTTTTAATTAAATTTGAATCTTTCAACCTTCTTTAGCCAGCTCTTCCTTTAAGGATTTTGGTTTAAGGATATCTGATCTTTGGATATTCTTTCTATAGTGGAATTTCTTATAAACAAAATAATCAGTGATTGAGACACATAGTTTGCTTCATTCAGTCCATGGTAGGCTGCTCTTTATTCTTCATCAATATTAGCAATCCCGTCTCTGAAGAAATGCTTTCCACATTCTAGCCAGTTGCTTATTTTGAGTAAGCCATTGCTTTGTTTTTCATAACACTTGTCAATTTTTGAAAAAAATAATGTTTAAGAAATGTTTAACTAAGGATAATGTCAAACTTGGGATGAGGAAAGTCTTTACTGAGAAAAAGTTATAAGTCATCAAGTAACTATGTTGAGTTGTGAATATACACGGATTGCTTATTCATAATTTAAAAGAAACTAATCTCCTGCTAACATTTTTTATGAAAAGAACTTTAAAAAACCAATTTGTCAGAAATTCATATTTTGAGTATAAAAGCTGTCACATTGTGGTTAAACAAATTCTACTGGAAATCTGCTTTCTTAGAGGATATAGCTTGCTACTGACAATATGCAGGATTTTCTTTATAAACTCTTTAAAAAATCTAATGTAATGTGGCGACTCTTCTCCTAACATTTGTTTTTGTTTTACACTGCCAGCGTTCCTATCGGCTGGCAAGAATTAAGTCCACTGTGGTACTTTGCTGCATGTCTTTTTCTATTTTCTTACACAGACTGAAATCAATTCTTATTTAACTTAGGCAAATATTGATTTCAAGTCTTATTGACAATCAAAATCAAATATGAATTGTTATATAGTTTGATATTTTACACAGCTTCTAATGCATATCATATTTCCCTTACATTTCTCTGATGCTGATCCAGTAAATCCTATACACTATTCAACTTCAAGGAAAACAGAAGAATCTGAGTAGAAGGAGGGAAAAGGCAGATCTATCTTGGTTGACTATGATGGTTTCCAAGCTATGACAAGCTTGAATCAGGGTATTTAGAGAAGTTCTTAATAAAACTTACCTAGATTGTCGATGCTCAGTTTAAAGTGAATAAATTTGAAAATTATGTGGAGGATAGGACCATATCCAACCTCCTGCAGATGCTGTATTGCCATGAGGCGGGGTTTACACTTACCTCCACTCTCCATATTTCTTACCCTATTCTGACACCACCTGTTCCCCTGACAGTATGCTACGTCTATATTGGGTTTGAGAATTCATTTCAATGACAGCACAGAATTCCAGACAAATTCTGATCATAAGGGTTTATTAGGGGAGATAATAGATTACTACAAGGAAATATCAGTAAAAAGTAAGGATACAGTAACTGGTCTATGTGGTTCTCAATCTTCCTAATGTCGTGACCCTTTAATACCGTTCCTCATGTGTGGTGACCCCCCCAACTATAAAATTATTTCCATTGCTACTTCATCACTATAATTTTGCTACTGTTATGAATCAGGCGACCCCTGTGAAAGGGTCATTCGACCCCCAAAGGGCCCGCGACCCACCGGTTGAGAAATGCTGGTCTATAGCAACACTGCACCTCAGTCAGTAGGCACATCTCCCCAGTCCTCAGTCTCTCAGCCTTTAAGTTCCTTGTCTCTGCCTCCATGGACCAGGAAACCCGCCTGCTGCTCTATCTCACAGTCCTTGGTCTTGGCATTGCTCATTTGTTCTGTCTCCTGGTTTCCTTGCCTTGACCTGTCTTCTCAGCCTGGCTCCTTTGCTCTGCCCCACAGTCTGTGCCACAGTCTCTGGTGCTTCTGCTCGCAGTCTTTGCTATTCCAGAAAAAGGTCTTAGACATGCTTTTCAAATGGTCCTGGGGTTCTTAGAGAGGAATGCCTTCTATGGAGGCATGGCTTTTATCTTTTAGCAGACCATCCACACACCCACGAAAACAAAGGGGGTCACTTGGTTCACATCCTCCAGTAAGGTAAGGATTTAATCCTACCTTAATCTATTAATCCTGTCCATTACAGGATCCATTAGTATGGCTGAGAACTCCCTCCAAAATGGGATGATAGATATGGTATAGCGTCCAAAATTTTAATACGGAATTATGGCTAAAAGGACCATATTAATTGACCACATGCCAATAAAGCTTATAAGACCCTTTATTTATAAGAGACCAGATACTATTCAAAGTCAAACTAAAATGATTCTTTTAGTAACTGGCAAATTTAGATTACACATTATGCTGTTTATCTTTATTATATCAGATAATAAGGAGGTGATTATATTCTTGATGTCTTAGACTATGCAGAAAACATTATGGTACCCACCAACAATCAATTTTCCATTTTCTTCATAACTACCCAAACTTTGGCCCAAATATTCTACTATGTAAAATGATTTTTGCTACAAGTATCAGAAAACCTGGCTTGCTGAAACCTAAAGACAAAGGATATTCTCAACTCTCAAAAACAAATTTTGAAGTTGACTGGCCTGGAGCGGAGATTTGTGTAGTCTCCCAATGACGTCCCAAGGGTGTTTCTCCTAAGGAGAGGCTTGTGCTTTTCAAATGGAGACCTCGCAATTCCCAGCTCTACTCTTAAGCACTCCACCAGGGCTTCATTATCCTCGTTAGGCACTCAGAATATAAGAATCGTATGCAGAGTATATGTGCAGAATGAAGTCAGCTTCTTAACTGGATCTAAAAGCCAACTCCAAGTACTAGCTAACAGACACCCCCATTTAATTGATCACTTGACTGACTCATGCATTTATTATCATAACAGAGTAAAGGTGATTCTTATAAGGTGGGGCTTCTTAAGAGGAAAACAACTGCTATGAAAATCCTGTAAGATACAATGAAAACACTTAGGTAGTAGAAGTGATAATAATGAGAGAGTGTAATGAAATAATGACCAAAAAAAAATCAGAAACATCCAATAAAAGCAGAAATTGTCTGAAGAGAATTACCTAGAACTTTAAGATTGGTATCTGAAGTACCAACATGAGTTAAATGATTTTCAATTTTTAAATGTTGTGTCCAAAATAAGAGAGGTAAAAAGTTTAAGGCACTGGAGAACTTAGCATGGAATAACATTTTTTAAGAGTAAAGGTAAAATTTCTTACCCTCAAGTTTAAGGAGAAATATCAATCACTCCTCTCCTCAACTAGACCTCACCATGTCCTAGTTTTTGTTCTATACAGACATACAAAGTGCATTTAGTATCCCAGTTGACACACAAGACCAAAGATTATTATGATTTTTTGAAAAACTATACAAATGCCTTGTCACAGGTAAGACCCTGCTCTGTGAAATACCTCAATCCACTGAAATATGGGCCCAAAGCACAATATTCATTACATTCCAAAATGATCTCATCTGAGCCATAAGAAACAGAAAGAGCTTTCAGAGAAATTATTGCACTTGATTTCTGACCTAAGAGTATTATTAAAACGAAAAAAATCTTTATTTCTGTTCTTCCAGAACAAGGTGAACACAACATAGATGGTTACTGGATATTCTGATACCTTTATGAGAACAGGTTCCAAACCTAAGTGCCCAAAGTAGCTGCAGCCCCGCCCCTCCTGGGACAGGTAATCAAAGTCAGAACCAAGTTTGATCTCATTCCAGACCGGAGCCACGCAGGGAGGCCAAACTCACCTGGCTGTTGCTGAGTGCACAGAGGGCTTCCCAGAGGTCACAGTAGATACTCAGTTGCCCGATAGGTCGGCCTGACCCTGAAAGGGTGCCCGTTGTTACTTCTCTAAATCCTACAAGGGCATTGCGGCTGCCTCTGATGACGACAGTATTCTTTTCAAGCGAATGTGACACTCACTCTAAAGCACAGATAGGAAAGCTGGCTATGAGTTGCAGATATGCCACGTATTATAATTATATTACGCACTCATTTCCCCAAAAGAGCAAAATTCAGGATTGCAAACAGTGATAGAAAAGCAACAGCCATGTTCACTGATTTACATACCTCAATGGTGGATTTAATACATACTCATCCCATAATCTACACCTTTCCAAGGTATCCCATATTTTAGAAAACAATTAGAAATGCCATATACATATGTTTCATGCATATGTGAGTCTAGTACTTTTCAATGGATTGAAAACTACTGGGCCTGTGTTTTAGAGACCATCCACTTCTATTCCTTTATCAAACGTGTATAATAGAGAAAGCAAAAAGAAGAATTATGTCTTCCAGAAACCTGCACTTAAAAGGAGAACGAGAGAGCCGAGATGATAGGCTCAGAATGAACATGATGCAGACACACATCTTTTAAGAGGAGACACAGAAGCGTATCTGCTACCCTGGGGCGTTTTCGTAAGAGGGAGGCAGAGAGCTTGAGCTAGGTAGGTTCCTCTTACCTGTAACGGGGATTTTCCTAAACAGTAAGAACAGAAGGATGAAGGACATAGAGAGTCAGGGATTTTAGCAAATGGGAGGCTAAAGTAACCGATTTGGGCTCCAGTGGAAAAAGTTAGCATATAAAGGGAACAAAGCAAGGAGAAATCCTCACCCAGTAAATATAAAGAGGAAGTGAAATATTTGAGTAGATGAGGTAATGGTTAGAAAATGAAATACTGGATTTTTTTTTTACATACTTTTATTGGGGACTCTTACATCTCTTATCACAATCCATACATTCCTCCAATGTGTCAAGCACATTTGCACATATGCTGCCATCATCATTTTCAAAGGATTCTATTCCCATTTGAACCACTGATACCAGCTCCCCATTTCTTCCCCCTCCCTCCCCTGCCCACCCTTCCTCAGGAACCCTTGATAAGTTATAGATTATTTTCCCCATATCTTACATCGCCTTCCATCACCCCTCACCCACTTTCCCATTATGTGTCCCCCTAGGAGGGGGTTCTAGATTGAACCTGTGATCGATTCCCCCTTTCTCCCGCCACCCTCCCCTAATCCTCCTGGTATCTCTACTCTCCTTGTTTGCCCTGAGGGGTTTATCTCTCCTAGATCCCCTGTGTTGTGGGCTCTTCTCTGTAGCAGTGTGCATACTCTAGTTTAATCCGATTTGTAGAATTGAGGGCAGGGTAAAGGAAGCACCAAAGAACTACAGGAAAGTTATGTTTCATCGGTGCTATACTGTACCCTGACTGGCTCATCTCTTCCCTATGAGGGGATGTCCAATTATCTACAGATAGGCATTGGGTCTCCACTCCATGTTCCCCACCCCATTCACCTTGGTTATGGTTTTATTCTAGGTCTTAAATGCCTGATACCTGATCCCATTGACACCTCATGATCACAGGCTTGTGTGCTTCTTCCATGTGGACTTTGTTGCTTCTGAGCTAAATGGCTGCTTGTTTATCTTCAAGCCTTTAAGACCCCAGATGCTATATTTTTGATAGCCAGGCACTATCACCTTTCTCCACCATATTTGCTTATGCACCCATTTTGTCTTCAGAGATTGTGTCGGGAAGGTGAGCATCACAGAATATCAGATTGTTAGAATAGGATTGAAGCTGTTTTGGATAATGACAATTTCATTATTGTTTCAGGAGATGAATGTTAAAGTAGAGTTGAAATAAAGACCACTAATATAGACTAAGTCCAAGAGGCCATAAAATTGTGGCAATCTGGATCATACACATGAATTTAAATTGCCAATTTTGTTGGTCAACTGTGGGGTGGGTAGAAGACTGAGGTACTTGCCAAGGTATTGGAACGAGCATGAGAAGGCACCTAGAGATGAGTAGATGGCAGTGGTAAGAATGTGGCATAGTTGAATACCCTAAGCCTCAGAATGAGTTCCATAAAAGAAGTTACCTGGTTAAAAGGGAATCTCAGGAGTATTCATCACCTGGGAGATCAGTGGGAGTAAAGTTTCACTAGTGAAAAAGTCAGTGTTTTCAAGTGACTTTCAAAGGAAATCACCACTGAAAGTTTCATTCTGTAATTCCAAAAAATTCCAGTGTTTTTATAATGGAAGGGTGGGGGTTGACATTGTAGTTAATGTATCCAGAATTATACTTGTGGGCATGTGTGAATATCCTTTCATTAAATGATGGTTAGAAATTGAGTGCTGGACCAAGGATCTAGGATGATGCTCCTCGGGAGAAAGACTTCTACGCTTGTAAAGAGTTACAGTCTCAGAAACTCACAGGTGCAGTTCTAGATTGTTCTATACAGGGTCACCATGTGTCAGTATCATCTCGACGGTAATGAGTTTGGCTGGCAGTTTGGTGCTGTGCCATTAGCATGGAACCCTGGAGGCACAGTAGGTCATGAATTGGTCTGTTACTTGCAAGATAAGCAGTTCAAAGCCACCAGATGCTCTGAGGGAAAGAGAGAACGCTTTCTACTCCCATAAAGATTTACAGTATTTAAAACACACAGGAAAAATTTAACTCTGTCCTATAGGGTTGCTGTAAGTTGGAATTGACTCAGCTGTAGTAAATACCAATAGTAGACTATGCACTGTAAGATTATATAGGGTAGAATATTGTTTCGGTCTTCATGAGCTAGATTCTAGAGTTTACACTATGAATCTAGGGTAACTAATTATCAGTTCATATCACATTTTTGTGGTATTAACAATAAATATACATATTTGGCAAAACAAGACATGAAAGTAAAACAACTGAACTTGGATTGACTTGTATTTTGATTGTATAGATTTTCAAGGAAAAATATTTTAATATACATTTAAAGCAATATCTTGAATGTACTCCAAGATTCCTAGCTTGATATTGAAACAAAATGCTTTTTTTTTTCTCTTTTAAGTCTAAGTGGATGTCACAGTTAGGTAGTCACATTTAATGTAGAATAAAGCACTACATTTTCAGTTGATAGGATACACCAGCCACATATATACTGTTGGATTCTATATATTTCAAGAAAATAACGAGGGATATTAAGCCGGTGATGATGGACAGCTTCATTCTGAGTGGCATTAGTTGTACAGTGTAAGCAATGCTAAATACAGCAAAGACAGATTCATACAATTCAAAGAAAACATTCAAAATAGAATTTTTTTAAAGTGTTGGCAATAAGTGATTAAGGAAAACAATCTAAGTCAATTATAGGCAATGATAACCATTTTCTTAGTCATTCAACATCTATCTATTTGTGGCTAACTTTCTGACGGGCATTATTTGTTTCTTAATGAATGGTGTTATATAAGTCCCTAGCGACACTTCACAGCCATTTCTCTATGTGCAAGTGGGAAATTTTGCTTCATAGCATTTCCTCGAGAGACACCCCACAGGTCTAACTATGGTCATTCTTTGGAATTACTTTAATCAATGTGTAATTCATAATTATGCAATTATTTTTTCATTCAAAATGTTGTAAGTGTAACAGATCAGATTAACCTAGGATTGTGGATACTAATTGACTTAATTATTAAAACCCATCGACACTAGTATCATTATTCAGGCATTATCATTTATTTTATTTTCATATTTAATTAACTATAAGACATGCTAATATATAATAATACATACAAAAGTTAACACTTTTTAAAAGAGTAAATTAAGCAATCAAAGTATCTTAAGTAAATTTCTGTTGTCTTTTAAGTCACATAGGGAGAGTTATGGTATTTTATATACCTGCCATTCAAAATGTAGGTTGCCAAATGTAATCTGAAAGCAAACTTGTTTCATTTACCGGAAAATCAGCATAGGAGTTAAGATGTGAACTTTGGATGGCTTTCTACTCCACCACTCACTGGCTAATGACCTTTCCTTAATCAATCTTTATGAGCCTCAGTTTCCTCATTATTAAAATGTGAACGGTAATAGTTACTTTCATGCAAAAAATGTTAATAGTTTATCCTTTAAATTTGTACATAATTCATTTCCAAAACCTTTCAACCATTAGAAGAACTTTTATTGAAATAACTTTGTAATTAAAAGTCAGTTGTCATTTATTTCAAATAATTAAGAGTTGTATTTGAGTTTTTCGATTACACCAGTGTGCGTCTAAAGAATACAGAAAGATGGAGGAAAACCCAGAGAACGTTTGGAACAGGAGAGATGTCTGCCAGGCTGCTACACTGATCTTACTGTAAAATGAAGTCTTCACACCAGGAGTTCAAGTGCCCCTCGCTGGGATGCTAGATGAATCCTGCATACTCCGTATGGATGAATAGATCTTGGGCTCCTTTATAAACTCACTTGGCCCATTTGACTCTCCAGGAAAATCAAGGCAGGAATTCAATAGCCCTATCTGGTGGTTGGATTGTTCTCTGGTGTGGGCTTTGGGTTAGGGTGCTGTGGTCTTTACTAAAGCATCTCTCTCTCCTAAAGGTAAAAAATGCAATCAAGTCAGTTCTCACCACCTAAGCATACCTGAGAGAAATGTAAGGTTATAAGGAAGTTATTTGGTCTATTTTTAAAATTCATTTTATTGGGGGCTAGTACAACTCTTATCACAATCCATACATCAATTGAATCAGGCATGTTTCTACATACGTTCCTTCATTCTTTTCTAGACATTTACTTTCTATTGAGCCCTTGGTATTAGATCTTTCCCCCACCCCATAACCCCCTGATAGATTGTACATTGCTATTATTTTCATCTCTCACACAGACTGTTGTCCCCTATCCCCCATGTTTTCTGTTGTTCTTCCCCCTGTAGAGGGGTGTATGGTTATCTGTCGATCATTGTGATCGGTTCCCCCTTTCTCCCTACCTGTCCCCCTGCTCCCCCTATCTTTCTGGTATCATGATTCCCACTCCTGTTCCTGGATTCTGTGTGTCGTGAGCTCCCGTCTCTTATCTATACCTGTGAACATGTTCCGGTCCAGTCTGAATTGAGAAGCAGCACTGGGGTCATAGTAGTAGGGGGGTGAGGAAGCCTCAAGGAACCAGAGGAATATAGTATGTTTCATTGACTTTTATTTGGTCTATTTTAAGCTCCTAGTTTTATAGGTTAAGAGAAATAAGAACTAGAATTTGCTCAACCAAATGTAGTTTTCACTCTTGTCAGTGTTCTTTCTAGAATACCCGGCTGTACAAGAAGAACCAGAAACGGCGGATACAAAACTGCAGAACAGACATGTCATTAACTTCCAAAGCAGTTTTGACTTAAGGCAGACAGACACAGATAGTGAGCCAGAAGCTGGAATGGAGAGGGAATGTAAAATTGGAGCGAAATGATGAAAGGGAAAATAGAATGTAAACATAAAGGTAAACCGTCATTTTGCATGATCTTTGGGAGCATGACTGTCACATGTGGGGACAACAACTTGAACTTCATGGAGGAAAGGGGAAGAAGGAGGGATGATTAAAAGCAAGAAGAGAGAGATCCAGTATAATAAAGATAACTCAACTAATGAAGCTATATTAAGGGGATGAAAGATAAAGAAAAGTGCAAAGACTAATGAACTTTATTTTCAAGTTTATAAAATTGGTAACACTTCTGTCACTGCAATTTAATTTTAATATCCCATTTTTAATGTTTTGATTTACAAATCTTATCAACAGAAAGTAGACATATTAAATAATTTTTGCTATAATGCTTTTACATTTCAACTGTCTTAAAGTACACATCTCTCCAACAGAATGGTCATTTTTGTTAAACATTTTGTCTGTTTCATCTACCAAATAATAAGAAAAGAAAGCAAAGGGATTTTTCTACAGCCAGGTTATTCAGAAGATTTCTGGATTTTGAAATGGGTTCTTTTTTCAAGGCAAAAATTTCTTTTTATTATTTGATGGTCTAGAGTTTCCTTAAAATTATGTTCTTTTCCACCACTTTTCCCTTTCAAATTGAACTTTACACATGGCAAGACTTCTAATGAAGGTGCAAAAATTTAATGCTTCCTATATGTTAATCAAATATGACTTAAGTATCAATAATGCCCTGATTTTACTCTAGTAGATATTTTTAGATAATCTCATATCACTTATCCTATACTATTTAATCAACTCTGATGTCATTCACAGACTACTTCAGCCAACTTATTTTCCCACAACTGTTATTTTACAAAGTCATTACTATAGTAACTTATAATTTGTGTTTGTAAGTATAATTTGTTCTTGGAATATTTCATTAATCTCTATAAGATACCCAGAGAGAAATATCTCTCAAGAAGAGATGCCAGTTATTTGGGTGAAATTTCTAAGACTTCTTTTTGAAGTTATCTTATGTCTGAAGGTCACATGACAGTTTGGAATGGTAGCTGCAAAGTGAATGTGGAGGGTGATAGCTTTTTCTAATAGTAATAAGCCTGTTCTTATTAGAAATAAACTTGTCCTACAAATCTATTCAACAGAGGATAAAGTGCAAAGGGCACAAGTGAATGCCTTATCTTTCATTTTCTCTCATTAAAGCAAAAACACATACTCAATTCTCACGTACTGGTATGGTTAGATTTCGAAGATCAGGTCATTATGTGAAAATCGGCATAATGCAAACATGGAAGAGAACCGCACTGGGTTGCAAAATGGAGGTTGATTGCATCACTATATAATTGCTATATTGTATTATTATATAACAGTTAAATTATGTCATAAAATATCTGTCATACCACTAAGAATCATGACCCAATGAAGTTAACACATAACCTGTCACCACCAGTGTTACTCTTGTGTCATACCTCAATCAAAGTTCATTATAGCCAGACATATGTCATTAATGAGCAAATAGTGGATACTTTACTACTATTGTAAATGCAAAATGTTGGATAATGAAATAGTAACCATGGTGTAGGTGTATATACATATAGATGTAAGAATGTTTGTATATATATATGTATATATATATATATATATATACACACACAGACACATTAATTTAAGTGTCTATATCTATATGTCCATATATAAGGGGGCTTCAAAAAGTTCATGGAAAATTCCATTACCTCTTAATTCCATTTTCCCATGAACTCTTTGAGGCTTCCTGTGGCATACATTAATGTTGTTCTTCAAAGAAAGCCTAGACCCAAGGAGAAAACAAAAGTTGCCCATAAATTTTGTCATGAAGAAACGCTATGTCCAAACCAAATGAAACCCACTGCCACATAATCCATTCTGATTTTAGAAACCCTATAGGGCAGACTAGAACGGCACCTTTGACCTTCTCAGTCTTTTTGAGATGGTAAATCTCTATGGGAACAGATAGTCTCATCTTTCTCCCTTAGAGCAACTAGTGGATTTGAACTGCCCACATTACCGTTAGCAGCCCCAGAGCCCAATGTGGAACCCACTACACCATAGGGTGATTGTGAATGCTATTTTCTAAAGCAGCAGTTCTCAACCTATAGGTTGCGACCCCTTTGGGAGTCAAACAGCCCTTTCACAGGAGCTGCCCGATTCATAACTGTAGCAAAATTACAGTTATGAAGTATCAATGAAAATAACTTAATGGCTGGGGTCGCCTCAAGATGAAGAACTGTATTAAAGGGTCATGGCATTAGGAAGGTTGAGAACCACTGTTCTAAAGCCAGCAATTATAAGATATTCCTAATTGGTTTAAACTGTTGTCATCAAAGCAAGATAATACCATATTAGCATTTGGGCATAGTCAAATCTAATTCATTTAAAAATTAAATCTATTTTCCGTTACTCTCCCTGTAAATTAATTTGCTTTAAACATGTTCTAGATCAAACTATGTTTAAACTAAAATAAAACTTAAATTCTATTAGTTCTTGACCATCTACAATATTAAGATCATTTAAAATTTTTAAATAAGAACACTATAAAACCATAAGTTAGCTTAAAAGCACAAAAATTATAAACATCTGATGATTATTTATCTTTCTCTGTACAGTAACTACAAGTGGGTATTTCTGATAACAACTATTAAAACCATAATTATGTCACTAAAGTTAAAAAGGTACATTGTGATTCTAGGTCAAATAAAACAAAAGATAGTTCTCATAAGTAGATTACTCATCTTTAATTGAAACAAGGCTACTGATGAGAATATAATATTTTCAACATTTGTCTTAAGCCTACAGTAGTCCCACTTCCATACGGTATTAAACAGATATAAGCTTTATTTTAAGCAATTGAACTTTGCACGCCCTCAAAACCCACAAAATCAGATGGTTTGTGGTTTTTGCAGCTGGTGTACTAAACTCATTTGGGGTAGAGTCATATGAAAAATATTTCACTCCCCAAGCTCTAAACAGAGTCAGTCATTAATGAAACGCAGGCAGTGCAATGAGATCATATAAAGTATAGATTTCAACAGCCGTACTAGGAGCATTGAAAGACAGCCCGAACACGAACACAAATCAAGTTCTTGCTGCCATAAAAGAAAGAAAGAAAAGAAGTGTTAAGGAATGCTTTTGCAGACTTTAGCATTTGCTTTGAAAACAATTGCTAACCACTGCCGGCAAGAAGTTTCGGTTTGAGAACGTGCAGGCTAAATCACAATTTTGGTACAGACCAACAGCAAATAACTTGGAGCACACAGTTACACTGCAAGATTATTCACCATAAAATGCAACTATCAAAATCACAAAATGGTTTTCCTAATGCCACATATGGAAGCTGTTTACTTAATAAAACAGGCTGTCACCGGTCTATAGAATTCTTAAATAATGTCTTCTTTGGGACACATCCAATTTCATGAGTATTTCTTTTTATTGAAGCATTATAAGAAAATGATCAATTCAACAGCATCAAAACATACTCCTGTGGGTAGAAACTGGTATGAAAATACTATTTTTAGTATTCCTATTTGGGAATTAGGAAGTTTTTTCAATAACACTGTTTTATATTTCTTGTCACAAGAAATTGTCTTCATTCTAAAATAAAACCACTTTAAATATTTCCACTTCCAATCATTCCGCCCTCTACACGATTCTTTCAATATCCATTCTTTTAAAAAACGGAGTAGAGTTTTAAAGAACCAAAAGGGAAAATGTGGTTTTTTTAAAGGGAGTGGGGCCCAACATAAACAAGGAGATGTTTGTGAATATGAGCTTGACCGTGGGCTAGGTCCACTAGATGTCTGGATGTTTTTAGTGTCATTTTGTTGTTTCTGTTTACAAAGGCAATATAAAAGAAATGGTACTTAATGCCGATTTTATCTTTATTGCAAACCCTAATGTAAACACTGTGCATGGAATTCATAAGGATTTAATTGGAATTCGGAAGGGGTCTATGTAGTTACTGATTTCATTATCTTAAGCATTGATTAACAGAATATTACTTCATGTGTCTCTTAATATGTCCATAGCGTACCCAAGAAAATTCAGAACTTCCCTGCATCTGTTTTCCATAAAATCTTTATATGTCTCAGGCATGCCACCTGGCACTAAACCATAGCTTATACTTGGAATATTGGTTAACCAAAATAGAGCACAGTGCACATGGAAATGAAGAGCAAAGCGGCTTTTGGGGGGGCTTTTTACCTCTGTGCTTTCCGACCAGTTGACACAGTGGATAGGTATGAATTTTCTTACCATGCAATGCAGTTCTGTGCTAATGTTAATCTTTTTGTCACATGCCATGGTGCAGGGAACATAGCTACATCTATCCAGTGTTTTCATAGTCATAGTACTTCCCTACCACCCTGCCTCCCCAATGTCATGGAATTAGACCTGCATAAAAGTGTAACAGAAATGAAACCAAACTCACGGGCACAGCATGATCACAGCAGATAAGCTTCCTGAGGAATGATCATTCAGATGTCTTCTATATTGATTAATGTACCCACATACCATGTGTTCAATTTAACCAATTTTAACTGAGCATCATATATGACAGGTAGTCTTCTAAACGTGTAGACTAGATCAATGCATGAAACAGAAAAGAAATCCCTGCCATCACTAGTTTGTGAACTGGAGGGTTGTAGGAATGGTGTGGAAGTGGCATGTGACCTCCTCTGATTCACAAGGGAGAAGAAGCATCAAACTCATCAGCCCCAGAGCAAATACAGTGCACCCAAAGGCAAACATGCCTCCATCCTCCAACCTCCTTAATTCTGACACGATCCTTCCTACAGCACTCTCCTTCTCAGCTGCGTTTGATAATTCATTGCAATGGCCACATAGGACCCACAGACAACACTCACAATTACACGCTTCAGTAGGTGACAATTCAGGGTCAAAAATGCTCAAGATACAATTCTTTGGTCAAGAGAGAATCTTTCAGTCATGCCCACAGACATGCTTTTCTCTAGTCCTTGACCCTTCAGCAACATGGTCCTTTGGCCTTGCTCCACCTAGGCATTGACAGAGGTCTTCGAGAACTGAACTGAACTGAACTAAACCAGAGTCATGGTCATCCAGTCCATTTCTGACCCATAGAGAGCCTACAGGACAGAGTAGAACTCCCCTTATGTGTTTTCAAGACTGTAACATTTTCCCCTTGTTTTGCCTAAAGCATTTATTCAGCATTCGACAACACTTCATTTTTTATTGCAGTTTTTAAAAATCATTTTATTTGGAGTTTTAACAGATATTATAACAATCTATAAATCAATTAGATCAAGCATAATTGTACAGTTGCTGCTACCATCATTTTCTTTTTTTTAAATCATTTTATTGGGGGCTCGTACAACTCTTATCACAATCCATACATACATCCATTGTGTCAAACACATTTGTACATTTGTTGCCCTCATCATTCTCAAAATATTTGCTCTCCACGTAAGCCCCTGGCATCAGCTCCTCATTTTCCCCTCTCCCTCCCTGTTCCCCCCTCCCTCGTGAACCCTTGATAATGTATAAATTATTATTTTGTCATATCTGGCACTCTCCTCCGTCTCCCTTCACCCACTTTTCTGTTGTTCATCCCCCAAGGAGGAGGTTATATGTAGATTACTTGTAATCGGTTGCCCCTTTCTACCCCATCCTCCCTCCACCGTCCTGGTATTGCCACTCTCACCACTGGTCCTGAAGGGATCATCCTCCCTGGATTCCCTGTGTTTCTAGTTCCTCTCTGTACCAGTGTACATCCTCTAGCCAGATTTGTTAGGTAGAATTGGGTGGGGAGGAAGCATTTAGGAAGTTGAGGAAAGTTGTATGTCTCATCATTGCTACACTGCACCCTGACAGGCTCGTCTCCTTTTCAAAACACTTTCTTCTCCTTGAACTCTTTGATACCAGCTTTCCTTTATGCCCTCCCTTCCCCCACCTCCTTTGCCCTACCCCGCCAGAAACCCTTATGTGTTAGTCTGGCTACATTAGAGAAACAAATCCACAGAAACTCATGTATAAGACAGAGTTTTATATAAAGGTTAAGTGCACATCTAGAAAGCATCCCAACCCAGTGCTGCCCAGGCCCACAAGTCCAACATTAACACATTAATCCATATGTCCAACACCAATCCACAAAGTCTTCCTCCATCTCATAAAACACACACTATTATGCTGACTACAGGAGGAAAGCCAAATCAGTGAACGTGTAAGCATCTCAGTGCTGACAGGGGTCTCCGCATGGCTGCTCCAGCACCAAGGGTTGCATCTGGGTAGGTCCATGCGGCTTCTCCTCGGGCATGTCTCCCAGAAAGTGAGGCTTGCAAGCTGAAGCAGGGAACTGGCTAAGGCAGCTGCACCCTGGACCGGCCATCACAAAGCAAGAGACCCAAGAACTTCCGGGGCTTCGCTCTATCGCAGTTTTCGCGTAACAGCGCATGCTCTGTCATTACTGCCACTGATTGGCTCATACTGTACACGCTTGATGCCATAAATAATATAATAAATAATAAATAATAATTGTAACGTCCAAAATGTGTTACTGTATTTTCCCTTTTTCGTTTAATAAATTGGGTAATACGAGTGTAATGGTGACTAAAGGGTGTTTTTTCATGTCTCGTACCCTCAAGAAGTCATTACTCCCATTACTATTTCTAAAGGGTTTATCTATCTTGGATTCCATGCACTGAATGGCCTTAATTATCCAAATGATCATAAACAGTTCTCAAAAGATTAATGAGGTGAAACTAAGACCATCAAAGTAATGGGAGAAAATACTAAGGAACTAGAGGATATTTATGTGTTTCATCAGTGCTATATTGCACCCTGGTATAATCCCTTCATGAAGGACTGTGCAATTATCTTGCAGGTGGGATTTGACTCTCCACTTTGACTGCACTCGTACACATCAATCTGATTGCTTGGTTTTGAATTTCTGATACCTATTCCTGTTGACACCTTATGATCATACAGGCGTGTGTGCTTTTTCCATGTGGGCTTTGGTGCTTCTCTTCTAAATGGCTGCTGTTTAACTTCAAGCTGTTAAGACCCCAGATGCTATATCTTTTAATAGCCATCAGCTTTCTTCACCACATTTGCTCGTGCATACATTTTGTCTGCATCAATCATGCCGGGAAAGGCGAGTATCATATACAGCGAACCCTCCTGAGCCCTTGATAATTTATAATTTATTATTTTGTCATATCTTGCCCTGTCTAACGTCTCCCTTCACCCACTTTTCTGTTGTCTGTCCCAATGAACCCTGTTAACAATTACAACTGAAGTATCTAATTCAATTAGTATTCCACCACCTTCTCTTCACTGAGGAGGCCTGATTGCATAGTGGTTAGGCATTGGGCTGCTAACTTCAAAAAGAACAGTTAGTAATCCACAAGCCACTCTTCGGGAGAAGACGAGGCTTTCTATGCTCACAAAGAGTGAGAAGAGTGACCGACTGTGTGGGAAATCCAAAGGAGCAGCTCCTGCTTGTTCTACAGAGTTGCTATGAGATGGGCTCATCTTGGTGGCGGGTGAAGCTCTTACCCACACTTTAACTAAAACCCCAAACTAAACGGCCTCCCCGGAGTCAATTCTGATGTTAGAAAAAAGGAAAAGAAAAAAACCCATCTCATCTCCATGGCCCTATTTATTTTTAGGAAAGTTGCATAAACTATGGCTAGAAGAACCATATGATGCAATTCACTGGCATTGCAAAAATGAAATAAACAATAAAAAGTAAACATCTAAACCCCCCTCTAAGATGAGGCTTTCAACTTTCACAAAGATTTACAGTCGCAGAAACCCACAGGGCAAGTTGTCCTCTGTCCTACGGGGTCAAGGTAGGTGAGAATTGACTTGAGGGCAGTAAATTCGGTTTTAACAACTAGCCTTGTATTCTAGTAGAGGAGAAAACGAGGGAGTGGTGTCGTGTGTTCAATGATAAACGTGATGCCTAGAGCCAGATATGGTGAAAGAAAATATAAAGAAAGGTCCACTGCATTTTTAAACAGAGTGGGCACATAATTGTACCAAAGTTATATAAGAGTCAAATATACTGGTGATGCATTTAAAGGAGGCAAAACAGCATAAAAGTCCAGTAGAGAATGCACATTCATGGCAGTACCAAGAGCCGAAACAGAGTGAAAGAAGTATACATACAAACATGTTACCATTTAGTCAAAACCTCTTTTTAAGAGTAATTTATTTGGTCAAAATTTTAAAAAATAAACTGAAGTATGATGTAAATTATTATTGGTTTCATTTCTCTTTCACTAACATTCATTGGACAATCTCAGTAGGCAGAGATGGAAAAGTATTAGCTAACTGTTTGTTACTCCCTTTCTTCACCTATTATTTCTATTTTTCCACCTTTGACTTTTTGTCAGCGTATTAGTGAGCAACAATCTGGGAAGAGGTAAAAGTACTCTGAAATTAAAATAAGAAAAAATGAATTTCATTCTCAATCTTGCTCCTTACTAACTCGATTATTAAAGCAAGTTTTTCTGCCTTTCTGAGCAAATGTCTCATCACTAGTATTGGGGAGTGAGTAAGCAAAGGAAGAAGGTATAGGCGGGGAAATCCCTTACAAATTCCTAAAGAGTAGAAGGATGTAGTAATTTTTCTTTATATATAATGGCTAGAAATTATAAGTTAAAGTTAATCAATTAATTATACAGCCCATTATCATATAATCACCACCAGTTCTCTAGAAGCTTTCTCTTTCCTAAAATCTGTCTTCAACGTGAGGATAGCAGAGATTCAGAATATGATTACAGACTGGGAATTATAGTGAGGACAGGTTTTAGACCAGAATGACTGTAGTTGGCAGGACATAACTCTGATTCGAGCAGACATATTGGCAAGATTCTTAGATCAATCAAGATTTAAAAACATTTTAAACCAATTTGACAATAGGCTTTCAGTGTTAAAAATGGATAGCATTTGAGCTAGTAGTTAACTCTCAGGTATGCAGTGCCTTATCTAAACTTTTCGTAAGTAAATCTATTTTCAAATATTGTAATTAAGATAAAAAAGAAAAGATACAATGAGTATTCAAATGATTGAAATATGCTGTAGTACATAAAAGCTTAGCTGCTAACCTGAAAAGTTGACAGTTACAACCCACTAGACATTCCATTGATGGAAATCTTTTGTTAGTGTTTTTAAGTCTGCTGTGAGGCATACTTGTTACACGTTGGCTGAGAACTGCAAAGTCAGCACTTTGAAACCATAGCCGCTCTGCAGGAGTTCCATGAGGCTTTCTACTCCTGTAAAGAGTTTAGTCTTGGGAATTGAAAGGGGCAGTGCTAAGGGGTTACTTCAAGTCAGAAGTGAGCTTTTGTTTGCTTGTTTTGGTTGTGTTTGGGTTAGTATTTATGGAAGCCCTCTGCTTCCATAAAGATAACAGTCCTTGAAAGCTTGTGAGGTGGTCCTACAGGGTTGCTGTGTATCCGAAGTGACTTGAGGACATGAGTTTATATTTGAGACTAAGGGTGAATTTAAGTAATTTTGATATTGAAGTACTGGGGAATTATCATAATCTTGGCTCATTTTTTATTGGTAATTAAGTCCCTCCTTCTCTGCTCAGTTCCTTTCTCCTTCCTGTAATCTCTTACAAGAGGTAAGAATCTGGATTATACATACATCATTCTTCTTGAAATTATGGCTATTGCCTTAGTAAGGGTATTACAATCCAAGTTCATGTCCTTACTATTGAGAACAGTCAAGGACATACATATAGTGTGTATGTGTGTTGGGGGGGCAGTGCAGGATGCTCACAATTCATTATATGATTTTCTATCACTTGGTGCCTAAATATTCATGTCTTTCTCATATTAAAGAAAATCATTGTATCATTACCAAAATCTTAAGTTAACTCCAAGCCCAAATTCTATTCAGGAACAAACCCCATCGCTAGATCTGCTTCTGAAGTACAACAGTGGAACTTGCAAAAGGTAGATATTTCCATTGCAAGTGGAAAGCAATTGGAAGGAATAGAATTGACCACAAAATAAGGAAAAAAGAGAATCACCTGAAAAATCTATAATCATCGTCAACAAGTCTTGAAAAGAGTCCTCTGTTCTCTACGACCATCTGGGCAATGGCTCTGCCCTGCTGATTGTGGGTATTGGCCCATTCCAAAGCCAGGTAATCCAACAGACGGCAGAAAATAGCAAGCAATGCCATTAATATCACAAGCAATTAAAATCGTGCTTACTATATTTCACAAATCGTTATAGCCATATGTCAAGAGGGAATTTCAGGCCAGTTTGAGAATAGAATATGGAATGAGAGATATCATTGCTCTCATCAGATGGATCTTGGCTGCAAGTTAATAAACACCACCAGTACCACCACCAGAATGATGTTTACTTGTGTTTCATTGGCATGTGATTGTACAATCATAACAAATAATTGAAAACCTTGCAAAGAAAGGAAATTCCAGATTTCACTGTATCCTTCCAGAATGGGCATATAAGTATTCAAATAGAACAAGGAAGCCTTGCATGATTAAAGTCAGAAAAGGTATGCATCAGGATGTATCATTTCATCATATTTATTCAATCTGTATGCTGAGCAAATACTCCAAGAATCTAGATTATATGGAAAAGAACAGAAGAAATGAAGCATTTATTAAACATATCAAAGGTTACAGCCTTCAGTATGAATTCAGCTCAGTTTAAAGAAGACTAAAATACTCATAACTAGACCAATAAACAATATCATGATAAATGCAGAAAATATGCAAATTGTCAATCAATATTAGTACACTAGCAATGCCCTCGGAAACTAAAGTCAATATATCAAATGCATGATGCACCACAGCTGCACCATCTGCGACAAAAGTCCTCTTCAAAGTGCCACCTGGATGACATGAGGTACACTCGAGCAAATCCAGGTATTTCCAATCACCTGATATAACTGCAAAAATTGGGCAATGAATAAGGAAGATTAAAAAAAAACCCTGATACCTTTTAATTATGATGTGGGTGGAAAGGTGTGCATGTGCCATGGATTGTCAACAAGACCCCCAAAAATGTTTTGGAAGAAGAAAACCGGAAAGTTCATTAAAAGCAAGGATTGCATGACTTAGTCTTACATACTTTGTACATGTTATCAGGAGGGACCACGCCTTGGAAAGGACCACCTGCTTGGGAAAACAGAAGGTCATAGATAGAGGAAGACCCTCAACAAAACTAACCGACATTATCGGCCAACAATGGGCTCAACCACGATAAAGATTGTGAGGCAGTTTTTCTTCTTTGTGCCTAAGATTTCTACGAGTCAAAAAACGCTCAATGACTCTTAATAAAAACAGTATCATGTATAATACTGTATCTTATTGGCATGTGATTGTGACAACTTTTGATCCAGGCAAGTTGGGGAGATTTTGGATTTAGATGACTCTATGTCATGTCATGGAAGGGGCTCTGGCAGCACAGTGGTTACACACGGGGCTGCTAACTGCAAGGACAGCAGATTGAAACCACCAGCCACTTCATGTGAGAAAGATGGGGCTTTATATTCCGATATAGGGTTTCAGTCTTAGAAACTCAAAGGGGCAGTTCTACCCTGTCCTATAGGGTTACTGGTAGTCAACATTGACTCAATGGCAGTGAGGGAGGACTGCATGTATCAGAATTTCTATTTCAAATTGTGGGAAGTCACAGGATTCTTGTTATTGGTTTGAATTTCAGAATTCAAAGAGGATAGTGAAAATGAACCATTGTGTTGGTATTTCCAGTTACAAGATGGGCCTTTACAGGAACATTTTACAAGAGTTTGTGAATCCATGAGCAGAAGCAGTTTGCATTTAAGCAAAAGCTTCCACAGGGAATCTTAAAATCGAAAGGACTTTGTTACCCATTTTCCAAGGAGCAAAATGAAGTTGAAAGAGGTTATGCTCCAAGACAGGCATGGAGTCTTAAGTACCTGATAAGCCAAGCTAGTCACAGGGATCTAGAGTCTGTGGCAGGGCTCCTTGGAGCCGGCCAAACTGCTGCCAGGTGGGTCAGTTTCGGAGGAGACTGTAAAGTCAGGGTTGGTCTGGCAGCTGATCCAGTCCAAGTACAAACTGTAAGGTGAAGACTGGGGAACGATTCTGAAAATTACCTAGAGCAAATTAATGAAGGAGCGAACCTGTCTTTTTAGTTCTCCTACTTAGGGGGAAAGTGTGACCTGAAAAATTAAATACAAAATAGCCTTCCTCTGAAAAGGAGATATGAAATGTAAATGATGGATAGTGGGATCATTATTTATGATTACTGTAATTAGTTGTTAGAGATCATTAACACCTACTGGTGTGATTTTTTTTAACCATAAGTTATTTGAAAATATTTGATGCTCCAAGTAGAAAAACTTTCTTCCTATTGTTAGATTATTCCTGCTTTTTTAAAAAAAATAATGCCAAATGTATCTATTTATCAGGTTACCTTTATGTTATTTATCTCCTATCTATATACCTCGATTTGCTCCCTAATTCATGGCTTGTTTCCAAGCATAGAGTGTTATATTTTTTGCTACCTACCATGCATAATTGACAAAACTTACCTAGAAGGCAATCACTGTAAAATACAGATGTTGTTTTATTGGGTTAGAAAATATTGAATTTAGGCAGATTTATATTATTCTAACTTTAAAGCTCATCCTTTCTTGTTAATATCTTGGCTACAATTAAGGAGTGTGATTTTACCTGATTTAAAGGTTAAGGAAAAAATGTATACATGAATAACACTTCAGTATGAACTAAGGAAAAATATATTGCTACTAGGATTCTAATTCATATATGCAATTTTATGACAAACAAAACAGGTTTAAATATGTCTGCAATCAAGGGATGACTACACCCATGTTCTCTTAATCATATACTTATTCTAGTGTATTTCAGATAATAAAAAAAAAAAAGCAAGAACAATCAAAACAATGGCTTCTAAGGTGAGATGTTGGGACATTTAAATTCAAGGTCAATTTTGAAGGTTATGGTGACTTTTGGGGGCAGAGGGACTCCACAAGGAGGATCTTGAGAGATTATCTCACATAACACAGGAGGCTCCCAGGGATTTACTCTGAAGAAGATATTTTTGGTTTTGGTTTTTTTTTTAATTAGAAAACTATATTGGTGAGAAAAAGGACAGAGGAGTTCTATCAAGGAATGTTTTTTCTCCCAGCATGACAATGCACTTACTCATTCTTGGGAGGGCAGCAGGGGCCTCCTATGAGAGTTTTCATTGGAAAATCGTATGTCACCTCACAGCTCCGATCTGGCTGCATCAAATACCTTTTTGTTCCCCAAACTCAAAGATTTCGGTTGAGTTCTGATTTTGAGTGCCATTTTGACATGGTGCAAATTAGAGGGCACAGAATTCCTCATAGAAGGGTCAGAATATAGTACATGTATAGATCATATGTCCAGAATTCATATTTTGATAATTTTGTTTTTAAGATGTTTCTATAATGTTGCAATACTTTTGACTTATCTTTGGGTAGATAAAAGATGTTTCACATGATCATTCCATTCTAAATCAAAATTTGTGTTTTCTAGAAAAGGATGTCCCCACTCATCAGAAGGTATAAAAACAAAAGATTTCAGCTGTACCACATATATGATATTTTAAAATATACTTTTACACTATGGCCTTATTTTAACAGTCTTAGAAACTTTCAAAACTTTTCACTGCATTGACCAGGCAGAGAATGTACTATCAGTTGTATTTAGGACAGGTGACCATACTGCTTGTATTTTTTCTGTACTGAACAACCTGCTGGGGGGGGGGGGGATCACCATAGATAAGATGTGTTAAAAACACACTGCTTCAGAGACAACTTCAATTATGTTCACCCGCTCAAATTCAATTCACTGCCACCAAGCTGACCCAATATGATGGGGCAGATCTACCTCTGTGAATTTCTGAGAATGTCAATCTTTAAGGGAGCGGAAAGGCTCATCTTTCACCCACGAAGCAGCCGGTGGCTTTCCACTGCAGATCTTGCAGCTAGCAGCCCAACATGTAACCACTATGCCACCAGGGTCCTAGATAGAGCAAATGAGGTATGAGAATTCCCATCTTGTAAAAGTTTGGAATCATGAGCTTAACGTATAGGCAATCTTAAACATAAAGTGTCTTACTCTGAATATATGAGACTAAATCACACAGAAAATAAAGAAAAAAAGTGGCTGTGTATAGAGATATGTAAATAAACACAGTCATATAAGTAGTTTCCCAGAAAAAGGGAAACAAAACTTTGAGAGCTATGGGAAGTTTTTTGCAAGACCAATTTCAGTACTGGAGATGGAGACACCTGTCCCAGATGTATCCCCCCGAAGGACTACAACTTGCTAACAATGCACAGCGCATCCTGGAAGAATGTGAAACTTCAGGGCATGGTCTGCCGTGGGAACATGCTGGAGGATGGTAGCAACAAAACAACCAGGTGGCATAACAGACAAATGAAGAAACAAGGGACTTTATGCTCATCACTTTCTTCCTTACATTATCATTTCTCTTTGGTTTATGAAAAGCTCTACAAAAAGCCTATATTCATTATTATATTTCGGTGATCAAAACATTTCCATCATTCTTACTATATTGAAGTCAAAAGAAGGATTCACTAAGGTGTCTAAGAGGCTGTCATATACGATGTGGTGTCCCTATGTTTTGTTACGTCTTGCTCCTAGTTTCTAAACTTCAAACACTGAAAGTCCACAACATTCATAAAACAAAACTGAGCTACTGGGAGCAAGAAAAAAATACACAAAGGTAGCAGACCTCAATAACAGATAGTAAAATTAACATTTCAACAGCTCTTGCCTTTCATCTCAGGCTCCACAGTATTTTTTTTTCTGGAAAAGCTACGATTTAGTTTAGAAAGATGCGGAATTACATAAAACATCTGGAATATGAGACAAGAAATATTGGCTTATTATCCCTTGTGGACCCTCCCCATGAAAAATGTAATAGATCTGTTTTGAGAGTTTTAATCTCCAGAGCACCTCAAGCTACGTTATGGAAACATCGTCTTGGTCATTTATATTAGAACGAACACCTGGTGATGAAAGCAAATACACTCCCTTTTAAACTGTGAGTGCCTTCCCTTTAATCATCTCACTTTCCATCCTATGTGCATGTGTAATCAGATTATACTCTTTATGGATTTACCAGAAAAATATACAGTCCTTTCCTATGTTCTGCAAATAAATAAATTTGCACTAATTGACATTTACTTATTTCCTAGTCCAGAGTAAGTTTCAGCAATTTTCATGATACGGACACCACAATATCACTTGCAATGGTCTCAGAAACACATGACGACAAAGATTTTTATTTTAAAAATAAAAATAATTTTCTCATTTTATTACACTATCAGAGAGCTTAAATGATCATTTTAGTATTTGCTGTTGGGAAGGAAATACTTTTTAGTTAATACAAAAGTAATCTTTACAGCTAAAAATAGTGAATAACTTTCAACATTACATTTTATTGCTAAAAGACCATACTATTGATAGCACGCTGTAATACTGAGAATGTGTGCATCTAAGGGAGATTAATAATTGCGTAATTGACCAAAGGAATTTATAGAACTAATCTACAAAATGCTAATATTTCATTATTGTACTGTGTGCTCATATTTTAATGATAAAATTCAAAACTAAGGTTTGGCGTAACTATTTGCATATTAAAATTAGGGGAAATTCCACGTAATTGAAAACATAATAAAACAGTCTCTTTTTTTTCTTAAACTGCACTTTCTTTTAAAATTAGTACATTGTACCATAGCTATGCTATCATTAATAACACTCAAAATATGTAATGGGCTTCTACATATTCCAATTAAAAATAGAAGTCCTTAAAATATTTGAGTATTTATAGTCTATAAAGATTTTCAGGAACATTTTTATTAATTTGACACAGATACGCCTTCATTTCTAATGTTACAAACCTGAACCATTTTAAATGCAATTAAAAGTGGTTATGAAGGAGTGTGGACTTCCTTGTGAAGTAGGAAATCACTCTTGTGATTAACATGCAAACGAGCTCATGCTGGCAGAATAGATTGGGGTTTTAAAACCCCAATTACTTTTGTATGATTATCTATTTACCAGTACACAGTCTATTTTCATTTTTCATCTAATACAAAATCGGCTTGCTTACATTTTTAGCAGAGCAATTAATATTTACAATAATTATGACATCAAGCACTGCTGAGAACTCCAAGTAAATCATTTACCCTAGTCTTTTTCTCTTTTTATGTGATTAATGCCCTTTTATAAATCCATGTGGTGTCTGTGGTTACCTTATGCAAAATCCAAAATTAAGAACCACTTTCCCCCTTTGATTTAAATTTAGTTATGATACATATTATTTTTAGAATGTTAGTAGCATTGACTATTGTTATAAAAACCCACATTTTAAAGTCTGATTAGAAAAATATGGAAAAACAGTTTTAATTGCTCATAGTAAGAAAATCTATATATTGAAAACAATGAAAGGTGTCCAATGAGTCTTTTCTTTTCAAAAGTAATAAGGGACAATTCTAAACTTTCACTAACACACTTTGATTCATATTCTACATACTACACACATACACATTTTTCCCAGACTTCTAAAGAAAATTACAATGCATTAATGACAGGAACCATGGTAATGGAAAAAAGGTCACCCTCTCTTGAACACCTTCTGTTTTAAACCATTATATATAAAGACATTCGAGAAAGCAAAGAATTAAAAGCCAGCCTTTGTGCAACCCATTACTGAAATATTATAGAATAATCTATATCAAATGTAGAGGAACAGCAGATTCTTTGGTATCTAAATTAACTGCAGCCATAGAAACGCTTTTATGCTTATTATGTATCTGCATGTTGATTCAATTATTAAAAGAACACCTGACAGCATCAGACTTATTTAATTGAATTAATTAAACTGGATGAATAATCACTGAATTCCTTTTGTGTGAAATTTGTCCTGAAAAGTAACACTGGCATTTGGAAATTGCAAGTAATTTGCATGGTGAAATAGAGTGAGCTTGGAAATCCCCTACTATAGCTCTCTTATTTGTTGTGGGTTTTGTGAGAGAGAGAGAGAGAGAGAGAGAGAGAGAGAGAGAGAGTGTGTGTGTGTGTGTGTACCTCCTCATACACATGGACACTGAATATTTTCGTTACAGTACAAACTTACGAGGACTCTTTATCCACATATACTTAAATGTTTTTCAACAACTTCCTCAATATATCTTTTTAATATTATGCAAAATTGTTATTTTTACCAGAAGAGGTGAGATGATAGCAATGTATCCTTGCAAGTACGAGGCAAGGAAAATGGATTCACGATAGATGAGCAAGATATTCATTATCTCCATATCTACTCTTCTCAAGCTAGAATGAACAGACACTGTCTTTCCACCTAAAAGCACAAATGAAGGATTTACACAAAAGAATCTAGAAGTAAAAACGATCCAACAGAACAACAGATCAGACTAGTTAGTTTTCTTTGAAGCTTATATTTTATGTTTTCCTTTTTTTGTTGTTTAAAGGTTTGTAAGTTTATGCCTAGCATATATTTTGATGATATGTGTTTTAAGATAAATATGTGGAGTTTAATTGCAAGCATGATAATTTCAGTTATCTACTATTAAAAGAAAAATAGTGGGAAAAGTTTCTATATACACATGGTCCCTGAATTAAGATCAGATTTAAACTACAAGGAAACTGGTCCAAAGTCTGTTTTCTTCTGACTAATCTAAACAAATATAAACTGACATTTCAAAATATCCTTAAAGCACAACTTGATGTACCTCCAATTCCTGGCTCTTGGTCTCTCTAACGTCACCAGGGGTCATCATTTCATCTCCTCACTGCTTTATATCTCCCTACAACACACAGACCACCGGGAAGATGCAGGGTCCGCTATTGTGAAGTCAATATAAGGGGAAAACTTAGTGAAATCCTCATGCTTGGTTCATCTTTAGACATACACATGCACATAATACTTCAATATATATCACATCCCCCTTTGATCCACCTTCTCTCTCTTTCTCGCTCTTGGTGGGGGATAGGGGGAGGTGGATACTATGAATGGGAAATGATTGTACTTTAACACTTGAGATGAAAATCACTTTATGCCACTTCCGTCGTGCCTATTATCCAGGAGAGACTGTTTACCATAATAAATTATGGTATTTGAAATCACACATCGTTTAACATCTGCATTCCTCGGATTAATGAACCTTTTAAATATTGAGGTGGACAGCATTTGTTCGCTATAAAATAGACTTGATCTTTCCGACCTTTGCTCTGTCTACATTCTGCAGGTTAGATTTATTCCCAGCTTTCTTTGCGTCTCACAGAAATCTTTCTTCGTGAATGATCATACCTGCCCGATACAATATCACATGCGTTGCAGGATTATTCCTCCTAAAATAAAATCGGAATGTAATCTATTCTAAGCCATAAAAATAACTCATAAAGAAACCCAAGTATTTAATAAAACTGATTTTTGTCCTGTGGAAATTTGTAGAAATCTAGTCAAATTGTTTATTTCTGATTTATATTACAGACATGATAAATATGCAAACTTTCACAAAATACTTTGTGGAAAAAAATAACACTATGAATCCACTTTAGTACCCACATTAATAGCCATAATGGTTAGATTTTTATTTTACATAAATTATACAAAGTACATTGGCATTATCCCCCATTCTTAATACCAGTCTCTATGGCTCTATTTCATAATACTGGGTGTGGAAATGGAAACACTGCCATCATGTGATACTTCTCAGGGTACTTCACTTCTTACAATCCCAGCGTCTGAGCATACAGCTACGGTACAAGGAGAGAGTTAGCAGAAAAGCAGAGACGAGCAGCAGCATTCATTAATCCATATTCTGTAACCTGATTTGGTGTTCCCACATTTGTGTAAACATTCTAAAAACATCTTTTATATCTTCCAAGATAAAACCAGCCTACAGCCAGTGTTTACACCGATGAGTGTCCGGAGCTTGAGCACAGGCAGGTGTGCACACACACCCTGGATGAAAACCTACAGATTGTCCATTCTGGGTCCCCAAACTCTCTCCGTGTTCAATCTGGAAACTTATAGTTTCTAGCTTACAAAAAAAATAAAAGCTTTCACTTCATCAAAGGAGTAATTCATCACATTCATTAACTAGCACCAACAGATTGGGGGAGAAAAATCTCAGACATATTATAAAGATCCGCTAAACTGAAATAAAACTTAGGTCAAAAATCTGAACCCAGTTTCTAACTTGTTTGCCCTCTAATCAATGGGCATGCCTTATTTTGGACAAAGTACCACAAACTAAATTCTGGAGATGAAGTTAGTTGCAATTTCTCTTTAAATCACTAAATAAGCCATGGCTCTCTATGTTGTTTTAACAAGCCATAGTAATTATGCATAAATACAAAACAGGCACTGCAAATTAATTCAGTTTGACTTTTTATATTTACTTTGTTAAGGCCATTTCCTCCAAAATGAGCCTTTTAGTGAAATGTGTAGATTTGGCAGCTACTCGTTTATTTTCTAGATTTACCCCCCCCTCCCCAATATATATAGAATGCCATTTTAAAAACAACTGTATAATATTAAGAATCAAAATACCATCATGAACAATGTTTGCTGAAAATAAGCAATGAACCATTTCTTCTCTGTTTATTTTATTGGCTCGTAGTCAATCTCCAGCACATTTCAGTTTATTGCACACACAGTCCACGATATTTCACTGTAAAACCCTTATCAAAACAGGAAAACTGTAGACGCGTTTCAAAGTACAGGGCGACATTTAAAGATTCCTATGCCTCTAAAATGGTATTTGTTTTCAAATTCGCCAAAATTAAGTCCTTCTTCATATCCTTTGTCAGACAGTATAAGGCAAAACATAAAATTTCACACAAAAAAAATGTTTAACACAAGAAGGGATAAACACACGAGGAAACTTTCTTCCACATAAGCCATTTGTTTTTTGATGGTGAAGATAAACAACTATTAATCACAAAAGTCTGAGAAGAAATTCATTAGTCTCTGAAAATATAACTGAGGAAATTTTTAGCAGCAGGAAAAAGGTAGAGCGTACATATGATTAATTACACCCTGCAGCTCTAAGAATTCCCCTTTCTACAAGTTACAGATGGGGGAACACCTAACTCTTCAGATGTGTAAATTCTTCTAGAGACAGGGAGGATCTCAGGGTCACTCTAACCATTTTATTACTTGTCTTCTCTCCTTTAATAAAGAATCTAGTTACTGGCAATTTCCTGATTGGAAGATATTTAATAATTATCTTAGAAGAGATTCTCTATTTTCCAAACCTAGTTAGCCAAATCTTGTGTCTTGTGGTAGAGAGGAACTTGCACTCCATAGACTACCATGTTTTTCCTTCATGAAATAAACCAGTCACAAATTCTTCAGCTTTTCTAATATGCAGTGATCCTTATCTTGTCACAGTTCTTTCAGAGAAATCTGAGGCCGAAGCCATGTTAGTTTGCAGTAGTGCAGCATGCTTTTCCTTTCAGGGATTGGATGCACCACTCACAGCCACACACATGCAACTGGGGGAAGAGTTGCAAAGGCTCCAGGTCTTTGGACCAGTGGTTCATAAAGCAGAGAACTGCAGGAAACAACAGAGGCAGAGTTCCCAACAGAGCAGCTAAGTTCTTCACCAAAATCAACCTTTAATTTTGAAATTACATGTGATGCTCAATGTTTCTCTCTTCCCTCAAATTTGGAGGTAGGAGAAGGGAAACACAAAAATGATGCTCAGAGCATGTATGGAAATAATAATAATTTATATTTATCAAGGGGTCGGGAGAGGAAAAAGAGGAGCTGATAGCAAGGGTTCAATAGAAAGCAAATGTGTAGAAAAAAATGATGGCAACATATATACAAATATACTCGATACAATTGATGTATGGGTTGTGATGAGTTGTAAGAGCCTCCAATAAAATTTTAATTTTAAAAAGAAAATTAAGAGGTTAAAAAATTTGTAACGCCAATGTGTGAAGCAGTCATTTCTCATCAAGCTCCAACAATTTTTTATATTTATTAGTGATGTAAACTCTCCCCAACATACACTGACAGATAAAAATAATTCATGACAATTTTTATTTTATACAATGTACTGTTAAACAACAGGATCGCACCTAAAAAGTAATGCTAGAACCCTTACTAGTACTAATTTGTTACTGATTGTTCTACTCTTCATAGAAATGTGTTACATTAAGTAGGCAATCACTTCAGAGCAGAACCAAAAATCAAATTGTGCTATTTTATAGTAAAATAATACATTGGACTATTCATGAAGTGCAAACTTTTAAAAAACCTGTCTACTAGATTATTTAAATGCTAAAGGTTGCATGCAAACCTATTCAGTACATTAATCAGCTTTTACCTCATCAGCTGCAATTGCTAACACTGCGCTCCCCCAAATACACATTCCCTGCACACGTACATGCCGACGCACACAGGCACAGACAGGAAACACCTTGGTGAGCTCCACTGAGACGACTGAGTCTGTCGCTAATTTAGGAGGTGGGTTTGCCTGTCTGTAGTTCCTACCGAGTTGTCATTTGTTGCACATATGATATGCTGCTACTGAAAAGGTCACCCAAGGACTTGACGCACTTATTTCAGTTAAGAATATTTGACATTTCATGTGAACGTAACGGCCTTCCTTTTGGAAAATGGACAAAGCCTTCCCCGCTGGAGCAGGTGACCAATTTTCTTCCACAGCCAAGCTCATGACCAACTCACATCTTTCTTGGCACACTATTTAACAATACTAAATTTTATAGATCAAGTTTCACTTATAGAGCTAAACATTAACGACTACTGCTGACATTCTTTGTTTATTTTAGTCTCATGCATATTGAAAGACACCTCCCCCTTCACAAGGAATCAGGATGATGTATTTTGTTGTTGTTGCTCCCATTTTAACCATGGTTCCGACAGAACTTTCCTACGAAAGCACTGTCAAAAACACACCCGATTAACACGATTGTGTCATAGGTTCATGTAGTATAAATAGTTCCCATTAATTATAAAAAATAAGTTCTTATTTAAGTTGAGTGTTATTGACAATGTGAAAATTGCTTTCTATCTTTCTTATCTTCTAATCATTAAGTATTTCATATAGATGTGTTTTGCTGAGATTTACATTCCACTTTTAAATCATAGTTGACGGCTACCTGAAAGAAAAACCATTTGACTAGTCTCCATGGACTTGCACTAGTCCCTACCAAGGACTTCCGGAAGAAAGGAGACAAAGACGAGCATCATACGAGGACAAATTAAAGATGATATTTGTGAATGTTTTTGTTAGATTCAAAGAATGCATACTTCCTACATCTTAGGAGAAATACAGCAAATGTTTTGAGGGAATAAAACATGTTAAGTTTAACAGAGTACAACATTTCAAAGAGGAAACAGGATGTATATCAGACCCATTTGTAAAATTCGAGGGTGGTTTTGAACTCCTTTCTAAAACACGACAATAATTAACTTTTCCAATGCATACACTGTGTTGCTTAACTTCACACAAGCTGTGCGCTGGGGCAGACTCTTTCATCATGCCTATTCCATCTGCTGATAGAAAATAATCTGAGACGCTGGAGTCTACCCCGAAGAATGCAGTATCAGAATTGGACAAAAACTCCTTAAAAATCTGTGGTATACAGAGGATACAACCTAACTTACTAAAAGTAAAAGACCTTGAAGTAATTACTGATAAAAATCAGAGACACAGCCTACAATGTGGATTACACCTCGCCATACAGAAAATAGAAGACGTCCTAACTCGGGCAATAAGGAAGCAGCATTCTGATCAATGAGAAGAGAGTGAAGTTGCCAAGGACTTCCCTTGACCTGAACTCACACTCTACACCCCGGGAAGCCCCTGGGTTACGCTGTTGAGTTGTTCTTGTTTTTTTTTTAAGCAACAAAACTAGTTTGCTTTAAGATATCCGGAATTTCCATCAAACTGATTCTTATCAACTTCTGGATAATTATTACAATCAGCAATGAGATAATTAACTTTGAGATTGATTTTTATTCTGTGAGACATGAGAAAACTCAATCTCTGGGGCATTGATTTCAAGTGGAGGTATCCTGGGGAAAGCCCGATGAACTACCTTTGGGAATCAGTTACTAAAACTCAGAAGCACAGTGCAAGTCTGATATGCACGTGGGTCACTGTAATTGTAAATAGATTAAATGGCAACTTTAGTTTATTTGTTTGCAAGCTCCTTCAGTATAATTCAGGATGCTCTGTATTTTGGTATTATTATTATTATTATTATTATATTTTGTTTTTCTATAGAACACAGAGCTAATTTTAAATTTTAAATAATTCTTATTCTCTATTCAGATTATTTTTGCTGATTTTAATCTCAAAAGTAAATTTTAACAATACAAGAAAACCATGCATCTATTTTTTTAAGTGTTTTAAGTGTGTGTTGGAAATGTCTCTGTATACTGAGTTTTACCACTTTGCTGCCCAGAGTAAGTTATACACTCTTAAATATGAGCCATGTTATTTTCTTCTTCTTAGATCTGAATGCTTATCAGTTGTGCACAGAGACCTGCAATCCATAATCACAAAAACACCAAAAACATGCACAAATTTGTTTTCTAAAAGACTGTTCCTTATTAATGTTTTTACTTATTTCCTTTAAAGGAGAATAGCTTCCAATTATTTATTGCGGATGGACACTTAGAGTGTTTCCTTTCTTGGGATGGTGAGTCTTGCCAATGCCACACCTTTGTTCATTGATATTCTGGCTCATTATGATTTGGGGAGAGACCAGGAGAATAGCAACAGAAACTTAACTGATATTTCTTCCTCAGAGGGATCCATATATCTTTGTTGAAAATAAATATTTACATGTGGACCACTACTGATTTTTCTTCCTATGTCATTTTATGCTGATGTTTATGATTCAACATACATATATATCCAAAGGTGCCACATATTTTCATCTGCCAATATGCATCCCAATATAATCAAACTCATACCTACATGTAGTCATATATATTTACCATTTGGTCATATGCTATGTACATGTTGATTCATATATTTCTCATTTAGATATAAACTTTATCTTTTCCATGTTATATATATGCCTGCCTCATAAGGCATAAAATAAAACGTCTTCATAGTAAATTGTTATACAAAGAACAGATGTACAAATAGCCATTTCTGTTCAAAGGTTAAGTCTAGTTATATTTTAAAATAAGTAACAAGAAAGGATAATTATTATATGAAGATAAACTCTATTAAAATATTTTCAGAAAAAATAAATAC
Organism: Echinops telfairi; assembly: GCF_000313985.2. Taxonomy (NCBI): domain Eukaryota; kingdom Metazoa; phylum Chordata; class Mammalia; order Afrosoricida; family Tenrecidae; genus Echinops; species Echinops telfairi. The sequence goes on from NW_022103920.1 coordinate 31,350,389, forward strand.
AAGAAACCACTATTATTTGTGATGAAGAATTAATCAAAATAAGTTACACTAAAGCAAAACAGTTTTCTATATCTAACTATACCATGCTAAAAGAGCACAATGCAATTTAGAAATATTAAACCTATGTTACAAGAGAAGGCATGTACCATATAAACACAAGGGCAAGCTCCATGCCAGTGAAATGGGTTTTCTTGATACTATTATATTATTATATAATTCATTACTGAATTAGAATAATGCGTCCTGTTTTCTATCATCATCAGTGAGTATAGTAAGAAGTTGTTCAGTTTTCCAGATAACTCAAGACAAACACCAGCTAATCAATACTCAATCCATTACTATTTTACACAGGCCAAAAGACTTTCACTGTTTTGTAGGAGTGTTTAAACTAAGCTGAAATTCACTTTTTCAGAATAGTTCACTGATGCATCATATATCGTGTAGACAGTCCATTCCCCTACTGCAATGTACACCAGAATAAGATAATGTGTTCTCTTCCTACTGTTTCATGGCCATCTGCGTAATGCCTTAAACTGTGAATCTACAGCGCTCAGGGCTCTACTAGGTTGCTAATAACTAACTCCATAAACACAAAGGCTATATAATTTCAAGAAATTTTAACAAGCCATCTTTCTTGATAGGAGGTATCAATTTTAAAAATTAATTCCATCAGACAACATAGTTCATAAGCCAAATAAACCAGGGTGCATCAATGTAATGTAAAGAACATGACTTAAGAGTTTCCTTATCTGTTTTGTCTCAGCAAAATAAAATAAGGCTGTGAAAGATTACTGTTCTTCAAGTAATTAAGAAATGACCATCAACTCAGAATCCAGCAAGCAAACAACATAGAAACCAAACACACAAAGAAACTCTTAAGTCATGTTCTTATGTTCAATTTATGTTATGAGATGACATTTATCATTTATCATGGACCAACATGCAGATATTCCCACATACGAATACCCAGCGTGAAGACTGTTACTCATGCTACACCATGTTTTAAGACAAAATTTCACTTATTTGTAACTAGAAATAAATATTTCACAATATATAATTACAGATTGTTTTGTAATCACTAGAGTTCAATTTGTAACAATGAAAATACATCCTGCATATAAGATATTTACATTATGATTCATAACCATCACAGAATTACAGTTATGAAGTAGCAATGAAAATAATGTTTTGGTTGGGGGTCACCACAACATGAGGAACTGTATGAAAGGGTTGTGGCTTCAGGAAGGTTGAGAACCACTGCTATAAAGTCACCATGAATTGGAATCCACTCAATGGCAATGGATTTAAAAATCTGTTAATCATGTTAACCCTGGCAATTATGAACCAAATAAAAACTTATGCACTAACCTATTAAGAAAGAAGATACATTTCTTAAAATTAAATATTATTTGGATGCTTTCTTTAAGTTTTATTTGTAGCCAATTTTTGGTGATTTGAAACAACTACTTCAAATATTCTTGTTTAAAAGTACTTTGATGTCCAGGTTCAAAGCAAATATTGAGTTCTATCTCTATCTGATAGAGGGCTACTTAAGAATTCAGTTCAGTGTGCTAATCTCTATTTTGGCTTTACATTTACCTACAGATATTGCGGAATAAAGATTTGGCTTCATACACCCCTTGCAATAACAGGCAATTCGCTGCAGATTCCAAACAGACTTTAGGGTTTACATTAGGAACCACACACCTTATCAGAAAGATAAATTATAAGACCTTAAGTTTCTAATCCTCTATTTTGGAGCAAATTCTGAATTCCTGTGTGAGTGTATGTGTGAAAGATTTAGACTCCCATTCATCTTTTTTAAACTCATTCTTTAGAGTAAGTGGAATTCCACAGCCACCTTTTCAGACAGGGCACCTTCATGCAAATGTAGGCACCTTCATTCACAGGAAAACTCACCTTTAGCTTCACCCTAGATGACCTGTCTAATCAGCTGAAGATTTCTGAACCTCGTGTTCCTGCCAAAGAGTACAAGCACTGTACTTTGCTATGTAATCCTTATCAAAATTCCAGTTGAACGAAATAATATTTATGGAAGATTGTCTAAATGAAATACAGCACAAGTCAGGTATATCTCAATCTGACCAATTCTAACTCTAGATGCGGTGGTTTACTTAGCATCTCTCACAACTGATTTCATTAAATTTCTAGTTGATGTTATCATCATCCTTGCCTCTAAGAAGGAGTCTGGCTGTACTTCTTGCAAGATAGTTGTGTGTGTTTTTGTTGGGGTGGGGAGTGCTTTGGGCAGTCCAGGGTCTTTGAATCTTCTCGCCAGCACCACAATTCAAACAGCCATTCTTCTCCAATCTTTCTTATTCAATGGACAGTGTCCACATGCAGATGAGGCCACTGAAAAAGACCCTTGCTTGGGCCAGGGGCCCTTTAGTCTTCAAAGTAACAGCCTTGCTTCAAGACGGCACAGGGCGGAAAAACCCTGAATCAAACGCAGACTCAGAAGGCATGCAGGGACTAATCGTGTGAACAGGGAAGGCATTTCCTTCAGAATACCAGGGACAATCCCACGACTACACAATATTCCAACCTCGTGTACAACTTCATCTTGAAGCCACGGAGCCCTGAGCATGAAGTTGATCTCCAGAGCGAAGATACCCTTCCTTTGAACTTTTTCCTAGAAAAATGAAATTATGCTCACACCCAATAAAAAGCTTCCTGTTTGTGATTCAGAATCTAGATGAATAGGCCTCTCTCTTGGCTCCTTTTGGTAGTCCTTGATGTAATGACTCCTCCCACCCCCAGAAGTGTTACTAATGCAACCCACACAAGTGAAATCAGTCACACCAATCCAGTGACCAAGGGTGAGCTGCCTGCCCCACCCACCCCACAAATGGAGTCCCTCTACTGCACCCGTCCCGGCCAAGTTCCCAGCCGGGCCCCTCTTTCCAGGGGGCCTCGTGATGTCAGGGGTTGGAGCAAGAGCTGTAAGGAGCCCACACCCAGCTTCCTTCTGACCTTCACTTCACTTGTCACCCTTGGAAAAAGATGTTTAACTGAATAACCACAATGTTTTCTTTAAAAAAGAAGAGGGAGGAAAAAAAGAGCTTGCATTTTGATCCAAGGGGAAAAATATCATTTTTACTTGCATTTTGTACTTTCTTGAGAGTAAAAATGTTTAGACCTAATTTGAAGAAAAGAAAGACATATGGAAACATTATTTGGTACAAGATACTAGATCTAGATAGTGCCTGGCTACACACTCGCCTGAAAAGGATCATATGAGAAAGTATTGGGTAGGGTAGGAGGTAAATGTGGAACAAAAAGAGACCAGCTGACTGGTCGAAAAGGAGACAAGCAGAACCCTCAAGAATATGGTCATTAGTCTACCCGTTAGATCTGGAGCTTAATCCACTTCTTTATTAGAAGAATCAACCATCTGTGATCAGAAGGGAACCTTACTCAAAGGCAAAGTTCAGATGGTTCATAAGGAGGAGTAGAAACAGAACACAGGGAGGAAGTAGATAGGTGACAGTACACTAAGGGGATTGCGAGGCGTAAGCGCTAACACAAGGTGTGTGAATTGTTGACTGTACAACTGATGATCTGCTCTGGAAACCTTTACCTAATCGACAACAAAAAGTCTCAAAAGAAAAGATACTCAACAGGATAGTGAAAAGATGCAAATCATTACAATGAGGTGAAACAGGAGACTGTAATTTCAAAACCTCTTAGTCATAAGCTTATATTTTAGATATTTTAGGTCAATGGTAGCAGAATCAAAAACATGTACAATCGGACAGAGGTCTTATCATTGACCAGTGAGTGCTCTGTCCCTCCCCTAAAAGGGAAGAGCAGCCTTGCATGAAAATGAGCACCTATATAAATATTTATGGAAAAACAATGTTAAACTTTTCTTTGCACAATACTGAACATAAGGAAATTCAAATAAAAATAACATGAATCCTTTGTTGTCGATGAACGTTATAATATACAGTTGAATGATCAATATGACAAGCAAATATCAAACAAATGGGAGACTTTTAAAAGTTTCCGACAGAAATATTTTGATACCAATACAAAGCGAACATATACTATGATTTCTATAGGGAGATTCCCCTATCAAGCCCCATTGGTGCACAATGGTGACCAAGAAGAATAATTAGCTGACTTTGAATTATTAAGACAAGTGGTATGCTTTGGAGAGCAAGCTGCTCTGAAACAACCGGAGACACAAAGGGCGGCACACTGCACTGGATCAGATGGCAATCTAACAAAGACCATGGCAAAGGACTCCAAGCAACGCCACACGGATTGCTCTCGAGCGGATGGCGACCACATCAATCCTACAGGAAAGGAGAGAAGCGGCCCAGTGAGTTTCTGAGGCTGTCACCCTGAGAAGGCCCCGTCTTTCTCCTGCGGTGTGGCTGGTGGTTTTGAACTGCTGACCTTGCAGGTAGCAGCTCAACGAGTAAGCACGCTACCACCACCAGGGCTCCGACTGGAAAGGGAAATTGACGCGTTTCTCTGGGAAACTAGAAGCGGCAGAGAGAGAGCCGGAGCTGTGCACCGAGACTCGCTCGAGGCAGGATGAGTCTGAAGACAGGAAGATGACCATCGACCTCTAGAGAAGAACCTGCTTAGAGGCATCATCAGAAAAAAAGGAATCAACAATGAAGGCCACTGTGGTGACAGGAGATTTAGGACGATGTGTGTCCTACAGATCACGAACGGAAACTCTACTGACGGAAAATTCTACCGGATCCCACAGATAAAAGTTGTGATGAGGCTAAAAGCACAGTCTCTTGCTTTGAAAAGCACACATACAGAAGAACTTTCGTTTCAAAATATTGATGGACCTATGGCTGGACAGGACTGTCGAAATACGCGAGTTCGTTCTATATTTTGAGGATCACTCTGGGTCAAACATGTAATTCCCAGTTTGAATCTAGAAAAGTCACACCGCCTCCTAATTTTTTTGTCTTATTTTTCCCTTTATTTTTAAATGATTATTTTATTGGGGGCTCTTATAATTATCCATACATAAATTGTATCAAGCATATTTGTACATATTCTGCCATCATTCTTTTGTAAACATTTACTTTCTATTTGAGCCCTTATTATCAGCTCCTTTTTTTTACCCTCCCACCCGCCTCATGACCCCTTGATAAATTATAAATTATTATTGTTTTCATATCTTACACCGACCGCTGTCTCCCTTCCCCTGGCTTTCTTTCTCCCTCCTCTCCCCACCTTCCCCCTACCCTCCTGGTATCGCTACACCCATTTCTGTACCGTACCTGAGGGGTTTATCTGACCTGGAGTCTGTGTGTCATGAGCTCTTATCTGTACCTGTGTACATGCTCCAGCCTAGCCCACAGTGAAAGGTGGGACTGGGGTCATGACAGTAGGGGGTGAGGAAGCCTCAAGGTATCAGAGGAATATTGGGTGTTTCATTGGTGGTATTCACACTGGTAGACTCATCCCTTCCTTGTGACCCTTCTGTGAGGGGATGTCCCATTATCTACATATAGGTTTGGGGTCTCTTCTCCGACCACCTTTATTCTCAACAATATTTTTGTTTGTTTGTTTGTTTGTTTGTTTTGGGTCTTCTGATGCCTATTATCTGATCTCATAGATACATGATTGCACAAGTTGGTGGGATTCTTCTGTGTAGGCTTGCTGCTTCTCTGCAAGATGGCTGCTTGTTTACCTTCAAGCCTTTAAGACACCAGGTGCTATATCTTTTGAAAGCCGGGCACCATCAGCTTTCTTCACATTTGCTTGTGTACCCATTTTTGTCTTCAACAATCGTGCCGGGAGGGTAAGCATCACAAATGCCAGTTTGTTAGAACAAAGTGTTCTTGCATTGAGGGAGGGCTTGAGCAGAGGCCCAAAGTCTGTCTACTTCCTCAATATATTGCCATAAAAATAGATGTACATATGCCAATACCTCTCTTTTTATGAATTAACATATTTACATAAGTGCACATCTATGTTTATATGCTTCCTAGATCTTTCCTATGTTTCTTTTGATCTTCCTCCTTTCACACCATCATGCTCACTCTTCTTCTGCCTCTTAGTAATTCCTCTCAGCTAGATTCCTGTTTCTCCAACAGGACGCGGAGATCCTGGGGGTGTTGCAGTCTCCTAATTTTTGTGTCCTACTTGTGAAGAGGATGGTGTAGCATCAAGCAGTGTTCCGTTCTGTTGTGCACAGAGTCACTATGGGTTGAAATCGACTCCATGACACAGAACAACAGTTGTAATAGATGAAATATCACTTGAGACAATAAAATATTAAATAAAAATAAGAGCTAAAAATGACAGCATTAGAGTTTCTAGTTTGTACTGGTTTGGAGGAGAAATGTATACAACTTTCTTCAAGTAGTATTTCACAGATTGTTTTAAATCAAACTGATATAAGAATAATGAATTTCAATTTTTTTGGAATGGCCAATCTGAAGAAGATAGATAAGTTTTGTTAAAATGAGTAAGTGAATATATTGGAAATTTAGGAGGTATTTTCTTTTGCAGTTTCACGTCCTGGCTGGGGTGGGGGAATTGTTGTTAGCTCTCACTGACGGTGACTGCCTTTCCTACTGAAGAGAAGCCGTCGCTGCAGCCCAGGCTCCCCGAGACATAAACCCATCACATACATACATTTAGTCACCCACCCCTTCGTAGTTCCATTTTTATACTTAAATAATAGATACAAAATTCGTTTCCTCTGTAGTTGTAAAATGAATAGATTCGTCTGTATATAAAATCAAGGGAAAGAAGATTTTAAATCTTTAATAGTATTACAGAAGTACCGGACTGCTGTGCTGAGTTTTGTCTCAAGTAGATAATCTCAAATAATGATTTAAACCATTATTAGGAATAATCCATTTTTAAGATATTTGTTGTAAATGAATTGTAATTACATGAAGAGAGGTTTCTTTTGGGTTAACACTCAGTAGGACCACACTCATGTGTCTACCTGGTGCCAAAATGTAACATATGTGACATGCCTAGATATACACAGAAATACTCTGTGTGAGTTAATGTGTGACAAAGTTTGTTTGAATTGAACATAAAATATACAAAAAGTTAAGCAAAATATATTAACAAATCAGTCATAAACCTGCCAAAGAACTGATATCTTTCCATACATACAAGTTCAATATCCACATCAATTTGAAAGGAAAAAATCTTATCCATGTATAAGGTGCAGAAATTAACAGCAAAAACAATAGAAGACACATTAGATACCTCAACTGATTCAACTTACACATTCTGACTGAAAAAATTAAAGTTAAGCAAACATCTACTAGATAGTTGCAAAAACTGTTGTGCCCAGGTCAATGTCAGACAAGAACACAGCTTTCAGTGGAAACAAGTGGATCAAGATGGTGAAGTATGTCTTTGAATAAATGTTACAGGATATGAGATTTGGCTTTATTAGTGCAATCCTGAAAGACAAAACACAAAGCAAGAGCTACCAAAGGTGGAAATCTTCCAGAATCACGCTGACAAGAGCAAAGGTCATGGCAACTGCTTATTGTATGCTGAAGTCGTTTTGCTTGTTGATTTCCTGGAAGGCGAAAGAATGTTAACATCTGCTTATTATGAGAGTGTACTGAGAAATTTACTTCCAGCTTTAGCACAATAATGCCCAGGAAAGTTTCACCAGAGAGTCCTTCTCCACCATGACAGGGCTATGGCTCATTCCTCTCATTAAACAGTCAATTTTGTGAGTTTGCACAGGAAACCATTAGGTATTTACATTACAGTCCTGATTTGACTCATTCTAGCTTAATTTTGTTTCTTTGCCTTAAGCAATATATATCTAGGAGGCACCAATTTTCTTCAGTTAAAAAGGTATAAAAGACCCTCTCATTGCTTACATACTTTTCTAGATTTTGATGGAACTAGATGAGGCCTGGTGGGCTAGTGGTTACAAGTTGGGCTGCAATCCGCATGGTTGGCAGATCAAAACCACCAGCAGCTCTTCAGGAGAAAGACTGGACTGTCTACTCCAATCAACTGTTACCGTCTCAGATTCACAAGGAGTCGTTATGAGTCAGCACTGACTCTATGGCAGTGAGGTTTGGGGTTTTTTTTATGTTGAAAAGGAAAAAGTGTTTATATTTTTAATTGGTATCCTTATAAAAACACATACAAGTTCACAATGATATTTATGAGAATAAAGATTTTGCTCAGAGTGAAATCTAATAGGAGCGGCCACAAAATCTAAATCTCCCTCACACTCCTGGTACAACAAAACAAAAGTTTGAGTAGCTGAGTGCTTGACTGCTTATGCTACCCAGGGATAGTTCTTAAAAAAAGAAACCAAGCAAATAAACAAGCAGTTAGTTTGAGTCCATCCTAACTCATAATAACCCAATAGATACAGTAAGAGCTAACTGAATGTAACTGGGGTACTTCTTCCAGGACAGATGGATCTGCACTTTTGACACCCCAGAGTACTGTCAATATTATTTGTGAAAACCATAGCTCACACACACTGATTTTTCTGAAGTTTTCCTTATTCAATGTCCACCTTTCACATGCAAGCGAAGTGACTATAACACCATAGTTTGAGTCAGGCTTAGTCCTCAAAGTAATGCCCTTGGTTTTCAGCAACTGGCAAAAGTGAACAGACAGTAATAATTGTAGTAATTTCCTATTCCTTTTACCAGCAAATCTCAACATACACCTTCCTTTTAGATGGTTTTGCTGGGAGAGACAGGAGCCAGTTTTCCTTGCCTCTGTAAGTTTCAACAGTTCCTTTGTTGAGAAAAAAAACGCTCCGTTTAAGAACATAAACTCATGTTTCATAATGTGAGCGTTGCTTTACAACGACCGCAGTCTCTAGGAAATGGGGATCTCTTTGCTCCCTTCTCTTCTGCAGTGTCCCGACTCTCTGACTGACCTTCCGTGCGCCACTGAGTAGATCACAACTCACAGTGAGCGGAGAGAGCACAGGAGAAGTGCCCCATCCATTTCCCTAGGCTGTAATATAAGCTTTATGGGAACAGATTCCTAGGTTCTCTCTCCCCAGGAACTGCTGGTGGATTTGAACCACTGACAATATGGTTAACCTTTGTGCTACCAGGATTCATTGTGCCTCTTTTAGGTTTCCAGTTTTCAGGAATCAGAAAGACTCTACTTTCTTGGAGAGGAACTGGAGAAGCTATTGCCTACCTCAAGGAAAGAATCCCATGTTTTTGTGTGTGCCAGTCTGACGAAATTTGCTCAAGAATCCCTAAAAGCTGACGATTCTAATCTGCCTACCTGGCTCCCAAGAGAAAGACTTGAAGGTCCCTTTGCGCAGAGACTACAGCCAAGAAAAACCTCTGAAAAAGCAACTTTGTCACAAGTGGTTGTGAGAAGTGCTCAACTCAATGACCTAACAACCAGAGAACAGCTCTCTTCCGGGGAGGTACCACACACAGCTACCAAAAGCTAACTGTGGAAAAGCTGAGCGCTCATCAGAATGGATCCTCACATAGTTCCATGACAAATCAACCCTTCCACCTATGTGAAGTTACTAATATCTAGAAAGCTTGAATTGCAAGATGATGGCCACAGCCATTTAGGACACATTTTCATGGAGCTTCCTGTGAATCACTGCTGATTGCAGTGCTCAGTGGAGGAAAGCCAGTGCTCGGGAGTTAATTCTAACTCATAGTGACCTACAGCGTAGTAGACTGGATTTACCTCCTGCGGTTTCAAAGGCCACAATCTTTACAGGAGCAGAATGCCTCATAGTTCTCCTGAAAAACAGCTTGTGTGTTTGAACTGCTAGCCTTGTGATTGGAAGCCCACTATACCACCACTAGGCCACTATACCACCAGAGCTCCTGAATATGGTACTGGGGGATAAAAAAAGAATATTTATCATATTTTTATATATTTATATAACATTATATTTAACATTGTTGTTAAAATTATTTCAAATGTATATGTTTCAGCTATGTACCTATATACTTGAGTATAAGCTGATCTGAATATAAGCCAAGGTACCTAATTTTACCACAAAAACTGCATTAAAATATGCTGAAAAACTCCGCTTATATATGAGTATATATGGTATATATCTGAACGTTTTTAATAATAAAACCTACAAACATCAAATATCCAAATGTTCATGGCTGGTACAAATACAAAGAGAGAAACTCTCTAGACAAGAATATAATCCTGCTTGCCACAGTATGGTTAACCTTCAGGTTAATCACACATTTCCATCAATTAAAAAGTGGCTGAATGACTGGACGCACAGTGGTTAAGCATCCAGCTATGAACTTGAAGGGTAGCGGTTCCAATCTACCAGCAGGTCCTGGGAGAAAAATATGGCAGGCTGAGTGCATAAATGTTACAGCCCTGGAGACTTAAAAGAGGCAGTTCTACTCTGTCCCATAGGTCACTCTGAGTCAATGGACTTGATGATAAAAGGTTTGGTTTTTAGTTTTAATGTAAAGAACATGTGGAGTTCAGGAGCCTTGGTGGCACTGTGGTTAAGTGCATTGGTGCTATCCAAAAGTTAGTAGTTTGAACCCACCAGTCTGTTCCCATTAAGTTTTAAAGCCTTAAACACTCTGGGGCAGCTCGATGCTGTCCTAAAGGACCACTAGGAGTTTGCATCAACTCAGTAGCAATGGGTTAGGTTTGGTTTTTATAATGGTAGCTCAGTGGTAGAATTCTTGAAGAAGCCAAGGTGGCACTTAGGTTGGCATTGGGTTGTTACCACAAGATCTGTGGTTAAAATTCACCAGCTCCTTCAAGGGAAATAGATGATGCCATGTACTCTCCTAAAGACTTACAATCTCAGAAAACCAAAGGAGTGGTTCTACTCTGACCTATAAAGGCTTCATATGTTGAAATCAACTGAAGGCAGTGGGTTTATACAGAAAACCTTGAGTAATTCCCAACTAATCAATCTCAATTCAAGCCACTATCCATCTACCAATGGAATTCTGTATGTTGCTATTGTGCCAAACAGCACCTAACCACAACAGCTTTCACCAGCACTTGCCTAAACATGAGAAACACAGAGACAGATATCTCAAACGTCAAATGTCATTTCTACAACATTACCCAACTCTACAACAGTGTCACAGACTTGCACACCCACCTGGACTATGTGAAAACTGTCACCTGAGATGCTCAAAAGGTCCAAAACACTGAATGCTTATGGTCCATCAACTTTCAATGTTGTCTTTAAGAAGAAAAGCGCAAAGGTATATGTACGACCCCTTCTTTAGAAAAAAAAAATACAGTCAAGGGTGGCAGAATAACCAGAGACTTTACCTAACAATGATTTCCACTGTCATATTTGGTAACTGAAATATTTTCAAATGATTATTCCAGAAAGAACTATTTTTATCATCCATGGCAGTGGCTTTTAAACTATCATGAGAACACACTCATCATCATTTGATACACACTGGCACACACACCTAGAGTAACAGAATGAATTTTCTATCTAATTTTTTAAAAAAAATATTGGTTGCAATTCAATTGATTTTATGACCCACCACTGGACCAGAACGAGAGCCTGGACAGCACAGTGTTAAACCACGCAGCTGTTAAATGAATGATTGCCATTTCAAACTCACCAGCCACTCATGTGGGTGAAATATGTAGCCATCTGATTCGTGGAACCCTGTGGGGCAGTTCTACTCTGTCCTCCGGGCTTGCTCTAAGGCAGAATTGACCCAACAGTGGTAGGCTTGGCTTTAAGAATGAGACAGGACTTGCAGTGGGAGGGAGAGTAAACAGAAGGAAACTGATATGTGGTAACTAGGCTAAAGTTAAAATGTCTCATTCTAATTACCCTTTATAAATATGGACAGATGAGATAATGTTATATGTCCTAGCAAGTATATTTTGATATCATTACACATTCTATAATCTCAAGAAATTACAGTATTTTCTTAGCTTTTCTGATGATTGATAATTCAGGCGAGAAGACAACGTGGGATTATACTTTGTATTATCTCTACCAAGTGTCACACTTTTAGAAGCTCTAGACCTACTCAAGAAGGATGTTCCCAATTATCATGGAGTATCTTTGAAAATAAGGAAATATCTTTGTTCATGTATAGCCTAAAAGTTATAGCCAACTGGTAAACCCTGGCACAAATCACACATCAACAGAGTCCAAATTAAGATATCATTATGAATGTAGGTTTAGAGAAGAAAAATCAAGAAGCTAGGAGGAAAATAGGTATGTAAAAGAAGGTAAGGCTCTGAACCTTCCATGTTACAATGATATGACCTTCAGTCAAAGCATTCCCATTCTCCACCAAAATAACTACAGGATACTTTGGGGCCAAAGAAGCAGCTGTAAGGATCTAGCTCTGTAGCAGTATTTCCCTTGTGGCAATACCTCCTCCTGGAATAATCCAGGGGCAGCAAAAGCAGATAACTATACTTTATCCTGGACTATCAACCAGAGTACAGACGTTTTTAGTTGCTAGGAGCTGGGGTCATAATTTTTTTTTCTGAAAAGGGGCAGCTGACTATGTGAGTTTGGGAATCTAGGTACAGGGATCTTCTGTGAGTCATATATATATGACTAGACTTATACGGCTAGACTTATACTGTCTAGACTTATACAGCTAAATGAACGACGAGTGCAAGGCCTTGGTTGCTCCTTTACTGGGTTGTTTTTTAGGGTTGTGCTTGCTTCTGAGAAAATAAAGTAGGCTTACAGACTGCTTGTTTTAAAAGTGGTGGCTTTCCCATGCTCATGGTAACTCCCCTGCATGTGCAGCCTACGTCACAAATGAGCACATTGCCTCTTGCCCTCTGTAAAAATGCTGGTGTTCATGTTGCCTTCAGTCCTGTGAGCAATGTGAGGGCATGTCAAGAAGCATGGCTACTATGTTTCCAGTTCATACATCTGCAGGTTTATCCCAGGGCAAACGTGTAAAGATGGTGAGAGTGGCAAACAGATGTCTGTCTTTTGTCTCGTCGCTGTGGTGAGGTGTCATCCAGTGGGTTCCAACTCAGAGGAGCCGGGTGCACCACAAGGGGAAACACGCCCTCTTTGACAACATCCTCACCATTGCTCCTTCTGCCTCGTCCCCTGGTTTATCACTGGCCTAACGGTGAGATCCAAACATTGAATGGCACAGGAGTTTGCTGGGCCAGTTAAATTTAAGGCAGAGAAGTTCTATCCAAAGATTTTGACAACTGTTGGCTTGGATTCTAAAGGGATAATTTTAATAGATTTTCTCAAAGGACCCAGAATAAATACAGGAACTTAATAATGAAGAAATGTAATAAATTTCAAACTGTATTTGTGAGCAAAAGAGCAGTAGAGTTGAGCTGATTTTCTCCCATCACAACAAGGCACCTACTAATTCTTCCCGGGTCATAAGGGTTATCCTACAAGAATTTCATGGGAAATTTTACCTCATCCACAATACAGCTCTGATTTTTCCCCATCAGACTTTTGATATTCCACAAAGTCTAAAAGCATTTCAAATGAACATGATGTCAGCGGCTCAAAGATTTTACAGCTGTCTCTTGGATGTGATACAAATGGAAGACTATGGCATTTTTTGGTGAAGGATTAGCAATACCGAAATACCACCTTCAAACGTGTATAGACCTAAGTGGAGGATATGTTGATACAAAGAGGATATGTTTAATAAAGAGTTTGATCATCTTGTAGAAACACTTTTTGACTTAACTTTGTGCTGTCTTCCACAGCACTGTCTACTTTTCAGCGGGATCTATAACTCATTTCAATGGCTATGCAGAACCCATAGACAATGCTCAGGATTATGAGGTTTATTATGCAAGTTGACAGGTGACACTTCAGGTGAGAAATACTCGGATATAATTTAGTCGGGAGATGGTACATACTCTTTTAGGCCTGATAATAAATGCCCAAAGAGCATGACACTCCAAGGTAAGTCTCAGGTGTCAGGCACTCAAGTCATGGACCATGGGCCAGCAAACCCAGCTCCCTGAATTAAGTGTGTAGAGGCACCCACTCCACCAGTCAGCTTCTTGCCCCAAAGCACTCAGCTTTACTTGCTCCGTGGGCTGGGAAGTACAACGCTCTGGTCTGGCTCTTCTGCTGCTGCTCATCTTCTGCTCCTCTGGTGGAACAGTTGTCTCCGGGATCAAGGAGGTTCACTTTGTGAGCATCTCAAGAGGTCCAGTGGAGGCACCACACTCTGGCTCTTGCTGGTACAGAAATGTGCTCCTCGTCCTTCTGAGCCAGAAGGTTGGCAATGACAATGAACCCTGCTGACAATCGCTCACAAAGAATTGTATCTGTTTATTCCCTCTTCTTCTTTTTATTTTATGAAATACTTTTAGTGGGGGCTCTTACAACTTTTATCACAATCCACACATTCATCCATTGTGTCAAGCACATTTGCACATATGTGGCCATCATCATTTTCAGAGCATTTTCTTTCTACTTGAGCTCTTGATATCAGGTCCTCATTTTTATCCTCCCTCCCTCCCCATCCTCCCTCCCTAATGAACTCTTGATAAATTATAAATTATTATTTTCATATCTTACATCGTCTGCTGTCTCCCTTCACCCACTTTTCTGTAGTTCGTCTGCCTGGGAGGGGGTTATATGTCAATCCTTGTGATTGATTCCCCCTTCCTCCCCCCACGTTCTCTTATTCATCAGGAATGTGTAGTCTGGTGGGGCCTCATTAACTAATTCACAGTGCTGCATCTTGTCTCTAACCCAGGGACTTCAAGTCATTTGTCAGCATCCATGAAATAATACTAGGCTGATATATAATACTATAACTTGGTGAAATCAAGCCCTACACCCTACAGGGATGAGAATGAAGACAGAGCACTAAGAGAGACATGGCTTTCTGGTAGAAGAACACAAAGGAGGTTCAAAACAAGCAAGGTTTAGAAAAACCATGACTCCCCAGGGAATGCTCTTGCCCAAATACTGGAAGAGGGAAGAAAGAAGACGTAATGAATGGGAATTACATTCATGGTTAAAGGATGCACAACCAGAGGAAAAACTAAACAAGCTGCCCAGGTGGTGCCTCAGTTCTTCAGGAAAGATGGTTTTTATGACAATAGACTAACAAGCCCAGCCATGTGGATGTGGCTGCTAAGTCCCAAAGTTAAAATAAATGGTGCTTCCAAATAGGTATGGGGATATTTAGGCAGCAGGAAAAGTTTGGACTGTTGGATTAAGGGACCAGTATGTGGTCACTCAATAGTCAGCATGAATGCAAAGCCTTGCCTTCTAGCAAGCAGCTGCCTGGATTTATGCACCTGGCCCCCGCTGCAACTTTGGCTGGCAATAAGAATGGATTTCTAGGTGTACAAGGGTGTGAAGCCTCTGAGAATCTCTTTGTGTGACGGCAAGAAGTGCCAGGGTCCAGGGGTATGCAATGAGATAGTGGAAAGTGCTCTCCCCAGGGGTGTTGCCCTGACTCAAGTTCATGGTAAAGTACTTGGTTTATTTCCCAAACACATGGAAAGACCACCAGAATTTAACCCATCAGGTTTGGTTGTGGCTGACAGTGATGGGACACTTTCAGCTAATTCGACATCTGGGTGTGGTGTCCACCACTGACTTGTAATCGGCATTGGGCATGTTTGTATCCCTCGTCCCTTAGAGTCAGGAGGAATTCTCCCATTCGGGGATGGAGGCATGACGAGCTGGGAGTTGGACATGCAGTCTGTCTGCTGTGCCCCAGTTTCCTATCCTATCCAGTTGGTTGGGTAGAAACAGTATAAAAAACGAGGAAAGAGAAGGGAAAACCACAGCTTTAACTAAACACTGACTGCCAGTGATGGCTGCCAAGTGCTCAGAAAGGCCATTTCCAGTAAAGCAGTGTCACCTGTCAGATGCAACCAGGCAGCTAATAATTTGCTACTCAAAAACAAAACAAAAAACTCACTGCCATTGAGTCGAATTCGACTCATAGGGGCTCTGTAACAGGGCAGAACTCCCGCTGTGGGTTTCCCAGACTGCAGCTCTTTATGGAAGTAGAAAGCCTCATCTTTCTGATGAATTTGAACTGCCAACCTTAGTTAGCAGCACAACATGAAACCTCTATGCCACCAGGGCTCCTAATAGCTTGCTACAAAACTCTCCTAATGCGCACCTGCGGGGGCCTTGTGACTCTGATGTGGCTTTCCCTTTCAAAGGTAGATCAGACTTGATGACTAATAAGGTAGGGAGTTCCCAATAGCACTGTTTAGTCAAATGGAAATGGTACATTCAACAGTCAGCTACCCAAGGTGGTCTTAGTGACATTTCCGGTTTTCCATGAACAAGTGGCAGCTGCCATATTTAGGAAACTCCTTGCCACTAAACACACACACACACACACACACACTCCTCTCTGCAAAGTAAAATTGCGACAGTGTCTTCAAATTTCCTTAAATAGCTGTGCTTGCTTCACTGATGGCTTGGGTATATTGAAATGCGATGATGTTCCTTAGACTGACTGCTGTTCAGTCTCAGCACCAAACATGTACACCTGGAAGAACTCTGCTCAGAGGGCAGAAATCAAGAGATCCTCATAACTAACACATCCCTGGATAAACCTCGCTGGGCTTGTTTTGTTGTTTTTAACTAAGTCTTTGGCACTTTTGTCAACTGTCCAGGAGCTGTCTAGTCTGCTCCTTGAAAGACGAACGATTGGCAGATTAAAGTCACTTTCCTTCCGTGCTGTGAACAACGGGGAAAATCAGGTGGTATGGGTCGCTCGTGTAGAAAGGCCCGGTTCTCTGAGGAGTTGATACATTCTAAACCAGAGATTAAGCTTCTGATGCAGAAGTTCTCACTGCATGCCAGAGTCCAACCCTCACAAAACTTAGATCTTCTGTGTTGAGGGGCTGGAGCCCGCATTTCATTGTCAAGAATGGTATAGGGCCTAGGCTGCAAGCTAACACACTAGCCAGATTTCAGAGGTTCCATTACCACAGTGTGATGGAAAAGAGCCATGTCCCAACTGCACACACGATGTCTGACAGGCCGAGTGTAGAAACAGAGATAACCGATTCTGCTCCGTATCCCAGAAGGAGATGCTATGGTTCTTATGAAGGAAAGTGAATGAACCTGCTCGCTCTCTGCTCTCAAGCAAAGCTGTATCTTTATCTGCTAAAAGTGTTCCACAAATACTCTTGAAAAGGGGTGGTGAAAGAGTGCAAGACATTCTGAAACAGGACAGAAACACGGTTTATTTCCAAAGGTTTGCACCACCCCAAGTAGAAACTCGGCACACCTATTGATCAACAACTTCCTATTCTCCCCTCCTTGACCTATGGTAGCCACTAATCAACTATCTGCACCTCATTTGCCTTTCAAGAATCATAAAAAAGTCTTCTTTGCTGCCTTATTGTGCATTGCATAGTATTTCCAATGTTCATTCATTTTTCTTTATTGGCTCAATAATACTCCACTGTACATACCCAGACGCTTTCATTGTTAACTACCTTTCAATGAGGTTGAGTCAGGTCTGGTTCAAGGAGTTGGTGGGAAATAGAAAAAAAAATCCCAACTAATCCCAAAACTTCTTTGGCAACAATTTCTTCAGGGATGTATAAGATGTCTAAGAGCATGATGGAGGTCAGTGCTGCCTTTTAAAGAGTATATAGGAGTCATTCTAGATGGATCCCCAAAGCAGCAATGGTTTAAGAATTGCTCTCTGTATTTCTCCGATACAGAGTCTTTGATGTATCTGAGTAAAAGGACTCTGATTAACACTATGATTTAATTGACTTAAAGGTGCTGAAATTCTCTAAAACTATTGCTATAAGGGGATTTATTCTCAGAAGTAAATGAAATAATGATGACGTTGATGAAAGGACTACATAAGCCATTTTACGAGAGGGGTCTATTTCCCCTTCTTTTCCATGAATGTTTAAAGCTCTCCTTCATGTTCTTGGCGAATCTATTGCTCTGTGAAAAGCAGTGTCCTTCAGGGAGGCCATTCAGTTAACGTTATGTCCAATGATGAGATGAGTAATGATCATACTATGTGGTGATTAATCGTCTTCCAAGCCTTTTAATTGACTGAACGTCAAAACAGTTAAATAGGGTCAAGCATCTTGTGAGGTTTTTTCATTTTAATACTAATGATGTAAACAATAATCTTTTTTCAAATGTGTAGAAAGAGTGAGCATTAGTGTAATCATATAAAATACACCTGGGTCATCTAGCTTAAGGTTGATGACCTGTGTAATGTGTCTTTCTTTTCATCAGGCAGACTTATTTTCTAATCTTATGTATTTTGCATTTAAAGTTGGGAGAGAAACATTTCAAACCATTCCTGTGGATATGCAAAGCAACACAGGTGGGAAATGTTAACTATTTGTAGTTAAGAAGAGAGGAAGTGTAACTGAAAGACAACATCATCAAGAATCAACAGAGGCCCTCTGAATCTCAATGTACAGAGTTCTCACTTATAAATCATCCTTTAACAAGATAACAATGAAGAACACTTTTAAGAAAATTTATACATTTTTAAAATTCTCCATTCCAACAATAAACACTTCTCTCTCTCTCTCTCTCCCTCTCTCTCTTCCATCTCACACTGAGCCACCCCACAAGTGACTAATCATTGAAAGAATTGAAGGTATACAGATTAGAGACCCACATGAAGTGAGAAGCTTTAGAAGCGTGAATGTTTCTTTAAAGATTACTTCCTGTGGTCATCAGTCCTAGTGCCTCGTGACAGTATCATAAACAAACACAAGAATTTAAATATTTTAAAATACCTGTATACCAAAAACTACATTTAAATTATACATTAGTTACAATTGCATTTATTTTTATTAAATATTAAGCACCAGATTTATTTTAATAATTACATTTAATTTTAAAGAGTAGCCATCAGCATTTTGTTAAGGCAGTCAATACTTTTATGTTCACAGTCACAGCCCCCAAATATGAAATTATTAATAATTAAATGTTATAGTTTTGGAGCTCATTCTTGGAGCATCCATCTGTTTGAGGTTGTTAATGGTATACTTTTATAAAATTTAATGTGAACTGTTTTATAAATTATTGACTATAACAAAAAAAAACCCACAAATTCACTGCCATCATGACACTGCTGACTCATAGTGACTCCTTTGGGTTTCTGGGACTTCTAATTGTTTATGAGAGAAAGCTCAGTTTTTCTCCCATTGATTATAATGACATTAAAGGATTGTAGTTAAATAAGTGGCCATTTAATAGGGAAGCAATAAAGCCCACATGGAAAAAGCACACCAGCCTGCGTGATCATGAGAAATCCACGGGAAGAGGTATCAGAAGGTTAAAAACAAGCAATCAAATCGATGTGAAGGAGCGTGGATGTGGTGAAGACCCAAAGCCCACTGTAAGATGATTAGACAGTCTCTCTCAGAAGGGTCACACGAAAAGGATGATAAATCCAGGGTGCGGTACAGCAGTGATAAAAACATGACTATCCTCTTTTTTTAATACCTCCTCCCTTACTATTATGGTTTTTGTTTTACCTTATTGATATTGTTAGACTTGTGTATGTTCATTTATATAATTAAGATCATTTGAGAAATGAAAGCCAAGATAGGTAACTCTTCAGAAACAGGAATAGGAGTAATGGATCCCTGAGGGTATGGGAAGGGGGAGGGTGGAAGGGGAGGATGGGGAGCTGATGGCATTGATGACTGTATAATCCCACGGAGGGGAGCAAACAACAGAATCGTACATGAATGGATATATTTGATGGTGTAAGATACAGCATAAAATAACAATAATAATAAGGGTTCAAGGAGGGTAATATGGGGGAGAGAGGGTAAAAGGGAACTGATAGCAAGGAGTTTAAGACAAAAGAAAATGTTTTGAAACTGATTGTGGTAGCAATTGCACACTAATACTGGATGTGACTGAACCATGGAATGTTATGATATCTGTAAGCACTCCCAATAAATGATTTAACAAAAAAAGTTTCAAGTACTGAGCAGTAAATTTAAATTTGTTAATTTAATTTACTAAATTAAAATTTATATCTATATTTAAAATTCGTTTAAATTTCAAAAATTAAAAATTATTGTCCACAAAGTTGCAGTTCAACATATATTTTCATAAACTTTTTTGGTTTTCATGAAAACATTTTTTTTTTAAAGACAATAGTTTCAGATTTCTGAGGCAGATAACAAATAGGAAAGGGTGACTCGGTCAAAGAAAAATGAGGAATAAAATCTGTTTGCAAGAAGGATGTCAAGGAGTTCAAAAGAACTGGGTGCTTCAGCGAAGAAGCTTCTGTGAAAAACACAGGCCAGACTCCTTGATGTTTTTGTTTGTTTGTTTTTGCTGCCAACTATTCTGAGCTGACCAAATCTCCTCAACTTATACTTGTATATACAATTCATTTGATCATGTACAATCATAATTTCAAACAGCCCAATCGTATCCTTCTAAAATTACTTCAAGTTTCCACAACATCCATGAGAATTTCTTTAACAATAATGGTATGGGTTTTATTTCAACTATTCATGAGCGTGCCCCTTACCTATTGATTACTGTCTAACAACTTACCAAAGATTCTGTGTGGATTAAAACAATGAAGACTTACTATCTCCCAATTTCTGTGAGTCCGCTCTGGGTAAGGTTTGTCTGGGCTGTTAGCCAAGCTTTCACAGGCTACCATCGAAACCCAGGAGTGCTCCCTGGGGCTCAGGGTCTTCTTCCCAGGGTTTCATTAGTCATGTCCTCGGAGGCAGAATTCAATGGCTTGCAATTCTTGGCTGGAGATGCCATCCTCTCGCTGCTGCTGGCTGAGGACTCTCTCAGCTACCAGAAGCCACTGGTGGCTCCAGGTCATGTGGTCCATTCCCAGGCCCTTTCACTACATGCCTACTTCTTCGATCCAGCATGGTTAATTTCTTATTCTGCTCAATTAAAATAGATTCTTGCAATGCGATGTAATTCAATCACAAAGTGAGTAGACAACCACCTTTTCCGTACTTCATGGGCTAGAAATGGGTCTCGGGTTCTCTCTGCAGTCAAGGAGGGCTAATATTCCAACGGTGGGAGGCACTGATGAGGGACAGGGACAGGGGAGCGTGCCCTTAGACTGTGTCCACCACAGCACGCACAGATTAGAGGTGCAGACTCTAGAGTAGTGGTCTCAACCTTCCTGATGCCGCGACCCTTTCATACAGTTCCTCATGTGGTGGTGACCCCAACCATAAAATTATCTTCATTGATACTTCACAAGTGTAATTTTGCTTCTGTTATGAATCGGGTGACCCCTGTGAAAGGGTCATTCAACCCCCAAAGAGGTCATAACCCACAGGTTGAGACCGCTGCTCTAGAGCCAACTGCTTGAATTTCATTTCTGACTCCTACACTTAATAATTAGTGATCACCTCACCAATTCTTCATCTTAAAATCAATACTAATAACCGTCTTACTACTGTGGCAAGAATTAAATAATTTACTATTTTCAAAGTCCTTAAAGAAGTTCCTGGCAAACAGCAAGGTCCACAGAAGTTTGCATTAAGTATGCGAATATCTGCACATCTATTTAATTTTCCAATAACCTAATATAGTAAACCTGGAACTAGCCAGAAAATGTATAATGTGGAAACCTGTCAGAGAAGAAATACTTGAACATTTCTCACTAAAATAAGTGATAAAGTTACACCTTATCCAAGACAGAAAACTAAGAGACTCAGAAAATGAGGTAGCCCGGTGGAGTTCTGGCTCTCACAGGTCTCACTCCACAAATGTACCATCGAAATGTGATACAGAGTGAATGTACATATGTATATCCTCTAATTAGTATTTTTTATCTAAATGATTCATATTGTATTTATGCAATTACGTGCACCCCCAACCACTGTTATAGCACGAAGCTTCTTAAAGAGCAATCAAATTCATTAAACAAAGATCAAAATATGGAATCATATGAATTACATGCAAGCAAACAGTTGATCCATATTGATAAATTACCATGGGCTAGCAGTTAAAGCTCAATGAGAGTAAGTTATGGGTTAACTTCTGCTAAGAGCTGAGCAGAGAGACTTATTTCTGCTTTTTATCATGCCAATCACTAAGGCTCAACTTCTCAAATGTTGCCATTTAGTGATAGGTGATAGCCCTGCCATTTTAATTAATTTCCAGGAGCTGACTCAAAAATTAGGCAGAATCCCACAGAGAATTTATACAAATGCCAAAGAACTAGAGGTCTGAAGAAACACCTCTTTTTTGAGATGGTAATCAGCCCTTTGGAAAGAATAGAGTCATCTCAGAAGGTAATGAAGAACATCTCTCTATAAGACTTTTTACAGCCATTCACATTTTTTTAAAATTGTGGTTAGACCTAACCTGATTTTAAATATAAAATCCAGGAGTTCCAACGATAATGTACTCAAGTGCGGTCCTATGACACGCAGTGCTCTGTCTCGCTTTCAGAGCCATGGTGTTTGGGATTATTCAACACGCGGAGCAGTCATTGAACGGCTCCATATAATCTAACGGGGTGACCCCCAATCATTCATTATACATTCACTCTGTATCAAAACACATGACCAAGAGTTTCACTGTGTGGTCAATGAAGAAGGGAAATCAAAGTATCTTATTGTAGAAGTTGGCCTGTGTTTCATGTGATTTACAGCTGTAGTCTATTTAGGAATACGTCAACATTAACTTATCTGGGGAAAGGGGTATTTTTTTGTTTGTTTTATAAGTGACAATTCTATCATATAAACCACTTTTTAGCTACTATTTTAGGTGTGTTTTTTTTTTTTGGGGGGGGAACCCTCCCTGGGTGAAAATTCCAATTCTTAAAGTCTCATCACCTATGTGATCTACACCATTTCCTCTAAAGATATTAAAACCCTGAAAAGATACGTGGGCCTATTAAAACTGTAACACTAAGATTGTTTGAGCAGTTGTACATATGCATGCATATGTACGAAATAGAGACCGGTAACTGGCTATGTGTGAGAATGTTTTGTTCTATTTCATATTAATATTTTTTTGTTTTCAGGAAAAACACATGCTTAATGAACCAAGTTTAAAATGTATAGAAAAGTAAAATTTTCAAAATGAAAATGTTATGTAATTATCCCTCATTAAAAAAAAACTACTCTTAATAACTTGTCATATAGAAGGGTAAAACAAGAAGTATTGTTGCCCAATCACAGAAACTTGTACTAAACAAAAGAATTTTGATCTCTTCAATTTACACCATATCAAAATGTCAGCAGGGGCATCGTAGGGGGACGGATATCTGGTCCATCTGTCAGGTTTCTCACCAAAGTTCTCATAGGGTGAGCCCTTGCTAAACGAATGAGTGGGTGTGTTCTAATGATGTAACAAATGTCTGGGAACAACTCAGCTAGCCTTTTCCTCTCCAATTCAGTCTTCAACATATTTACATTTTCTTAGTAAGAAAATAGTATCATAAGCACTTGTGATTGTCCTGCATCTTCTGAAAACAAAAATCTATCAAGATTAGTCCTTTGGAAACCCAGACATTGGCCATCATTTTCCAAACTGACCCCTGTGACCCAGCAGATCCTCTCAGAAGCCACTGCTTGGATTGGACTTGTTTTGTAAGTCATCCCAGCAGCACCTGTGCTGAGAGGACATGTCTTCAGCCATTCACTGGTGACAAAGATATTTTAAAATATGTTTTTTTAAGGTCAACAATATATTAACTTGAACCTATTAATAGCAATAGTTTTTGACTTACCCTCATGTCTAGTAATTTTCCCATCCATCCTTGTTTTTAACTGACATTGTTTATTATTGATACACTTTATAAGAAGCATACATAATTCACTCACTTAATATTTATTTGTTGGCCCATTGTTTATATATACCACCATTTATTTAACCAATTCTCCCTAGAGTTGCTTAGGTTGATTACTTATCTGTGACATGAGAAGACATAAGAAGCTGTACATCTATCTCATGGCTTAGTTTATCGTGTGTTAGTAAGTATGTCAGAGAAGTCGGAGAATAAGTCAAGAAGCAGCTGTCCTAAGATTAGAAAAACAAATAACTTGGATCTCTTTTCCATTCCCTCTCAAAGTCCCACCGAAAGTGTCTGTGGGGGAAATATTTGTAGGGTTAGGTGTTAAAATAAGCCTTTGCATCACAAGAACTTCTCAAAAATGTCTCAGGACATCTAAATAATAGTAACATAAATCACTCACAATTTAAACCCTGATTTCCTGGAATTTTGTTCACAAGAAAACAGAGAAACCATTTTATATTTCTTTAATAGCCGTTCTAAACTCTTGAGCGATAAATGTGCATCATTATTTTCTACATTAAGTTCTTCAGTCCCTCCCCCTAAGCCGATGTAAACAGAGATACTAGTAAAAGGAAGTTCAATTAAGGTACATCTTCTCAAATGGTGATTAAAATTAATCTATTCGTTAGAATGTTTATAACTTCAAGTAATTAAAATCAATAAAAAAATATTAAAAAGAAAAGATACTCTCTCATATAGTCCAACCAAACCCAAACCAAACTCTTCCATCGAGTTGAAGTGACTGTATAAATAGGGAAGCACTGCCCCTACACATTTCCATGCCCCAGGAAACTCTGATCTCGAAGCCAAGAGATAGGAAATGCATGTATGTGTGTTTAATAAAGTACTTTAATATTATTTAATGTTTATTCATTTAATAATGAAATAAAAATAAGCCAATTTGGGCAAAGGAATGCTATTTTCATAGTTGACTAAATTTATCCAGGATCAACCCTATAATGGTGGCTATTGTCTGTTTCCTATGAAGAAAATACTATGTGTTTATGTGGGGTAATAACTATATACTATAGCAATATCAAGAAAGAGTAAACAAAGAAAGAAAGAATACTTCAGAGACAACCAGTAGTGTCTATTTTAAGTAGAATAATCATACAGCCTCACCCAAGACAGCCCCAATGTATACCTGTTGCATGGTGTAATTATTAATATGATCGCTTCGATTATAAAAGTATATTCTGGATGATACGTGGTAACTGTAAAATCCCATAGGGTGAGCACTCGACACCCTCTACCTTAAAGGAGAGAAACATTAAAATCACCCCCCTCAGCACCCAAGGAGGGTTCCTACGAGGTAGAGGTGAGACCAGTCTCCACCGCCCAACCTTTGTACCAAATCTGACACCAATGGTCCTCTTGGTGACAGTTAGGCTTTGTGACAATTTGAACCTGTGTACAGGTTGTGCAAAAGTGTACAGGTGAAGTCCAACCTCTCTGGTTTAGCCTGTTGGCACCTCCTGGGGGGAGTGGCCTTTTTATAAGAGGAAAGGAGACCTTTTCTTTCTGCTGCTCCTTTGGCCTCCTGCTTCCCAGCATTCTGTGTCTGCCTCCAGGAGCAGCCCCATGTGGGCCGCTGACCCTGGGCATATCAACCTGGGAGCGTCGACACCCTACAAAGTTCCCACAGATCTTGGATACTTACGATTCCGCACCCATCTGCCTGTAATCACCCGGTTTCTAATTCAGAGTTTTGCATCATCTGCCTGCAGCTGTGTGAGTCTAAAGAAGACTCTGACTAGCATCAGACCCAGGAACTTGAGTTGGACTGGGATGGGACACGTCTTGAAATAAAGGTCATTCTGAAACATGTGAGAGTGCCGTTGCTTTAGTTTCTCTAGACAAGCCTGCCTGACAAACTCTCCCACAGCACTCCCTATTTCTCTGTGGATTCAATAAGTTCTTGCAATGGTCACACAGAATTCATGGAGAAGGACATCAAGTCAATGGTCAGAAAAAATGATGGAGCCCTTCGATAAGATGACTGATATCATAGCTACAGCAACAGGCTCGAGCATCACAACACGGTGAGTACGGTGAAGGGGCAGGCAGTGTTGTGCTCTGTTGTACACGGGTTACAAGGAGTAGGAACCGACATGACACACCTACGAACAATAAAACGGCACAGTAAAAACCACATTGGGTTTACAATACATGGCTAGCCCGTTAACACAGAGTAATAATGAAGCAATCCCTTTCCAATCATAAAGGCTAATTACAAATCAATCTATTCTTGTCAATTCCTTAATTAGTTTCAATAGATTTGTCTTTACTAATGTAATGAGATTAAAAAGATGTTTCTTTATGTGAATAAAAGAATCTATCATTAGTATTTAATTAAAATATCTAACTTCTAACTCATAAAGTAATTCACATGGACTATTCTAGATAGCAAACATCTCATAAACGTCTTCCAACATAATAACATATGTTTTGGGCCCAAGGAGAACTACACGAGAAGAGCTGGTCGGTGGTTCTAGACAGAACAATGTAGACCTCTGGAGCCAGACCACCATCGCAGAAAGATGTGTACGAAGGTGTAGCAGAAACAAAGGAAGCCAGAAGGTGGAGAGCAGACAACCCAGAGGAAATTAAGAAGGGACTCACCAAATGTAGTTTTTCTGCTTCAAGTCCCTATGACCTGCTGTGGCCAGGACTGTACAGGCTATATGGTGACTAGCACTAACCCTTGCCAAAGTCTCAGGTAACGAAAGGGAATGATGTCATCATTTAGAGACAACTTTTCCTTTACCTTGATTTCTAGAGGACACGTTCACAATCAATCTGGCAAATGAATGCTGAGTGTCCAGAGGAAGATGTAATTCTGTACATTAGAATGAGCTTTAACGTATACTAATCAATAAGAAAAAGTATATATGAAGGGGTCTCTAAAAGGGCATGGAAAATTCCATTATATTTTAATTCCATTCTTCCACAAACTTTTTGCAGCCTGCTTGTATAGAATAAGACAATGAAGAGTTTTTGTTATTGTAGTCATTGGGTACCGGCAACTCAGATGGGATTCCTAGCGAACTTATGGGGTTAAAGTGGAACTGCTCTGTCGGGTTTTCTAGACTGTACGCACTCTTTGTGGAAGCGGACTGCAGACCTAAGCCTGCAGAGCAGCCGGGTGGTATCAGACTACCATCTTTCCCTTTAGCAGCTGAGCACTGAATCACAGTCACCAGGGCGATTCACAAAGCAAATACTAGAATTACATTATATATAAAACACAGGGGCACTAGAATACTAAAATTTTTAAGAGTTTTTTGAAAGTAGTATCTAGCAACTAATTATGTCCTCAGGTTGGGCCAATGGTTAACAAGCTAACAGACAGGCTGATGGCTCAATTCCACATAGAACTGTCTCCGAAGAAAGGCCTGGAATCTATTTCTGAGAAGAAAATAGCCATTGAAACCCATACAAAAACCATTCTACTCTGATGCCCGTGAGGGTGCCATGAGCTGATGCTGACTAGATGGCAGCTCATTAAAAACTAATGATACGTTCTGCCCCCATGTGAGGAAATACTGAAAGGTCACAGCCACGTGTCTTGTAGGCCACTCTGAAGAGAACATCAATCCGGTGTGTTCTTATGGACATAACTGGAGACACCCTCAATCCTGCAACGGACAGAGTACCATGTCCAAAACATCACCAAAGGTATGGTAATGAGTTAAAGCAGTTCTTGATGGATGATATTACCTATATGAGGAGACCAATATCAAAGATACTGAATATCCCTCATTGCTCATAGGAAATTCCAGGTATGTGTTGCATCTAATGGAAGGCATACATTTAACCAAAATTACTAAGATTGAAAGAATGAGTGTTAGGTACCTAGAGACAGTGGGAGGTGGGGGGAGGGGGAGATGAATGTATCTAACTAAAAAGTAAGCATAAATTATTAACTAAAAAAAGTGCAGTAGCAAATTTAAAATTTTGCTATACATATTAAAGTTGAAATGATCTCGGTAGTGAAGAAGAAACTACAAGGAAACAGTACTATTGTGAGAGTATTTATAAGGTTGAAGAGAAACCCTATCTTTAATTACCAAGATCTTAGACTTTTCTAACAAAATTCTTTCATTGGTCTTCCTAAAGTATTTACTTTTCATGTAACACACACAACCAAATAACATATCATCATTTCTCTGCAACAGACTTTCCACACATCTTCCTGTAAGTACTCAGGATTTGTGTATTTAACAAATTAAATGTGCCAAACAATACATGTTACTATGATCTATCGTACTGTCATTTTAATACTACTGAGTTCAAAGAGCTCATGCTGTTTACTTTTATCTTCTCAAAAATGATTTCAGATGATAATATATACAAAATATTTAGGTTGTGATTACATTCTACACAGACTCTAATAATTATATCACACAGACATATGCATGACCTTCATGGACATGGACTACTGTCTAAAAAGATTATTCTCATATGTACACACACTACTGATGAATGAAGAAAATGCTCAGGGTAGCCAGCATTTTTTAAAAAGGCTTGAGTTTACTATTATTGTCCATCGTGGGTGAAGGGAGACAGCAGACTGTGTAAGATATGAAAATAATAATAATTTATTCAAGAGGGTAGAAGGGTGGGCAAGGGAGGGAAAAAAGAGAAGGTGGTACCAAGGGCTCAAGTAGAAAGAAAATGTTTTCAAAAGGATGCTGGCAACTTATGTACAAATGTACTTGATGCAATTGATGTATGGATTGTTATAAGAACTCTAAGAGCCCCCAATAAAATGATTCATTTAAAAAAAATTCTAGAGTGCACTTTGGCAAATCCATTTATTTGTGTTGTTTATTAAGTTCTCTGAGGCTACTGATCCATGCACTTAAGTGTCAGAAAAAGAGAAAGAAAAACAAATTGCAATATATCTGTTTCAAAAGCTTTCCTTCACACTACTCTGACAGAATCCTCCCACTGGTGAAGGCCACACAGTAATATCGCAACTGAAAAATGTATTTCATGTTTAATTCTTCTGATCAAAAGAAATATCTGTGGTCCACTAGAGCAATAGTGTCCCTTGATATGTTGAACAGAACAGTACTCCCATCTCTTTCAGTGCTTTCTCGTCTTCATGGACTGACACCTGCCAGATTATTTCACTGGATTTCTGCAAACACTCGTATGGAAATCTACTTTATTTACTTGGTCTACAGTACAGTGGTCCAGTGAGCACTGGCCACTCCGAGGCACAAGGTTCTATTGCTCCCAGGCCAGAGGCGTCCATCATTCTTAGACCGGCTGTGCTGGGGCATGCAGTTGCGAGGTCAGGCTCGTCAGAGCACAGTGAAAATGTGCGGACAGCCTAACCAAGACCCCACAACGAGAAAACAGGCTCTCCTCACGATCTCACGTGCACTTACTTATCCAGCACCACGGCCTGGGTCCAGCCACGGAGGAGCTTCCTCAGATGGCAGATGGGCTAAATTCAAGGTTCAGACTCTATTTTACGTGACACCTGCAGTAACTCTTCTCTAGCGGGCAATTGTAAAACACTTAAATCACAGCTTAAATAGAGTTGTCGGGTGCACCCCCCAAATATTAAAAAAAAAAAAGTAAACTAAACAAAAGCACTCCCGCTGGTGGCCCCTCTTCTCCAAAGTTTCCAGACAGTTACTAGTAGAACAGTCATTCCACGGACCTGTCCTTACAAATTTGTATGGCACTTTAAATATTGCTGCTGGATTAGACTTTATCCACAAATAATCAGCAAGTTTTAGCAAAAGCTCATTCTGGAAAATGATGTCGTTAAAGAATCATTCCAAGAAATGTGGGGCAGTCTATTGGATGCTGTGGAAATGCCTCCCACTGCACAAACTTTGTAATTAATGTGATGCAGGTTCACATCTGATATGGGCTGTAAACAGCAGATTCTTGTAACGGTGCTCATCCTCACAAATAAAACCATTAAAAATGTACTTAATGTTCAGTTGAATTGAAAAGCAGGCCAGTTAAAATCCATACTTTGCTATTTTGTGTAATAGTTTCAAATACTTTACTAGTGCCCAGCTTCAAGCAACAAATAGGAAATTATGAATGTACATAATTCTTTTTTGATAAGAAAAAATTTCTGTTTTTGTTCTTTTCTTTCAACATAATACATACTAGAATGCATATCATAATCTTGCTCAGGATCTAGCATTACAGTATAATCAACAGGAGTAAAATTTAGAATTTGTGGGAAATATCCCACAAATGTGCAAAAAATATAACACTATTACTTCCTGATATCCATTTACTTTCCTAAAGACCAAATGGATCATTGTTCAAGCTAATAACACACACACACACACACACACACAGAGTTCAGGACTTGCTGTTGTGAGATGCCGCTAACTCTGTTTTAAGCTCATAGACATGCCATGGGATAGAGCCGAACTGTCCTGTGGGGTTTTCTAGGCTGTCATCCTGCCAAGAGGAGCCTTGGTGTCGCAGCTGTTCAGTTCTCAGCATCTAACTTGACAGCCAGCCTTTTGATCTCAGCAGCAGGAAAAGGAGTGGCAGTCAGATGACCTCAAAGTGTGCAGGCTTGGAAACCCTCAGGAGCAGTCCTCTGAGGCCACTGCAGTGGGTATCAACTCATAGCACGTGCTTTTTGCTTTTACGGTTCTAATCTTTATAAAAGTAGCCCCTGGGTGGGTTCAAACCTCCACCATTTCGGTTAACAGCCTAGCACTTAACTAACTAATGACTCTTTCTTAAAGATATATTACCCTAAATGTGTGTACAGTAATCTACATACTGATGGGTAACTTTTCTTGACAACTCTCTAAAGAGATTTTTAAAGGGCAAAAGAAAGCTAGCATTATGGATAAATAGAATAGATACTGCAAATCAAGACCTGGTGGAAGTGTTCAAATTCAGACCCCGTCAAGATTGTTTTAACCCTTCCACAGGGTCCTACTAAGAAAGAGTCAGTACCCAGAACTGCCCAGTCCTGGATAAACCAGACTCTCCAAGACCGCAGTGCTCAGAGGGCTTCTACATCCTATCACATCGGTGTTTCAAGGTGATATTCAAACATGTCACGTTTCCTTCTCCTTTGGCTTCCCGTTGTGTTCACTATATTAGACCTATACGTGATGCCTACCTTTTCCATTTCCTTTTCCGTAAAGACCATATAATTAATCTTTGTATCGCTCTTCAGAGTGTAGGATGTTTAAAATTAATGGAAATAAGAGATTGTATTTCTATTTATTGGTCCCCAGCTTCAAGCCACAAATTTGAAATGATAAATTTAAACCATTCCTTTTTTTTTTTTCAAACAGTGACACACTTTATTGTGGGGGGTTCCCACCTGGGACCCCACTCCCCTTAAATAAAAAGGTGCATAGAAAAGAAGGGATTTAGAAACTTTTGTACACTATCTACATCCTGGGCCCCCAGGGCAGAAAAAGGGACAATTGCTAGGTGGGCTGGAGTGGGGGGAAGGCGTTCTTTTTGATAAGATCAAGTTTCTGTTCACTTTCTCTTTCTCGACAACAGAGTACATAGTATAATGCATGTAATAATCTTGCTTGGGATTTAACATCACAGTATAATCAATAGGAGTACCATTTAGAGGAATGCAAAATGTAGAAGTTTTAAAAAAAGAATAAAAATATATTATATCTGTTGCTATATAACAAATTTCCCCAAATCCCATGAGTTTAAATCAAGGAACAGTTGGTAGCTCACATGGTTTCTCCTGGTCTGGAACCAGGAATGGTTTTGATGGTTCATTATGCCCAGGGTCTCTCGGGAAATTGCAGCTGTCTGCCAGCTTCCTCCTGGCTGAAGGATGGAGGCGGGCTCAGTCCTTCACCAGGTGGACATCTCCACGGTCGCTAGCTGCTTCCAGCGGAGATGGTAAGAGGTAAAAATATGAAAGAAGGAAGGAAACTAGAGAGAAATAGAGGCAGAGAGATAGAGATAAAAAGAACATCCAAGAAAGAATTCTCAAAAGTGACAGCTCAACACTGGAACCATATTCTGTTGGTCACTCACAAATCTATGTGGTAAGGGACTAAAAGTGGATAAAATTAAAAGATGGGACTAATCAGAGACCTTAGGAGGCTGCCTACGATAGTCTGTCCACTAAATCCTAATTACTCATGCCCTTTACATGTGCAATCATTTCCTAAATGTAAGTTGGAATGGTTTATTACAGGTAACTGAGGGACTGTTTGAAAGTCCTAGTGGGGGTAACAGATTATGTTTGGGGCTGCTAATCTCAAGGTTAGCAGTTCAAACTCATCAGCCCCACTCTAAGAGATAAAGATTAAGCTTTCTGTTCCTGCAAAGATTTACAGAAGCTCAAGGGAACAATTCCACTTTATCC
This sequence comes from Echinops telfairi, assembly GCF_000313985.2. NCBI lineage: Eukaryota > Metazoa > Chordata > Mammalia > Afrosoricida > Tenrecidae > Echinops > Echinops telfairi. Next base: position 31,382,462 of record NW_022103920.1, read on the forward strand.
ATATTGTTGCTATGAGTTGGAATCAGCTAGATGGCAGTGAGGTTTTGTTTGTTTGTTTGTTTGTTTTTCGGGTAAACCTCAAATCCCAAGTCAATGTAAAGGCGGAGAACCCTAAAGAATATCCTTTGAAATATGACTCAAACCAAATGGTGCCCAAGAGACCAGCATTCTAATTCCATAAGATACAAAGGGCTTCAATAGAGCTCTTTAAAAAAAAGGAATTGGAAGGTAATGGAATTTCCCCATGAACTTTTTTGAAGGCTCCTTGAATTTTATACATTAAGCAAATAATTCTTAAGATTCAAATACCCATGTGTGGAACAGGGTTAGCGCAAGGCTATATAAATGAGCAGTATACTTTCGCTGATCCCCGAAGGCAACAAAGGGAATAGTATACATCATTTATCTATGGCACTAGATTGGATATCACGTGGCATAAGACTATGGAAGACACATCTTTGGCTGGCTAAGAAGGGGAGAAAGTATAATCAACATAATTGTAAAACAAGTAGAGGTTGAAATGAGCTCCAAAGAGATGGCAAGGGGGACAGAAAGAACAGCATGTGCATTGACAAACGAGGTGCGGACACGTGTGAGCCAGGGTAAACACAGCAAAGCAATCCGTACATTTGGGTTCAACCACATCTGGAGAATATGAAACACCATGCTATGCCGGGTCATTTATCTGTGTATTAGCCAGCCTGAGATAATGAATGAATTTTATGCAAGTCAGTAGAGAGGAAGTGCCTGTTGGGAGTTACACAGTAGTTATAATTATCTGAAAATAAATGTCAACACTTAGTATAGGCATTTTATTGAATATGAAATAATTACAAAAATATAGTAGTTTGCATGAATTTTCAATTAAGATAAACCTTCCCATATCCCCATTGTCATGTCTGTATAATTCCCTTCCCTTGAGTGTGGGCATGACCTTGACTTGGCTTCTAACCAGTAGATTATGGCAAAGGGCATGAGATGTCACTCCTAGAATTACAGTACCTCCTTGCTCACCCATTCGAGTTCACGTGTGCACACACACACGTGCACACTTTTAACTTGAGAGAATTCCCAGGAAACTCCCATTAGTTCTGAAAGAGCAAGCTGCTGTGATGTGGACTGTGTATGAGGAGAGCTGCATGGGAGGAAACTGGTGGCTCTAGCAACGAGGGACCTTTAGGAGCTAAATTATAATCATAAAATGAGAGTGTACAGAACACTACCAATAGCCAGCCATCTTGGACTGGACCACTGAGCTCCAGATGGATATGCAGCATGACTGACACTTTGAAGACCGATCAGAACCGGATAAGCATGCCTGAACTTATCCAGAAAATACAGGAAGTAATTAATATATGATGTTTTTATTTTAGGTCACTAAATGTTTGATAACTTGTTACATAGTAACTAATAATACATATGATAACTAAAAGTCTGCACATTTACAAAATTAAATCATTTTAAGCAACTCTTGTATTATCCATGGGTGGACAAAGATTAGAATACACTATAAAGGATATTGCCTCATACTGTCAACCTTTGAAACTAATAGATTAGGAGAATAAATAACACTTTTTAAATGCTTACTGTGCCTCTTAAAGAAGAGGGGAAGCAGAAAATGAGGGAGGCCTAGACTAGATGGACTGACACAAGGGCTTCGGCAATGGGCTGAAGAAACCTAAGACACATTTTGAGGATGACTCAGGAGCGGGCAGTGTTTCACACTGTTGTACTCAGGGTTGCTAGGCACTGACTCAATGGCACTTAATACCAACAACAACATGTACAATACAGCTACTCAAAGATTTGGTCCTCAAATCTACTTTATGGATATGTTTCAATATGGAGAAACTAAGAATTAAAGAATTTATATTACCCTTTAAGGTTCAATGTGTGGTAGACTTATTTTGGAATCACAATCAAGCCTAAAAGACGACATTCATTTCAACTCCATTGAAATGACTCGAATGTCTGATCTCTGGGGTATGATATGGATTTAGTATTCTTACTATTGCAAATCTGAAAATCTACCATAAGTGTAGAGAAGTAAAATAGAAACACACGTGCATCTCTACTCACTAAGCTTCTCACTTACCCACACACATAAAGATGTACAGTTATTGGATTAAAACATGGCAGAAGTACAACCTAGGGAAGATTATTTAGCCTTTCTGAGAAGTCATGTGAGGGATAATACGAACAAATTGACAACAGGGAGAATCAAATAAGTATTCACATTATGTTAGGTGAAAGGCAGTTGAGGACTAACAGGATTAAAAAAAAATATTTCTTGACAATAAATGAGTACCAAGTAATGAATTTTAATAGTAACCCAACAACACCGATAAAAAAAGATATATTTGTCATCTATTTTGCTGTTTGAAAACTGATATCCAAATTTAGAGGAAATTAGTCAAGGCAAGTAAGTAAGAAAAGAAATGGCTGCAGGAATGTGAGCCCAAACCCTCAATTACAAAATCTTGTCTCTTCCTCGTTTTAGGCTGCCTTTATTAAGAGAGTTCCAGCTTCATAATTCAATATAGTTCTAAGAACACATATTTTTTCTTAAAATGCTTTTCCATTATGATGAACCTTTACTGTTATATATGAGGAAGTAACCCCCCCAAACCAGAATTGAGCTGGGTGGAGCAGAGCTTTAATAGTACGACTTTTCCCACTAGGACAGCATCTAGCAACTCACGCTAGTTAGTGCACCCAGCGGC
>NW_022103920.1:31385977-31401920 GCF_000313985.2 Echinops telfairi
TGTGTGTGTGTGTGTGTATGTGTGTAAATATGCATTATTTACACCAATCAATGCTAGGTCTTCATTTAAAAATATTAAAAAACTAAATGCTACTATAATTATATAATTAGTAAAGTCTAATTTTCAAGCTGTGGAAATAGTTTTGAGAACCAATGTAAAACTCAATTATGTTCCCTTATGAAAAGATTCCTAATTTTTTAAAAATAGCTTCTTTCATGGGTCCCTCATATTCATGACAAAATAACTTATTACAAATGTAAATGTCTCCTATTGTTAATTTAAATATCCTTATACTATCCACTAAAACTTAAGATAACAAAAGATCTTTCAAAGATGGAATGTTTCCAAAGAATCATTAGTTTATCTAGAGAAAGCTACAGAAAACATAACCCCCAATGAAGAAGGGAAAGGGGATTAGACATTAGCAGACATGAGTTCTAAAACAGCAACTGGTTCACTTTACATCTCTCTATATATATACTGCTTACTTTTATTTAACTATACTATCACGAGCTCTATTATTTGGGTATTAGCTATACCCAAACTGCTTAAGTTCATTTAGATTTCCCAGTTATTAAATAAACAAATGATAATCATGTCAATCTTATATTGTAAGGTTGATGAAAGAATAAAATGAGTAAGTTGTCACACTACTTTGAAAGTCTTAAATTCTAGCTGCAGAATCATTTTGTCCCTGTGTCTGGCAACACGAAAAGTTCTAAATAACATAAAACATCTCCTATCTTTTGGATTAAAGAGTAGGGCCAAGTTATTTAAACTATTAGAAAGCTTTGAAAAACAACACACTGGACCAACAATTTCTTTAAGCAAAGTGGAAAAATTAGCAAAGATGTGGTTATCTATGAAGTGCTGTTTGATTGATACCAAAGTTCAGAAGTAACACTGAAAAACCTACTTCAGAAAGCATTAAGTTGAGAACCTCTATATGCAGACACAGTAAATACCAGGGAAAGTCACCCTCAGATTTAAACTTGTGCAATAGTAAAATTAAATGCTTTCTAAAATATTGATACACTGTGTTTCTCGAGTTCATAAGGAAATTCAAACTTTCAAAAACAAGAATCATTATTACTGTATTGTTCAGTTTTCCCAAGATTTACAGATCCCACAAAACCTCACTATCAACTGGATTCCAATAAATTGACACTGGAAAGGCTAATGTAAATGGGCAGCACATGATCACATGAAACACCCCTTTTTTGGTCTAATCATTTCCTTTTGATATCTCATAATCCAACTCAGATTCTAGATAGATTTATGTTAATTTCCCATGTCAAAACTTGGGGGAGGGTGGAGTTGAATAGGGAAAGAGTGGCAAGAAATTAAATGTGAAACTTGGGCAAACAGCAGTAAATATTCCTCCTGCCATACTTGGTATGTCTCTGCTATTCACTGATGATATTTTTAACCATTTGGAAAGATTGTTAATCAAATAATCAATTAGGCAGAAAAAAAATGAGAAAAACAAAACTCAGAGCAAAGACCATACGAGAATTACTAGCAAAGGGACACTTACTACTTTTTTTCCAGATCTTCCACAAGACTTTCAATTCAACCTTGAAATACAGTCCTAGGTAAATTCAATCCCAGCATCACATTAGAGTAGCCCTGTTAATAGAGACAAATAATTGTCACTTCTCTGAAAATTAATTTAATATTTATGTAACAATTAGTTCAATGACTTGGTAGGACATAAAACATATTCATTCTCAAATAAGGAAACTTGTTATTAATGCATTCATTACTTTGTAAATCTTCAAATATACACGAAAATGCTTTCCTGCATTTTGAGCAAAATTTAAATCTACTCTTTGGTACAAAGCAAGGACCGCCAAGACAGCACTGGAAGGTATTTTGAGATATGCAGATTGTATTTTCCACTCTTAAAATGATTCTGCAGGTGTACACTTTTTGTGATTAAATTTCCTAAGTTATAAAATAGAATCATTTGTGTCTCAAGCTTTCTAACTGAAAACATGATCGTGGTAGTTACTGAATTTAGGGTTAACTTGAACTATAGGGGTGGAGTTTAGCTTATCAATCAGGTCACAGCCTGATGGTGCCTTCTTTTGGGTGTGACCTCCTCATACAGAGAGTCCTGGGAACCTCCCCTATGTCTCTACCTTCACCTTCCTGCTGTTGAGTTACTCAGAGAGCATCCAGAGACACTGTCATTGAATCCACCCAACTTGGCACCCACTGGCCTGTGATCTCCCTGCATGCTGCATCATTGCACATGGCTGCATCAGTCTGCAGAGTGATTTATGGACTAGTATGAGACTTATGGACTCATAACAGACTTATGAACTTGTTCTGGACTGGGCTGGGGTGTTTGCTTGATATATAATTATTTCTTGATATAAAGCTCCCTCTTACACATAGATGAGTGTCATGGAATTTGAGTCCCTAGTCAACCAGGTGTAACACAATGACGGATTTCAATTACCTCTTCAACATATATTTAATGAGCTTTGTAGGCCTTTCCACGTAACAAATTGGTAGTCTTTCATATTTATAACCATAATGCAAGGGTTATTACATTAATGCTTATATGAATTTGTTATTTTTCCTGACCCATTTCCTATTTAAATGTCCTATTTTCTAGTCTGTAGTTCTTTAATCTGAAAAATTAAGTCATAATTTTCTTAAGCTAAAATAAGTTAAGTGTTCTAAAACTTTTATAAAATTCTCGGTCTTAATAGTATATGGAAGAAACCCTGGTGGCAGAGTGGCTACGTTCTCAGCTGCAAACCAAAAGAACTATGGTTCGAACCCACCAGCAGCTATGTGGGAGAAAGAAGTGACAGCTGGCATCTACAAAGGTAATGAATTTCAAACACAATGGGACAGTTTTCCTCTGACCTATATATAGGGTTGTCATCATTGGGAATCAATTCAATGGCAATGGAAAATAGCACAAGAATGGTAAATAGACTAAACCAAACATACTACCTCTATTTGACTGGTAGTTATTATATGCAGAACTATACGTAGCCTAAACACTAACTCTGCAGTAAAAAGGGGTGCTGTGTCCTAGGCAGAGAAAAGAAAGAGAAAAAAACACTCCCGATAGCATATTTGTTGAGCATTTAGACTTTTCACTAATATTATTTTCATGTTTTTAAATACTTTAGAACTTAAAAAATTATACTGTCAATTAAACCTGAATGAGGGATCAATTATTAAAACAAATGATGTACCATACATACTCATGTATAAGCAGAGCTCTCAGCACATTTTTAATGTGGTTTTTGAGGTAAAATTAGGTGCCTTGGCTGGTATTCTGGTCAGCTTCTACTTGAGTATATACAGTAATCTGGCTGAACCAAGAGTTCCAACTACTGAGAATGACCATTATCTCTTTCCCTAGATAATCTAGAGAATTTCATAAAGGTTTAAGTGTTGAACAGAGCATAATTTCAAACTATTCTTTAGTTAAACAAAAATAATAAGGTTAGTTCGGTCCTAAATCACAAGGAAAACAAACCCCCCTCCTTCACATTCGAGCATTCACTTCTGTTGTTCACATTTTTGTTAATGATACAATTTTGGACATGAGCAAATCCTACCCTTGACTTTCCTTGTGTGAATTCCTCTTCATAATTGTTTCCTGTCTGCCAAATGATAGCACAACAGAAACTTCCTTATTATGAAAATGTTGCAGTCTAATAATTCCCAATTACTTATTGCCATAACTCACATTTCTCACTTTCACAAATGTTAATATGTCCCCATGCATAAATTTTATATAGTTCTGCTCAAAATTCTATCTAGAACTTTAAAAGAATATAGGTAAGCCCATTTTGAGTCTATGCAATGAAAGGACCATCAATATCAAAATGAAATTCAAAATCAAAGGGCCAAGAGATGAAACCAAATCAGCCAAATATTAGTATCATAAAGCACAGGTTCAGAAATAGAACCTTTATATATGGTAAAGACAACACTGAAAACTAAGATAAAATGTTGGTGCTGATCACTGCCTGAAGGAAAAGCAAATCTATGAAAATGTGAGCACAAAAACAGGCACTTGGTTGGATCCCTATCTGGCATCATATGAAAATTTATTTCTACATGAAATAAAAAGCAAAATGTGAAAGTGATTATTTCAAAGCTATTAGAGGAAAGGTTAGGTAATTTGTTGATATGCAGGAATTAAACATTTTTTTTGAAATGACAAAATAAGCATAAGGCATAGACATAAATTTGCTGGATTCAGTTAAATCAAAATGAGAAATTTTGAGTGACAGATCCTCAAATAGATAAATTTAAGAAATAAACACAGAAAAGAAGTTAAAATATGTAAAATTAATAGCTATGAAAATCAGCAAAAGTTCCTAAAGGAATTCTCAGAATTAAAAGCCAGAACACAGCTTTCCAGGATAGCCTTCAGTGCTTAAAATCAATAGTAATCTGAAAGATACACATTTTTAAAATCAGTATGAACAGTTTTCAGAATAGCATAAAATTGAGTGCTGGGTATGTCCAGTGATGTAAAGAATATAGAACAGTTTTTGTTTACTGCTCACAGAAGCATAAACAATACAATTATTCCTTAAAGCAATTTGGAAGACCTGAACACCAGGATCTGACAAACTATCAATTGAGATATCACAACAAACAGATGCAATGTTGGAAGAACTCATTCATCTATACCAAGAAATTTTGGAGAGAGCTACCTGGACAACCTGTGGGAAAAGATCCATGTATATGCTCATTCCAAAGAAAGTTGACACAACAAATAATATTTTCCTGAAGGTAATTCAAAACAATTACAGCAGTAAATTGACACATCTGATACATCAGTCAAAGAATTAAAACCTTGGATGAAATTAAAATTAGCAGAATGATGTTTACCTATGTTTTAATTTCTTGGTTGCCAAGACACTTGAACAGGTGCACCATACAAAATATGATTTCACTGTTAAGAATGGGAATTCTAGATCCTATACATAGACCAAGAGGCAGTCATTCAAATATAATAATAAAATAATTCACGGTTTAAAATCAGGCAAGGGTTGTATCCTTTCTCCATACTTATTCAATCTGTAGGCTGAATAACCAAGCCGAGAAGCTGAATTGTATGAACAACACAGCATCAATTGGGAGGCAGGCTCCTTGATCTGTAGTACGTGACACATTCTTGCTTGCTACAAATGAAAAGGGCTTGAAGCACTTGCTGAGAAGATTAAAGACTTTATAGTCCTCAGGATGAATTACATTTCATCAGAAAGAAAGAAAATCCTCACAATTAAACCAATATGTAATAGCACCATAAATGGAGAAAAGCTTGAAACTGTCAAAGATTTTATTTGACTGGATCTACAACTTATGGATAAAGCAGTCAAAAAGCCAAATAAATTATCGGCTTCAAAAGACTCCTCTCAAATGTTGAAAACTGAAGGTGCCACTTTGACGACAGGTGTGCCTGATTTCGAGCTCTGGCAATCACATTCGCCTCTTACGCATGTGGTACCTGGATGCTGACTAAGGAAGACTGCTGTTGGTGAAGAACATGGAGCCCTGGTGGCTTTGCGGCTATGTGTTGGGCTGCTAACCTCAGCTCCTCAGGAGAAGGAGGAGCCTTGGCATCCAAATGGAGTGATAGTCTTGGAAGCCCAAAAGTGTAGTTCTCCCCAGAATTGACTGGGTCACAGAGCAAAGGTGAGTCAGAAGGACAAAGAAATCCTGAATGGTCTTTAGAAGAGAAGATGGTGGGGCTTCATCTCATATTTTGCAGACGTGATCAGGTAGGACCCATCTCTAGAAAAGGGTATTATGCCAGTGGTTAAATGAGAGACTGACACAGTGGCTGCTGACATGGGCTCAAACACACCGATAATGGAAGGGACCGTGCAGGTCTGGTCCATGTTCTGTTACACACAGGGTTGCTATGAACCGGAAGTGACGCAAGCACCCCTAACAACATAATGAAAGAGACTACTTGAAAGAATATAATTAATAGAGTTTACCTTTCTAAACAAACATATAGCAAACTGAAGAGTTGATTGAGATTTTGCAGTGAAGGACTTTAGAAGTCAAAGTGCAAGTTCTAGGAGACTCTTAAATATGAGAGATTCAAAAAGTTCACAAGCAAAATGCCCATGAACTTTTGAACCCCTCAAGTACAATCCAGAAAATTCAGTGTTAACAGAATTACATTTCCTTGCATTGTCACTAGTGGTTTTGTTTTTCTTGATGCTGTTTTTGTTTGCTTCCAGAAACTGCCACCTCCAGCATTCATTATCTCGGGCCACAATTTCCCTGATGGTGGCTAAGTCGTTGTAGCGATAGCACAAGAAAGTCCAGAAACGTACATTGCAAAGAACAAGTTCTCTAACTATCTGGTCGAAGAATGAATGAATGAAACAACATTATGATTTCAAACTAAAATGCACTAATATTTGTTAGATTACAGTAAATTAATCTATAATCCTTGGGAATGCAAAGACAGCATTCTGAAGTGTGTGCCCTATCAATAGCAGCAACAACAGAAAGACTATGGGGCTGCGGCAGCTCATTAAAGGCTTCTATGATTGGTCATGTGATAATTTAATGGGATTAAGGGAAAGTTTGCAATAAGTACAAGTGTACAAGCAGAGGATCATATGGCTTGTATGTTAAAGATCAACTCTTAATTGAACATTAATAAATGTATGAGTAAGCAGGGAAAAAGAGCTCTTGATCATTTTCACTTTTTCACTTCACATCTTTAATTTTCATTACAAACGCAAAATACTTTACTTTCACTGCTAATAAATACCTTCTGCCATCTTTCACTATCTGAAAAATCAAAATCTTATCATCACATACAACTAAATATTGGTATCCTACTACATGGCCAGATGTAGGCTAAACTCTAAACCAGGTGTCCTCAAACTATGGCCCTAGGGCCACATGAGGCCCGCCAAGGGCATTTTCCAGCCCGCCAGGTGTTTTTGTCTCGTGCTGTTTTTTACTTCAAAATAAGATATGTGCAGTGTGCATACGAATTTGTTCATAGTTTTTTTTTTTAACTATAGTCCGGGCCTCCAACAGGTCTGAGGGAGAGTGAACAGGCCCCCTGTTTAAAAAGTTTGAGGACCTCTGCTCTAAACTATCTCAAACTCTTTGTCAATCCCCAAAGATATGAACTTTGTCTTAAATAACTTTTCATGGGCTACTTTTCTTGACTAAAACGTGTAACCCCTGCTTTGATCCGATGGCTAAAGCATATTAATAATGGACTCCAATGAGCCGGTATTTATTTAATAATAATACAACATGAAGTATTCATCTTTCTAGATACAGTTTAATTTTTGTCTCTTTTCTGGGAAACCTTCTCTAAGAACTTTCTTTAAAATAAGACTCATGTATTGTTCTGTTTTAATATTTATTACCTAGTATTGTAATTTGTGGGTTATCTGTCTGTCTAACCCTCTATTAACAGGCTGTACATAAATTATGCATATTATGTGCTTATTTACTTAGAATGCCCAGTGGCTGGGTAGGTATTTTATAAATGTGGGTAAAAGAGAATGGATGAACCAATGATATATTGAATTAGCAGTATCAACAAAGACGCAAGGCAGACAGGTGCCAAAACGTGCTGTATGAAACATGTGCCATAAGTGTTTAGGATAACAGAGAAATTAGTGAGATCTAAGAAGAAATTTAAGATGAAGAGCAATGAAAAGAGAAAAGATATGAACTACTGTATACATAATAGAAGGTCTAGAGAAAGACGCAGATGTCTGTACCAGGAGCACTGCTGGTGTAGTCTTTCAGTTTGGGGTTGGGATCCACAGGGTTAGCAGTTTGAAACTAGCAGTAGTGCCATGGGAGAAAGACAAGGCTGGGCATTCTGCTCCCATAAACAGCCCCTGAAACCTACCTGGGAGACACAATGAGTCAATATTGACTCCATGGCAGTTAAATGATTTACAGCCTTGGTAACTCTGAAGAATTGAGTCAGAAACAACTCATTGTTAATAGGTTTTATACACTACAATATATTAAAGCCAAATAACATTGTGAAAAATAATTATTTCTACAATTACTAGTCAGGATATCTCATTTATAAAATTGTTTTCATTTAAAGTAGATTTGAATGAAGTGCCAAACAGGGATTCCCAGATTTTAAAAAGGTTTTATTCTAGATTCTGACGTTTTGAGAATAGTATACGTATACAGCCACCATCACCACTGCCTTCATTTTCTAGTCATATAAAACAGCCCAAAGTGGGTGCCCTTCAGGAACAGAAATGGACTTTGTCCCAGTTCTGTGAACAAAACCCACATGGGGGCACTGGCCACGATGCCTTCCCAGGGTTCTGCGAGAGGGACTGTCCAGGTTTCCCCCGGCTCTGCAGCTGCTGGCACGTCCAGCTCTACTGCCTGCTTGTCAATGTCTAGAGCTGGCTTCTTTCCTCCTCTGCAGGGGGCACTTATTTTCTCTGTGTGTGTCAGCCTCTTGATAAAATACGAAAGGATTGGCACTTGTAGCTACCATAGTCTTTATGGGCATCTTTAATTTTACTGATAATATCTACAAAGGAAAACCCATTTCTTCAAACGAGGTCACATTTACAAATACAAAAGTTAGCACTCAATATACATTTTTGAAGTGAAGTCCAATCCATTCCAACCATCTACTAGTTTTTGACTATTACTTGGAACACATGCTGCCAAAATATTTCTGTATCTTTTTAATCCTTCCAGCTATCCTATCACGTAACATATATACACCATATCTTTTCAGTTCATAGCCCTCTATCTGTAATGCCAAAGTGAAAGGAAAAAAAGCTTCAGAAGAAGTTTTCTCATCTCGAAGTTGGCAATAAAAATTTCACCTGAACTATGAAGCTATATACACAACTTGTGTATCCTACTTGGAGTAAATATTCTTCAATTTTACTTCAGGATGATTAAAATGTCTGAGTACCTGATACTGTTCAGGTACTGTGGGTACGATGGGTGATGTGACACATGTAAATGTAAAGTATTACCTACCTTAACTTAAGAAAATCTTAGTTGTAAAATACATTTATAAGGATATCTGAAACAGTAAATCCTTTTAATCACTATGGTAGTCAAAATATTTTAGAATATATATAATGACACAACTAGTAAGTAATGAAGTTGGAAGTATAATTAAATATGTCACACTGAATCAAAAGACAAATAGTAGCCTTAGTGCAAAATATCTGTTTTAAAATTACATGTTGAAAATTTGCATAAATAATATCAATAATTGACATGAAATTGATGTGGGATCTTAAGTGTAATAGGACTTGTTTTTTTTTAACCTAAGATACAACCTGAGTAATTATAAATTCTTAAGGACAGCAAAGCAGAACTAATTAGAATTTCTAAGAAGATTCATCAGGCAATAATAGGTCATGGGCTGAGAACTGGCAAAACAAGAGAGACAGAATGGGAGGCCAGAACTGCCGATGCAGGGAGAAGACAAAGAGGAATGCATACATGCCAGGAATGCAAAACAATAACCAACAGGCGAATCCTAGAAATGAAAAGACAGACAGGAGAGTATTAATTAGAAATTGAATGAAACACCAAGAAGTACTCCTGCTAGTTTACTTGATCCAAAAGGAAAATGATATTGTTAATTAGAAGAAACTTGGAAAGCCTTTCCTTTTGAATAATTTACCCAGTAAACAAATAATTATTGAGGTACTTAAATATGTAAAGCTTAGCAGAAATATAAGGATTAATATCATACGACTCCTGACAGAAAGACTTAAACAAATTGAATAATTCCCCAAATATGTTAATATTGTAGACATGGTTTCCTTTTTTTTAATTCAAAACTGAATTAGAGAAACAGAAGTGATTAGACATCATTTCAAGTGCAGGGGAAGATCAGGAAAGGTTGGATGAGGGAGTGAGCTTCTGAGTAGACTTCAAAGTGTCGATTGTATTTAGAGGTAGGTAGGACAGTATGAGCATATTACTGGAAAAATTAATAGCGGAAACATCGTGTTAAGTTAAAGCAACAATTCTCATACATTTTCTCTCAAGAAAAAAAATCACACTCTTAAAAATTAAGTGTTTATATTTATGCTGGTGATCTTTATTAATAGCCATCAAACTAGATATTAAACTGAGAAAATTTTAAATGGTCAGAATAGAAAAATACCTATTCCATTAGCCATCACAGAGCCCTGGTGGCACAGTGGGTGATGGTTGGGCTGGTAACCACAAGGGCAGCTGTTTGAAGTCACCAGCCACTCCTCAGGAGATGGATGAAGCTTTCTGCTCCCATAAAGATTTACCCACCTCAGAAACCCCACAGGGAAGTTCTGGCAGCCTACGAGACCAGCATGCGTGGGAATCAACTCTACTGCAGCCAGTTGTGGATGTTTGCTTTTCTCTGGCCATCAGAATGACGGTATCATCAACAATCAGATAGCCTCTGGTCATCTCTACTATATGCTCATGAGATACTAAGGGTGGAAAAGGTAAGCGACATCTTCGTGCAAAAATAAATTTTTCCTCAAGAACACATCGAAAGGCCGCAATGAGCCCCTGTATCTCCTCAATCACATTTATTATCGCTGGATTATAAAATGGAGAAAGTGCGGGCAGGGCCCTAAATAGCATTTTCTCAATGTTACAAAAGACCAAGTCTTAGAATTGAAAGCAGATAAAATGCTAAAGGTTTTTGTGAGCTGATTTAGAACTCCTTGTTTAGAAAAATCAAAAATGGGAGAGAGAGTCTCGGGAAGGTATGTTAGAGGTCCGTCGGAAACCTGCAAACACTTCCTCAGGGCAAGGAGACAGTCGGTCAGGGCAGGGCTGGCCGAGAGAAGAAGCAATGGTGTCTTACAGGAGGAGCCTTAGGAGTTGCAAGGAATCGGGAGGTGAAGCGGGATGGTAGAGTACTAGGAGAAACAAATTCCAAGGTGAAGCTGAAAGAAAAGGGAGTCAACAGAGGAAAAGGGAAGAACTCTTGTTTCCATTGGTGTGCACTATCAAGGGAGAGGAGGTCCGGGACCCCAGAGAATGCCATCTGAACATCTCAGTTGGAATGCCAAAAAGCTAGCTTAGAATGAGGAAAAAGACAGCAGATATCATTTGTGCTCAGTAACTCTATACCTAGATATGGCCATTTCCATTTTCAGATTAAATCAAATTTTAAATTTATTTATTCAATCTCAGTTGTCAGATTTCAAGTGCTCAGTAAGTAAACACAAGTGGCTGGTGACTACCATATCAGACAATATACATAGAGGGTACTTCCATTATCATAGAAAGATCTATGATCAATAATATTTCCCTGGATGCATTTATTATAAGGGTAGGAAAAAATAATGTTATCGCTTATTATCTACTCAAAAGCCCTGGTGGTGCAATGGTTTCACATCGGGCTGCTCACCCCAAAAGTCAACAGTTTGTAACTAGCCGAAGGTCAACAGTTTGAAACTAGCCTGAAATGACCAGCCTGCTCTGCAGGAGAAATATAAATGAGGCTTTCTACTCCTATACGGAGTTACAGTCTCAGAAACCCACAGGGGCAATTTGACATTAAGTTTGGTGTTCTGGTATTTTTTATCTACTGAATGAAGTCTTTAGATGATGCAAATGATAAGCTGTTGAATAAAGAAGCGGAACTTGATTGCATCCAGAAGTAAAAAAACTAGAGATCTATCAACCATGAAACAATTCTACTATTGACACAAATGGGAACTCCGTCAGTCACTGTAATAAGTTCTCTACATGTATTTTCATCTTCAGTCATTACAAAGATCTTTTGAGATCGGCACTATTACTCTATGTCCATTTTATAGATGACAAAACAGAATCAAGGCAGTAGCAGCCTGTCTTCAATCGCATTGTAACAGATACAATATTTACATCAGGCCTTTCTGACTCCAAGAACCAAGAAAGAAGGAAGAGCATTTTTGAATACTATCGTGGTGGTTGAAAAAGCGAATTATTGTCTTTTCCTCAGATACTCAGAAAGCCATGCAATACCCCAGAGACCCAGGTGGAGAAGGCTACAAGAACACATATAAGTTAGTTAATAAAAATAAAATCTGTATGCAATATTAAAGTACCAACTTGAGACATTTTAAATTAGAAAGTGCAAAAAGTAAAGTTTTTTTAGCAAGTTTAACTCATCCACCTTACTTTATTAGTGATTTTCTGTCAGGTGGGAAAGTTACTGTCGCCATGGCGACCACCACAATACTACTACTTTACACTTACATAACACCTTTCATCTGATGAGCTCAAAGAGGCTTTATAAACATTAATTCATTAATAGTCCTTTTTATTTAAAGTGCATTAAAATTTATTTAATAGCATACAACAACAATTGCATATCAAACAATAGGAAACTTCATTACTCTCTAACAAATTCACAAAGATTATACACCATCTCCTACTATTTAAAGAGAGAGAGAAAGAGAGACAGTAATCTTATACAGGCATTCACGTTCTTGGTTCTTGTTTCTTGTACCAAACTGAAAACCATCTCCTATTGTTTTATTGTCAAAAATATGCAGCTCTTCTTCCACCCACTCTTTAATTTCTTTCTTCATGTGTTCAACTAATTGCCTGGAATGTCTTTTAAAATGCCATTACACAAACTTACCTATGCAGCTCCAACCACTAAGATATTCACCATTTTAAATCTAGGCTTTCTTTAAGGCTGCAGCACCTCATTTTGAATTGGGAAGAGTAAATGTAACATATGAGGGTTTCGGTTTATTTATGCAATCAAAAGTCTGGAAACTGAACTGTATAAAATCTTTAATTTTTCACAGAAAAATTTGTTCTGAAGGGGTTAAAATGAAACATATATTTGCTTTAATACCTTCAAAGCATCATAAAATGCTAGACTAGAAAAAAAAAGAGTGGGGAACCAGTGAAGAGGTCTGAGGGGCCTGCCCCAACCCCAACTATGTGGACAGCTCTCCACCTCCCCCCGGAAGAATTTATTTCAAAGGACAGCATTGAATCTGCAGCTCCGGGAGAGAGACATGGCTAATCAGAGCACACGGAGCAGATGAAGGGGGACGAGGAGCAAGTGGATTACATCCTGGCCCATCAGGCCTTGAGGACGATGTTCTTGATTAGAGCAGCCAGTCCACAGAGAGGACCACATGGCCGGCCCCACTATGAGACATGAGGTCCCTCACTGACCCATAGCCCTAGGGGTCAAGACCAGAGACACAGTGTGGGAATTGAGCCCAATCTGATCCCGCCACACCGAAGCAAAACACTAAGGGGGTACAACAGAACAGCTAGGGAAAGGAGGGCAAGGTCCCCAGGGAATGCTGAAGGTGGACTTTGGGGCCAGGGCGTGGTGCCCCAACAGACTGGACTGGAAAACACTCTTAAAGGCCAACAAACAGTCCTTGAACTAACTACAAGCTTTTCTTTCTTGTTGTGTTGTGTTTTGTTTTTTTGTCATTGGTTTGATGTTGTTGATGTTTTGTTGTATATTTTTGCTTGGTTTTGCTCTGTCTTGTTTTTGTGCATGTTATTATCTAAATAAGATAGGCTGGATGAACAATCTGGAGGAGAAAACAATGGGACCGAAAGTTTCGGGGGGACATGGGAGAGGGGTGGGGGGGGGAAACATTGTGGTGTTAACAAACCCAGGGACAGGGAGACAAGTGATTCAAATTGGTGGTGAGGAGGGTGTAGGAGGCCTGGTAGGGCATGACCAAGGGTAATGTAACCAAGAGGAATTACTGAAACCCAAAGGAAGACTAAGCATGGCAGTGGGACAAGAAGAAAGTCAAAGGAAACAGAGGAAAGAGCTAGGAGGCAAAGGGAATTTATGGAGGTCTAAATAAAGGCATGTACATATGCAAATAGATCTATATATGAGGATGGGGAAATAGATCTGTGTGTATATTTATAGGTTTAGTATTAAGGTTGCAGAAGGAAACTGGACCTCCACTCAAGTACTCCCTCAATGCAAGAATACTTTCTTCTATTAAGTTGGCATTCTATGATGCTCATCTTCCCAACAGAACCACTGAAGACAAAGCGGGTAAATAAGCAAATGTGGTGAAGAAAGCTGACGGTGCCGGCTATCAAAAGATTTAGTATCTGGGGTCTTAAAGGCTTGAAGGTAAATAAGTGGCCATCTAGCTCAAAAGCAACAAAGCCCACATGGAAGAAGCACACCAGCCTGTGTGATCATGAGGTGTTGAAGGGATCAGGCATCAGCCATCATCAAAACAAAAAATCTTATCATAGTGAATGAGGGGAGGAGTGCATAATGGAGACCCAAAGCCCATTTGTAGTCCACTGAAGATCTCCTTACAGAAGGGTCTCGGGGAGGAGATGAGCCAGTCAGGGTGCGATGTAGCAACGATGAAACATACAACTTTCCTCTAGTTCCTAAATATTCCTTCCCCCCGACTATCATAATCCCAATTCTACCTTACAAATCAGGCTAGACCAGAGGATGTACATGGTACAGATAGGAACTGGAAACACAGGGAATCCAGGGCGGATGATCCCTTCAGGATCAGTGGTATGAGTGGCGATACTGGGAGGGTAAAGGGAGAGTGGGTTGGAAAGGGGGAACCGATTACAAAGATCTACATATAACCTCCTCCCTGGGGGACAGACAACAGAAAAGTGGGTGAAGGGAGACGTCGCACATGGCAAGATATAACAAAATAATAATTTATAAATTATCAAGGGTTCATGAGGGAGGGGGAGTGGGGAGGGAGGGGAAAAATGAGGAGCTGATTCCAGGGGCTTAGGTGGACAGCAAATGTTTTGAGAATGATGAGGGCAATGGGTGTACAAATATGCTTTACACAATTGATGTACATATGGATTGTGATAAGAGTTGTATGAGCCCCTAATAAAATGATTTAAAGAAAAAATGTGTGTTGGTTGGCTCACTGGTCCAGTCACGGTAGCATTTTTTTTTTAAAGAGTCAACAATGTATTTTTATGAGGTTACCACTTTCTAGGTAATTTAGGGATTTGGTGGAAAGTAGAAATTACTGATATTCAATAACCTAATAGGCTCTATAAGAAGCCCAGGTAGCATTGTGGTTAAGCATTGGGCTGCGATCCATAAAGTCAGTAGTTCAAAACGACCAGCTGCTTCGAGGGAGAAAGACAGGGCTTTCTACTTGCATAAAGTTAACAGTTTTGGAAACCCACAGGGGAAGTTCTACCCTGCTTTACTGGGAGTCAGTATCAATTCAATTGTTTTTTATTAGGGTCTATTTTTAATTAGGGTCTATTATCCAACATATAGACAAATCCTTTTGAAACATGCTTATATTTTAAATTGGTATAGTTTACTATTTTCTGAACTAATATGTAATGTGCTTATATTTATACAAGAGGAAAATTCTGAGTCACAAATTTTTTTTTCTAAATAACTCAAATTTTCCCCTAAAAAGAGGTTTTTACGTTGTTGTTAGTTTGTTTTGTTTTAAATCATTAAGTTGCCTTTCAAAAACTATCTTGGAAAAAGAAAACCTGATGGAAGAGTAGCCAAGCATTCAGCTGTTCAAACCCACTAGCTACTCTGAAGAAGAAATATAGGCAATCTATTTTGAGTCCCGAAAGACTCAAAGCAAAAAAGAAACCCAGAACTGTCAAGTAGAATTCCAATTCAAAACCACCACCTAAGGGCAGAGGAAAACTGCCCCATAGAGTTGTCAAGGCTACAGATAGGAACTGGAAACACAGGGACTACAGAGCAGATGATCCTTGTAGGACCAGTGCAGAGTGGTGATAAGGGGAGGGAGGAGGGAGGATGGGTTGGAAAGGGGGAACTGATTACAAGGATCTACATACAATGATCTACATTACAAGGATCTACATGCCCTGGGGGGTGGACAACAGAAAAGTGGGTGATAGGAGACATCAGACAGCATGTATTAGTCTAGGTACTTTAGAGAAACAAATCCACAGCAACTCATGTATAAGA
>NW_022103920.1:31403007-31406850 GCF_000313985.2 Echinops telfairi
ACCCCCATACCACACCACGCCATCCCAAGTGATTGGTGTTGTCAGCTGGAGCATCTCACTTGTCTTCCACGTGGCCTTGAATAAGCCAGCTAGGAAATCTTCACAAGGCGGTGTGAGGAAACATTCCCAAAGAGTGAGAGGGGAAGCTGGGAGCCCCTGGAAGCCTACCTTCAGAACTTCTACAAAGTCACTTCTGCTACATCCTATTGGCTACCTGAATTCTCAGACATTTCCAGATGTAAGGGAATTGGGAAGGAAACTTTTGATAGGAGAAGCTTCCATGTAACTTAGTTAAAAGATGTGTACAAGGATGGAATGCCTTGGGGTTATTTTTTATAAGCTACCACACTTGAATTTTTGGAAAAATATTTTTTTCCTGACTTCTTTGAAAGGATAACTTGGGCATCAGTAGTGTGATCATTTTTGGAAAGCTAAGCATTAAAAAAGAAAAAAAGAGAGAGAATTCACCAGTTGCCCTCAACTAGCTCTTTGTGGCCGTAGATCTAAGTTGTTTCATGACTGAGAAACTACATAACATAAAAGCTGTATAGTATGCAATTGGAAAGAATATGGAGTCCGTACAAACATCCTATACCATGGACTAATCTGGCAAATATGATACTAAGCGAAGTAAGTTAATCACAAATGGACACATATTAATTTTTATTCAAAAGTCAAGAATTGGTATACCCATAGAAAGCAATGTTTTTTTATGGCTACTCCAAGAGTGAGTGAGATAATAGGTACATTTTTTTTTTGGTGATGAAGATAGCAACAGTCAATAGTAAAGTCTGTACAACTAGCCCAGATAAATAAAGACACTAAGAACAGCATAGGAACAAGGTTTAATTATACCAAATGCTGAAACATGAAATTTTTCAAGAACAACAGATGACAAAATATGGGCGTGGTTGCCTACGTAGCTATGTGTGCACATGTATAGGAAGGTACATGTGAATACGTACATCAGTTTATCTGTAGGCGTAGATATATACCATTTTGTGTGCATTGCATATCTACTCATATGTATAATAAACCATACAGGGGGCAGCTGTGGATACTTCTTAGGCATGACCAAACCCTTCACCGGACGGATTAACTAGCCTAACTAGTGCACAGAGGTAATGTTCTACATCTAGCCTGGAGAGTAACAGCTAGGGTTGCAGAACTCATGAATGGCCAGCTAAAATATAACTCTTAGTCTCTACTCATATGGACCCAAAGAGAAAGAATCCAAAGACTCCAATAAGTAACTAGTACCCAGGACAAAAGGCCACGTGAACTCATCTCGCCTGGGACCAAGAGAAATAGAAGGTGCCCAAGAACTATGACTAACAGTTCTGAGCAGGGAAACAATATAAGGTCCCAAATTAAAAGGGGAAAAAATATAGACCAAAATTCCAATTCCTAAAGAAGGTATCCTTACTGAGCCAATAGAAACTACAGATACCCTAAGAGTAGTGTCCTAAAAGAGCCCTTTGACTTAAAACCTTCAATCAAATAAAAAATTAGTTTATAAAATAAAAAAATATCACATAGGAGTACTGTGCTACCTTAAGTACTCAACTAATTTTCTAGCATTGACCCTAAAACCAAGGTGAGAAACTAAGGAGTGGTGGGGAAGCTATACTAATGGAAACAGAGCAAACTGAATGACAATCATGAGAACAGTGACACATTGTGATAAATGTAACCAGTGTCATGTAACAGTATGCAGAAAAACTGCTAAATGGGAGCCTGAATTGCTATATAAATTTTCACTTAAATAAAGCATAATATCAAGAAATAATATTTTTTTAAAATAAAATAGGAAAGCTGTCCACTGTCTATTTTTTAGATAAAGAACTAGTAAGCGAGTAGGGACTTCTAGAATTCAGTCATCCTTCTTTGGTGATTTGTTGCTATATCTTGGCAAAATTTATCATTTCTAGTGAAGGAATCACTTTACGTTTAAAGGAAACAGTTGAGAAATCTTGCAAAAATCCTTTTTTTTAATCGTTTTACTAGGGGATCATACAACTCTTATCACAATCCACACATACATCAATTGTGTAAAGCACATTTGTACATTCATTGCCCCCATCATTCTTAAAACATTTGCTCTCCCCTTAAGCCCCTTGCATCAGGTGCTCATTTTCCCCTTCCCTCCCCGCTCCCCCCTCCCTCATGAGCCCTCGATAGTTTATAAATTATTATTTTGTCATATCTTGCCCTGTCCGATGTATCCCTTCACCCACTTTTCGGTTGTCTGTCCCCCAGGGAGGAGGTCACATGTAGATCCTTGTAATCAGTTCCCACTTTCCAACCCACCCTCACTCTACAATCCCAGTATCGCCACTCACACCACTGGTCCTGAAGGGATCATCCGCCCTGGGAGTCCCTGTCTTTCCAGTTCCTATCTGTACCAGTGTACATCCTCTGGTCTAGCCAGACTTGCAAGGTAGAATTCAAATGCTTTTATTTTTAAACTTACAGACCACGCCTATCTTCAAAGCATTAGCTAACTGAAGATAATTGGTTACTAAAGCAAAATTACAGTGTGTACACATTTATCATAAAATCAAAATCAAATCCACTGCTGACAAGTCATTTGCAACAAGTCATAGGAGCTACCCCATCAGGACCGAGCACAACTCCCCCCACAGGATTTCTAAGGCTGTAATGTCTATTACAACACACCGTTGTATCTCTCTGCCATGGAGTGGTTAATGGGTTCAAACCACATACCATGTTTTAGTGGCCAAGTATTTCAATTGCTCTATCTACCAGAGTTCTTTAGAATTACCTTAGAAGAATTATTTTTGTATCATAGTTATCCTACAATATTTGTTGCTAAACAGATTCCAGGCTTTACTTCTGCTGGTGTTCATCAATAACTTCCATACTTCATTTGTATTCTTCCGGTTATTCTATTTCTGTTCATCAGTCGAAATGAACATCAAAATGGAGTAGGTTGATCGAAGATTATCAGCTATTACCTTAGAATAAACGTATTCCTTTTATGAAAGATGCATCTGTATTTGACTTTGGAGAATAATAAATTCAAGAGAAGTCCAACTGGGACCTGTAACATACCCTTCTACAATATATTAATTTAATACTAAATAAGACTGTAATATTCTCCTCAACAAGTAGAAGGCATATCGCCATAGGAAATGGAGATGCTAAACTATTCATAGCTTGCCCGGGACTGCTCTGCCTACTGTGGAGCCTGAAGTCTCCTCCTTGCAGTCTGAGCACCAGAAAGCACAACACTCTATGTTCCTATAGATGAAACTCACCAGATGTTCTTCAGCTTGTCAGACAGAAAACGTCTTCACATTCAACTTCAGAAAAAGACAGTGTCCAAATCAATTAACAAGTCAAATAAATATTATCATAAGCTCTGCTAAAAAGTTTACAATGTTTTAAAACATAATGACATCAAACCAAATAGTTATATAAGTGAATATTAATGACAGCGATGTTTGGAAATTTTTTAGGTGATATGTACTGACAAGGCCCTGATTTTATGGCTCATAGGAGAGTCTTTGTTTTCCCTTGTACACGTCTAGTACACACGGACTATTCTAACTCCCACACCAATCCATGAAATCCGTGTAACTGCTGTCTCTCCTTATTCATTCTTAGAGAGATGGTTTGACACTGCCATTCTGTCTGTTTATAAAATTGATCAACCTTTGACTACCTGCTCTGAGATAGTTTATTGTGCCAGCCTGGCTGATAAATGCAGGTGGGATTGACTTAGGGGCGGAGAGATGGATGGCTTGGTGAGCCTTGCCTTTCTTGTCTCTCGAGAGCTCTGTGATCATCTAACCAGTGTGCGGCTGCCTTGCTTGTTCT
>NW_022103920.1:31407590-31408781 GCF_000313985.2 Echinops telfairi
AGAGGGATGATCTCAGAGCCTCAAAAGCACGCCTTAAGTGCAGAATAATGGATTTAAAAACTTCCATCTGTGCTACAAAGGAGAGCCTTCTCTCCGCTAGTAAAAGAGCTGACATTGCTGAGAATCAGGTCCAGAGTCTCATTATGCGAGTGGCTGAATTACAAGGGCAGCTGAATTGCAAATCTAGAGCAGTGTCTGAACCCAAACTAAGGGCATTGATTGGGAAAAGTTGGGACCCTGAAACATGGGATGGGAACATATGGGCTGATGATCCAGAAGAGGAGGATATTGAGCCCTTAGAAACAAGTGACCTACCCCAGTCAATAGAGCCACCCCTCTCAGCTGAAAGTGTTAATTCACAATCCACACCTGAGCAGATTAGCCAAATCATGCAAGTTGATATGCCAGGTGGGGCTACACCAGTAGCATTGCCTAAGGGAGATGCCTTACAAAATATTGCTGAGAGCACCCAGGAAACACCCTCACCACCCATTATTTCCGCTAGACCTGTCACTAAAATTAAGTCTCAGAAAGCTCCAAAAGGTGAGGTTGAGCTAATTACACAAGAAGAAGCACGATATACTGATAAAGATCTGCTCGAGTTTTCAAATACATACAAGCAGAATCCTGGGAAATATCCCTGGGAATGGTTACTAAGGGTGTGGAAGACTGGCGCACAAAATGTAATATTAGACCGATCTGAGTTTCTGGATATGGGACCCCTAAGCACAGACTCTTCTTTCAATGTCTCTGCGAGAGAGGCTAAGAGAGGATCTAATTCTTTATTTGGTTGGTTCACTGAAGCATGGACTGCCAGATAGATGGTCTACATGGAACCAACTTGAAGTACCTGACCTACCTTGGTACACTGTAGAGGAAGGCATCCAAAAGCTTAGAGAAATTGGTATGTTGGAATGGATCTATCAGGATATTCCCATAGATATTCCCAAAAGGGGGTGTCCTGAGGACATACCCTTTACCACAACCATAAGGAACAAGTTTGTGAAGTGGGACCCAGCATCTCTTAAGACTCCTGTAATTGCTATTTTATGTGCACCAGGATTAACAGTGGGCACTTCCCTAAGCGAACTCCAACATTTGCCCACAATGGGGCTGATTGGTTCCCGTATAGGTAGAGGGCAGGTGTCAGCACTGAATCAACAGACAGGGTGGGCGTGGTTATAACAGACA
>NW_022103920.1:31412971-31417938 GCF_000313985.2 Echinops telfairi
GTAAATTGCACTAAGCCATTTATAGTGCTTTCTAATTTAACTGTTTATTTCTTGTATTGTATATTTATCTGTATATGATTTAACAGTTCATTTCTCGTTATATATCTAATTTTCTTTATAAATAAATATATTATGTTATCAGGAATTTGGTTTTATCTCTCTAGAGAACCCTGTCTAACACATGCTCCATTTTTATATATGAAAAACAGCCACCAATACCACAGTGTGTACTCAATCAAATCCTGAATCAAATTCTGTTGTTCATAACTTGAAAAGACCTCCCGACTTCTCACCTCTACCTTTATTATCCAAGTGCAAATTACAGTCCTCTCTAGACTATATTTTTGCTATATCTTTCTAAGCCGTTTCTCTGCTTTATACCGGGTCTCCCATTGTCTATTCACAGCCTAGCAGGAAAAGTGATTTATGTTAAAACAGAAGTGAAATCACATTGCAAAAATCACTCCAATTCCTAAACAGCTTTCATTATGTTAGCTTAAAAGTAAAATTCCTTACAATTGCTTAACATTTCTCATAGGGTTTGACTCCTCTCTGTCTCTGATTTCTTTTCCTACCACTCCTCTTTCCCGTGCTCACTGGGCCCTAGCCACTCTGACCTCCTTTTTCCTTAAGCACACACCGTATGACCCCACCTCAGGGAATCTGCACTCGCTATTCCATCCTCCTGAACTATTTTCTCCCAAGACACTACAGCATCTGGTTTATTCATTTCCTTCAAGTCTCTGCTCACCTGTGACGTCATTCAAAGGTCTTAGTTTGCTCAACACAAAGTCATCAAGTGGCAAGTACTCCTCTTCCCCACAGCAAGTAACCCTCTTCCCCCATTACTCGTTTATTATTCTTCACAGAACTTCTCACGGTCTGAAACCCTCCACAACTCATAGAGAAGCTCCATACAAATAGGATTTTATCTTGTTCACGCCTGTGTTCCTAGTGTAAAGAATGCCTGGAGTGAAATACAAAATGGATACATATTTATGGAAATGAAGAATTAGGAGTAAGTTTGAATCCTGGCTGGATCATGTCCCCAATATGTGACATTGTAAAGGACATTTACATTTCTGTGGCTCCATTTAGTCACTGTAAGTTGGAAAGCACAGTGGTGATGAGAATACTTCTTAAAATAGTACCAGTGGCCTTATGCAGAGATTGTAAACATTGCTGTTCTCCAACTGCCATTGATTACACCAGGCTCATGGAAACCCCACAAACAAGAAAATCAACATTTTTTTTAGTCTCATCTTCATGATCAATTAAGGAAAACTTTCTGAGTCATAGGTTTTTCTTTGGCTCATCTTCAGAAGCAAGTCAAGAATGTGCTTCTTTTATTTTTAATTTACCTATTTAACATATAAGCATTTGGAAAGAGCTAAGTGTGACATATGAGAGTCTGAAAAGATAATTTTATGTGATATGACACCATCCAACACAATAAAATGTTTTCAGTACACTAGGGAAATCTTAATGAAAGAACAGTTAACATACCATTATATTTTCCCCTCAACTATTTGGTACCTTGGCCTTTCACAAAATGAGTTAGTTTTTAAATAATTCACCAAGCAAGGGTTCTAAAACACAAATTAAAATATCACAACTTTTATAAATGAAGCAAGAATTTGAATCCTGAATTTGATACTTATTAGCTGAGTGACCTGAATCCTGATAATTAATATTGTACGTTATTAAGTTTTCAGTAAATAGGTCTTAAATAAACCGAATGAATGATCTTTGTTATATTTTTTAAATCATTTTGTTGGGAGCTCAGACAACTCTTATCACAATTCATACATCCATCATGTCCAGCACATTTGTACATTTGTTGCCATAATCATTCTCAAAACATTTTCTTTCTACTTGAGCCCTTGGTATTAGCTCCTAATTTTATCCCCTCCCTCCCCCACTCTCCCTCATGAACCCTTGTTAATTTATAAATTATTATTTTTTCATGTCTTACACTGCCTGATGTCTCCCTCACCCACTTTTCTGTTGTCCGTCCCCCAGGGAGGGGGGTGTATGTAGATCATTGTGATGGGTTCCCTCTTTCTCTGCCACCTTCCCCTTACCTTCCTGGTATCTCTACTCGCGAGCAGTTTATCTGTTCTGGATTCCCTGTGTTACCAGCTCTTATCTGTTACCAGGGTACATCCTCTGGTCTAGCCAGATTTGTAAGGTAGAGGAAAGTTGTATGTTTCATTGTTGCTATACTGCACCCTGATTGGCTCTTACTCCTCCCTGCAGCCCTTCTGTAAGGGCATGTCCAGTTGCCTACAGATGGACTTTGGGTCTCTACTCTGCACTCCCCCTCATTCACAATGATATGATTTTTTGTTCTTTGATGCCGGATACTTGATCCGTTCGACACCTCGTGATCACACAGGTTGATATGTTGTTCCATGTGGGCTTTGTTGCTTCTGAGCTAGATGGCCACTTGTTTATCTTCAAGCCTTTAAGACCCCAGATGCTATATCTTTTGATAGCCGGGCACCATCAACTTTGTTCACCACATTTGCTTATACACCTGCTTTGTCTTCAGCAATAGTGTCAGGAAAGTGAGCATCATGAAGTGCCAGTTTAATAGAAAAAAAGTGTTCTTGCATTAAGGCAGTACTGGAGTAGATGGCCCAATGTCCATCTGCTATGTTAATACTAAATCTATAAATTTATGGACATAGATCTATCTCCCCATCATCACATATAAATATATTTACATAGGTACATGCCTGTATTTAGACTTCTATAAATGCCCTTTACCTCCTGGTCCTTTCTTCTATTTCCTTTTACTTTCCTCTTGTCCCACTATCATGTTTAGCCTTCATTTGGATTTCAGTAATTCCTCTCCATTACATTGCCCTTGATCAAGGCCTACCAGGCCTCCTACACCCTCCTCCCTATTGATTTTGGATCACTTGTTGTTCCCTTAACCATTGGACCTGTTGTTTCCTCCTTCAGATTGTTTATCCTGCGTATCTTATCTAGATAGACCTTTGTGTTATTTCTGAGATTAGTTTCTTTAACCACAAAATGGACTTGATAACCCAACTGCACAAACTTATCGACTGTAGTAGCAAAGAATAACATAAAGTCCGGAAAAGTACCACATAACTTTAATAAATATTATTTCTCTGACCAGAAATATTGTGACTATTAATTAAAAAGTTGACAGATACACAGGGAGGCTCCTTGACAGGCAGGCCTGGGAAGCTCTTCAGAGCAGCTCCACTCTGCACGCCTGGGGCCCATGAGACAGAATGCACTCCAAAGCAAGTAACATTTCTCTGAACGCATGTTTCCCTGACTTTTCTTATGGTTGGATGACCATACTGAAAAATAGTCAAGGTTTGCTTTAAAAAATGTAAGTACCTTTAAACTATACTACTGAGTGAATTAAGTTCAAGTTAGAATTTTAGTTTTATTTACATTTCTATCCATAGCATAAAGGTTTTGGCCAATAAATATTTATTACACTGATTAGATACTCTCAAAACTGCTTACATTAAGAATACGCATTGGATTTTCTGCACTTAGCTTGTACTAAGAAGATATTCAATAACTTTATCTAAGTGAAAGCAATGTTGGCTGCTACTGTCTACTCTTTAAAGCCATCACATCACTGAAGCTGTGCAGAAATGTTCAAAGAGTCTTTATGTCTTCTCCTAATGCTTGAGGGCAATCACTTTTATATTCCATCTGGGAAGAGCTCTTATTTGTGTTCTTGACTCATTCTTACAATTTCTTCTACAATGAAACCTTTAGCAGAGTTTTGTCACAATGTTTTTCAGAAAATAAAAAAGATATCACAAAAAAAAACACATTAAACTAAGAAGAAAAAATATGGCGTGTTCCTTTAGTAACTAAAAATCATATACACTTACAAATAGAAACCTTTATTTTAAAACTATCAATTTAAAGTTATTGTTTCTCAACACAGAATCTACCTCAGTCTACACACTTCTGAAGTCAGTGTTTTGAATTCTCTAACCCTTCCCTAGAGAATTCTTCCTGCTTCAATTTGTACCACGTCAAAATGGTAATTCTGACATTCTCAGGGGACTCACATTGTTTCCACAGATTTGTGGAAACAAAAAGAAACTGAAGGAGAAGAAATAACAGAGCCACAGAGTGGTTAAGGTAACGTTTCCTACAAAATTCTGGAAGTTAAGCCCTTATTATCCTCTGAGAATAAGCAGGCACATTGTTTTCTGAATGTAACTTTCCTGGCCTTTTCATTACTAAGTCAGTCTTCAATTTTCTTAAAACTTCTTGTGGAGAGTCCCTGGGATTATCCTTTGTCTTTCCAGAAAAATCTATCTGGATAACCCCTTTGGAATAGCAGAGCACAGATGCCTTAACCTTCTGTGCCGACCTCTCTGCCGTGAATCTGGCTGGCCCAGAAGGGCCCCTTGTCAGCCACAGTTTTGACTGGCCCATCAGATAACCCCAGCTAAACACAATGTCAGTGGTTCAAACCCACCACCTGTTCCTGGGGTGGAAAATGAGGTGATCTGCTCCCGTAGATTTACAACCACAGAAAACTTCTATAAGGTCCTTAGAATGCATGTTCGGTAGAGTAGACGGGCAGCCAGAAAGAGGAAGGCCCTCTGAAAGATGGACGGACACAGTGGCTGCAAGCAGGAGCTCAGGCAAAGGAATCTTAGTGAGGCCGGGGCAGCAATGGCCAGTGTCGCAGTCTGTTTTACACCAGGTTTCTATGGGTCTGACCAGACTACACAGCAGCTGCCAACCACTATGTGAGTCAGGACTGACTCAACAGCAGTACATGGGTAATGAAGACACAGACAAGCAAATTATGGAGATAACTTGGCTGTCGCCATCCACTATTTGCAATGTTGAAACACGTCTAGCATGTATGAACTGGAATGCTAGTGGCAGTACTTCTTGACTGGTTCGTGTGTGTGTGTGTGTGTGTGTGTGTGTGTGTGTGTGTG
>NW_022103920.1:31418038-31421297 GCF_000313985.2 Echinops telfairi
GACTCAACAGCAGTACATGGGTAATGAAGACACAGACAAGCAAATTATGGAGATAACTTGGCTGTCGCCATCCACTATTTGCAATGTTGAAACACAACTAGTATATTTTGATTTGAATGCTAGTGGCTGTACTTCTTGACTGGTCTGTGTGTGTGTGTGTGTGTGTGTGTGTGTGTGTGTGTGTGTGTGTCTTCGTATACTTAGGAAATTTAAAAAAATCTTCCAGTTACACAGCTCTTGCCGGATCTCCTGTGCTATACAAGATATGCATTTTTATTGAGATGAAATAATTTGACAAAAAGAGTGAGGAAACCAAGGTGCCATGTACATAAATAACTAAAAATAGACCTGTTGTTGGTGTCAAACAAAAAGCTATGATTACATAGCACTATTTCTTTCACATGTGAATTATTAAAAAAAATATTTTGTTGGTATTTGCATATTCACATCTTCTAAAATCTGTGGGGAGCTTAAGGAGAAAGGACACTTCCACTCTTTCACATGTGCCAAAGTAGCTGGATCCATTATGGAAATTTCTTATGTTCACATTTTCTGCATCCATTTACTACATTTAATTCTTTTTACAAATAAGTATAAGTATGCATCTACTCATTCTTTTGCTCTTCAAATATTTGAACATCAGTTACATTCAAGACACTGTGGCAGTCACTTTGCAAGGCAAAAACAAAGGATAGCGATATTAATAAAATAAATCAAGGCAAGAAATTACAAATTGGATCAAGGGAATAGACTGTAAGGTAGATTATGTAAAGAAACAAAATTATCATGACTCTTTCCATAGGAATAAGACAGAATTGATATATGTATAAAGAAAACACTACTGAAAATACCAAACGAAATAAAAAAGTCTGTTAGACGCAGTGTTTCTAATGATTTTAATATGCTAGTATTAGTATATTACTATTCAAAATCAACTGTACAGGAAAGAGTAAAATTATCTGGAAAACACAAGGTACCTTCGTGGCATAGTGATTACACATTGGGCTGCTAACTGGAAGGTCAGCAGTTCAAAATCACCAGCTGTTCTGAGGGAGCCAGACAGGGCTTTCTGCTCCTCTAAAGAGTTACAGTCTGGACCACCAAGGATACTGTCAAATTATATAGCCTGTCTATAAAGATCAATAATTCCATTTGGAAAAGAGGAAGTGAGCCTGATATTTCCCATCTGTGGTACATAATTATATAATTTCATGTCAATCTGATAAATGAGTATATTGGTGGACTCTAGTCTGTCAATCAGGTCACAGCCTGATTATGCCTATTTGTGGGCGTGGTCTTGTGGGAACTTCAGCTCTTTCTCCCTGGAGGTGGGCCACATTCTCTCTCTGTTTCTCCCTCCTGTTGAAAAGCCATGTTGAGGTGCATTGAGGAGACACAGAGAGCCGGAGGAGCCACATGGAAACCCACACCAGTGCTAAGATGCTTCCACTGACAATGGATCCATCCACAAGACTTTTCAGCCAACTACCTGTGATCTTCCTGCATTCAGGCGTCATTTCATGTGCTGTAAGAGTCTTAAGGGGAATCTATGGACCATAATGGGGCCTAAGGGCTAATATCAGACTTATGGCCTTGCTCTGGACTGGGCTGCAATGTGTTCTTAATGTACAATGACTCTTTGATAGAAAGCTCTTTCTTCTACATTTGTGAGTGTCTCTGGAGTTGTTCCTCTAGTCAAACGGACTAACACACCATAAGAGAAATAAATAAAATGATTAAGATAGAATGGAATCTGCTCATAGATATGAGCACATATTAGGTATTAGGCCTTTTTTATTATTTATTTTCTTACAGTGTGCATTTTAATAATAAATCTTTTTCCTAAAAGAAAATTTTTGTTTTGTTTTGTATTTTTCTTTCAGAAAACAACATCTTTCAAATTGTGTTGAATGGAACTCAATTTGCTAATGGAAGGTTCTCAGCAAAACAATTCCATGTCTTAGAATAATTGGTTTTACACAAAAATCAGGTTAGTTTTTGTCAGAATCTTTAACAATGTAAATAAATCTTATGACTCTCTCAGAAAACACAAATATAAATATCTTTTCTCAAATGTGTTTGATCATAGAACCCAGGAAAGTTGAATATGTCAAGAGTTCATTTGGGGTCTGCTCTGGACTAGAGTATACATTACTCTAAAACAGAGTTTCTTTGTTTTAGAAATGTTTAACCTAATTTTATTTACCAATTTATCATAAATAAAGTTTCTGAAACAAAAAATATTTCTCAAGCTGTCAACTATTATATATTTATAATGAATCATTATTTTTAAATAAAATATAACAATGGATTAATTAGTCATTGATGGAAGTACAGAATATGAAAATGTCTTAAATAAGGATATCGATAACTTTTTATATATATTTAAGGACTTTTGTTAACTAGATAAAAAATCTATTCAATCTTAAATGAAAAGAAAAATCTACAGTCACACCCTCCCACCCTCATGAACCCTTGATAAATTATAAAGTAAGCATTACAATTTTTATAACTTACACCATCTGCTGGAAAGAAGACTATTTTTAAGACTTTTGTTCTGTGAACTTCAATAGCAAAATAAGGTATAGATTTCAGAGTTATCATTTAAACAGAATTTCTTCTCTAATTTAGCTAGAATAATAAATGATTAAAAAAATTCCCATAGCAACCTATCTCATCATGATACACACAATACACATGAAATATAGAATATCTTCTTTAAAAGCTAAAACTAATGAAACAATGCATGGTTTTTATATTGTAAAGGGAACATATTCTCAAGGAAAAGACATTTCTCCATTTATATCCATATTTTATGAATTTATTATTTTTCTGTTCAAAATAAGTCTGTATAAATTGTTTTGCTCAGTCTTGTGTTTGTGCATATTATTCTCTCTGCATGTCTATCTAGATAAGATAGGTGTGATAAAGAAGCCTGAGGAGAAAACAATGGGATGGGGCAACAGTTCCAGGGGGACATGGGAGAGGGGGAGGTAGGGGAAAGGAAGTAGGTGTTAACAAACCCAGGGACAAGGGAACAACAAGTGACTGGAAACTGATGGCAAGGAAGGTGTAGATGGTCTGGCTGGTAGGGCTTCATCAAGGGCAATGTTAATGAAAGGAATTACTGAAACCCAAATGAAGGCTGAGAATGATAGTGGGACAAGAGGAGAGTTAAAGGAAACAGAGGAAAAAACTAGGAGGCAAAGGGCATTTACAAAGATCTAAATACAGCCATGCACATATATAAATATATTTA
>NW_022103920.1:31421673-31423511 GCF_000313985.2 Echinops telfairi
AGCAAATGTGGTGAAGAAAGCTGATGGCACCTGGGTATCAAAAGATATAATGTCTGGGATCTTAAAGGCTTGAAGACAAGCAAGTGGCCATCTAGCTGAGAAGCAGCAAAGCCCACATGGTAGAAGCACACCAGCCTGTGTGATCATGAGGTGGTGACGGGATCAGGTATCAGGAATCAAAGACCCAGGACAAAAAATTATGTCAATGTGAATTGGGGAGGGGGGAAGTGTGGACTGGAGGCCCAAGACCAGTCTGCAGGCAACTGGACATTCCATTACAGAAGGGTGAAGTTGGGGGTGGAGGAGTGGGGGGGTGAGACAGGCCAGTCAGGTTGCAGTATAGCACCGATGAAACATACACCTTTCCTCTGGTTCTTTGATGCTTCCTCACCCCCACTATCATAACCATAACCCTAGCTTACAAATGTGGCTAGACCAGAACATGTACATGGGTACAGATAAGAGCTGGAAACACAGGGAATACAGGACAGATAAACTCCTTGGGACTAATATTGAGAGTAGACCTACCAGGAGGGTAAGAGGAAGGTGGGGAGAGAAAAGGGGAACCGATCACAATGACCTACTTATAACCCTCTCCCAGGGGGATAGACAAAAGATAAGGGAGTAAAGGGAGACATTGGGCAGTGCAAAACATAGAAAAATAATAATAATTCTAAATGATCAAGGGTTCATGAGGGAGGGTGGGGGGAAAAAAGGAGCTGATGCCAAGTGCTCAAGTAGTAAGAAAATGTTTTGAAAATGATGATAGCAACAAATATACAAATGTGCTTGACACAATGGATGTATGTATGGATTGTGATAAGAGTTGTATGAGACCCCATAAAATGATTTTTTAAAAGTCTGTATAGATTAAATATAAACATTTCAGTACATTGTTTTAAACAAGTATGAAAGAGTTAAAACTTAGCAATATAATACAAATTCACATGCTTTAGGAATTGCGCATAAAAGTTAATGTTAATAATCAGCGGATAATTACAAATAAAGGAGTATTGATTTTTCTAATCTAAAAAGGAGTATCTTATAATGCTGCCCAATGGTTTTCTTTTCTTTCCTTTGCTTCTACAAAAGCAAAGAAGAGAATAATCTTTTAGCATTCATAAAGATCATAAATATGATCATTTCCACCCTGATCACATGACTATTTCCTGGGGACAGCTACAGTTTTGGAAAACTGAATGATACATTTATTCTCACATTAGCTCTTGGCTTGAACATGGACAGAGACTGTAACTCATGCCTGAATTTCTTAAAATCAACATGAAATCTATTTGATTTCCAAATCAGGCATTGCTACATACAGACATATATAGACACAATAAGTTCTGCATGAATGTCACAGACTATACATATAAATATATGCATACATACATATATGTTTTAAATAAATACAATTTAACTAATCCAGACCTTCCAATGCCATACACATGGATTGTTCATTGCAGAAGACTCTTGCAGAGGTCTTTCCTTTTAAATTTATTTTTCAACTTCTGAAACCAAAGTGTTCATGTAACTATGGTAACACCATGATATATTTTAACTACTTTGTTTATGCTTTTTTGGCTTAATAGACAATCCCTTTGTTCCTGAAATTCTCTCTAGCATTTCACATTCACTGAAGTGGGACTGACTGGTGAAGGCAATGTCTCAAAGCAGCCGTCTTCCACTCACATCTCAACCAAACCAAACACCTAACTCCTTCTGAAGATACTTCTTCCTAAATCAATGGTTTTTAACAAGACCAAATGCTACCACATTTAACACACACTGTATATACTCAAGTATAAGCTGACCCGATTATCAGCCAAGGCACCTAA
>NW_022103920.1:31424275-31425981 GCF_000313985.2 Echinops telfairi
ACCCTTCAATTACTCCAATATGTGTTTATTGGCTAGGTTGGCACAATAAAACTTAACTATTTCAATTTCCAATTGTATAAATAAGCAGGTAGTTGTCACCTGGACTTATAACAATATCCACAAACAACAGGCCATTGCAAGTTCTCCAGAATCATCATTTAACAATTTTTGAGATACTTATAAAACTACTACAGGAAAGACAAATGTATGAACTCTCAACTTTGGTGTCAATTGTATAAAACAGATAGACTAATTTCTTTGCATGCTAAGGAAAAGCTGACTTTCATGGATTGAGTTGTATACCCCAAAACAATTTGCTGCTATCCTAACAACTGCACCTGCCAACGTGAGCCTGTTTGGAAAGAGTGCCATTTGAAGATAACACAGTTCAGTTACTATGAGCCCACCCTGGAGTACAGTGAGGTCTTAATCTGATACTAGTGGTACTCATGCATAAAGGGTGAGGGTACAAAGACACAGAGGAAGTGTGGCCGTATGACAATGAAGAGAGATGAGGCTGGTCTTCCAGGAACCACGAGAAGATAAGGAACCACCAGAAACTAAGAGGAGAAAGAAGGAGCAATTTCCCTCTTACCACCCTCAGAAGGAACCAACAGGCCAATGTCCTGATTTGGACAGTATCTTTTCAGGGCTGGAAGACAATGTTTTTTTCTTAAAATGTGTATTGTAGTTAGTTACAGCAGCCTTAGGACCCTAATATACTTTTGCAAAATATAATTCATTCTCCTCTTAAAATGAAGAAATATACATATACTTTTTTAAAAGTTACAACTCAAAATATAATTCACTAAGGAAAAATCACTTGAGATTGGGGCAGGTGGCAGGGGGGAGTAGTAAGTTTTAATGTCTATGGGAGCTTATAACAGTTGGACTTCAAGACTACTCCGTATAAGGTGGTTTCTGGTTTAGGTGTAGAGGTGAGATGAAATTCATTTCTGGCTCTATCTACCAATGGTAATATGGATTTAGCACTTTAACCACTATGCCTGTGTTACACAATTATAAAATATAGTTGATAAAATAGAAATAATTGATGACCAAAAATTACACATTTCAAAACACTACTTACTGATGGTTAGAAATCTTCTTGTTCCAGAGGCAAAAAAAGCATAACCATTTATTAATTCTCAGGAGGTAAAATTAAGATGTAATAAAGATATTTAGTCACCACATATTGTATGATTTACATTATCTTAATTTTTCCCCAATATAACAGAGTAGACTATTATTCTTTTTTTTATGCATGAAAAATTATATTTAGGGAGATTATGAAATATATCTGTGGTAACACAATGAATACATGGCGGAGTCATTCATTTAAATCAGGCCAGTGACTCCAAGGTTCTTGAAAGTCTTACTCAGGACTGTCTGTCACAAGGAGCACTTCACCAAACTTGGTCGGAGAAAAGACACAGCCTCAATCTCAGGAAATATCACTTGGACAACATTTTCATAGCAAATTAAAATACTTGCCAGCATGCATTTGTTCCTTGGGAGAAAGAGGAGACTGTCCACCTGTGTTATGGGTTAATGTTGCCGAAACCAATAGGCACACACAAGTTGGGTAACAATGAGTTTTAGTTTGTCAGTCTGGGTAGATTGGAGAAACAAATTCATGGACATTCACATAAGAGTGAGATTTATATATGAGAGCAGTTGAATATTGAGAAAACATCCCAGCCCAG
>NW_022103920.1:31427714-31471226 GCF_000313985.2 Echinops telfairi
GAAAATAGTAGAGATTTTCTTTTGTTTCTGAAGTTTGAAAAGAAGATTTGCTTCATGTTTCTACAGTAGAGTGGCTAGAACTGCCAACCTTGCTGTTGGCATCCAAGTATGTAACACAGTTCACCATAAAACTATACAAAGAAAAGCATCACACATACAACCTACACTAAATAGATGCCACAGTAAATTAGACTAGATGCCTTTCTCAAGTAAAATACTATCTTTTTTTGTAATATACTTGTAATTAAGATCACCTATCCAATATTATAAATTGCTATCAAATAATCTGAAAATTATATTGTTGGGCCAAAAAGATAAATTTCTTAATTCTTTAAAAAACAAGTATGTATTCTTGCAACCTGCAAATGGTGTACGAATCTAATAATTTATCTTTTCACATCACACTCAGTTGATGATTCACTGAAAACTTTCAACATTCATATTCTCATCCTCTCACTGATATTTACAATTATTTAAATAAAAGGACCACCATTCATCTGCTCAACAAATATTTACTGTGAAACTCCTATGTTCAGGGAAGCATGAGTGACTCAAAATCAATCAGGCATAGGCTTTTCTTTTCCCCAAAGAGCTGAGAATCTGCATAAGGGAATAACTGTCAAAAATGAAAAAGCCCATTAAGAAAAGTAACACAGGAGCACAATCCAATTAATCACTTCCAATTGCAAGAGGAACCAGAGACTTCAGAAAAAATAAATTGTAAAGGTTGCCTTTCTTCTTGTAGTGATGGGGGTAGAGAATGCATAACGAATGGGTAGATATTGCGGCCCCTCTACTCTGCCCATGGCTCATCAACAACCACAGGAAGATATGTAATGAGACTCTGATCCCTGGGCCAGGATTGAATGTTTAACCCCAAATGGGCCAACAAGATTCTATTGTTGCTCACAATTGACGACAGTGCTGAGGGGAAATTGTTATTCTGGAGCTCAGGGGAACAGATTATATTTAAAGTAAGGTGAGCTGCTGTTGGGGCGGGGGGTGAG
This sequence comes from Echinops telfairi, assembly GCF_000313985.2. NCBI lineage: Eukaryota > Metazoa > Chordata > Mammalia > Afrosoricida > Tenrecidae > Echinops > Echinops telfairi. The sequence goes on from NW_022103920.1 coordinate 31,428,722, forward strand.
GCAGGGGGTGTTGAAATCAGCAGAATCAGAACAATACATTATACTTTGTGAGATCATGTAACCTCTGACGGCAAGTGATGCCCATGCTGGTTTCTGTTGGTTGCCAAGGCTCTGATTCTGATAGCCACTCTAAAATAGTTTTATCCAGTTTCATTTCCAAGTTGTTCAAATGGTATATGACAAATTATTTTTCTGTGTGATAAAATAATAGCCACTGGTAGGAGAAAACATTGGATAAGAAAAGAACTTTTAAGTCATCATCTGCAGAAGCAAGTGATTTTGCCTTTCTATGAGCCAAAAAAGTATAAATTTCATCCTTGGTGAGAAAGATAGCATCAATCTGGAAGAGTAAATTTTGTTCACACAACCATATATGCACAGGAGATAAGGTAATTGTATTAAAAATGAGCATAGACACAAATGTCAGTACACTGTGTACACCAGGAGCAATTTAAGAACATTGATGGCAGGGTAGTTATGATAAGAGAAGAAGAGTTAAATCACTAAGAAACATTCATTTATTAAGCAAACATTTCATGGGTAATGACTACTGAAAACTGTAGACTATGTGACATAAAAAAAACGGAAAGTAAGCACTTTCCAAATCATCATTGAACTTAGGGTCTACTGTGGCAGTCGACTATTGAACAAGTAGTTACGGGCATAATATGGCTAAACTTAACCTCAAGGCTATGCATGGTGGTGTTGGTAGGTGTCATTGAGTTGGTCCCTACCTATAGAGCCCCTACCTATAGAGACCCTATGAGCAACAGAAAGGACAGCCAGATCCTGTACAATCCTCCCAATTGTTTCTATGCTTGAGCCCATTGTTGCAGTCACTGCGTCAACCCAACTCCTTGAAGGGACTTCCTCTTCTTTGCTGCCCCTCCACTTTACCAAGCATAATGTCCTTCTCTGGGCACTTGGCTCTCCTGACAATATGTCCAAAGTATGTAAGACAAAATCTCACCATCTTTGCCTCTAAGGACCACTGTGGATATACTTCTTCTAGGACAGACTTTTTGTTGCACTTTGGGCAGTCCATGGTACCTTAAAATTCTTTGTCAGCACCACAATTCAAATGCATCCATTCTTTTGTCTTCTGTATTCAATGACCACTTTCACATGCACATGAGGTAGGCTTAGGTCAGGTGCACTGTAGTCCTCAATGTAACAGCCTTGATTCTCGACACGTTTATAAAGAGCTCTTTTGCACAGATTTACTCTATGCAACTCCTGAATGCTACTTCCATGAGTATTGATAGTGCATCCAAGAAAGACAAAATACTTGAAAAACTCAATCTTTTCTCCATTTATACTACCTACAGGTCCACGGAAAGTTTTTTCTTTACTTTATATTGAATTGCAATCCATACTGAAGGCTACAATACTCGATCTTCATCAACAAATCCTTTATGTCTACCTCCCTTTCAGCAAGCAAGATTGTGTTATCTGCATATTTCAGGTTATTAATAAGCTTTCCCCAAATCCTGATGCCAAATTCTTCTTCATATAATCCTTCTCTGACGATTTCCTTAGCATACAGATTGAGTAAATTCTTTGAGAAGACACACCCCTGACACAGACTTTTCCGTCAATGGATCTGGTGGGAAGGTGGTGGCAAGAGATTGATAGCATTCACCTTAAGTAATGACAAGTAGGATTCCCTGGAGTGCCATCCTGCTGCTTATAAAATGAGCCCTCTGAGAAGCAGAAGGAGGGATCTCACTACCAGCAAAAGCAAGGAGAAGATTTTGTTCTATGGACCCAAGATCCATGCACAGTGATGCTCCTGCGTCCAGAGAACAGTTATACAATACTAGGAGAAGCAGCAGAACCAGGAGTCCATGCCTGGGAACAGAGTGGTGCACTTCCCAACACATGGAGCAAATGGAATGGTTTTGTGCAGGAGGCTGGCTTGCAGAGCAGTGTGCCTCTGGGTACTTAATTGGAGAAGTTTGGCTTACTGACCCACTGAAGTAGAGCTGAGTGCCTTCTGGCTGATGCTTACTGGAGCCCCTTCGGGCATTGATTAGCAGACTTGACAGAACTTTGAAGCATCTTCCAATAAACAACTCAACACTGAGCATTTCTCCCTGGAATTCAACTTTTTAACTTCCTTAAGAAAACCAAGAAAAATTTCCCCACACGTGGAGCGAACCACGAAGGGAGAGCAACAAAGCAGCAAAGGGAGCAAAGCAACTAGGCCCCTGAGCACTCTCGAAAATGGACTGCAATCGGTGGGCAGGGCTTGACACTTCACCAGACCTGATTGGAAAACATTCAAAAGGGTCAGCTAACAGATATGGAACTATGTATCGGTTTTTTTTCTTCTTCTTCTCAAGTCTATACATATAAGATAGGCAGGATAGAAAGAAAAAAAAAAGAAAATCTTTAAACACGAATGTTGTGAATTCTGTGCGTTCTGTGCAGCTACTGTATTGGATGTGAGCCTAGAGATCAAACAGAGAATATTAGCTCAGACTACTCGTTGTCATTGAGTGAATTCTGACTCCTGGTAACCCTACAGAGGATTTCTGATAAGACAGCCTCATCTTTCTCCTATGGAACCAGGGTACTGGGTTTGAAATGCCAACCTAGGACAACCGCCTAGCTACCTTTAATCTGGGCATTCAGTCAGGCTTCTCAGACTACTTCAAAAAAAGAGTGCATCAAAGGTGACTTTCATACTGTCTTATTTATCATATAAATAAGATATTTCTAATGTAGAATACAGACAGAAGTGAGATTATAATCGAGAGAGTAAAACTAAATCACTTATAATTTCATTGCCCTGAGTGATCACTGTTAATATTTTTCTGCATTTTCCTCTTCGAACAACAATCATTTTCCCTATAAGTCTTTATATGAGTAAAATATCAAACTCTCCTCTGTTCAATAAACCAAAGCCTTGGTTTTAGTAAGAGTATATACAGAGGATTGCCTAAGGGGTATACCAGTCACCTGATTTGTACAATCAAAGCCTTGTGGAGTCTGAAAACACTCTACTTGCAACAAAAGTTAAACATAAAAGTTGAAGAGCCTTCACAAAATTTATGGACAAATTCCATGATCTTTTAATTCTGTTTCCAAGAAAGCACCGTTTGAAGTCTACTCACAGATCTTGGCAGAACTACCTACTTCATTCTACTCTCATCATTCCTGCGGGGCCTTTTGGAAAGCAATTTTGAGCATGCCTGATCTTGATCAATTACGTTAAATTGTTTTCAAAATAACACCTACTAATCAATAAATATGATTAAGCATGCACTCCTTAAACTTATTCCTTGATATTTGTGTACAAATATGATAATTAAGTATTTGGGCTAAATGGGATACATGTTGAAATGCAAACACGGTCAATAGTTTGAAAGTACCAGTCCACTCCACAGTAGAAAGACGAGGCTTTCTACTCCTGAAATAGTTACACCCTGGGAATCCCTCAGGGTCAGTTCCACTGTGTCCTATAGGGCCACTCTGAGTCATAATAAACTCAATGACAATGAGTGAGTGACATTATATGTATAAGATATACACAAAATATTAAAAGGATAAAGATAAAGTGATAAAATGTTTTATTTACTTAAATGCTAAAAACATCTTGCATACACAAAATATTATTAATAACTATATATCATGGTTGATCACACTTTTCTTGAGTTGAGCAACAATTAGAGGATCTGATTCCAAATATTTTATTCATAGTTGGTTCCTTAGACATAATTTCATGGAGATATTTCACATGGATTAAAAAGGAAAAGGCAAAAGAAATTTTAAAAATAAAATGGAAAAGGCTTTTGTCTGTGTTCACTAAGTCCTGCTACTATTTTCTTTCTTTTTTTTATAATCATTTTATTAGGGGCTCATACAACTCTTATCACAATCCATACATACATCAATTGTATAAAGCACATTTGTACATTCATTGCCCTCATCATTCTCAAAACATTTGCTCTCCCTGCTACTATTTTCTAATCTCATGCAGCAGTTTGTAGTATATTACATCTAGTAAGTATCTACATTCCCTACAATCTATTGTTTCTGCACACTAATATAAACTTTTGCACTTTTAACAAATGACTTCAAAGCCCATGAAAACACTTAGTTTTCAGATTTTTTAAATTAGAGTAGAAAAGTTATATCCAGTTATTTGAAGTATGCAGATATTAGTGTTTCTTACAGGTAGACACCTACTATTTTCAGAAATAAAAATGTTATAAGGAAACATTCCCAAAATACATTTTTTAAATGCAACTGCCATAAAATGTTTCACTCAATGAGTCTTTTGTTATTCATTAATTCATACAAAATTTCAAAATACTGTAAGCTAAGATATATTAGAAACATCTGTATTTTCATCCAATTATCTTGCAAACTTCTTATAGCAGGAAGAACAAGAGCATTTCCCAAGGGACATCCTTCTTTGTCTGTTGCTATTAAACTAGAGACCAAAAAAGGGACTTTTGAAAATATTCATCCTTATGGTTGGTGACATTTAATAAAATATTTGTCCTCAAGCTCTAGATGTTTGGTTTTTAATGTATCTTAGAATTTGAATCTGGTTTCTACTATTTCAAGTCACAATACATATTTGAAAAAGGATCATATATAATGGTAGTGACAAATCTATATTTCAAATAGCCTCTCTGATCACTTAAAATATTTTCATGACTTCTCAAGCTTATTCAGATTAGTGTTGCTTTTACCCTCAGTTTATTAATAGGCAAGTCTAGGAGTAGAAATATTAGCTCTACGCTTCCCTTGTTGCACACCTGTTTATTATCACGAACGTTAACACTGCAGTACTGTAAGTCATTTATCATTTCAGGAGGATTAGGAAAGATGAAATAAAACAATCCTGAAAATTCAATTAACCAGGTAGGTCCCAAGTGTAATGAACCTAACAGTGATGATGGGACGATTAAGCCCAGGCTTCATGGAATTCCTTCCTTTTCACCTTAAACCTAAAAGGACACATGATGTCCTAAGAAAGGCACTGACTGAGGACACCAATGGCAATCCTTAGAGGGTCTCACACACAGAGACATATGCACAGCGCTCATGCACACACACACACACACACACACACACACATATTGGCTGTCTGGTTGAAGTCCATCTCATGGTGACCCTGTAGGACAGAATAAAAGTGTCCCATAGGGTTTGCAAGGCAGTAAATATTTAAAGAATCAGCCTGCCCCATCATCGCCCCGCACCTCCCCCGCCCACCCCCACCCACGCCATCCCCACTAAGGAGTGTTCCTGGGTTTGAACCACTGGCTTGTCAGTGAGCAGTCAAGCAATCCACCAAGGCTCCCAAGAGTGTGACATGCAACACACTTCTCTGATTAAGGTAAAGACAAACCAATACATTTTTTAGAAAGTGCTATAGTATCCTCTGGTGACCCAAGAGATACTCTTATCCATCACATTTTGAAGACTATATATTTGGGTTATTTGAAGCTTATCCTCTGATTTGGTAAGACCATCTGGTACTATTGTACTATTCTGGAATTATTTTGATCTTTCAAAGAATTATATTTACTGAAACGAGCATTTTTTTATATGTTATTGGAAAAATTTAAGAAACAGTTTTAGAAAAAGCCAAGAGAAACATATGGCACATAAGGTAATGGCAGTATTAAAAGTTTTTAACTACCAGACCCACAGTACACATAGTATCTCTGATTTTCCCTGACACTGCACATACTGTGCAGACTCTGTGGGTTGTGTTTCCCTCTTGGTACCTGTGGTTAGGAATACCACTTTTCAGTCCATCTCTAGGAAAAGGATTAATCTACATGCTCTCCCTAAAGGCTATACTTTCATCTACTAATCTTGCTCCATTTTTCCATTTTAATTTCCATACAGAGAATTGGCTACTGAATAATTTCTTTACTACAGAAGTTTGACCGTGCTAAAATAAAGTTTTTTGAATCATCTCAATTCCATTTTTTCCCACACATGGTAGAAAATAAGTTATTACAAAGGGGAAAAAATACTATATAAATAAAATTCCCTCAAACTTTGTAAAAATGAAGTTTGACAACAGAAGTAAAATTTAGAAATCTAGAGAGGCAGGTAATCAAGGAAGGCTTGCAACTTCAAGATCTTTGTGTTGCATTCCAACTGCAAAAAAATATTTTTTTAAGTGTTTATTAAAGACAAAGTAAGTGCAAAGCTTCAGGAAATTAAATGCATGAGGGGCTAAAAGAGACAAATGAGAATGGTGCTTGGGGGTTTGGGGGGGTCTTTGCTTCAAGCCTCAAAGGATGTCGCTTTTTTCCCTCCCTATAAAAAAGAACAATAACAAAAAAACAAAACAAACACCCCACTAAATAAAGAGTAGCTGATATGAAGAAGGGGGGGGCGAGAACAAAACACCCTCAGCTAGAAGAGAACTAAACCTCAATCCTGCAGTCAGACCACAAACTCTTTGAATTTCTTCCATACCAACTGTATTACACTGTAATAAAGGGATGTTGTAGCCTGCTCATAAAAGTTATATTTATTATAACACCCTCAATGTGATTACCTATTTTTAACAATGGTTACAATTAGCAAATAATAACTCTAAATCCGTTGATAAAAATCTGTTTGATATTCATGGTATCTAATATAAAAAGCAAGTTTAATAAAGCACATCTTTAAGAAGGGAAAACGACTGCCTTTGCTCTCGTGAAGAGATTTCAGAGGTTTAATTCATCATTTCAATAATACTCAGGCAATCACAGATAAAACGGATTTCAATGATACCTGAGTTCCTGCAGCTTAATACTAAAATAACTAAGAATTTCTACCTAGATTGACTCTAGCAGAAATCAATATTGGGAAAGACTATAGAAGAAGTGCATGCCAGTGGTGCTGTTCTCTGCATCAAATGAAGAAATTATCACAATAACAAAGGAAATGATTAAGATAAATAAGACAGACATCATAATGATATTTGTACTATCTTTATCTGACAGAGAGGAGGAGAGAGATAATGAAATGGCAAACTTTCAAATGCTGAAAAGCTTAAATGGCAACATGAATGCTTCCAAATTAAATATCCTGGAAAGCTGGATAGTCTGGTTTTTAATCTGCTCAACAAAGAAGTTGTAAGAGCACGCGGTTCTTGCAGAGGGCACGTAGAATGAGAGAAAGAAGAGCAAGTGCACATTTAGAGGAGCGACATTCAGTTAACCAATGGTGCAAAAAGGTGTCAAGAGCTAGTAGACTTGTGGAAAAGTAGAGAAGAGTTTTAGGTTTCAGATGAATTTGTTCCATCTTCAAGGGGATGGCTGGGAACACCCAATGCCCATATTTGAAGGAAGAAAAACACATCAAGGCAATGCACAAACACATCCAGAGTCTACACAGTACGTTTCTGTGGCGCAAACAAATGACCTAAGGCTTTATTTGGGGTACAAAAGAAAAGCAACTGTAAGTATATTTCCATAATAACATTTTCTTGAAACTCAAAATAGAATTTATAGAATTTTCAGTAATGGATAAAAATGCAAACTGGTGTGCTTTATAATGTGCTTCAAAGTCACAGATGGAGTCAAAAATCTTTGAAGAGTTTTTTTTTCCTCCTTTGAAGTTGACTCTTTTAGATAAATGTCCTGCCTTATTTATTTCATCTCAGGGATTATGAAGTGGATATATTGTGCTCCATTGACAAAAGCCTGCGTGCTTCTGAAAGACAACAAGTGCAAGTGAGATACACCACCAAGAATGTGACCTTGAGCTTGTTACTGGCTCCAAAAGGAAAGTGATTCTGAGGAAGATAAAAGAAGACTGTGACTTTTGTGAGAAAATACGTTAAAACTTGGATGAAATTAAAATATTATTAGAATAAACTAACAAGAATAAATTGAAAGTTTAAAGTAGATTTAAATTTTTTTTAAAAAAATAAAAACCTAAAACAATTAACAAGAATTTACTAGCGAAGGCCAAAATTCGTTGAAATTATAAAAGAACTCCACTTCAAAATATAAAACAAGTCATGACAATTTGATACCCTAGACAAGTAAACTAAAGAAAATAAAAATAGCCAGAAATCCTACAAACATATGAGAAAATAAACCCTACAGTGCATATGAAAACAGGCATATGATATGATAAAGACTTACCCAAAAATATAATGAATTTATCAACAGAAAACCAGTAATTTCCATCTGAAAGAAAATTACAAAATTTTTATCAACTCTAAAAAAAAAATCAATGAGGATTGACATTTATTTTGAAATCCTCATAGAAAAATTGTAATAGAGTGACTTTAATTTAATAGAATATCTTTCAAAGCCACAGAAAACAATAACTTTAACATCAAGGATAAAACAAAGATGCCCAATATATTTTTATTCTTATCAACATTTTAGTGAAGATCCTTGTCTGCTTGGAAACAAGAAATTTAAAAGTAAGATATGTGAAAATGAAGCAATAAAAAACTGCCATGATTTACACCTGATGCAATTGTGGAAATAGGAAATCTGTTTTGTATCAAAATGAAAAATCGTAAGGAATATGAAAATGAAAATTTAGAAATTTAAAGTCATTAAATTGAAAATTGTTTAAGTGTATAAAAAGAAGAAATGTGTGCAGTAGCAAAATTGTCATCAATAGAAAGGTTCAATATAAATTCTCTTTAATTCATTGATAGAGTGAATATTATAATCATGGAAATCTCAAAAGATTTTATGAACATTAGCAAGTTGATTTTAAAATTCATATACAAAGCAAAGGCTAAGGTACAGTCAAGAGACTTCTGAGAATAATGAAGGCGTATGTAATGTACAGCAATTAAGATAACGAGGCTCACAGATTGATTGATGCACTGTAGAAAAGAAGCCTTGAGAGAAGGCAATGGGAAACCATATAGGATAGACTGGGGATGGACTATTCCAAACCAGTGCCAGAATTATATTCGTTAAATCTATAGAGAATAACAGACTTCATTCCATTCATACCATCAACAAGAAAAAAAGTACCAGTCACAAAATAATTAAATGTAACAAAAAGTTACATTTGCAAAATATCTTTTGGTCACAGGATGCAAATGTTTTTAAAGAAGAAACTATCCATGCTAACAGTAAACCTGATAGTCACACCATAAACTGAGGACATCTATTTTCTATTCCTAAAGTTGTATTAGAATCATTACAAATATATTTTCACTGTCATCAATTCAAATCTGACTCATAGTGGCTCTAGACACTGATATGTACAGGCAGAGACCCAACAAGTTATTTACATATGTTTTATATATATTATAGTATATACAAAATATGATGAATACAGAACCCCTTCAAGTCTACACAAAACAGTCCTATAGCCCAAAGGGAAGAGAAGTGAATGTCCATTAAAGAAGCATTTATGCTGTCACCCACATTAGAATCATTAGTAATATAGGGAATGCAAATTAAGACAATAAGGAATCTTTTTGGAGGGGCCATTAGGCTATCAAAAAAATATCTGAAAATGTTGATAGCAGTTTAAATTTATACTTTCATCCTAGCAATCAATTTGGCAATACCTTCTAAGGTTGAACATGGACACCCTATAACTGAGGTATGCTTCTCAGGAAAAACTCTTGAGAAATTCTTAGATACGGTGGTCATAAATTTGAAACAATGATTTGCTCTCATTTGCAATGGCAGAAACAAATGTAATATATCGCCAACAAGAGAATGGGTCAGCATAGCAGGGATCAGGTATAACACATCATCAGAACAAAAAACCTTACCATAGTGAATGATGTGGGGAGTGCAGAGTGGAGACCCAAAGCCCATTAGTAGGCCACTGGAGATCCCCTGGCAGAGGGGTCTCAGGGAGGAGATGAGCCAGCCAGGGTGCCATGTAACAATGATGAAAAATACAACTTTCCTCTAGTTCCTAAATGTTTCCTCCCCGCTCCCACTACCATGACTCGAATTTGACCTTGCAAGTCTGGCTAGACCAGAGGATGTACACTGGTACAGATAGGAACTGAAAATACAGGGAATCCAGGGAGGATGAGCCCTACAGGACCAGTGGGGTGAGTGGCGATACTGGGAGGGTAGAGGGAGAGTGGGTAGGAAAGAGGGAACCGATTACAAGGAACTATATGTGACCTCCTCCCTGGGGGACGGGCAACAGAAAAGTGGGTGAAGGGAGACATCGGACAGGGCAAGATATGACTAAATAACAATTTATAAACTAACAAGGGATCATGAAGGAGGGGGGAGCGGGGAAGGAGGGGAAAAATGAGGACCTAATGCCGGGAGTTTAAGTGGAGAGAAAATGTTTTGAGAATGATGAGGGCAATGAATGTACAAATGCGCTTTACACAATTGATGTGTATATGCATTGTGATAAGAGTTGTATGAGCCCCTAATAAAAGGATTTAAAAAAAAAAAGTAAATACGGTCAAAGTGAACAGATGTACTGTATATGGCTATGTTCTGTTTCACAACTGTGGTGCTCAGTGTGTTTTTATTATGTTTCATACAGAACCATTAATATATCTTGTGCCTGGAGAAACTACATAATGACAAAAGAAAAACAAAATCATCATAAAGGAACTCACTGAAATAGTTCAACAGGTATTATAATGAAACGATCAGGGAAAGCAAGTTTTGAAACTTTTCATCTGAATTTGCATGAACATTATCAAATGAGAAATTCTCTCCAGCCTGATTTATATACCCGAGTAGTAAATACAGATATGGAAACGGGGCTAAGAAGACCCAACCCAGGTCTTCTCTAGTGAATCCCAACTCTTACAGATACTCTAGGGCCAGTGGTTCTCAACCTGTGAGCCAAGACAACTTTGGAGGTTGAACGACCCTTTCACAGGGTTCGCCCGATTCATAACAGTAGCAAAATTACAGTTATGAAGTAGCAATGAAAATAATTTTATGGTTGGGGGTCACTACAACATGAGGAACTGTATTCAAGGGTCAGGGCATTAGGAAGGTTGAGAACCACTGCTTGAGGACAGAGTGGAACCACCCCACAAGGCTTCAGAGGCTGTGTGTGCCCTTCCCTTAGCCCCTGAATTCTGAAACACTATGCTACCAAGACTTCTTTCAAAAGGAAAAAGAACCTCTAATTCTATTAATTTGGAAGGTTTAGAAAGATCAAGAAACAAGGATCCTGATCTGGATATGAAGAGCAAAAACAAATGGGAAAAGAATCTTACAGGAAAAACCAAGGGCCAGAGTGCAATCTCTCTTAACTAACTTGCTAGATTACCATTGTATCTATGTTCTCATTAAACACATTAACTGATCCTACACTCCTAGAGTGCTGAAAGCACATGATTTGTAGACAATCCTGTACTATGCTAAGGGTAGATGTTGTTTTCCAAAGTGTGCAAGCTATATATATTTAATTTGTCTGATCAGATTCACACCTAACATTTCTTCTTTCTGACTGCCATACTAAAAGAAACCCACACAATTTCTATCCCTGGAAATTGGTAGCATCTGATCAAGAACCAATGGTCCTGAAAGAAGTCGAAGCTACATTGAAGGCATTAGCAGGCCCCCTGTGGTAGTTACATAATCTGGTGTCAATTTGAGGAATAAGAGTGTAGGGGTGGACTCTAGGCTGTCAATCAGGATATAGCCAATGAGGCCTCTGTGTGGGCATGGCCTTCTCCTGAGAATTCTGGGTACTCCTGGATTTCCTCCTTGGAGGAGAGAGATACACTCTCTCGCGCTCTACGCTGACTTCCTGAAAGATGCTCTGACAAGACACAGGGAACTATGCTGATAGACCCCATACCTGGGAACTGTAGGAGCCATGTGGAGACCCCTGCCAGCGCTGAGATGCTTTAACCTCCACTAGATCCAAGACTTTGCACCCACTCACCTGTTATCTTCCTGCATTTGGAGTTATTGCATGTGTTTTGTGAGTCAGAAGAGGACTTTATAGATTAGTATCGGACATATAGGCTAATATTGGATTTATGGGCTGGATGGGGACTGTGCTGGGATGTTTTCTCAATGTTCAATTGCTCTAGTATATAAATCTCTTTTTTATACACCTATCAGTATCCTTGAATTTGTTTCTCTAGTTAACCCAGACTAACACACACCCCCACCAAAAAGAGGCTCCAGGAAATTGTGTATTACTGATTGAAATATTTTAACAAATGGATGAAGCACTGGCAGCACTCACTCATCTATGCCAGGAAACTTAAAAAGCAGCTACCTGGCCAACTGATTAAATATATATGTGTGTGTGTGTGTGTGTGTGTGTGTGTGTGTATCCACAACATAGAAAGGCAACCTAATAGAATGCTCAATTTATGGAATTATGTCATTAACCCTATAACACCGTGTGCAATGTTTTTGTAACATTTAATTAAAACATATCTGGTACTGAAATTATAAAGATTTTGGAGCCTATGACGATATAAACGAAATCTTTGCATTTTACCAGTACAAGTGCATACCGCTAGTCACGCATTTTAGCTGCAAAATGCTTGAATACCGGCACATATTTTGACCGATTGTGCGTTTGAGGTTAAGTGGTTGTTGGCGTTCAGTGAATTTTATGGAAATTTTCAATCTAGTGACGTTTTAGTGTTGATATTTTTTGTATATGTTCATAAAACTACAGTTTTTATGTCAAAGGTGTAATACTCATAAAAATTATATTTATTATCTATTTAACTTTTTCTAAATGTAACGAATTTGTTACGTTTGTCTTTTGAATTGGCAATGTCAAAAATTACCACAGCATGGATTGTGATTTATTTTAAGGAAAATGGCGAATTTATGACCTAGATGGACGTGGTAAAGACTCAGACAAGGAACCAGATGCTAATATAGATGAAATTAGTAAATAAAATGCGTATTATATTTTAAAATCTTGATTTTACAATATAAAAATTTACTTATATTGCTTGTCAAACTATTTTGGTAACAATATTTATTTTATCCCATGATAAGAAATGAATATACACCTGATTATTCTGATTTGGGTGAATTAGAAGACCTTGTAGTTAGTAATGATAATACTAGTGAAGATGAGTTAGAAACTTCAGTTGTTGAAGTTGAAGAATCAATTCCAGTAACTACAAGTTCAAAGCCGTCTACACCAAGAAATCAAATAATTCCTCTTTAGTGGCACATTTCTGGAGAAGTTACAGGCAGTAATGCCTGAATGGTTAGGACAAATAGATTCTTCTGGGGTAGTAAAACATCCTGTTGAATATTTTAGACATTTTTTTCTCGAAGGATATCATTACTCATATTGTCAACCTATCAAATCTGTATGCAATCCAGCAAAATCCCAATAAACCTCTTGCACTGAGTAGTCAGGAACGTGAGCAATTTTTGGTTACACTGCTTGCTATGTCGATGGTGAAGCTCTCAAATTCACGTTTACATTGGAAGAGCAAACTAAACTGTCCTATTGTATCAGAAGTAATAAGTAGAGGTAGATGGGAAGATACAAAGCCCAAGATTCACTTCAATGATAATTCACAAATTCCCAAAATCTGCAAGAGTTCAAAATGAGCATTGCCGAAGCTCTTCTTCTTGAAGGAAAAAGTAATGGACCAACAAAAATGGACCTTCTACTAGCTGTACTGATGGTGAGTTTACTCAAAAAGAGAGAAGAGGTCCTGCCACCAAAAGTCTCCCTGGAAGAGTTTTATACCCATTTGGATGGTCTTCACCATTACCCTGAGGTTACAAACAGAGAAGATGCAAAAATGTAAATTGCAAGAGTCCACCAGTATTTTTCTACAGCAAATGCAAAATTCATCTTTATATCACACACAAAAAATTGTTTTGTTCAATTTCATACTAACTAAAATTATAAACAAATAAATGTTGTATTATATTTTATAAATAAAGTAAGTTTTCAGGTTGTTTTTATTTAATAATAAAATAAGATGAAAAATAATATAGAAATGAAGGTTCATTTTTTTTATTCTTGTATTATAAATACATGGATGAATGTGACAATTTGGTTACATTTTAAAAACATTGCAAATTTTATATTTTTAACATATTTTGGCTGTTATATATATTGATAACTATGAAAGTATAGAATAAAAACAAAAAAAAATTCCTGAAATTAAAAATTCAGGTGTTATAGGGTTAATATCACATGCAAATAAAATTTTGCTGAAGATCATCCAATGACATTTTCAACAGTACATTAACAGAGAGCTACCATAAATTCAGGTCTAATTCAGTAGAAGACACTGAACAAGGAATTTAATTGATGATATCTGATGGATCTTGGCTCAAAGCAGAGAATATGAGAAAGATGTTTACTTGTAATTTATTGACGATGCAAAAGCATTTGACTGTGCAGACCATAACAAACTATGGAGAACCCTGAGAAGAACAGGAATTCCAGAGCACGTCATTGTGTTCATGTGGAACCTATACATAGATAAAGAACCAATTGTGCAAACAGAACAATAAAATATTAGTATGATTTAAAATCAAGAAAGGTGTACATCAGGGTTGTTTCTTGTATCCTCTCACCATACTTATTACATCTCTAAACTGAGCAAATAAAGAAGCTGGAATATATGAAGAATGCAGTATCAGGATAGGAGGAAGGCTTATTAAAAACCTGTGATAGGCAGGTGACACAATCTTGCTTGCTGAAAGTGAGGAGGACTTCAAGCACTCGCTGATGAAGATCAAGGATTGCAGTCTTCACTACGGATTACAATTCAATATAAAGATGACCCAAATCCACACAACTGGACATCATGACAAACTGAGGTTAAGATTGGATCCACAATCAATATTCATGGAAGAATCAGTAAACATATCAAATAATGCACTGCATTGGGCAAATAAACTGCAAAATACCTCTTTTAAGTGTTGGACAGCTAGGAGTTACTATGAGACTAAGGCAAGCCTGAACCAAGTTATGGTATTTTCAATTGCCTCACATACATGTGAAAGTTTCACACTGAATAAGGAAGCCAAGGAATAATTTATTTATTTGAATGATGGTGTTAGTGAAGAATAATGGAAGTACAGTGTGTTTCTTGACATATCTTCCACCTACGCTATCCTTCTCTGAAGGCCGAATTTCCATTTAAAACTTCCCCAGGATTTCCGTGTTCTACAATTTACAACACTCACCAAAACAATATTTTTGACATCCTCAAATGGCTCAAAAGAGACTCTCTTTAAATGTCCTTTGATTTTGAGGAAACAAAGAGTCTAAAGAAGTAAGATCAAGTTGTACTGTGGATGGGGTAAGTTTTCCCAACAAATTTATCACAAGACAGTCCTCACTACCATTGAAGAGTGAACAGGAACATTGCATGATAGAATCAAATGTCTTGGCACAATTTTCTTGGGTATTTCTCTACAGTGTGTTTTTCACTTTTCTTAAAACTTATTCAAAATAAGCTTCTGTGGTAATTCTGAGTCCTTGGAGAAAATTTATGAAGTTTCCTTTTAATGGGATCCAAAAAGAGGCAGCCACCACAGCCCTCTGAGCTCATGCCTTGAAGTTAACTGGATCAGCAGACTACCTCAAAAGCCAATGTTTTGCTTTGACCTTATTTTTAAGGGTGTCCTAGGAGGCCTCAGACAAGTGTATTACTGAGAGATCATGTTATCCACTGATCAGACACAAGAGTAAACACATTTTGTTTTGAATAAATACCTGCATGCCCAAACTCTTTCACTATAATGTATGCTTATGTAAATCATAAGTTAAGTTTTAATTAGAAGAAAAGATAAATGAATATAGCAAAAGACATAGAACACTCACTTCTCAATGCATAATGCTTTGTCGCAGTGCATGATCCTGGGAAAAATAAAGTCCCGAGGGCATGTGAACAATGCAAACGGAAAAGGAACCCACTCACACCGGGAGAACACATGGAAAATGAGTAAGTGACTTGCCAGTTTTGCCAGGGCAAAACTCTCCCTAGACTCTTTTGGCCCTAAGTAAAATGAACTCAAAGAACTCTTAGAAAAATACCAAAAATCTTATTGTCTAAGCCATGAAATTTTAAGAAATTTTAATATGAAAAAATATATGTCTTGGCAGTATCCATTTCTCCCCACTGATTTCCTGAAAATTGTGTCATGAAACAGAAAACCACAAGGTGAAATGCTTTTATCCATATGAAGAAGGTTATAATTCAGAGTCAAATTCTGACCCATGGGCTTAATATCAAAGCCATGACTAAAAGTGACAGAAAAGTCAGTAAAACTAAACTCATAAATTTATAAACCTTAAAGTCATAAAATTAAACTTCAACTATCACAGATTGGTGACAGACATGTGAAATACTGATTATTAAAAAGTACAGGTTTACAAAAATAATGTGACATGACGAAGTTACTCTATCATAAACTTGTCCTAAAACAAATCTATTATTACGCTAATGATGCTGTGGCACTACCACTTTCTATAATATTGATGATGATAATCACCCGATAACATTTCATTGACATCAATTTTATTTATAATTTAAATGAACTTTCAGGGAGACTTGTTTTAATAAAAATAATGTGGTGCCTTCTTAAAATAATATTTAAGGAGGACGAAGGAACACACAGAGTTGCAGTTGTCTGTTAAATTTAGAACTACCTCCGGAAAAGCCCGTATTCACTACATGCTTTGTTACTGATGTGGGGAAGTGGGGCTTTCTCCTCTAGGGGAGGCTCAGAAATTCACAAGGGCAGTTACACCCTGCCCTGTAGGGTTTCTACGAGTTGACATTGACTCAAAGGGAGTGAGTTTTTTGTTTGTTTGTTTCATTTGTTGGTTCTGTTATTGAAAGGAACCCTGGTGTTCTAGTTCATGTAGGTCAGCTGTTCAAAACCACCAGTTGTTCTGTGGAAGACGGACAAGGTTTCTACTCCTGTCTCACAAACCCACAGAGGCAGTTCTACCCACCCTATGGGGTCACTAGGAGTCCGAATGAATTTGAGTGGCAGTGAGTGAATCTGCTCCTGAGGTGGCAGTGAGGAAATGGTGGTGTTTCCTCTACTAAAAAGTTTTCATCAAAAGTGTAGCATAGGATGGACTGCCATTTTATCCTTTCATCGTCTCTCCTATCTCTGCTAAAATGAGCTCATCTGAATTGCACAGAACACAGGAAGATACTGGGAATAATGTCAAGTGGAAGTAATAAATGCTACCTGAAATGGAGTTCTTTTGAAGTAAGTAAAATCACATTATGAATAAAATGAAGTACTATTCATTCATCAAAATGATCAACTATTGAAAGCACGTCCATAATGAAACTTGAGGGCAAAATTAAAAGATGAGGAAACAACTACTACCACCAACACCCACCATCGGCCTTTTCAAAGGAAAGTTTAAACACTCGCAGCCTTATGAAAGCAGAAACCTCATGCCATCTATGGCTGCACTGTGAGGGTCTGGAACTGGCCGGAGAAATTACATGATTGGGTTAGTAAAAGGCTAAAATAGTTCATGAAGGAGCACTGAATCCACAGACCAACAAACTGCCGCAATTTTAAAACACTATATGACCTCCATCAAAATGACAGAAATTTCACATAAGAAGTCTTATTGCAGTAAGTCTTGCTAATAACCCAAATACAAATCTTTGTTTAAAATTGATATTCCCAAACTATGGTGATCTGAAACCCCCAGTGAAAACGTGTATTAGACTGGGTCGACTAGAGAAGGAAATCCAGAGACACTCATGAGTGAGAACAGCTTGACATCAAAGAGTAATTGTACATGCCCTGCCCATCCAGATCCACAAGTGTGACATTAACCCTTCAATCCTATACTAGTCCAAAAATCCTTTTTCAGACTCATGCAGCCACATGCAGTATGCGAAACGCAGGAAGAGCACAGGCTGGTGGATGCAGTCTTGTGGAAGCATCTCAGGCTGGCATGGGTCTCCACATGGCTCCTCCAGCTCCCCTAGTGGCTCAACAGCAGGGAGGTGAAGCCCAGAGAAAGTATGTCCCACCTCCAGGGATAAAGAGAGGAAACTCCCAGAATCCTCATAAGAAGGCCATGCCCACGAGGAGTCTTCATCAGGTTGTGACCTGATAGGCTAGACTCCACCAATCCACGTATTTATCAAGTTGACATGAAATTACATAACTACCACAAAAAGTAAAAAAAATTCACCTAAGAAAGAAGGTGGTTCATATCTGCTACTAACAGAATAAAATGAATATACTTGTATTTACTAAGAAAAATAATACAAAAACAGAAAATATAATATATTTTAACAAGACCAGATAAAGTATATAAAAATGCTAACAGCTCTTCTAAAGTAAAGAGACATATCATGCCCTTTTAAAATTGTTATTTCTTGGCCAACTGAACTAAGTAATAAAAGTTACTGTTGCCATTTCATATTATCACTGACCTCAGCCTTATACTCTTCTTACAACCCGGTAACAAATTTTTTTATTATTAAAATGGATCTACTGCTTAAATGATGACATCATTAAACATTTAAATAATTTTTTTAACTTACAAAATTAAAATTCTGATTATACACAATATACCTATGCAAACATAATTTATGTATTTCAAACACTGGTAGCTCTTAAACAGAAATTAAATGAGACTTTGGTTGCTTGAATCTAGCCTAAAGTCTGAACATCAAGTTGGTGTTTCACTCCATGTCTTACGGCCTACATTCCTGTACTATCAAGTTGCAAAGAAGAGGGCAGAGGTTTGCATTCGATAGTGAACATACGCAAAAGCTCCATGAGTTTAGGATAGACCTGGTACCAAAATATTTTAAGCATGATCTGATATCATAATATATAATTGTATAAATATGTATGTTGTTGCTATAAAAATGTGGATGATTCGGGTAAATAACATCACCTTTAATGACTGACACTGTCCAATACATGAAAATAAAATAGCGCACAATCAAAGCATGCTGCAATTCTGCCAGTCAAGTGACTATATTGCCTTCAAAATTAATGTATTCATAACTTTCCACTATTTGGATTTTATTTAAATTTGGGGTTTTGGGGGGGGTTCTTTTTAGTCATCTTTAGTTTTATTCCGTCTTTCCAATTCAGTTTCCATTTCAGCTTGTTATGTGTAGGACTACAGCGACGGACCTTTCCAATGAATTTACTTTCTTTAAATAATCAAGAGCTCTGAAGTCGCACTCACTTTGTGAAAAATATTTTCAGATGGCCCAGGGACATTTCTGCACACTCTGCCACTGTAAGCAAGACCCTATTTAATAGTTGCCTTGTCAATGCTGCTGGTGAATTTTTTTGGAAGAGAGACCGAGGGCCAGCCATACTACTTCCAACAATACACGTGTCTATAATTCATGAATTTAGCCATTTGTGGGCAAGAGATAAAAAATATCTATCTACCTCAGAGGGTGAATGTGAACCTTGACTAGCTCTGCCACTCCTTACTATTACTTACAGATTCCGAGTTAATTTCCCGCCTGGTCCTCCCAGCCTCACCCGCTTCCCTGCACCGCACAAGTCCTGTAGTTCAGATCGCTCTCATCTCATCTCTTCACATTTCAACAGCCTGTTCTCCATACACCTAATGCCATGGTTCAAATCTAAGTTAACTCTCAGAGTCCAGTTCCCATGGCTACCTTCTCCAATACCCCCAAACCATCCTCATTGAGTTCACCCACGATTTTGTTTACACTTCTTTTGGAGCGCTTTCATTATGAACTTGTACTTCAGAAGGTTACGTCTCCACTCAGGTTGAGAACTCCTTGAAGAGCCAAAACCGCATCGTATTCATCTTTCCTATGCTCAGCGTGGGCACCCTATCTAAACAGTGATCATAATCGCCTGTTTTCAGATTGGCTCGTGCTTTTCTGCCATATTGTGAATATTAACATCTATTTCCATAGTCTCATCCACCTTTCTTCAAGTACCTTAGTCTTCAGAATCAGCATATCACTGTTTGTCCAAAGAGTGAGTCCACCTTTCAAAATTTCATTTCATTCACTCCCTCTCACTTATTATACATATTACATCATTATTTCCTCAACTTTAGTATCAACCTATAAAATCCTCCCAAATGCAATTCTACTGTTACCCCATACAGGAAAAATACTTGTTAGCACACATATTATAAACCTTTCCTTCTTTACTCCTGATGATCAGTAAATGTATTTATCAGCTGCATTTCAGAAGGCTGTGATTATTTTCTAAAGAAAAAAAATAAAGGATCATGACATTCTTCTTTTCACACACCCCTGCCCCCCATTATAGCACAAAGCCCTGCCAGTAAACATTCATTTAATGATAGTGTGACTTGACTTGGATCGATGAGTTATAAAGTACAAGTCTGTAAAATATAACAACATTAAATAAATTTCCCTCATGTTCCCACTATACTTTGCACTGGCACAGCAGGAATTATATTGTACTGTACTCACCTGTATGAATCTGAAGGCAGGAGGGAGGTTGGTGAACCTTAATGATTGACGTTGCCCAATATGTTCCACTAGAATAAGCAGCGCATATGAGAAGCATGGTGCAACTCCATCAAGCAAGTGAAGATTGTTATTTTCCTTTAACAGTTAATGCATTCCGTGCTTGACGCTATTTGGATATTTTGTTAAACGTGGATGACTTTTTTGTATGTTTTCATTGACTTCTTTCCCACACAAGGCTCCTATTTTTACATGATGATGAAGACAAAGGCAATGCATAAAGATAACTGAAATGTTCATCTAAACACTCTGTCATGAAGCATTTTAAACATCAGATTTTGAGCTTTGAAGCTCTAAAGGCAAGGACAGTAAACGTCATTATTTTCATTTTATCAAGAAGGCTACCCCTATTCAGACATATCCTGGGTCAATGCTATGAGTCATCTGATACCTCTTCTATCTCCCTTTAATTCTGGCTCAACAGTCCTCAAGCAACCTTGATACCAGGATTTTTATCTAGCTTCAGATGCTGTTCTGCCAATAGAACAAAACAGTGCTACTTATCCAATTTTCTGGTTTTAACATTTTATGATCAAATTCCTCATTTAGGTTAATAAACTAAATCTATGTGCATAGATGGAGCTCGTTGATCCTTTCTATCCTATACATTTTAGGCCTTAGTAAATGACTGTAGGTGAATAGATTTATCATTTTCATGTTAAACACTAATTTCATGAATGTAACTAACAAAAGACCACTCCAACCCCTCTGTCTGTCATACTGTAATGACTGGAATGTTGTCATGCTAGAAACTATGCCATCAACTTCAATCATCAACAAAGTAATACATGGAGAACAGAATTCAGTAAAGCTTCCGGATTAAAACAGACTAGGACTAAAGGCCTTGTGCTCTCCCTCCAAAAATTAGGTAATGAAAGCCCACGGATCATAGCAAAATATTACCTGATATATTGCTTTGAAATAAGTTCTCTAGGATGAAAATCACTAAAGCAAACAGTAATCTCAAGCATAACAACACAGTTCAGGAATGGGACAATCTTTCATTCTATTTTACGTGAGATTGTTAGAATCAAAAGCCAACTCAATAGCTGCTAACAACAGCAACCTCTGGAAACTTACAAGGGGGTACCAAAAAAGAAGGAGAAGAGCTCCGCTAGACGGAGCTTTCGGAGTATGCATCTTTGTCTCTAGGTGAGCATCAAGCAACTCACTCTGAGCTAGTGCACTCAGTGGCATTGCCTGGGAAGGTTCTCTCTGGTTACAATACATTTTTTTTTTACAAGCAGTTTCACTCAAATCTTGTTTTTTTGTGATGACTGATTTAAGAGAACAGTGGCCGTGAAATTTTGTTTCCTGTTTGGGAAAAATGCCCCAGAAACTGTTGTGATTTTGAAAACAGCTTACTAGGACAGTGCTATGGGAAAAACTTACTGTAAAAGTGACTTTTTCATTTCAAAAAAGGTGAAATGTTTATTGATAACAAACCTCATTCTGAATGTCCATCAACTTCCCAAACAGATGAAAATGTCAACAAAATGTATGCACTTGTGTTCAAAGACCAACGATGGAACAAAAGAAAATAGTTAAATATAGTCTACTAAATAGTGCCTAAATAATGGAAATGCATTTTATTATAATTAAGAAACATTAACTTTATCATTATAGCCTCTGTCCAAGTAAGACATATTCTAGTCTTCATTTGCTTTTCAAAACAAAAGCATTTATGAGTAAATTATATTTGCAATAAAAATCAGTTTCCCAAGTATAACCTTAGGAAAATAGTTTATTATTAAAGACTTAATATGGCAACACAATAATAAATGTATTGTTTTAATCCAAAACAAAAAGGGGGGAGAGAAAGATGAGAATGTTTTCCAGACTACCTTGGAGCTCGGTTCATCTAATAGTAATGGGAGATTTGGGAATGAGAAGGGTCACTATGAAATTTGTGCCTCAGGTTCTGACTGACAAGAAAAAAGAGCATCCAGTGGAAACATGCCATGCTTTGAAAGAACAGCTCCAAAGAAACTCAGACATTTTCTCTAAGGTCATTACTGGTAACAAGACATGGTGCTGTTCTTAGGACCCTGAAAGCAAACATTGATCCAGCCAGTGGAAGAAGCCATTGTCACCTTGTCCAAATAAAGCTTGTCAAGTGAACTCAAAGATCAAGATGATGCTCATTTGTGTCTTTGTTGTGAGAGGGATAGGGCATTTGGAGTTCATTCCACCAGGTCAAACTATTAATCAAGCTTCCTATTTAGAAGTTGTGAAAAGATTGCCTAACAATGTGTGACCAAAAAAGGCCTGATTTGTGGTAGACAGGGGACTGTTTTTTGCCACCACAACACTGCACCTGCTCTCACAGTCGTTTCAGTGCACCAGTTTTTGGCAAAACACCAGCATGCCTCTCTTGTCCCACATACCTTACTCACCTGACCTCACTCCATGTGACTTCTTTTTGTTTCCAAGAATGAAGACAGACATAGAAAGACAAGGATTTGAGTACACAGAAGAGGTGAAGAAAAAAAACAAGGGATGTGTTATCAGTAATCCAAACAGATGAGTTTGAAAAATGTTTCAAAGAATGGCATCGCAGATTTGACAAATATATTAAACGTAATGGAGAGTACTGTGAAGGTGATAAGGTTGTTTTGTAATATATATATTACACACGCATGCATACATATATAGCTTTGGGGGGAAATCTGTTTTGGGAGGGGGGGGGTTTACCCCCCTTGCAGATCCATTAAGAATTAACCTAAAAAACATTGTTACTGTTGAAGTTCGGTGTCATCAGGCTGATTTCAACTCATAGCAATCCTGTGTAAAACAGAAGGAAACGATGCACATACTTGGGGTACCCTCACATTCATTACTATCTTGTTGTAGCCACTGTAACAAGCTGTCTCATTGAGCGTCCTCCTCTTTTCCATTGACCTTCTATTTTATCAAGCAGGATACTCTTTTCATGCCTGATAACAGACCAAAAGTACACATGAAGGTCTCATTCCCTGGCTTTAAAGGAATATTCTGGTTGTACTATTTCATAGATAGTTTTTCATTATTCTGTTACAGGATATTAAAATTCTTCACCAACATGAATTCAACTACATAAATTCTTCTTCAGTATTCCTTATTCACCCTCCAGTTTTCAAAAGCACACGAGGAGACTGAAAATAACAATAGCTTGCTTTGAACTCATCTTAGACCTGAGATTGACCTCTTGGCTTTTCAAGACTTTTAAGACTTTAAAATGTTTACAAATTTGCCTAATGCTGCTTCCCTGGTCATTGGTATGAATCCAAGTAAATTGAAATGTTTTGACAACTTCAATTTTTTTCTCAACTCATCATGATGTTGTTTATTAGTCAAGTTGTAATGTTTTTTGTTTCCTTTATGTCGAGGTCCAGAGACTCGATGAGGATGATAATCATGTTACCCTTAGATTCACTAACCTCAAGGTCAGTGAATCAAAGCAACAGCCATTCCATAGAAAAAAGGAAAGGTTTTCTACTCTCAGAAAGATGGACAGCCTCTAAAACTCTCAACAAAGTTGCTATGAGTTGGAATTGACACAAAGAGTGTAGGTTACCTTTCAGTGTAATCCGTAATAAAGGCAGTAGTCTTTCATCTCCATCAGTAAGTACTTCCTATCCTCTCGGTTGCCAGCAAGCCAACCATCTGCATATAGCAGGATGTTAATGAGCTTCCCTTCAATACTGATGTTGCACTAATCTAATATGTTCCAATGACTAAGATTTCTTGCTTATTGTATAGTTTGCATAAGTATGACGAAAACAGACAAACCTAATGACTTCAAAACACGCCAAATCCTCTTGTTCTATTTGAATGAATGCCTCTTGAGCTCTGTGCTCTAGAATTCCCACTTGGCCAGAGTATTCATAATCGGGTGTGATCCACATAACCAAATGACTTTGCATTGCCAATAAAAGGCAGACAAACATCTTTCTGGTATTCTCTGCTCTCAGCCAAGAGCCATGTGACATCAGCCATGATATCTCTTATTTCATGTCCTCTTCTAAATCCAGCTTGAAATACTAGCAGTGTCTTTTTTTTGCATACTGCTAAATCATTTTCTAATTGCTGCAAGTAAATTTTTATTTGCATGTGATATTGATGACCCAATATTAATATTATTTTATAATTTTTGTATTTTCTCAGATCACCTTTCTTTGGAATGAGCACAAATATGATCATTTTTCCATTTGGTTGGCCAGGTAGTTGTCTTCCTAATTACTAATGACATAAAGGAGTAAGGGCTTCCAAAGTCATATTTATTTTTAGAAACACTTCAGTTGATATTCTTTTAATTCCTTGAGCCTTGTTTTTCATCTATGCTCTCAGGCAGTTTGGACAAGCCTTCAGTACCATTATCTCTTGATCATATTCTACTGAACATCAGCCAATTTTTTTAAATGCTTCTATTGGGGGCTCTTACATCTCTTATCACAATCCATACATTCATCCATTGTGTCAAGCACATTTGCACGTATGCTGCCATCATCATTTTCAAAGCATTTTCTTGCTACTTGAACTCTTGATACTGGTTCCTCATTGTTACCACATCCCTCCCCTACCCGCCCTCCCTCACGAACCCTTGATAAGTTATAGATTATTATTTTCATATCTTACATCGTCCTCTGTCACCCTTCACCCATTTTCCATTGTTTGTCCCCCTGGGAGGGGGTTATATGTTGATCTTTGTGATAGATTCCCCTTTTCTCCCCACACCTCCCCCTAATCCTCATGGTATCTCTATTCTCATTGTTGACCCTGAGGGGTTTATCTATCTTGGATTCCCTGTGTTGTGGGCTCGTCTCCCTAGCAGTGTTCATGTTCTGGTCTAATCCGATTTGTAAGGTAGAATTGAGGTCATGATAGTGGGGGGAAGGAAGCACCAAAGAACTGGAAGAAAATTATGTGTTTCATTGGTGCTATACTGCACCCTGAGTGGCTCCTCTCTTCCTTGTGACCCTTCTGTGAAGGGATGTCCACAGATGGACATTGGGTCTCCACTCCACCCCACCCCCATTCCCCATTCACATTACGTATGATTTTGTTCTGGGTCTTAGATGCCTGATACCTGATCCCATCGACACCTCGCGCTAACACAGGCTGGTGTGCTTCTTCTATGTGGGCTTCGTTGCTTCTCAGCTCGATGGCCACTTGTTTATCTTCAAGTATTTAAGACCCCAGATGCTATATCTTTTGATAACCGAGCCCCATCAGCTTTCCTTACCACATTTGCTTATGCACCCATTTTGTCTTCAGGGATCGTGTTGGGGAGGTGAGCATCACAGAATGCTGGATTGTTAGAACAAAGTGTTCTTGTACATCAACCAAATTTTATAGGTATAATGACTGATATTCTTTAGAGTCCTTCAATATTGTGCCCATAGAGTTCAATATTACAACTGAACACTTGAATTTTATTTTTTTCAGCTTGAGGTAGGCCAAGTGTGTTCTAACCTTATCATTTCTTAAGTCAAGGTCTGTTTACCTTACATTATAATGTCTGTCTTGCCTTCTTAAGCTGCTTTTTGAATATTTATTGAGCTCTTTTATGTCATCACTTTTTCCCATGCATTTTAACTACTCTCTAGTCAAGAACAATGTTAGAATTTCTTCTGACATCTACTTTAGTCTTTTCTTTCATTCCTATTTTATAAAAAGGTACTGAAAGAAGAACCAATGGTACTGAAGTAAGAAATCCAAGCTGCACTGAAGGTATTAGCCAAAAGGAAGGCTCCAGGAGTTGATGGAATACCAAATGAAATGTTCAACAAACGGATTAACTGGAAGCATTCATTTCACTATTCCAAGACACTTGGAAGGCATCCACTTGACCAACTCAAATGGAGACAATTCATATTTGTGCCCATCCAAAAGAAAGGTGATACAATGAAATGTGTAAATTATAAAACATTGTAATTGATACCACATGCAAGTAAAATTTTTCTGAAAATCATGTTACAATCATTTCAGTAATACATTAACAGAGAGCTGCCAGAGGTTCAAGTCAAATTCAGAAGATGTGGAACAATGGATATTATTGCTGTCAGTTGTTTCTTTCCTGAAAGCAGAGAATACTAGACATATATTTCCATGTGTTTCATTGACTATGCAAAGGTATTCGACTGCATGGATCATAATGAACTATGGGTAGTCTTGAGAAGAATGGGAATTCCTGAACACCTAATTGTATTAATGCAGAACCTCTACATGGATCAAGGGGCAGTTGTGTGAACAAAACAAGGGAATACCCCATAGTTTAAAATCAGGAAGAGTGTGCATCATGGTTGTATCCTCTCATTATACTTATTCAATATGTATGATGAGCAAATAATCAAAGAAGCTGGATTATATGAAAAAGAATGTAACACAGCATTGGAGGAAGGCTTATTAACAACTTGTGATATGCAAATACAATCTTGCTTGCTGAAAATCAGGAAGACTTGAAGCACTTGCTGATGAAGATCAAGGATTGCAGCCTTCAGTATAGATTATAATTCATCTTAAAGAAAACCAAAACCCTTACAACTGGACAAATGGGAAACATCATGATAAATGGAGAAAAGATTGAAGATGTCAAGGATTTCATCTGTTTTGGATCCACAATCAATGGAAAAAAATGTAAAATATAAATAAGATCACTGTCCTGTCAGAACAAAATATGTCTAGATCATAACTAGTTTCAAGTAAACAGTAAACAGTCTCTGTTATAAGGAAATATCACATTCATAAGCAATGAATAAAACTGGAAAATGACTAAGTTTCTATTTTACCAGTAGAGAAAAACTCACTCTCCAATAATCAAAAATATATAAATTAAAACAAAAGCTAAATATAATTTCCCATCAGAGGGGGTAAATTGACATTGTGGACAATTTCATTTTGCTTAGATCCACAATCAATTCTCATGGAAGTAGCAGTCAAGAGATCAAATGACTCACTGCTTTAGGTAAATCTGCTGCACAAGAACTCCTTTACAGTGCTGAAAAGCAAGGATGTGACTTTGAGGACTAAGGTATTCATGACCAAAGCCAAGGTAATTTTCATACTCTCATATGCCTGTGAAAGTTAGACAGATTAAGTTAGAGCGAAGAAAGTCCAATGCATTTGCACTATGGTGTTGGCCAACAATATTGAAAGTTAAATGGACGGCCAAAAGAACAAACAGATAGCTCTTGGAAGAAGGACAGCCGGAAGAATAACATGACTCCATTTCATGTACCCTGGACCTATTTTCAGAAGAGGCAATCCCTGAGAAGGATATCATGTTTGTAAAGTTGAGGGGTGGAGAAAAGGAGGACGGGCTTGGACAACATGGATTGTCACAGTGGCTGTAACAATGGGCTCTGACATAAGAACACTGATGAGGCCAGAGGAGGACCTGGCAGTGCTTCGTTCTCTTGTACGTAAGACTGCTAAGAGTTGGAAGTGACTCGGCGACAACTAACAACAGCAATCGTTTTAATGACCTGTTCTATCTTCACATAGGATGTTCTTGTGTCATGCCACAACTCATCTGGTCTTGCAGTTTTTAATAGTCCCAAACAGTTACGCAGCTAATGGCTCAGCTACTAAGCAAAAAATTGGTAGTTCAAACCCACTGAGCATTATATCGAAAGAAAGAACTGGTGACTCGCTTTGGAAGTCAAAGTCTTGAAAACCTGAGACCACAATTCTCTTCTGAACCAGGTGGGGTCAAGATGAGTCAGAATCAACTGGACAGTAATTAGTTTTTGTTTGCTTTTTCATACCATTACTTGTAAAAATCCAACCCTCCATCCAATGTCATAATTCATTAACTAAAGAAACTTTCAATAGGTGAAGGGCAATATTTTTAATATTGTCAAATCAGAATATTTGTATGAGTTTTTTACATTATAATGTCCATCATTTTCTTTCAAGCAAGGATAATTTACTACTGACATCAGGAAAAAAAATTAGTCTTTGGGGCTTGAGCTCATTTTCTTGATGAAGTTTTATTTTGTTTCACCTTATTTGAGATGGAAAGTGGAAAAAGAGACTGCAGGAGATGCAACATTTTACCTCACAATACCGAGTTACAAAATAAAACACTAACGCAATCATTGGAAATCAGTTATGTACTCATAAAGTGAACCTAACAATAATATGAAACAAATACATGTTAGAAAATCTTTCCTATATGCCAAAATTGAAATGAATGCATACACTGCATATGAAATAAAATGAGAATATGAGAATGCTTTTCTCATTTATTTTTTAGTCTTAAGTTTCCCTTATCCAAGTTTTTATCATACATTCAATTAGGGCTAATGTTAACTAACATAGCAAAATATTCATCTTAGAGACCTGAAAATGTTGGTGTATATATAACAGTAATTAAATAGTTTCTTATAGATACCAAACAGAAAACTATAAGATTGAGTAACAGCACAATTAATGGGAAGGATTTATGTTTTATTATAAGGACTTATAGAAAATTCCTCCACCTTTGTCCTCATGTTTTCATCTGAGGACTTTTGGTTAAGAAATGCTACTAGCTTAGTCCGTTCTTTCATGAGCTTCTTTCTTATCACAGGAGGGGAAAAGACTCATCTGACTGACCAGTTTGAGTGAATAGACAGTATTTCCTATTCCTCTACTTTAACTCCACTCAGGTCTGCCTGGAGACAAGATGTATTCGAGTCTCGTTTGATCCACCCCTCTATGGAAGAGTATCACGGAGGTCCAGCTGTGCCGGTGGCTGTAACAGTAGAAGTCTAATTCAGGGGTGAAATCCATTTTATCTGCACATATAATGCATATTCTTCAAGTCAGCTTCTATCAGTAATAAAACGGATACTTTGATCTCCATCTGCCCAGCACCTGTGTCTCTCAGACATTTCTAAATTCTGAAGGGGGCATGATTTATAAGATTTATCCCACCCCTAAAACGCCAGCTGGATGGTCTTTTGAAGTGGAGGTAAGATCTAAATAGATTTTGTACTGTGAGGCCACCTGTTTTCATTCACATTCATTCACATTCACAATCATTCATTGAATATTTATTGAACATTTGCTATATTCCAGGTATTGTTTTATGCAAGGGATATGATAGGAAGAACAGCATAATCCATCCCCTGAGGAAAATACACTAAACTCACATCAAGGTTGAAGCTTGGGTATGTCAGAAGGGAAACAACGAGAAGAACACATTTGTAGTCTCTTTGAATGGATTTCTGAGTCTAAAATTTATTTTTAAATATATTGATAGATACAATATATCTAAAAGTAATGATATACAATATACAGTTTTAAAAATAAGTAAGAGGTTGATGCACAATCTATCCACCTCAGGGATATCAGTCACTCCCAAGAGCTGCCCATTACTGCATTCAGTCTGTGCACACAGAAAATAAACTATTGAGCATTGGCCTATGCTTCAAGAGGAATCAAGATTAATAAGACATAAAGTGATTTCTTGAACAGCAGCAAGAAATTGTACTAAGTGCTAGTCTGTTACTACATCTTTGGATTATTTTTAATCCCCATATATTCAGTTAATTAAAGAATGTGGTTTGTCAAATTACAACTGTAAGAAATTTACAGGAAAATGTCTTTTACCATGTACATGTGACAGGTGGTAAATCATTACTATAGAGGGGAAAAACGTCAAGAGTATGAGTTCTTACATGTGCTCAGCTTTACACCCTGCCTCCTGCATGACATTAGACTAGTCATTTCAGCTCTCTGTTGAAGAAAGAAGATGTCCTGGTGGTCCTGTGGGTTAGCCATCAGGCTGCTCACTGCAAATCTGGTCAAGTCTGCCATCCACTCCAAGGGAAAAAGTGGAGGCTACTTCCCCTACATAGATTCCCAGTCTGGGAAATCTTCTGTAGAGTCCATGTGCATCAGTATGGACTTGCTAGCAGCGGGTGATAACTAAGTAAAATGAAAAAAATAGTTGGGTTATGAAAAGTAAATGAAGAGTCTGTATCAACACACAATAGGACTTCACAGAAACACGTGTGAAATCCAGTCACTACTGAAAATTCAGAGTCAAGGATGGCGATATTTTTAAAAGATGTAAAGATCTTTTTTTTTAATGAGCATACTCTACAGACATGTGTGGTAATATCGTGTCCTCTTGTTTTCTTTTCATACAATCGAGATATTTTAAAAGTACATTTTCACTTACATCCTGTTGTACGCTATATCACAGATTAGGATATGTTTACTGAATCTGTTACAAGGTGAGAATACGGATGCGGCTCAAACAGGAGCCCTGGTAGCAGAGTAGGTTATGTGTTAGACTGCTAGCCATAAGGTAAGCAGTTCAAGACCACCAGCCACTTCAGAGGAAAAGAGAAGGCTTTCTACTCCCATAAGAAGTTGCCATCTCAGAAACACACAAGGACAGCGCTACCCTGTCCTCGAAGGTTGCTATGAGTCAACCTGGATGGCAGTGAGTTTGAGTGAGAGGTTGGTCAGCTTTTACTAAAGATTGATGGATAGTCTCTAAAGCCAATCCTTTCTAATTAGGTTACTGTTAATAAACTGATCAAAACTTGAATAATGTTATCACATGCAGTTACTTCTCCATTATTTGTCATCATAGAATTCAAATAAAGCTTAAAGAATATACTATGGTCAAATAGCCTTTGACCTACTATAATCCTGTGTCCCAAAGAAGTAGCCCATAGAGAATCCAAGGCTAGAAGTCATTAGGAAGGTGATTGTCATATATATATGATTCATGACTTTGAACTGTTGATCTTTTTGTTAGCACTGAGTGCTTTAGATGATGAATCAACTCAACTTCAGTGAGTTTAGTTGTGTGAAATATTCATGCAGAAAAAATTATCTCATATTCAAAATGACAAATTCCAGACACCATAAACCTCAATATATTTTCAAGACATTCCAGAAACTATATGAGAATGGGAAATGATTCAATCACAAGGAAGAAATTAATTGCTTGTGTTTACAAATTAAGAAAGCTAAACAGAAAAAGGGATAATGACAACAGGCATTTCTGTATGATTCTGTAACGTCATTGGATTCAAGATACGCCTCATATCTCAATATTCGTTGAGAGTCTTATAAATTTATTTATTTTATGTTTATTAATTTCAAACTCTAGAGAATACATCAGTCTTTGTTTAAAACTGGATAAAAACCATAGCTGAAAGGGAGAGCAAATGATCCTGGTGCAACCTTCACATGCACAGAACTGACGCCAACTAGCAGAGCATGTATCTTTCTACAGTGTGTCTAATATGTGTCGGCAATTGCTAGGCACATTTGTGTCAACAGATGAGTATAGGGGTATTTCTGAAATACTCTCAAGTGTTTGTGTAGATCAAGCAAACAGTGGGATAGTGCTTATAAGAAAGGGGAGAGAGGAATATGAAAATCCTAATGGCGTGATTCGTAAGAAAATATATATATAACCAGGTTGATAGCATTGAAACGATGGCCAAAAAAGGTGGTTTTTTATGGTTTTTTTCTTTGAGTGGGTCAAATTCAGAAATCACTCATTAAGGACTTGCATACTGAATGCCAGGAAGCACCCAAAAATCAGACCACTTGCTCACCTATACAACAGGAATACAAACGCTTATGGGAAAAGGCCGTTATCTTTTAAGTCCATTTTTCAATGCAAACTTTTTGAAGCCCCCTCATTTGATTCCTAAAGGAGATGCCAAAGCTGGCACCAAGCAAGCCGTTTACTTCCCCGCGTTTTCCAGGGCAAGGTTTTTTCCATGCCCCTGGCAATCTTTCCTTACCGGATGTTGTTGTTGTTGTTTTTCTTAGAAAAGTACTTTCCCCACCCTTGTTTTTCTGCCTTATTTCTTTGCCATTTTAATTCATACCATCTTGTTGTGTTTTGTGAATCCTAAGCTGCCTTAAAAACATTCCAGTATAAAGCAGCGTATTTAAAAAGAAGAGAGAATAAAAAACAAACACATTTAGATAAAGAAGTTCAAGTGGAGGAATCCCAGACATCCAGTAATTGAAAGTCAAATTTTAAAATAGCAAACTCCTGTTATTTAGCTCACATACTGGCCTAAGAGTCAGAAGATTGTAATTTTAATTCTATCTCAATAGCCATGAAATATTAGGCATTAGTTTAAGCCTCACTAAGTATAGGTTTTTTTCTTTAATCGGTAAAATGAAGATTAAACAAACCAAGTCACAGGATTCTGTTTGCATATAACAAAGTAGTTATCATGTATGAGGTATTCAACAAAATCACTTTGATATCCCTCCTTTCCAGACTCATTAGCTATATTGTTTTTAAAAATGAAATGCCGGTCAAAAACACAGTTTGAATTATTAGTGAAAAATAGAACAGATGTGAAAATCAGAATATGGAAAAAAGAAAAACAAAGTTCAAGATCCTGACCACATTTTCCTATAGTTATTATACTGACCTCAAGGACTTTGATTTCTCTCTAAAGGAAAAACATTGGTTTGTGTTTTATGTTTTATTTTGTTGTTTTTTTTTTTCAAGAATGAAAGGGTTCTGTTATTCCCTCTAAATTTCTGTTTCTAAATTAGAATACATATGGCCTCTGGATATATGATGTGGTAAGAAAGGTTAAGGAGCCATAAGAAACCACAGAATAAATATTTTCCTGCTGTTTTACTTTAAAATACATATCAACAAAAGTTTTTTTTAATATAGAAAACGCATGGGTATGTCATTAAATCTAAAGCAAAATTTCAATACCAATGGATTCGAAGGAAAAAGCCCAAGTTGTATTTCAGGCACAGGCGACAAACAAGGCTCCGAGATTTCATGGAATACCACCTGAAATATTTCCAAAACACCTGAGGCGGTACTGAAAAATCCCAGTAGTCTAAACCAAAAAAGCTGTTGGACAGTTATCAGGCCAGCAACTGGAAGCGGTCTTTTTAGTGCCCATTCCAAAGGAAGATGACCCAACAGGGAATGAAAATTATCTATATAACTAGTATTACAAATGTAAAATTTTGATGAAAATAGTTCATATATAGTTGTAGCAGTACTGTACAAGGAGCTGTCAGAAATTCAAGCCAGAATCAGAAAAGAGCAGGGAATGGGAGGATATCAAATGGGTCTGAGCTGAAAGCAGAGAATACCAGAAAGAAGCTTTCTTGTGTTTTACTGACTATGCACAGGCATTCTCACTGTGTGGATCATGACAAACTCCGGACAACATCGCAAAGAGCAGTGATTACGGAACACTTAAGCGTATTCATATAAAACTTGTACACAGACTAACAGTCAATCATTTACACAAAACAATGGAATACTGCATGGTTTAAAATCAGGAAAGGGACACGTCAGGATTCCCCATACTCATTCATCCGGTATGATGATCAAATAATGCAGTAACCATACTATATAAAAGAAGAGTATGAAATTATGATTGAAGGAAGGCTTATTAACAACCAGCAGTATGCAGATGACACAACCTTGCTTGACGAAACTGAAGAGGATGTAGAGTGCTTACTGATGATTACAGACTACAGCCTTCAAGACGGATTATGACTCAAGGTGGAGAAAACAGAAATCCTCCACTAAGGAACATGCATGATCAACACAGAACAGACTGGAGTTGTCAAGGATTTCATGTGACTCGGATTCACAATCTCTGCTCATGGAAGCAGCAGTCAAGAAATTAGTGGAGTGGCCAAATCTGCTACAAATTATGTCTTTAAATTGTTAGAGAGCAGAGAAGCCACGCTGAAGACTAGCTGGAATCGTAGCCAAGGCATAGTGTTTTCAAGTCGCACGCAGGGGGAAAGCATACAGAGAGAATACACATGGACACATTTCCATTATGATACTGGTGAGGAATATTCCAATAATGGAAATAATGGATTTCCAGAAGAAAGAAAATCTCTCTTAGAAGACATTGAACCAGAATGCATCTTCAAAGTAAGTACAGTGATTTTTCATCTCACATATTTTAGACATATTATCAGGAGAGACAAGTCCCTGGTAAAGCAGACATTCCATTGGAAAGAGAAAACCCTCAAGGAGATAGATGGCTTGACAAACGTAATTGTCAGGATGGCGCAGGACCAGGTAATAGTCCATTATGCTGTATACTTAAGGTTGCAATAAGTCAGAAATGACTAGATGCCACCTAACAAGATTTCCTTAAATATTTTAACCAAAATATCAGATATCAGTAATGAATTCCACTTGCAAGGGCATTTCAGGCTATTATTCCTGATATGTCTATCAATAAAAATAGTACCAAAACCTATGAAGTTTTTTTCTTTTTAAAAGAAATTGACCAGATGAATTCAAGATGTAAAGAACCTATAATACACCAAGAAATTGTTTTAAAGAATTGAAAAGTTAGAAGTCTTCTATGACCTGATTTCAAAATGTCCTATAAAGCTGTAATGATTAAAACAATGTGGTACTCCTGGAAACAATATCGAAATGATTGAAACAGAACAGAATGCCCCAAAATAAATGCTTAAAATTGATAGTGTGTTAGTCTGGGTAGACTCGAGAAACAAATTTGTAGACACTCATATGTGTACAGAAAGAGCTTTATACAAAGAGTAACTGTACATTAAGAAAACATCCCAGCCCAATCCAGATCAAGTCCATACGTCCGATATCAGCCCAAAGGTCCGATATCAATCTATGAATTCTTCATATTCATGAAACACATGCAATGATGCTGAATGCAGGAAGATCTCAGGCCAGTGGGTGGGAAGTGTTGTGGATCCAATGGTGTCATAAGCATTTCAGTGCTGGCAGGGGTCTCCACGGTGGCTCCTCTAGATCCCAGGGCTCTAGCTGCATCAGGGTAGCTTCACGTGGCTTCTCATCAGAAATATCTCACAGGGAGTGAACGAGTTTCCTGCCTCCAGCAAGCTATTTATCTCCTTAGCACCTCCAAATGAGGTCATCAAGCTGCGACCTCACTGACAAGAAAATGCCACTCTTTCACTTGTAAGCCTCAAATTGACAACAGATTAAGTAACTACCACAGATGGTTAAATGATTTTTTAAACTCTTTCTTATTGTGAATTGTGGAAAGTTGACAGAGTTGGTTAAGAGAAATGCAGGCTGTCCAACAGTGAGATATCTCAGATTGTTAACATTCTTGGGTCTGCTACCATTTGCCCCAAATATCCAGAATGCAAGCCTACAAGACAAATAGATTATTTCATTTCATAGTCCCTCTTTTCATCGCAATGTATTTTTTCTTGTTAAACATTTGATGTGAGTTAGACGATAATTACAGAGTAGACCATCAGTTTTGCATCCAATAATCTATACACATTTGTTTCATTACCATCACTCAGTGTACCACCACTTATTCCACGAGCTCCCCGTGTTTCCTGCTTCTATTTCTGGTTCTTTCCTAATCCTTCTGGACTTTTTCCCGGGGTTAACGCTGCCCTTTAGATCTGAACTAATTCATTAATATTGTAAGGTGTACATAAATCAGTGTTTTATTGTTCTCCATAGTGGATTGTTTGGCTGAAAACTGAACCACGGTGGTGAGAGTTCAGTTCCACACTACTTGCTCCCATGTGTCTTTTAATTTTCATCACTTTCCTTTCTTCTTGACAATTGTTGCACTAGATGGCTACTCACCAGCTTAGGATGTAGAACACTGTCTTGTGAATTACATGAGAGTCAACTGAAGTTTTACAAAAGTGACCAGCAAATCCAGGAGACAGAGTGGTCTTCTCAACAACTGGTTCTGGAACTAGATAGTTGCTGTGGCAGTGGATGATCTAATGTGGCTCTTCAATCCAAAGTCTCTACCTCCCTTTTGATAGTGGGGGAAGATACTGTTAGCATTTTAGGGTGAGGAACAGGATGCACTTGAATGCTATCCCGACCCTCTGAGAAGCAGGAGGAGGGATCTCATTAGCAGCAGGAGCCAGGAGTTGAGAGCATCTCCGGGTCCCCGGGATCCATGTGCAGTGAACCTCCTGGAGGTAGAAGAGAGCTGTGACATCTAAGGAGCAGCAGAATTAGGAGCCAGAATATGAAACAGAGTGGTGGAATTTCCAGCCCGAAGAGTTGCTGCTTGGGTAGGAGATTGGCTTGTGTGGTTTAGTGCTTCTGGACCCTTATTGGTGATGTTGGGCTTATTAAAACATGGTAGAGGAGCCGAGTAACTTTCGGTTGAGGCTTACTGCAGTGGGGTGCCTCTGGACATTTAATTCAGGGAACTGGGTTTACAGACCCAGAGCTTGAGCTGAATATCATCATATTGAGGCTCACGGCAGAGTAGTATGCCCTCTGGGCATCTATTAGCTGCCCTGAAAGAATGTTGTAACAGGTCCTGATGAACAATTCTATCCTGATGAACACTTGCATTACAATCTGTGGGCTTCATGAATAAACCCTTTCATGATGAATTGTGTCTGTGAGTTCTGTGTAGCCATTACCATGGTTAATTAAAACATAGATATCAAAATAGAAAATATCAGTTAACACAATATCCATAAGCAAACTAAATTACTTAGATTTTCACACCGTACACAAAAAAGTGACAAGAACTAGATCATGTATCCATAGAAAATTCAAATGTACAACAAAATTCGCATTCAAAAGAGCAGACATGCTGATTGGAAGAACTCTAGAGGAAGCCCTGAGACTGCCGCCTGAGACAGTCTTCCAACATGAAACTGAAGAAATACTCAGGGGCCACCATCCAGGGGGTCCTCAAACTACGGTCCGCGGGCCACATGCAACCCACTGAGGATAATTATCCAGGCCGCCGGGTGTTTTTGCCCCATTTTGTTTTTTACTTCAAAATAAGATATGTGCAGTGTGCGTAGGAATTTGTTCATCTTTTTTTTTAAACTGTAGTCTGGCCCTCCAATGGGTCTGAAGGACATGAACTGGCCCCCTGTTTAAAAAATTTGAGGACCCCTGAATTCTGGCCAAATAATAGATGAGACTATAAAATAATAACACCTGTAAAGAGTGTACTTCTAAAAACCATCATTTGCCCAAAACCAAAGAGGCGAAAACAGGAAGGAATGGGAAATCAGATTAACAGAAGAGGGAGGCTCAAGGAAGAACAGGGAGTGTGCTGACACATTTTCGGCTTTTTAACCAATGTCTGGAAATAATGTGTGCCTGAATTATTGATAGAAAAACGAATTTGCTACATCAGAATTCACCTAAATCACAAGAAAAAAATGTTTTAAATTAGTTTACATGTTTTTGGACAAAAGATTCTAATGGACAAATCACTGAAGAAGACACACAATGGCCACATAAGTATCATTAGCCATAGGGATATGAAAATTAAAAGGATAATGAGATACCACTGTATTCCTATTAGAAATGTTCTTATCAAAAACCCTGCAAATACCAATGTTTGTAAGCCTACGGAGAGAAGGAAACTGTCCAACTATCCTTCCTTCTAATTTCCTCCAAAGCTGTTGATCCCAAGACTGTTTCATGTCACTGGAGTCCACACTAATCTCCATTTCATAATCGACTTAACGAAAAACTCAACCAATTCCATAAAACTCAATATATGGAACTTGTAATGTCTTCATGTTTACCATTTCACCTCTCTACTTTCCAAAACCGATGGCAATGGCTATACAGAACTTGGACAAAATTCGTGACTAAAAGGTTCATTAAGGTAGTTAACAAATTATAATACCAGTGAAAAAATCCTCAAGATTGAGTTGTTTATCAGGACGTGTTGCAAAGTTATTTGAGGTCTGTTAATAAATACCCAAAAGGGTATACTACTCCAATGGAAGCCAAAACCTGGAAACATTTGGCTCAAGTTCTGTGGGTTGGCAAACCCAGCTCCCTGATTCACGGTAAATACCCAGAGACACTCCACTCCAGTAATCCTCACCAAAAGGCACTGAAGTACACCCCAATGGGTCAGCAAGCCCAGCTTCCCCAAGAAAGGGCCCAGGGGCAACTTGCTCTACAGGCTGGCCTCCTTCACAAAAGCACTCAGCTTTACTTCCTCTGTGGGTTGGGAAGTTTATCTCTCTGTTCTGTCCTCCTGTTCCTGTTTCTTTTTTGCTGCTCATCTTCTGGATTAAGGAGGTTCACTGCACAGGGATCTTGGGGCCCGGAGGATGTACTCTACTCCTGACACTTCCTGGTAATGAAATTCTCACCTGCTGTTTCTCAGACGGTTCCTTTTATACCCAGCAGGTCTGCGCTCCAGGGAATCCTGTTCACAATTACTCCCAGGGAAATCCTTTCACAGTCTTTCTCTACCTTCTTACCAGACCCATGCAGGGAAGTGTTGTTTGATAGGATTTAAAGACTTTGGATAGAAGATCCACATTAAATAATTCACTGCCCCTACCATCCTTACTTTACCTTTTAAGATGGTCACTATACATAATTCTAAATCTTAAATCACCTTTTATTTCCTGCTGACCTCCCAGTTACTGTGTATTCCCTTATTTTTCACCCTAGTCAATGTGTCTGCCCTATCCACTAATTTATGCTCCATTCCTCTCCTACCACTGGTTACTTTCAAATAATGTTTCTTCCCATATCAGAAACGTTTCTGGACTTTTTATAATAGTAGTCTCATGCAAAGTTTATCCTTTATGACTGACTTGCTCTATTCATATGATGTCCTACAGGTTTATCCATGTTATAAGCTATTTTACGGATTCATCAGTATTGATTAACACTGTGCAGTAGAACCCCAGACTTCGACACTAATCCATTCTAGAAGGAGTGTCGGAATGAGATGCAGTCGAGTTCCGAATCAATTTTTCCCATAAGAAATAACTGAAAACGGATTAATCTGTTCTCGACCACCAACTTTTTACCCTAACCTTGCCTTTTTATACAAAACATTACATAGCAATTTCAAAGTTAATAAGTTCAAAGCTAAATAATGTAATTTAAATAAGAAACGCAATAAAGTTTTTAACAACTACAGTATGATCCATACCTTGAGATTGATGAGGATCTGGATCTGTGGACAGGGATGTGGAGAGGAGGTATGGAAAGAGAGAGAGAGTCATTGTTTGAAAGGGGAATCTCTTTCCATCAAATCAACTAGTAGCTGCTTTTCAGGAGTTTTTCCTCATCTTTGCCTTTTTTCACTAAGGCCTAGATGGCTTTCTTTAAAAAAAATTTTTTTTTTAATATGTCTAATGTGGTCTGTTGGTGTTTCCTTAACTGTTTTCTAAAAGGGTTTACTAAAACATCATAACAATATCAGTAACAGAGCTAACCAGTTCCTTATCATGATGATTCTTTTCAAAAAACGTTCTTAGGACCCATGCTTTTTATCTAAAAACAGTACAAAGAGCCATAAAAACTAAAAAATATAGAGCAAAACACTTGGAACACAGCCGCATAAGGTTTAAACAAACTCATACTAACAATGTCAACTAACACCAAATGACTGAAACACTGCTTTTGTTTACAAAAATCATGTGTGTCGGGTCAGATGCTGATGTTTTGTTCGAGCTCTGAAGCAAAATGTTCTCATCATTTTGTGTCGAAATCTGATAATGTCCAGAACTGATGTGGTCAAGTACCAGGGTTCCACTGCATAGCACTCTATCGTGTGTGTGCACCTGTTTGTTTAGCCATCTTCCATAGACGAGCACGCAGGCTGTTTCCATATCTTTGCTATTGTCAATGGGGCTTCAATGAGCGAGGGTGCTATGTGGGCCATGACTCTTCTTTCTCTAGAATGTACACCAGGTAGCAAAGTCGCTTTTTTAAGAAGAAAAAATTAAATTAAATTCTAAACATGTTGGGCTGCTAACTACAAGTTGAGTAGTGTGAAACCAGCAGCCACTCCTTAAGAGAAAAGTGAACTTTCTACTCCAGTAAAATGATGCATTCTTGGAAATGTACAGGGGCAGTTCTATGCTGTCTGCAGCGTCAGGAGATGGAATAAAGTTGATGACGGTGAATTTGGTTTTGGAAATAAGTAGTGATAATTTGACAACCTATGACTTTTAGTGTAAAATGCATAAATGTTTCATGCATTTTAATGAAACTGTTTTTAATATGATGTATTTTAGCAAAAAAAAAAAAGAAATGAAAATGAATCATAAAGAAATTGTACTATCAACCACTCTTGAGAACTGAGAAACAGAAATAGACAGGTTTTGTTAGGGGTATCTTTTTTCCTCACTTTTTCCAATCTTTTTGAATTTAATTTTTTATATTTTTATATAATATGTATTTATACATTCTGAAAATTACTGAATAATAAAATGTAGAGACAGTTCACATTCTTCTTTTTGCTGCATAATATCTCATTGTATATAAACTGTTCCATAGTTTAGGGGTATCTTAATGCTAGGGAATAACATAAAGCAAAATTGAAATTCCTGATAGGTCCAATTATTAGGGATAGATATAACTGAAACAGTCTAAGGAGACCTAGCAGGTAAGAGGTGTAGTGCTAACATCCAGGTCAGAATTTCACACCCATTAGCTTCTCCTCAGGAGGAAGACAAAGCTATCTGTTCCACTAAAGAAAGACCGCTTCTGAAACCCTAGTGCAGGTCTCTACAGACTCAGTGGCCCTGGTTGGATATCTTACTATCAGGATCCCTCTTTGCATCACTATCAAGTGCTCAGATGCTAACCACACATTGGATGAACCACCCCACCCATCAGTGTCACTGGAGAAAGACCTGATGGTTTCTTTCCGAAAAGATCACAGCCATGAAAATCCTATCAGGCATTTCTACTCTGTCACACTTAGTCACTTTGAATCAGAATTGATCTGACAGCACTCAACAGTCACTATATTTAAACTAATCAAAATAATAAATTCAGGGCAATTTATGTTGCTATTGGTTTCTATTAGTCCAAAACATTATTTCTTCCTATCAGAAAAAAATCAAAAATTTAAATATGCAAATGTATTCTTGCAAACAGGTGTTGCTCTCTATATTTGTGAAGTTATACAATTTATTAAAAAATTGATGGGCACAGGGATATTTCAATTATTCAGGGTGCTGGGAGAAATGAACCACTTACATCTACAAATAATCTAAGACCCCTTTTTAGCATATTACAATATTCTTGCCTATTAAAAATTTTTCTGAAACTGCTTGTTAGTAACAAAATAATCTGAACATCACTCTTTTCCTATTTGTAAACGATTCAAAAGCATCAGTGAAATGGCCAAAGGGCACCAACCTGAGAGAATTAAGTCAGTAGTAGCTAAGTCCCTAAATAATCCTCAAAGTATTCTATGTCTCGAAAAAGTAGGAGATACCAGATGTGTTTGCAACAATGCATTGAGAGAATATTTTCTCTGGAGTTTCCGACTGGATCAAGATTTTGTTGCCTTTTGCCCAAAGCCATTGCAGGATTTCCAGAGTAAAGAGAAAGCATAGTGTGATCCTTAAGGGGAGTTAAAAAGACCAAAATAGAGCACAGAGGATTTCACTGATTTACAAATCAGTAACATTTCTTAGTGAAATTCAAAAATATGTCTATGTTTCAAATTTACTTTATGACATAATCTTAACTTTTTCTTTTTGTAGTACCCAGGCAATAAGTAATGTATGACTGTAAGTTTCTCAAGGGCAGGATCATTATATTTCAATGTGTACCATGAAGCCTGGAATACAGACTTTTCCCAAAAAAAAGAAAGAAAGATTCTATATAAAACCACATGCTTCC
The DNA here is from genome assembly GCF_000313985.2 of Echinops telfairi. Classification (NCBI taxonomy): domain Eukaryota; kingdom Metazoa; phylum Chordata; class Mammalia; order Afrosoricida; family Tenrecidae; genus Echinops; species Echinops telfairi. The sequence continues at coordinate 31,470,730 of NW_022103920.1, forward strand.
ATCTACACAGAATTTCTGGACTCAGCAATGTGATTATACCACAAAATGTACAGACATGTGCGTTGTTATCATTTAATAAATACCGCTGAATCACTTGCAACTCAAGTAACCCCAAGGATAGAGCAGATGTGCCCTCAGGACTTTCTTGGCTATAATGTCTCCAGCAAAGTCACTGGGCAGAGTCACACCAACATCTCCTGCTTCAGCAGCCATTGTGTTAGCGTGACTATTACACCACCCGACCTCCTCGGAGAACAGCCAGATGAATCCATGGATTCCTGTGTTTAGTTTCCAATCTTTACCAAAGCTGTAAGAGAAATTACTATCTCATGTAGAATACAGAGGGAAGGACATCTCCTTGGTGTCTAACGCAGCTGTGGCTGCTGGGGCGCACAGACAAACACAGGATTAAGAATAACAAGCGGCCCTCTAGCTCAGAAGCAACAAAGCCCACATGGAAGAAGCACACCAGCCTGTGAGATCACGAGGTGTCGAAG
>NW_022103920.1:31471663-31479101 GCF_000313985.2 Echinops telfairi
GATTACAAGGATCTACATATAACTTGGTGTGCAGAGTCGGCTTTTTGGTTTTTTCCTATTATTGAAAAGGTCTAGGACATTAGCCACTAACCACAATGCCTACTGAGCATTTGAAAAGTAGCTACTCTAATCTGAGCTGAGCTTTAAGTATTAAGTATACCAAAATGTTTCAGAACAAAATGTTCAGAGGGTGCAAAAATAATTCTATAATCATTTTATATAAATGACACATTTTAGATATACTGGTTCAATAAAAGGTAGTGCTGAAATCATCCCCACTCTTTTTATGGTTTTATGGTGGCCTTCTGGCACAGGAGTTATGTGCTCTGCCCACTAGCCACTCTGTGGGAGAAGAAAGGTTTGGCATGAGGCTCCCTAAGGATCATAGCCTTGGGAAATCTATAGGGCAAGTCCACTGCGTCCCTGAGCTCTCCACAAGTCAGAATGGACTCAACAGCAACAGACTAATGTAAAAAACAGTTAGCCTACACATGTGGCTCTCATTTTGCTATCTATAAATAATTTTAAGCCCCTTACAAGTAAAGGTACACAAATAGACTTCTGCAGGGAGGGGCAGTTCAGTGCAAGGAGGAGGTTCACAGATTCAGCAACAGTGATATGCAAAATAGCACGGGGTGTTGATTTTGCACCCACAACCTCAAGTCACTTTTGTGTTTCAATTACTGATGCTCTAAGGAGTGAAAAGGCACCCCAGAGAGAGTGCACACAGGCCCTCTCCCTGGGCAACAAATAGACAATTGAGTAAATTGGAATCAGTAACAGAATAAAAGGAGAAACACATATGAGGTGGTGCTATTACGTTTGTAAAACAATCACAAATATTTGTGGATTTGTTTTTTTTTTAAGATGCTGGAAGGTTGCTGAATGGAAACATCATAATATGATCCAGGCCGTATGAGGACACTACGGGGTGAGGACAGACTTTGGGTTCGTCAGGGAAAGAAACTCATTTGTGTACTGAGTCCCAAACCTAACTGTCTAACCTCTTCTACCCAGTGTAGGCCTAACATGAGTGATGGAGTTAAAAAACATAGTACAAAGGTTGCTGCGATCGTACAGCTAGCAACTTATCCTCGAAAAATACACACAAAAATGATAACGTTAGCTGTAAATACAGATAAATTGCAGAGGATAACAAAGCGGGAGCAGTCATGCTTTAGGTTTATGTGCAAATTAGGTGATAATGCCTTGTTGAGTCTCATGATTAAAGATGGCCAGAGGAATTTAAAGCAGTGAAGAGAATCTGGAGTAGTCACAGAAAATGAAGGAAGGGGAGGGAGTGGGAGAATGAGCTAATCAAGAGGAAGTAGTAAAAAGATTGGTAACAGATGTCAAACATCATTAGGTAATAACACAACTAGAGAAAATTTATTGAGTTCTTATTATGTTCCAAGCACTGGCCAGTCCTTTTATATTTAAGACCCACTGCATCTAATTAAGTGAGTATAATTATATATTCCTATATTATAAATGAAAATTAGAGTTAAGTAATTTGACCTTTCACCACAGAGGTACGATTCAAACTCTCTTCGTCAGGTCTCAGGCTACTTAACCGAGTTTCTAGCAGTGCTGGAATGTGAGCCATCTGAAATCCTCCTCTGTCACAAAGAAGAAGACCCTTCATCTTAAAAGCAAAGACCTACTCAGGCCTAAAAGAACTTCACATAACCTTATCTGAGCTATCAAGGCTTAGACATGATAATGCCAGGGCTAAAAACTGGCTCTCAAATGTTCAGATAAAGTGCTTGGGGAAAAATGTAATAAATTCATACATCAATGTGAAAGAAAAGTATAATTTTAAGCTATTATATATAAACCAGGATATGATTTAACTGGCATATCAACCATATTGGCTTGCTTATGACAAGCTTTTATATTAACAGTTTTACCAAGGTAGATATTACATGTGTCAAGGTAATCATTTGCTATATATTAGGCAATACCTGTGTGGAATCTACGATTTGTTTCACCCTGTATAACATCTATGGTATTTTAAGTATATATACATCAGTGTAAAATCTTTTTAACCTATTACTTGTTACTTTATTAAAATTTTAAAACTAGGCATATTTTTATCTACCACTTTTATTTTTAACTTTCTATTCTTAGACCATTCTGCCCAAATCCTTGTTGGATCTCAATTTAGACCTTCAACACAGTAGGATGCCTTCCTTCACTTGCGAATTATGCTGTTGTAGCACTACTGAGTATAGAGTTCTGAGAATCAGTACGCTCAACTTGTCCTACACCTATTTGTTAGCTTACTCATTTCTGAATGTTCCACAAAGTTGAAAAAACAAAATTATAACCATTGCGAATGATTCTAATTCATGGTGACCTTAGAGGACAGAGCAGATCGCTAAGGTTTCAGAGCTCTATTTTAAGAAATGTCTATGAACACATGCCTTTCTTCCAAGGCTCTGAAAGCTATCACCAACCTTTCAGTTAGTTAGTTAGTTAGTTAGCAGTCGAATGCTTAACAACTGAGCCACTAGCAATTCATACAAGATTGGCCAAGGTACATAATAAGACATTAAAAACAGATCTGCCCCTGAATATTGAGGGATGTCCCTAAGGTAATAAACCTAGGGGCAAGCCGCCATCAAGGAAACACTGAGATGTTCCTGACGTGGCTTCTGTGGCAGATAGAAATTGGGCTATAATAATGTCTGTGATCAGTTCCTGTTGCCCTGAATGACAGCTTTCAGCTAACACAGTGTTGGAGGGGCATGTGGCTCACTGAGTGCAGAATGAAACCTAGAAACCTGTTGTTAATAAAACACTAGTGATCGACAAACACCAAACTTATTATAGCGACAAAATTCTATAGCCTCTATAGAGTCCTTTCACATGACCATTATGAGGAATTTCCCAACCGTATGGCATATATATGTATTTATTATTATTTCAAGGACTTATGCCATTAATCTGACAAATTATGAGAAATAGACTCAAGATGACTTTTTGTTTTAACATCACCTCTTGTTTTTTCCAGGGAATAAAGTCAATGAAAATTAGCTTTACAAAATCTGGGGTGTTATTAGATTCTATACCTCAAAAAAATAGTGCATACAAAAAATATTTTTAAAACAAGTAAAATTTCATTAATGAAAGGGAAACGTTTTATAACTCATTGGCGTTCCCAATGAGCATGCGTCTGAATTACTTACCATTTTTATTAAAAGAGAGTGATGGCCCCAAGCTCAGAGTGTCACATAAAATAGGCCTGGGGTGAAAAACCCCAAATTCTTATTTCCAGCAATAGTTCCCAGTTGATGCCAATTGTGAACCACATTATGCAAATGACTGGCCTAAATTGAAGTTGTTTGTAAATCAAAATGTATGAGAAGTACCAAGAGTACATTTTAAATAAATGCACACAAATACATAAATAGAATACTAAAGTAGATCTCCAAGATTTTCATCCAATCTTCTTATAGAATGTTTTACAGAGACCTGTTTTACAGAGGGAAATTATAAGATGCTGTTAGTTTATTTCAATGATCTCCAGATTTGAAATTAATAGCCCAACGTTACCAAACTGGGGAATAAAGTACCATATATACTTGAGTATAAGCCAACTTTTTCAGCACGTTTTTTATGCTGTTTTGTGGTAAAATTTGGTGCTTTGGCTGATTTTTGAGTTGGTTTATACTCGAGTATATATGGTAATTCTCATTCCTTTAATGAGACATAGTAAAAAGCACCAGGAATATTGATCATGGGGTTACAAAAAAGTTTTAGCAAGTAAGCAAATTCACAAATGGGAAATCCATGAATAATGGGGTTGACTATTTTCTTAACTCCCTTTTACTCTATCTACTTAAAGGAATAAGACTTACTTTATTCCCCAATTTGATAATCTTGGACTATGAATTTCAAATCTGGAGATCATTGAAATAAACTAGAAACATCTTATACTTTCCCTCTGTAAAACAGGTCTCATTCTATAAGATATATTGGATGAAAATCTTGGAGATCTACTTTAGTATTCTATTTATGCATTGTGTGCTCCTCATCCATTTTGATTTACAAGCCTACATAAGTCACAGCCTCATCAATGCTGAAACCAAAAGAAGTAGATGGTACCCAGCACCATTACTAACCGTTCTAATCACGGCCATAATAGATGAGCCTTGACAGATGGGTAAACAGAATCCCAATCCTGAAAAAGTATAGACTTGCTAGACCAAAGAAGACCAAAGCACTCTGAGAATATTGACCTAGCACGCTCTTTAAACCCTGAACTGAAATTGTTGTGAGATTACCTTTCAACAAAGTAAGACAGTAGTACAAAAATAAAGTCTACCACCCACGGGTATGGTACTCTTTAAAAAAAAAAGTCCATAAACAATCCACAGAACAATACTTACATAAAAACAATGATAAGAATGTGAGGAGCCAAGAAAACTATAGTAACAGAAATGGGACATAAAAGATGGTAATGAAAGAGACTGTTGACTCATGGCAAAAAATGTCACCAAGTCACTGAGCAAGTTGTATAGAAAAGGTCAAATTTGACCTTAATTTATTATGTGAACTTTCATTGAAAACACAATAAAATATTGCTTTACAAAAGAATTAGCAAGCCTCAATAGTATTTGCTTATTAAAATTAACAGATGAAAGAAAACTATCAACAATGAGTCATATTAATAAGATAGATATAAATTATATATAGTTTATATATACAATTTGTGTTCATCTGAATCATAAACAAAAATGACGGTTGAGTATGCTTTCATTATTGAATGAACTGTAAATGAAACTTAGATTGAATGTGGATAGGATGTATACGTGTAGAAGAGGGGAATGAGAGAAAAAGATCAATGATGTCAGGCTGAAGGCAGTGACGTGGACTCTCTTGGTTTCTTGTTGTTCAGGGATAGAATGTCCTTCAAGACCTTTTGTCTTGAAGCAGAAATGATTTACTTGAGATTCCACTCACTTCCTGCTGTTCCCTTGTTATAATTGCCTATTCTTCTACTCTTCTCCTCCCATGAAAAGTGACTACGTTTCTGACTCACAGGTATTTCCTAGAATGCCCTAAGACATGCACAAAATCCAAGAAATTCAAGGAAAATTATTTTAAAATCTAGTACGTACTAAGCCAAATATATATAATATCTGGACAGATGAAACATATATAAGAATAACAATTTCATTAGAAGACATTTCTGATTATCCTTTTGATCGGTGCTCATATTATAAGAGCATTCTATGTAATCTCAAAGATGTAATAAAATAGCAAAATTGTTTATAGTCTGGCTACAAATGTTCATTTGTAGCTTCATTCATCTCACAAATATAGTCTACATAGTTAAAATTAGCCTAGTAGAAAAACAGAAAATAATCAAGTTAATTATACATATAAGCACACCAAATATCTGGGTTTTAATTCACAGCAAAATACTCGTAACAAGAAAGAAATCAAAAAGAAAATACACTGTATAAATCGTACAGTCCATATAATGTTTGAATAAGTGTTATTTTTTTCTTTCCCTGCAGTATGGAGGATTTAGTAGCATTGTCGCTCTTTAATTCAGTGTGGGTACGCACGGTAGGTTCTTACAACATCGTATACAAAAGAACACATAAAATTAAAAAGATAAAACAAAAGGGGAAAAATCAATGAAACAACACAATGTTAAGAAGAAGTAACACTTAAGAGGAAATCAAAGGAAAGGAGAGCGGCTAAGAAGACTGAAAGGAAGATAAGGGCAAAGGATTTAAAAATTAAACACCGCGACGAGATTACAGAAGGAAAGGCAAAAGCAGTGCGGCAGGATTTAAGAAGCCGGTAAAAAGAAAAGACAAGCACTGATGACAAAGGAATGGCAAGTCCCAGAGAAAATGTTCTCCAAAAAAAGGGAAGAGAGAAAGGAGCGAAAAGGAGCAGCTGAAAATTAATTGTACGACATATCAGAGCATAGATATAATGTTCATGGGCTTCTGATTTTGTTTTAAGCTTCTTTACTCTGTTACTGATTAAAAGGAAACCCAGTTGCTATGTTTAGGAGGTTTGAAAGAAAATTTCCAATGTGCAGCAACCCAGGATAGTTTAGCAGAAAGCAAGCTGTTCTTTGCTACTAGCTAGTTCATATCACTACATCACTCAATTTTTAAATTCTTAGACTCAAAGTGATAGTCACCTTACATCTGATGCCCAAAAGTTGACTAGAGGTTGTGGATTTTATTATACTCACCACTGTTTCTCTTTTCTGAAGCCACTATCCTATGGTGAAATAAGTATATTTTACAATAGATTACAAATAAAGTTACCATTATATAATAAACAGTTGTTTTCAAAAAGAATAGGGCTGCTGAAAGTTTTAGAAAATGAAAGTGACACTTTTAGCTGTCAAAAAATTAAAGGGAATTGCTAGTATTTAAGAAGGAAAAATATGGGAGATGTTAGATGCCCTAAATATCCCAAAGATGCTGTAGATATAAACATGTGTAATCTAAGCATGGTAATCAAACCCTATCTTAATCTTATAATGAAATATTAAGTATCATTACATGGATTTAAAATGTATACATTTTCTGAAACTATAATTCTTAAATCAAGAGCTATATTTTGCTTCATAAGAACTTATCCAAGGGTTGTCCACTTTTTCCTAAAATCTTATCATCATTCATAGCAATGCTGTTCCTCATTACTTGACATTCTGGTAGAAAATGGTATCAACTTGATTTCATAGATGTGGTGATTCAATATGCATGGATAAGCATCTACTAAATAAATGTCTGACCATTTATATAAGCAAATAGCAATGACAAATTATATTAGAGCTTTACATAGCTTCTGTTCAAATAAATATAGAAATAGATTTCAGAATAGTAAAGACAGTGCTATAAAATACTTGCTATTAAAAAATATTATTAGATATGAGAGTATCAATGGCCGCTGACCTAAGGCATAAGAATTGAGATACAAGAACTCTTTAAGATCAGAGGTGATGGGAGCTCAGGGAAGTGACTGTTTACTGAATGAGTACATAAAGGGTAAAGCAAATACAACATCATTCCAACACAGCCCGTAGCTCTCCATTTATAAAAGCTTACTTCTATTAAAGTGTAGGGAATCCTTTCACTGCATGCAAAGTAAAGAAAGCTAATGTGATCACATTAAATTTATATAACACCGTATTTTGATTAGAGCTTCTTTTCTAGTACCTTTCGGATCAATGCAGCACTCAAGTGTTTAGCAATAAAGATTAAAATCACAAAAAACTTTATATTCAAGCTTTACTTAGACAATAATGAAATACAAACTATGATGTATTTTCATAAATGTTTACAGTGAACCCTTGTTTATCACGGTTAATCGGTTCTAGACCCTACCGTGATAAATGAAATTCCGCGAAGTAGGATTCCTTATTTGTAAATCAAATATTTTCGTAGTTAGAGCATAG
>NW_022103920.1:31480798-31509077 GCF_000313985.2 Echinops telfairi
GGATGGAGTTAAATGCAACTTTCATTAGGCAACAGGTTACAGGCCCGCTCTTGGGATTTCATATTATTCAGGAATTGTGTTTTTTTCTGTCTTCTCATGTGCAAGAAGATATTTCATCGACCTCTGTGGAAAATGGTATGAAAATCTTCCAGTTAAAAACAAAAGTAGATCGTGACTCCCAGCATTCTCCCCTTCTCCCTCCCTAAACCATGTAAAAACAGCAATTAGGGGCTGTCCAAAAAAGTACTCTTAAAGGGATAACATGTTCAGTAAAGAAGACAACAGCAAAAGCAACGTACAAGTAGGAAAACTAGTACGTGACTTGGCAGTTCTCATAGAGCTGAATCCTTGGCCGGCTGGGTGAACAAGACAGGAAGTGATTTCATCCATAATTCTGGAGCTTCCCAACTTCATTTTTATTTTAGAGATAACTCCCTTATTAAGTCTTTAATGGGACAAAGACAAGACAAATATAAATCACCCAGATGAGAATCCATCCTGATGCCCAGAGGATTCGAGGGCACATGACCAATTGCAGAACATGAAAAACAAAGGAAATCGTAACAAAACTATGGTTGGAGGCAGATCATTTCATCAGGCTTGCAGGTGGGACGATGTAAGTAAGAAAAGTCTCATGGTTGGGACGCTTACACAACTGATGACGAGGAAGGCTGAGAGAATTCCTGCACTGAAGCCACACAGGACTCCCTTTCTCTGTGCAGATGACTGCCTCTTGGTCTATCCACAGGTTCTGCATGTGCATCAGTAAGTGTCCTGGAATTTGTTATTCTCCACCATGGAATCAAGAAATTGTTGTCACTCACACAATCGAATGCCTTTGCATAGTCAATAAACCACAAATAAACATCTTTCTGGCCTCTGCTTTCAGTCAAGATCCATCTCACTTCAGCAAGGGTATCTATCCCTCCTTCCACTTCCTCTTCTGGCTCAGACTTGAATTTCTGTCCGTCCATATCAATGAGTACTACAACGGATTTTAAATGATTTTCAGCAAAATTTTACTTGAATATATTTCTTCAATATTTTCTACATTCTGTGGGCTCACCTTTGTTTGGATGCACCAAATATTGATCTCGTGCAGGCCGACTTGCTGTCTTCTTTATACCTTGGGACACATGAATGAGTGTGTCCAGTGTTGCGTCTGCTTGTTAAAACACTGCAGTTGGTAGGCTGTCAATTCTTGGAGGCTTTTTTGCAACCAGTGCCTTCAGTGCACTGTGAACTTCTGCCCCTAAGACCAGCAGTTCACTATAATGTGCTACGTCTTGAAATGGTAGCATGTCAAACAATTTTTTTGTACAGTGGATGTATATTCCTTCATCTTTTGATGCTTCCAAAATCATTAAATACTTTTCCTACAGAATCCCTCCATATTGACACGAGACGCCTGAAGGTGTGTTGGTTTGGGAGGGTATTGCGCAGTTCATTCAACATAAGTCAGCAACTACATCTGTCTCTTTTGGGTTTCGTATGTCAGGTCTTGGCACATTTCCTTATAACCCTCGTCTTCTTGAAGCAAAACCTTCTGTTCAGCACTTTTACATCATTATCCCTTCCATTCATGCTAGCTACTAGTTACACTCAGGAATAAAGTTCAGCTTCTCCTGACATCATTTGTCTGTTTAGTGACCTGCTGCTTTCTTCAGTGATGATGTCCGTGATGTCATCTCATCACTCTTCAGGCCTTTGGTCATCAGTTCAATGAAAATCAGAATGCTCAATAAATAAAAATCAGCTCGATAAGCATACTCTACATTGATGAATGAGAATTTGTAAAACTCAAAATAGACTAAGACTAAAAGCAATCCATTATGGAATCATGTTGATCTTCAAAAGAAATAAGAAGAAAAAAAAGAAAGACGTACTTGAGTCCTTACTGGAACTACCTGACACTTGGTTGTCTCTCAAGAACTGAAGTAGTAAAGATAGAACAGTAAATAAGTCCTTCTGAAGTTTCCTAATTTTGTGGTCTATGAAAGTGCTACAAATGAAACTCAAGATATTAACTACATCCTATTTAAGTTTCACAGATTACAACATAAAGCAAAAAAATATTATCATCGATTCTTTATAATAAAGAAAATATTCTCAAGTTATCCAAGTTAAGAAAAGAAAGTACTGAACTAAGTAATTTTTTTCTTTGTTCCAAGGGAGAGATGAGGGAAAGAAAAGAGGAAAATCAGATGTTTATGAAATTTGTTTCCATATATAACTTAAACAATATCTGTTTAAATATATGTATTATAGAAATGAAGCTTTTGCTTAAAAGGAAAAATCAACTCTGTAAACATACTTTAAATTGGAGGAGATATTATTGAGACTCTAACAAAACATTTTATATATCTAATGAGCTAAAATTATTGTTATATATTATAGAAAAGTAGTGTCATTTCACAGACACATCATTTTTGTATATGGTAATTAAATGAATCAATCATAAGACAACATTGTTGAAAATAATATTAATAGGATGTAGGCTTAGGGTGTGGCAGGTGGGGAAGGTGTAACATAAAAAGACATACACAATTTTTCGAATTATGATTTTCTGGATTGCTCCACTTATTGTGTAATGAACATTTCATTTCTGAATAACTCACAGGATTAAAGCCTTCAACTGTAGCAAAGGAATTACTCTGGAAGTACCCAGCCTTTAACTGTTATTGTTGATTTCTCATTTTTCATTGTCTAACAAATGAGTTTATGAATAATCACAAAGAATCTGTATCTTCTACATGATAGATCATTCATGTGCTTCCAATTCATTCATTCACTCATTCATTCAATAGTTATTGATCTACAATGAGCCAGGTAATGTATTCAACGACAGACAACAAAACTCACACATTCCATGCACTCATGGAATCCCAGTTGTGGTAAAGGATGAGAAAAAAAAGGCGTGGGTGTCCCATTCGATAGAAAGTTCAACAGTAGCTTACAGAGAGGGCTTCATTTAAACTGAGGCTCAAAAGACAAGAAGGAGTAGCCCATGCAAAGGCAAGAAAGAAAGCATTCCGGAAGAAGGAACGAGCAGAGTTCGATATTTACAAACTGATGAAAACGCAACCATCACAGGCAGAATATGTGTAAGGAAGAAAATGGCAGCTGGTAAAGTGGAAAGTTTGGAAGCAGCCAGATTATAAAAGGCTCTTTAAATCAAAGTAAAAGGTGTATTTTATTTCAAGTACAAGGACAGGTTTGAACCCTGAGGAGTGATACGATCCGATGGACATTTTCAGCAGGATACCATGACTGTATTATGTGCATAATATATAGTATGTTTGGTAGGGGCTCCACACCAAGATGGTCTTGGTGTAATGAAACCTTCTGCCCTAGTGAAGTCTACAAATCTGTTCTCATGTTTTTTAATACATAAAAATATAAAGCTCACACACAAACCTAATTAAATTAGGTGAAATTAAACCATTTGAAGAGGCAGCATATGACCAAGAACTAATGACACTGAAGGATGAAGTTCTAGTTCCACTGAAGGACAAGACTCTAGGAGTTGATGGAATATCAATTGAAAATGCTTCAAGTAATCACCCATCTATGCAAAAAAATAATTACCTGGCCAACTGTCTGGAAAATATCTATAATTGTGCCCATTCTTAAGAAAGTGACCCAGGGGGAGGTGAGGAAAAAGGAAAATGAGCTGATTCCGGGAACCCAAGAGGCAAGCGAATTTTGGGAATGATGAGGGCAACAAATGTATAGATGTGCTCTACACAATTGACCTATGTATTGTGATGAATTTTATGAGCACCAATAAATTGATTTAAAAAAAAAGAAAGTGAAAACAAAACAAAAAAGAAAGTGACCCATAATATCATATGCGAGTAAATTTTTCTGAGGATAATTCGACAATAGTTATAGCAGTACTTGAACAGGAAGCTACCAGAAACCCAAACTGGATTCAGAAGGGGACATGGCACATGAGCTATCATGGCTGATGTCTCGTGAATCTTTACAAAAATAGCAGAAAGATGCTTCCTTGTATTTATTGACTATGAAAAGGGAATCAGCTTTTCAGATCATAGCACACTACAGGTAGCAATGAGAAGAATGGCGATTACAGAATACTTTGCTGTCTGCATGCAGAACATAGCAGCTGTACAAATAGAACCAGGAGATACTACATGGCTTACAATCAGGACAGGTGTGCATCAGTGTCCTCATGCTTATTCCTTGTACGTTGTACAAGTAATCGGAAAAGCTGGACTATGTGGGGGGAAACGCATCAAGATGGGAGAAAGGCTTATTAGCAACCTGCAATATGCAGAAAGGGGCAGGGGCCCTGCTGGCATAGGTTACACATTGGGCGGCTAACCACAAAGTCAATAGTTCAAAATCACCAACAACTTGGGAGGAGAAAGATTACGTTTTCTATTCCCATAAAGATTTACAATCTTAGAACACACCTCCCCCCCTTCCACGCCACCGGGCAGTTCTGCTCATGGTGTAGGCTCTCCTGCAGGCCCATGATGAGTTGGAATTGACTGGATGGCAGTGAGTTTGGTTTGGGGAATTTTTTTTGTGGAGGGGGGGGCAATCATTTGTCCCATCGGGGTCATTACTTAATCCTAGCTAGGTAAAACAGTAATAACTTCACGTCTTTTCCCTGAGCCATTTGCTAGTGCTTTTCCCACTTCTGAACACACAGCAGCAGTTGCTCTCTCTTCTCTAGCTCAGCGTCAGAATCAACCTGATGGCAAAAACTTTGATTTTGTCTTGGTTGGTTTGGGTTTTACTGTCTTCTAGAAATTAAGCTGTGTGATTTATATGACATTCATATTATGGTACAAAACTCTTTAAGCTAGGCTGTGATGTTCAAAGCCTATCTACAAACGAGTGAATTAAAGCTCAGAGATATTACATAATTTGTCTAACCAAACCAAACTCCCTACCATCGAGTCAATGTTGACTCATAGCAACCACGTAGGACAGGATCCTTTGGCATCCTTTCAGTTAAAGAAGACTCTAGCAAACGTCCAGAATCAACATGTTGAAATTAAAATTGTGAAACAGAAGTTATTTCCACCTCTCTTTAAAACTTAGCTGATAGTTTAACAGTCGGCAATTCTAGGCTTCCACACTTGAACTTGTAAAATGTAATCCCAAAACAAATTACTAAAGTACTAGCAGCAGCGAAGACTAAACAAAAAATGTGACTTGTATATTTGTACACAATTAAAAAGGGAGAAAAAGTACTGCATTCAAAATACCCTAAAGTTATAGTTGAATTTCTAAATAGCTTTTCCATAATGAAGCAAACATTTTTTTCTTTAAGACCACACAGCACAATAGTCTGAATTTTGCACTACAGATACAGCCCCCAGCCCTGATTCTGAAGATCCCTGAAGCACCCCCCCACCAACTGCTCTACCTGTGCAATGTGCTCTTTCAACCATACAAAAGCCTTTCCTGCATTCTGCAAACAACAACTGCCAAGTGCATTATTTCTCTGATTTACCACAAGTGTTACATTGCCCCTCTCCTTCCCCTCTCTACTGCCTACCTGCAATGTCTACATTTACTAACGCATAAAGTAATCATCATTCCTAATAAAAATTAAACTTCTTCTAGGATAAAATTCGACAAGCACCATGTTTTTTTTCTGAGAAGATGTTTTAAGAACTTTAATTCTACAGATGGATTCAAGTACTGAATGGGAATAGTCTACTTAATCATATGACTGGCATCTTCGCTGGAAATCTCTCATAAAAAATGCAAGCACGACAAAGGCCATATTTCTAAAATCTACAATACTCTGCTAGCCTACAATAAGAAAAAAACGAATTGCCCACTAAGGAGGTGAGCAAAGGACCTGAACAAAAATTTCACAAGGACAGAAATCTGAATGGCCAATAAACATATGAGAAAAGGTTCGCAATCATTAGCCATATGAGGGATGCAAATTAAAACGACTATGAGATGCCACCTAATACCCTCAAAGACAGCACAATTCAAAAGATCAGAAAGTAGCAAGTGTTGGAGCAGCTGTGGTGAGAGAGGAACTCTCAATCACTGCTAGTGGACCAGTAGGTATGTACAGCCATTATGAAAATCGATTTGGCGATATAGAAAACAAGTGGAAATCAAGATACCATATGACCCAGCAATCCCCCTACTGGTAATATACCCAGAAGAGGCAAGAAACCAACCATGGCCAGACATCTATGCAAGGAGTTGGAAACAACCCACATTTCCATCAAGAGATGAATGGATCAAAAACTGTGGTATATCCATACAATGGTTTACTACGCATCCCTAAAAAGCAATAATGAACACAGAAAACACACCACCGTATAGGAAGAACTGGAGAAAATCATGCTAAGCGAAGTAAGCCAAGCACAAAAGGAAAAGTACAACATGAGTCCACTGCGGTAAATTTTAAAAAGGAGGCATAGGGAAAAAGCTACTATATACATACATTCCTAGGGGGAGATACAGGTAGTATGGCAGAGGCCAAACCCAATCCAGGGATACATACGGCAGCCAACGAAATAGGAGGGGAAAAGAAAGAGAAGAAGGGAAAAAAGAAAAAAAAAGGCATGGTTGGGGGAGAGCAGAGCACTAACCCACCCAAGGGGAGGGTATTGTTTATATTTCCACAGGAGAGGGACCAAGAGACCAGGCTTCAACCCGGTGCGCCAAGACATGTTAATACAACATACCAGCATGTAGCAGAAACCAATAGAGGTCAGAGGGGGCGGCCCCAATCCCAACTATATGCTCCCCCCCTCCCCCCAGAAGAATGCACTCAGAGGAGAGCACTGAACCATAGCCCTACAGGGACAATATTAGAGTCACAGTGTGGAAATTGTGCCCAATTTGACCCCATCACATTGAGACGAAACCCTAAGGGCATTCAACAGAGCAGCAAGAGTGCAAAGCAATGTATTCCCCCGGGAATACCAAAAATAGACTGGGGACAGAGTGTGGCACCCCATCAGACTTGACTGGAAAACACTCCTAAAGGTCAAAAAACAAACCTGGAACTATTTATAGGCTTTTTCTTTTTTGTCATTGGCTTTCTTTTTGTTGTTGTTATTTTGTTTTATTTTTGTCTAAATAAAACAAATATTTTTATTTTTGTTGGTTTTGTCTTCCTTTGTTGTTTTGTTTGGCTTTGCCTTGTTTTTGCACTTACTGTCTCTGGTCTATCTAGAGAAGATAGACAGGATAAACAATTTGGAGAAGAAAACAGCAGGATCCACAGTTCTGGGGGGGACACAGGAGAAGTAGAAGTAGGAGAAAGGAAGGAGGGAGATGACAACCAACTCAGGGACAAGGGAACAAGTGAGCTAAAATTGATGGAGAGAAGGGCATAGGATGCCTAGTGGGGCTTAATCAAGGGCAATGTAACAGCAAGGAAGTACTGAAACCCGAATGAAGGCCAAATATGTTGGTCGGACAAGAGGAAAGTAAAAGGAAATAAGGGGAAAAATTAGGAGGCAAAGACATTTATAGAGGTCTAAATACTGGCATGTACAAATGTATTTATATATAATGATAGGGAAATAGATCTATGTACTTATATTTATATGCTAAGTCTTAAGATGGCAGATGGACACTGGGCCTCCACTCAAGTACTCTCTCAATGCAAGAACACTTTGTTCTAATAATCTGGTATTCTGTGATGCTCACAGAATTGCTAAAGGCGATTGCTAAAGACAAAAATGGGTGCACAAGAAAATGTGGTGAAGAAAGCTGATGGTGCACGGCTATCAAAAGATATAGCATCCGGCATCTTAAAGGCTTGAAGATAAATACAGTGGCCATCTAGCTGAGAAGCAACACAGCCCACATGGAAGACGCACACCAGCCTGTGGGACCAAGAGGTGTAGATGGGATCAGGTATCAGGCATCTAAGACCCAGAACAAAATCATACCAATGTGAATGGGGCAGCGGGGGTGGGGGGCGGGCATGGAGTAGAGACCCTAAGCCCATCTATAGACAACTGGACATTCCTTTACAGAAAGGTCATAAGCAAGCGACATTATCACACCCATGAAACATACAACTTTTCTCTAGTTCTTTAATGTTTCCTTCCCCCCACTATCATGACCTCAACTCTGCTTTACAAATCTGACTAGACCAGAACATGTCCACTGCTACAAATAAGAGCCCATAACACAGGGAATCCGGGACAGATAAACCCCTCAGGACCAATACTGAGAGTAGTGATACCAGGAGGGGAAGGGGAAGGTGGGGGGAGAAAGGGAGAATGGATCACAAGAATAAACATATAACTCCCTCCTAGAGGGATGAACAATAGAAAAGTGGGTGAAGGGAGACAGTGGACAATGTAAGACATGAAAATAATAATTTATCATTTATGAGGGGGTGAAGGGGAAGGAGGGAGAGAAGGAAAAAAATGAGGAGCTGATACCAAGGCCTCAAGTAGAAAGAAAGTGCTTTGAAAATGACGATGGCAACATATGTACAAATGTGCTTGACACAAAGGATGAATGTATGGGTTGTGATAAGAGTTGTAAGAGTTCCCAATAAAAGTATTTATTAAAAAAATTCAAGCACAATAGTTGTTTATATACATTTTTTAAAAAACCAAAAACCTCATGAGTGCTAATATGTCCTTCCGAATAAAAATGTGCTCTATAGTCAAAAGAAAATGGAAAGGTAAAAGGCAAAGTAAGTCTGTGGATATATAAAGTCTGTGGATATTTAAACTCAGATACTAGTTAAATATTAGGGTAGGGCTTTTTCTAACCTAGATCCAACGTAACAAACTGCTTTTTCTCTAATGTGTTTGCACTTGACATTACATATAAACTAAACTTGCTGCCACTGAAACAATGGTGACTCACAGCGACCCACCCACCCAAGCCCGGCGGTGTCTGAGAGGGTAACTGTTTACAGGAGTAGAAAGCCCAGTCTTTCTCCTGAGCTGCTGGTGGTTTCAAACTGTCAATCACGCAGGTCAGAGCACAACGCGTAACCACGACACCACCAGGGCTTCCTTGACATTACATATACCCAAGCATTCTTCTTTCTAGAAAAGATAATATTAAACCAAGTTCACAAGAGTTAGTTGGAAACAATGTGCATGAAAAAACAGAACTATGTTGGTTTGTGTAATATAATTATCAGCCGTATTTCTCTATTTAAATTTTTTGAAGTTTTGCTTCTAAAGTTAAAAATAGAGACAGCATCACTATTTAATTGCAAAAATTGATTATCAAGTAGAACTAGATATTGTTCCAGGAGACACTGAGAGAAGGTATAATTTTTCCTCCTTCTGCAAAAATAAAACTAAACAAACAGAAAACCTAACAATCAAGTTGAGGGGAGCAAGACACAGATGCATCAAGCAAAGTACAAAGGAGAATGTGGGATGTAACTGCCTTTTTCTTTCTTAACCAACATGAAGGAAATTATTTCACGTCCTATTATTCTGAAGTCCAGTGCCAAATCATTTTCAGAGAACCAGAAGCATTTCAGGGTTCCAGACACACCTCTAAATGTGACATACATTGAGTCATCCTCAGATATGAATCTTTCTCTATATACCAAATCTTGGTCTTCTATGCCAATTCGGTCACATCTGATTGATCCTTAAAAAAAGCCTTTCTAAAGAATTAAGTGATTAAGTATTTTATCTTGTCAGTGCATGTATTCAAAAAATATTCATTAAGTAATGATGCTACGGCATTTGCAGAGAGAAGATGAACTACATAGTAGAGACTCATGCTTTATTAAAATTACATGTGTAGGGTTCAAATTCCTAGTCAATTCTTCAATCACTTAGTAACTGGACAAACTAACTTTTCTGAGACTCAGCTGCATCTTCTGAATATTGTAATGCACACGACTGACTTAAAAGATGCCTTCGACAACTTCAAAGGCCCATTAGCTTCCAGGGGAGTCCCTGCTTGGAGTGGGTCTTGAAGGATAGTAAAAGGTCCTCTATCATATAAGCAGGAGAGCATATTCCAAAGAGTATCGAACATCCCTCTGTATGTGGGAAGAATATTAGGGTTGTTGTCTATATCATGTCAAGTTTGACCTATGACAATTTTATACCCAACTGAATGAAACACTGCCCAGCCCTATATCATCCCGACAACACCTGACTATTCAAGTTCGTTGTTGCTGCTATTGGGCCAAGCCATCTCACTGAGAGTTTCTATGAATACTGGCTAGTTTTCAAAAGTAGATGACCAGACCTTTACTCCTAAATCATATCAATCTGGATGCTCCTCTGAAACCTGTCCACATGTGTGACCCTGATAGTATCTGAAATACCAGTGGCATTATGTCAGGTAGCACAGCACTGTGAAAGCCATCACGCTATGACAAATTTACAGGTGATGGTGGGATCACCTTGCACTACAGGGAGTGGAGAAGTGCCTTTCCAGAGATCAGCTCATTCACTATTGCTAGATAAAGACTGTGTGTTAACACCACTCTAGTCATTGGGGATATGATATTGAACAGGATATATAGGAATTAACTTACTAGTGAATGTAAATAATAAGAATGGAGACTACGGTGGTCCCTGTGTTGTGTTAGCTAGTATTCTCTACTTTCTTTTCTAGGTTCAAATAACCATTGCAATGGCTATACAAAATTCACCCACAACAGCCATTACTATCGGTTTATTAAGGAAGGTAACAGGTTGTAATGCAGGCGAGAAATGCTCAGGGCAGATTTGTTCATCAGGACAGGTTACAAACTCTTTCAGGGCTGCTCCCCAAAAGCATTCAGCTCAAGGTTTATCATGGGTCAACAAACCCACCTACGTGAATTAAGTGCCCAGAAGACCCCCACTTCAAAAGCCATCCTCCTGCCCCAAAGCACTCAGCTTTACTTGCTCTGTGGGTTGGGAATTCCATCATGCTCTTTCATGCTCTAGCTCATGATTCACCTGGGGCTGCTCCTCTGATGTCATTAATGTCTTCTGGATCCAGGAGGTTCACTGCACAGCATCTCTGTTCCAGAGGACAAACTCCACTCCTGGCTCTTGTTGGTAATGAGATTCCCCCTCCTGCTTCTCAAAGGGCTCATGTTAAACACAGCAGGATGGCATTCCAGGGAATCCTGTTCAGGATTATTCACAGGTGACTCCTATCAGAATCACTCACCACATTCTTACTAGACCCAGGCAGGAAAAGTTATTTGGTGGGAGTTAGAGATTTGGCTAAAAGAGCCACAATAAATATTTCACTGCCCCTGCAGTACCTATACCACTGATATGTTTTTGTATCTAAATACCATATATATTAACATCAATCAATATAATGAAACTGTTAAATATTACATTGCTTAAACTGTCTTAATTAGTGAACTAACCATATATTTAAATACAGGCTTAAGTAGTAAAGCAAGCATGTCCAATCTCAAGTCATTTTAACCATGAAACAGTTTTAATAAAGGTAGGGAAGAAAAAAAAGATTCTTTGAAATCTGCAGAACAAAAGCAAAGCTCTCTTTTGCAGAAGCCTTCTAATAATATCATTTCTGCATAAAAGGTATTGACAAGTTATAAACCTGGCAAGAGTAGCATATTCCATTAAAAAATACATTTTTTTTACTGTTAAAAAATACATATGGAATTCTGTATACATATGGAATCCTATCCTGTCTGATAGGATTGCTATGAGGTCAAAGTGGACTAAATGGAAGTGTGTGTGTGTGTGTGTGTGTGTGTGTGTGCATGTGTTTGCATGTGCAAGAGAGAGAGAGAGACTGGCTGTTGGGGAGAACTCTGCGGATATGCAGAATGAAACAGGAGGAGGAGCACTGGTTGGGAGATATTTGAGGAAGCAGTATACATTACTTATTGGAAGAGGAAAAAGTATTTACTAGACTGAGACTAATTTAGCATGTGAAGGGTTGGCAACAGAAGAAAATAGACATTAAAAAATGTTTAAAAGAAGAAATGATAACGAACTAATTTGGATTTTGCTCTGGAGACAAAATTAAGAACCTAGATTAAAGGTCTGGCTTGAGTCATTCTATTAGTAGTACCTGGCTGTTCTCATATCTAGTAGAAAAATAAATCTACTGGTATCATCCACAACAAACTATAAAATAAAGCATACATCATAATAATGAAACACAATGGGAAGGACCAAAGCAAATGTTGGCTATTGCCACAGGGAGAGCTCTACCCTGTCCTATGGGGTCACTAGGAGTCAACATTGACTTCTTGGCATTGAGTTTGATTGGAGTGTTTTATTTGTTCATTTTGAATGATACAAAAGTTCTACTTCTAAGTACACAGATATGCATAATATGTAAAAGATGTGAAATCTTTAGACGAGTGTTATTTCTAATAGCATGAAGAGGAAAAGAACCCAAATGCCCCGGGGGGTGGGGGTGGAGAAAAACAGCTACAAGTGAATGGTAGCACATCATGCAATGCAGTATTATCTAGTACGCAGAACAGACAATTACACACAACCATGTGATGGCAACTTGTATCTTCCATTGCGAAATACAAGACCAATATGAGACTACTCACTGCAGTATTCCACTGATGGCAAGTTCGCGCACGGACCACACTGACTCTTGAGTTGCACCCTGCTGGTGGTAGGGAAAGGCGGGAAAGGCTGGGGGCTGGGTGAGTTCTAAGAGCTAATAGCTGACTGTTTCTTGATCTGAGAACTGATTACACAGGTGTGTTCATTCTGTGGAAATTCATCAAGATGTATATTCAAGTATGTACATCAATATGCACATTTATGATTTGTGCCATGTGGTATGTAACTTATACTTCAATCAATGCTACATTAAAATAAGAGATAAGACATTAGGCCTTTGTGTATCCATACAGATAAACCCCATTTTCAAGGGGAAAAATTTCAGGAAGGCATATTTACTATGCTGCAAGGTGTGTAAAAAGTGTAATCATAAAAGGAAAACTGCAAGAATATCTATAAATACCAACTTACAGATAATTCAAAACTTTAAAAAGCTATATAGAGTAAAAGGTCCATGATGAGACAAATCAGTTTTCACATTTGTGCAATCATATTCCTTCAAAAGAGTGAGCAAGAGCGAAATAAGCATAATAAAATGTTAACATATGTCAAATTTAGGTATGTGGGTTCCCATTGCATGACTTCTGCATGCTTTTGCTATTTCAAAATAAAAGCCTTTCAGAAGGCTACCACTTGGAATTATGGCCTGACAGGAGGCTCTGAAATGATCATCAATAAAAGGCATCCTTAATAAATTTGCTCACATCAGCAGATTAACAAATGCTTCATAATAAGTTTAAGCTATTTGAGCTGGCTGGTGTGTGTTTATTTTAGGAAAGATTTTAATTCTCAATACACATAATATCTTTTGGACAAAATATTTACCCCACAAAATTTGCACTCTTTCTAGCAAATCAAGATGTGGGGCCTATTCGTTTGCACAGAAAGTAATAGAGCTATTAAAATATTTCAGAAGCAGAAGTCAGCTTTCTTTCTTATTGTGGGGAAGATATATTTTCAAACTATTCTTTGATACCTGAGCCCAGGTCACTTTGTTGTCCCTTTCTGTCCTTCCACATGGCTCAACTCACAATGGAGCATGCGAGTAATGATGGCGACATGGGGGAATGACCAACTCCAGAACATGATATCACAGTTGTGGTCACTAAAGAAGGAAGCAAACCATTTGAGTAACACCCAGTCTCATGTCCCAGATAGCCCTCTAATCATTACGTTGGCAATGAAATCCCAACTAGGGATTCAAATCAGCATGGAGATTACCATCTTTTTTGTGTTTAATGAGTTTTGTCTTTACCATCATCTTTAAAGCACGAAGAGATGCAAGATTATATACCTAAACCATAGGTTCTATATATTTCTTAATAATGATAATAACTAATAATAGTGATAACCACTTGAAGTAGAAAGGTCAGCTTTTCATAATATGCAGACTGATGGATTTCATGTGAAGTATTCTGTTTCTATGTCTCGATCTCCCTTCTTGCCCCCCCAACCCCCATTAGTTCCTTAGAGCAGTAATTAGTCAAGATTTGAGGTAACTACTCATTAGTGACAAGATAAAAAGTCAGAAAAGTTATTTATATGGGCTTAAGATATCTCAGGATACTGATAGCTAATTTTACTAGAAGGGCCTTGGACATTATCTGAGACCATCAGGCATTGCACTTCCTTTTGTTGAATTACTATTCTATAAAGGCTCAAATCCATTAGAAAGACCTTCAGGTGAATAAACCTTCCTAGGAATTTGTCCCTTGCTATTTAGCCCAA
Organism: Echinops telfairi; assembly: GCF_000313985.2. Lineage (NCBI taxonomy): Eukaryota > Metazoa > Chordata > Mammalia > Afrosoricida > Tenrecidae > Echinops > Echinops telfairi. The sequence goes on from NW_022103920.1 coordinate 31,495,054, forward strand.
GCAAAAGCAGATGCATGGCAGTTTTTCAGAAGGATTCCGTTCTAGCACCATGCATATTATGGCTTGTCAAATGGACACTTCTCTTAACAGACATTTAATAAATAAATTGGATTTGTTTCCCAGATTTCTACGCATCTTCTCATATTGATCAATGCACATCTTTTTGGATTGTAATCAAGATGTAATAGTGTATCATTATCTGAATTACACACTGAAGTGGGTAGTGGATGATTACCATTAAATCCCCACTATTACCTGGTGGGAACTGACAGATGAAAATAAATATACAACAGATATTATCTTAAAGATTTATAAACATTCCAGGTAGGTTAATATAAAGTCAGGGAAATATGAGGCTACCACAAAATAAGAATGGGTTAAGTATTTCCACATGGTGATATTATCCATGTTTCCTGAATACCAGAATTATATTCTTTCTAGAATTCACTGTGTGCTTCAGAACTTTCAAACCCGAACAAATGGCTACAAGAAATTTCTTACCTCTATTTCAATTATCTATACACATACAGATAAATTCAGTAAAGCTTGCCAAAGCTGAAATTCATGTAATTTGAAAGCATGCCAGAGAAGGGAAATTCAACTGTTTTTCATAAAATGAGAAGTCAAAAAGTGGTAAGACTGAATCCTATTAAAGACAGAACCTGAAAGACCCAAGTCCTGTCCAACTCTGGCTCCCATAAGTCTCACTTATGTCTCTATAAAACATTATGCATACTAGAGAAAGAGGCATGAGTAAACGTATATTTGTGTATGCACACATCCACACAGTTAATTTACACACACACACACACACACAAACACACACACGCACGCAATCTAACAAACATAAAGAGTAAAAGAGAGCGATGACTACAAGTGTCCACAATGTGTCAGGAAAGGAGTGAGCTTAGTGGCAATGTGGGCTAAGCACTGAGCTGCTAACAGAAAGGCCGGTGGTTCATACACACTAGAGGATTCCCAGGAGAATGAGGAGCTGGCCTGCTTCCATGAAGACTTTTAACTATGGAAACCCTATGGTTCTGTTCTCACAGTCCCCCAAGGTCACTATGAGCCAGTAGGCTTGGTCTGGTGTGGGATGTATCATGTATTTTTCATATTTGGTCATTTCATCCTCACCATAATCCCATAAGAAAGTTATTATTCTTGTCTTTTTCATATGCACAACTTGCCCAACATCAATATTAAAAAAAAAAAGATGTGGCAGAAAAAATTGTTTGAATCCAGGTCTGACAATTGCAAAAACAGGTCATCTTTCCTCCATGGTCTGCTTATAGTAAGTTTTAAATAGAATGTAAGTATCACTCTGTGCCTCTATAACATTAAAAAAATAAAATCATTCTGGCAATATGAAGAAATACAGTTGGTTTTTAAAACAAAATCTGACTTGATTCCCAAAATTTCAATATGGCAAAGGGAAAGTTGCTACAAAGATAATTCTTGGTTGAGTATGTTCAGAAATGTAATTCCTTACTAATCTGTGCCAGGAAAATTCAAAATCATAGATTCTTCACAAGTGCCAAGATTTCAGAGGAACAAAAAAGTAAATAAATGAATGCAATCATCAGAAACCTTCCTTAGCATTTGAGTTGAGCCTAGCGATAGCCAAAGCCTGAGGAAAAGGTGGGTTTTTATACTTCATCTTTATGAAAAATAAATTCCGTGCTGTTCTTAATGTCTACCAAGCAAAAAGATGGCATTTGCTCCCTGGAAGATTAACCAATAGGAAAGAGTGAGGAAGAAAGATGGAAAGAAGAAAGAAACAAGAGGAAGAGAACTGAGAAGAAAGGAAAGGCAAAGGGAGGGGGTGGCGACCCAAGAACCCCACACCCGATTCTTGTAAACCTACAATGATCATGGCATCAAGAAGCTAACAAAGACCACAGAGCAATGTGCCTAAAGTCCTTTTGGAACAGGTTAACATTAGAAATAACAAACCAAAAGACAACTAAAATGAAAAAGTATGTGTTTCTCAAGATAGTGACCAACTTTGCAAACCAAAAAAGCATTTAAGTGAAATAAACACAAACAATTCAGACAAAATAAATTGTTCTTTACTATGAGATAGAATGTTAGCTTACTATAAAATTCAATATTTGCTCATATTTAATGTAATAAATGGCTATTTTGATTTTTTCAATTCACACTGAAATGTTTGTCATAAAAGGCAGGCAGACGTATGCCAGGTAAATAAATTGTCATAAAAAGTCTGTAAATATGTACAAATACATCCATCTGCTCCTAGGAGCACCACTCTTTTGTGACATCATAAAACAGTGATTCTGAAATTCTCTTTCAATTGGAAATTTTAAATCCGTTTCAATACATCACACTTGAAATTACTTCACTTTTCCCAATAATTCTGCTTCACAGAAACACGGAGATTGCTCCTCTGAATTATTTTAACTATGAATTGTGTTAGACATGCCATATGACTATGAATTGTGTTATCCGTGCAGAAAATTCCCTAAGCGAAGAGCCACAGCTCAAGAGATTTTTATTAAGTGGATATCCATGCAGGTAAACTGCCAGGTAAACAAAGTTGCTTAGACACCGAAACCTCCAGGGGTCCCACTCCAATCTTTGATACTTCCCTCTCCTGACAATACAACCCTTGTCCAAGCTTTGGGGGGAAAAAAATCACTTCTTGTATTCCTACGTATTGGGATTTTACGCAGAGGGGTCTCGGGGAGGAGATGAGCCAGTCAGGGTGGGATGTAACAACGATGAAAAATACAACTTTCCTCTAGTTTCTAAATGTTTCCTCCCCGCTCCCACTACCATGACTTGAATTCAACCTGGCAAGACTGGCTAGACCAGAGGAGGTACACTGGTACAGATAGGAACTGAAAATACAGGGAATCCAGGGCGGATGAGCCCTACAGGACCAGTGGTGTGAGTGGCGAAACAGGGAGGGTAAAGGGAGAATGGGTAGGAAAGAGGGAACCGATTACATGGAACTGTGTGTAACCTCCCTGGGGGACAGACAACCAAAAAATGGGTGAAGGGAGATGTCGGACAGGGCAAGATATGACAAAATACCAATTTATAAACTATCAAGGCCTCATGAAGGAGGGGGGAGTGGGGAGGGAGGTGAAAAATGAGGACCTAATGACGGGGTTTAAGTGGAGAGAAAATGTTTTGAGAATGATGTACAAATGCGCTTTACACAATTGATGTGTGTATGGACTGCGATAACAGTTGTATGAGCCCCTAATAAAAGGTTTAAAAAGAAAAAAAGAACTCATCGAGTGCGATGCGTTTGTGTCTGGCGTTTGTTCACTCAATGCTATGGTTGTGAGCTTTATCCCTGCTCGTCCTGCTCTGCTGTAGGCAGGTTCATGGCTGCGTCCCAGAGCAGCCGTCACAGTGCTGCAGCACAGGGCAATCAGTATACGCCAACCCCCGACTCAGCTTCAGAACAGCCAATGAAAGTTCGCCAGTTCACCACGTTCATTTGTTTACATCCCATCATGTTTTTCAATCATAAAAATGAAAGTGTGCAAAGAGGAGAGACTATTTTCAGGCCAGTAAAACAGAATGACACTCTCTAAAGCAGGACAAACCAGTGTACACCTTGACTGCCCTCTGCAGCTAGCCGTCTACAGAACCTTGTGGGTGCTGTTGGGCTGCTGACCTCGTGTCCACTGTCCCAACCCCACCAGCCACGGCTCCTGCACAGGCGCAAACTCACAGCCTGTAGAGGGAGGGTCGTAAGGGGTGGCCAGGATACAACTGGCAGTGGATTTGGTTTGTGGTTTCTAAATCTATGATCTATAGATAGAGTTCCATTCCCACCTCCTGAAAAATTTGGCATGAACATCTCAGTTCAAATCTAAAACATTGATTTTAGTATGCATCCATAGTTTTTGTTAAATTCAGGAATTCTAACTCACACTTATGGACATGGTGGCTCTATGAACACACTCCAGATTTAAATAAAAAACAAACTCATTGCCACTGAGTTAATGCTGACGCATAGCAGCCCCAGTCTGGGTTTCAGTAGACTGTAGACAGGAGTCGAGAGTCCAGTCTTTCTACCCAAGAACTGCCGGTGGCTTTAAACCACCAACCATTTGGATCACAGCCCGACGCATAAACACTGCACCATAAGGGCTCCCAATAGTGGGGTTAAATATAAATGTAGAAATTAAAAGAGTGTTCTCACTGTAGAATGTCTTGACAATTCTGCCTCATGCTGTGTCAACAAAAATATTATATTTAAATACATAAAGACTCGTGCTTCAATCTGGGAGACAATTGGGGAAATGCATGGCTTGGTCATACTGAACTCTAATAATTATTTTCTTTTGCAGAATCAAGATTTTTAAAAGTCAAAACAATCTGTCATTGAGTATATCCATGGAGGAAAAAACAAGTTTTTTAAGCATACGCCAAATTTTTAACAGCTAATCTGTTACATCACACATTAAGCACCTTATCACAAGGATGATACACTAAGTAACGCTCCAGAAAAATGTGCTGACAAAGCATATGGGACATCTCAAATACCTGTTCTCAAGCAAAATTAATTTCAATTGCCATTTTTTCCCTTCACATTTCTCAACAGTAACTGGGTTCTATCATTCTATATAATTATTAACACCTATCTTTTAACTCTCCTGAATGAGAGAGGAAAGCAGTCTTTCTGGATCACTGAGCTCAGAAAATGTGTATGTTTTTATAGTATTTTATGGAAAAAATTCAATCCAATTTCTTTTCAACATGCAAAGTGGGGAAAAAAGGGGCTTCATATCGCTTACAGCGAGGTGACTCTAAACAGATATGTTAAGATAGTGTTGTCCTCAATTAGGAAGCACTATAAAAGAAAAATGAAGATCCAAAGTTCAGAGCAAAAGGGATTATCATAGCACAATTGCAGATATTCAACTCAAAGAAAATTACCTTCTCTTTATCTGAAGAGTCCCAGAATTCTTGAGTTCTCCCCATTATATACACATCAAATCAATGCATACTACATTAAATATTATTGTTGTAAGGCATCACCTCCTGTTCTTAGCTAATACATGTTAACAGAAATCAAAACTAAAAATTGCCAGCCAAAATACCTGCAGGAAAACAAAACAAAACAAAACAAAACAATAATATCTTCATACCATTTCCCACCAGTACCTGAAGCACCATAAGAACTGAGGGGTGGAGAATACAGAACAATGATGACTCACATTTGAAGTGACAGGCTTCGATTGTCTCTCCCAGGATGGAGGGGTGTGATTCGGGGCTCTTACAAGGCTACGTTGTCCAGGGTGTTCTTCTACGTCCAGAATACGTCAGGGCGAAGCTTCAACCGACTTTTATTGTCTGTCTGATCTATGGGGTGATTATACTTCAATCAGTTATTGCAAAAGACATCAGACTTGGTTTTTCTTACTTGGCTGGGGGAGGGGGGTTTCCCATTATTTGCTGTTGGCTGTTAAGTGAACATAAAAACAATGGGAATTTTCAGAGCTGAACATTATAACAAATAAATCTAGTATTCTAATATATCCAGAATGAAGCCCACATCTATCCCCTTTTTCATTTTTTTATAGCTAAGCAGCATGATTAGAGAAAATTAATATCCAAAGTACAAATGGCTACAAAGGGCTACTCAAATGTATTTTTCTTCAAATGTATTTTTTAAAGACTTTAACATAAATTTGCAAATCCATGAGTTTGAATGAACTAGGAGATGATTAGATGTCAAATATTTTTACTCATTCATTTTAATGTCTTAGGGCTAAAGAATTATACAATGACTACAAAAGTGTAAAGCAAAATCCCATCTTTCAAATTTTTAATGGAACGATGTTAAAAAGGTGATTTTAAGAGTGTGAGACAGACCAGAAAAATATAGCAAAGGGTCTATAAGCATAGTAAGAAATCTGAAATAAGACTTTAAAAGATGGGACAAAAGTTGGAAAGCTGCTGTTCCAACCCATCATATTGGGCATATTGGAGTGAGTAACCTGGTAATATCTTAAATCTGGGTTCATCATAATTCTCTACCAAATCTGTACAACGTAAAATGCACCACGCCCTACCTCTACACAGACACGGAGATGGGATGCAGGTGATTATCGGACCTTAGCCGGTCCAAACATTCTAGCGTAGGATTTTAAGGGACTGATTCTATTCCATGGGTCTTATCAAAATACCAATTTCTAATCACGGGTATTTTCTGCCTCATTAAGTGTTAAAGTAAATTTCTTCAACTTCAGCCATGACTAGGAATCACACCCTTGTGATGTCTTAATGTCACGTATAGTCCCTTCCCATAAATACTAAAGAAGAATGTATGGGGGAGCATTTATAACAAAATAGGGAATAAAACACATTTTTTTTTAAATATAAGAAAATGCTCAAATTTTTAACATAGATAGCCTGCTAGAACTTAAAGGCTAGTTCTTGCTCAGAAACTTAAGACTATTATATTGATGATTTATTTAAGGGGAGAAAATGTCATCAGAAAGGGAGAATAGCAAAAAAAATAATTATTTAAAAGAAAGCCACTCACTACCAGAAAAGCTAAATATGAATATCAAAATAAATGTGGCCCAAAAGAATACCTCTTGAAACCATTTATTTGCTCAAATATGAATGTTCTCATGATCCCCTTCTGTTTTCAGTCATTGTGTGTGGTGTTTAGAATCATTTACTATCACCCAAAATGGTTTCAAGGTGACTCACCAAAGATGAAAGCTACTGATAGTAAAAATGGATTCAAAGTTAGATTTCAGAATTAGGAAAAACTGTTCTGCTCTCTTCTGTAAAGATGTAACAAACCTTGGTCTAGTCTTATTCCTACAAGATTATCAACATGCACTTTCTAAAAGAGCCTTTCCATATGGCTGTTCTAACACAGGTTCATGCAGGTCACTGGGTTATGAAAGTTCACCGCATGACAAATTCTCCTTGTGCTTTAATGTTATGTAAATCTGCCCTCATTTTGAAAAGATTGAACTAGCCCCTACTCAAAACAAGTTCTCCATTACAATCACCTTCACGTGCCTCCATGCAGCTTTCAAATCACTGAAAACATTTACTAAAAGGCTAAATAAGAGCCATATGCACCTGTTCAGGCTTACATGCACTCTGACTTAAAGGCGCATTCAGGAATAAACCTGGTTCATTACTCAGGAACTGTCTATAGTTTCATTTTAGTTTTGAGAATACAAAATAGTTTTGCACCATTTGGGGTCAGTGCAGATCAATGCACATTCCTTCAAGGAAGTCTTTTGAACTGGAAAATGATGAATGATTGACATCAGTGTAAAATAAATAATACAGTTTAGCTGTCCTACCTTTATGTCATTTGCAGCAAAACCTATACTAATTAATATCATCCATATCTACCAGATGTGTCAGTATAGGCAACATCCTTAGCATATAGCTTAAGTGTGGCTAAAAAGATCTGCAATTGCATAACTTTCTAGTAAAGAACCAAATAGTTATCCTTGTTTGGTTGTTGGCAGGTACTATCCAGGCTGTTCCAACTCTATGTACAACAGAACCGAATACTACCCCTTCAAACTACACCATCATCATAACTGTTATATTTACGACAATTGTTGCAGTCACTAAATCACCATTTCATTGAGGGTCTTCATCTTTTTAGCTAACCTTCTATATTACCAAGCATGGGGAAAGGTTCCTCTTAAAATCATGTCCAAAGAATATGACACAAAATCTTGCCATCCTTAATTCTAGGAGGCATTCTGAATGGATTTGTCTTATAGAGACACTATATAGGATTTCCAAGGCTGTATATCTTTTTATTTTTCAACTGTTTAATTGGCGAGTAATTTATATATTGTATAATTGAATAGTTCAACTATTCAATCATATCAAGGAGACTTGTACAATCACCCCTACATCAATATTTTGGAGAACATTTCCCCTCTCGTGGTTAAATCACCTTCAAGATGCATTATGCAATCACATTAATCCATTCTAGTGTTCTACCCCCCAGCCTGTCTTCACCAATCACTCCCAAGATCCCCTTAACCTCCCCATCATCCAACCCCCCATCTCTGCATTCCTTATTACCCCTTATACCAGTTATTCCCTTTATGCATCCACTCCTCCTGGGCTTCACAGCTGGGAGATCCAACAGAAAATAATAAAAAACAAAATTGCCCTAAGGTTGTAAGGCTAAAAACCATGTACAAAGATACAAATGATGCACAAGAAGGGACAGACCCCCAACAACATTCAGAATGCCTGGGAACAAATGTGTGTCATGGAACCAGTAAGAGAGCCTGCATCCAGACATGTACAGGTCCCATCTATAGGGTGGTTGGATGGCCAAGTGTCAAGGTTCATCCAGCATAATCAAATGACAAGGGTCTCTACCTGTCAAGACTGTCAATCTTCATGGGAGCAGAGAGCCTCAACTTTCTCCCTTAGGTTTGAATCCCTAACACTCAGGTTAGTTAGCAGTCTAAACTTAACTGACTTGGCTACTAGAACTTCTTAGCTACATATCATAGGGATGTTATACCCAAAAAGAAAACCCCCCAAAAAACGACTCACTGCTATTGAGTCATCGCTGACTCACAGTGACTCCTTGTGATTCTCCAAGACTGTAACAGTTCTTCGAAGTTGAAAGCCCAGTCTTTCGCCTGTGGAGCAGCTGGTGGTCTCAAACTGCCGATAATGTGAATCACAGCCCAATGTATAACCGCTGTACCACCAGGGCTCCTAGTGATGATATAAGCCGAGTAAAACTACATTAGAGGGGCTTTCAGGGTTATAATCTTGAAAACTGACTGCCACATTTTTATCAGTGGAGCAGCAGGTTTGTTTGAACTGCTGATGGGCATCCTAAAACAGAACCATGTGTTACCCTGCCTTCTTCTATGTACCAAGATCTAATTGGACTGTTTGGTTCCTACCTTTACCTGCTTTCAGCAACCTCTGTTTTCCCACCTGGAATGACTCTCTCTGAAAATCTTCATATCCACATCCTGCTGTACCTTTCGACCTTGATTCATTTATCATCACCTCCAGAATAATTGACTCACATATCATTTTCTCTAAAGCTTCCTTTTAAAAAATGTTCATTATGTCTACCATGCAATTCATTTGTCTAAATGTCTGATATCTCACATTTAATTAAAAGCTATCTGAAAATACAGAATATTTCTTTTTTATCTTTCTGTCTTTCTTAACATCCTACCTTTAGGATGGTGGAACTACCAAGCCATATGACAAGGAATGGTAGAAACGGAGCTAGGATGTGATGCAAATAAAAGCAGCTTATACTAGACCCTTCTTAACTTTATTTACTTTTTCTGTCTATCCAACTCAGGAAACACCATTCCCTCCCATTGTTTCTCAAGATATAAACATATTTTTCAAAGACACAGCTCATGGGAGAGAACAACATCACTTTATGACTGACTTCCTCAAAAGTTAATAAAATGAACAACAAAAGCTAAGAACCTGAAATTGCAAACTTGGTTTTAAATATCTATGTAGAAATTCTCAACATCAAATTACAGATTGCCTTTTATCCAAAACTCATTAGATGACAATTTCTGTTAAAATAGATGGCAGATCCCACACACATCATAAAACCGAACTCACTACAAAACCAGAAACCTCACTGCCATCAGGAATGCTGACTCGTGGCGACCCTACTAAACTCGAAGAAAGAAACCCACTGCCATCCAGTCAATGCCGACTCAAGGGAACCCCACAGGGCAGGTAGAACTGCTCCAGGTTTCCAAGATTGATGGGAGTAGAAACCTCATCTTTTTCTAGCAGCACAGCTGTTTCAAACTGCTGACTTTGAGGATCTCAGGCCAACAAGCAACCTCTACGCCGCAAGCGCTCTTAGAAAGGGCCTCTAAAATGTGTATCTGAGAGAAAAATCTTCTGGAAAGTAGGACCAGAAGTAGGATACCCAAGTGTTAACCAGGCTACAAGATGTTAACCCGGGAGTGCAACATCATGATCCAAAACCCTAACTATACTTAGTAGTAAATTTTAGAAAATGCATTTATTTACACTTGAATTTTATTGAGACATGATTCAGAATCCAGATACCAATGGGTTGGGTTGTTTTGTTTTATTTCCCCTATTAGGAAAAGAAACTTACCTACATAAACTTAGAGCACAGCTTGGTGCCTGGCATAAAATAAGTTTTCAGTGAATTACCAGGATCTTCAAATCAGAATAACTTTGCCAGTCTTTGGCTCACTCCCCACAATTTAGTTTCCTAAAGGAAAGTGATTATCTCGGGATCTCAGAGTGTTTGTGGCACAGATAAGACCTGAGTCCAGGATAACTGCTCTAAGGCTAGTGGTCACAGCCCCTGGAAGGCACATAAACCAAATTCATTCAGAATTGAGGTAATATGTAAATAGAGTCATGCTATGTTTCTTCACAATAAGAAGTTTCCCCTAAATGGCATACCTAGTCAGAATTAGGAAAGGTAGGAATCTTTGTACATGAATTCTACAGAGGATGCTTGGACCACATTTTTATAGATTGCACATTGAACAGATTTTATTTCTGTTTTGTTAGTACTTGCTTACAACTGGCCATGATCCAGTACAGGTATCAGACTTCCTAAACAAATTATCTTCCATTCTCAAAAGGGCACGACCAATATCAGCATCAAGGGATTCATACTTCAAGGAGATCTACTTATTTTGCGCATAATTTCTGAGAATTTCATTGTATATTAGCTTGTTTATGAAGTGGAAAAACATCTCAGAGCAAATGGGGCGGTTGGGGGGTGGCGGCGGAGGGTGAGATCTATCTTATCTGTACGGCCTTGACAATTCAGCTTGGACAACAGTATTTTCTAAAAGTACCCTATTCAGGGCTGGATATGTAATTACCTTCAGTTCATAGTCTAGACATTAATGCTTTCACAGTATTTAAGACTCCTTGTAACATGCTTGCAGCTTTAAGTAAGCAAGGCTAAATCTTGACCAGATAAATTAGCAAAGAATGCAATAAAAGCTGCAATAAAAGAACTTTATCCTACAAACCTTCAAGTTGCCGCTAAATGAGATTTCTTTGAAATGCAGATCAGTTGAACTCGATTAGTGAATTTTAGCTCCTGTCAACATCATAACAAAATACAAATACAATTGTTCGCTGGCCTTATCTGCAAGCTTCCATCTGCTGCCCTGTTATTTACTTCCCTTGATTTACTATGCAGATCTAAATAAGGCACAGCAAGGAGGGCTTACGGCACAATGGCTTCTTAAGCTTTACATCAAGGTATTTGAAACTGAAGCCAGGAAAGGGCTGCCATCAAAGACATATCTCTAATGAACTTCCATATCAGAGAAGGTTTGGTATTTAATACTGCTGTGAAAAGAAAGAGCTACAAATCAGAATGGCCTATGAAAGAAAATGCCTACAAATCTTGATGAGATTAGCACCTCTGAGAATTAATATCCCAATAAAAATGATGTCTGCTACCTTGAAGAGTTAACTTCCAACCTTTGCAAATATAATGCACTGTGTCAAGAGCAGGGAAATCATTTGACAAGGTTAAAAGGTCAGAGAAGAATTTTTAATCCTCCCTCCCTGCCCCGCCCCAGCACCCCACACCCCACACCCCACACCCAAGGTAGACAATAATATTTTTTATACTCCTGTTTCTTGTAAATCCTCCATCAGGATAAACAGACTTCAACACAATTAACAGATTTGTAGCATCAATTTCTATGTCCTAGGCATCTTGTACCCTTTTCAAAAGGGAACAACTTCACAGTAAAATAAGGTAATCTGAAATGACAGCATGCAACATTTGTTCTTCGTACTCCAGCCTCCCATTTCTTCCCTGCAGCAATCTAAGGCAACTTACAGGGTAAAATCTTCAGGCATTTTGCAAATCCTGAGGTGCCATTCTTATTACATGCCACTATCCTGTTTAAGAGATTCCGTGAACAAGGAATTTCCTTCCTCCTTCTCTTTCCCTTAATTGTGTTTTCCCACTTTAATTTCTAATATGCCAACATTGAACAAGACGATAATTCACAAACCTCGTGTGAACGTCTCCAGCAAACTCTGCTGGCATCGCTGTTTGACAATTCCCTTCCCCTGAGCTGTGAGGTCTATAAACAAATGATACGCTTCTATCGCCCCTTCCTAAAGAAAGCATTTTTTCAATCATTTATATCATTCTATAGCAAGATCCCACAAGCATGTTCTGTGGATCAATCGGCTCCAAAACAAAGTAGACATGTTTGTCGACTGCAGTGCCTGAGAATCCTGCTGCAGGCTCACCAGATGATGAAAACTGAGGTATGAAGCGCAGGGGGGCCCCACATGGCAGTCGGTAGCTTCTGGGCATGTCAACCTTCACAGCTACCCTACAGTCAGTGACAGCAAACACCTTCCCTGTTCTTGCCTCCAAACATAAACTTGCCTCTCGCTACCCTCCCTCAGAATTGCAGGCAGTCTTCCAGAAACAAAGCCCCAAACTGAATCAACCTCCATGACTACACAACAGAAATCCCAGTTATCTTTTTGCTGGATTTCATTTCATGTAGGCGATGATGTCCCAGACTTATTTACAGCCACAAGAGACAGGTACCTCTTCTCAAGGCATGAAATGACAAAACAACAGATTTGCATTTGCAGATGCGGGTGCAGTAGCAGGTTTGACTACTGGTGACCTGCAGCGTGTAAAAGAGGTTTAACTGCAACGGCTGTCTCCCAGGTATTGGTGCTCTGATGGGCAGTCAACACGCCACCATCTGTACAAGTGTGTATGTAAAATGACAATCAGAAGGGAAAGATCCACCTCTCTCATCGTTATCCATATGTTGAAATGTGAAAATATGTACAGATTAGGCTATTTTGCTATTAGTCCTAGATAAGATGACTAACAAGAATATTGACATGGGAAGTAGGCGTTCAATTGATCACTTTAGAACAATTATTTTCATCTCTCTGGCTGCTGTAAGCTATCAGATACTGAATTTTAATTAGAGTATTATTTTATAGAGAGAAACGTTTTTACAGGATTAGTAATTGTAATTGCTGGGATAATGAGCAAAAGAACTACCATCTTGGATATTTGTTGCCTTAATTGTTTTCCTTAGCTATTTTTGTTATGCAGCAGTATTTTTAGATCTTGAAACTAATACAATTGTATGCACTGGTTTCTTAGTTTCTTTCACCACGGCCTTCCATTTAGACAGGTGCATTTTTCTACTGAGCCTACAGTGTTCTTTTCGAATAAAAAGTCTCTCTTCCTTCCCCATTAATGTAAAGAATCTGCGTCTGAACATGACCCTTGACTGAACGGAGTGACCTGTTTCACAGTTATGTTTGCATAAGGTAGTGCCCGAGGCCCCAGCTCCCAGTTAGATGCTCTCTCTTCAGTCTAATTTGCTTGTCAAAAGATGTTACATTCACAAGTCTATAATGTCCAGATAAACTTTGTAATGGCAAACAAGTAAATACAATCTAAAACTAGGCTCCTTACTTCTTTTAGAAATAAATTAAATAGAACCAAAAGGTTTGTAAAATGCAATCAATCTCTGAATTATCAGTAAAAAGAACCTAGTGCTACATGATTGTAAAAAGAAATTTTCACGTGCTTACGTGTGCGCACACACAAGTGCATGAATTTGAAAGTAATTCTCTACATCGAAGGCCAAAATCCCTGTCTTTTCTAAAAGAACAGCAGTATGAACAGAGCAAACTAAGTTAAAAATAAAGAACATTTCCAAAACATAAGTTTTACAAAAAATAATTACATGGGTCTTCAAAATATTGGTGGAAAAAATGAAATTAAAACAACAGTGAGTACAAGAAAGAAGAAATATTCTAAAATGTACTGTGATGATAATGGTTGAACAATTCTTTCTAATATGCCTGTGCTATTGAAATGTATGATATGTGAATTATAAGTCAATAAAACTATTTTTTAATCATTTTATTGGGGCTCATACAACTCTTATCACAATCCATACATACATCAATTGTGTCAAGCACATCTGTACATTTGTTGCCATTCATCATTCTCA